>NC_137011.1:13090693-13405693 GCF_032717465.1 Coenobita brevimanus
TTCGCCCCGAAAAACGCGGTATGTGACATACCGTAAGGCAAGGGAAGGCCAGCCTGCTCCCCAACCATGTGCACAGCTATCTCTCCATCACGATTCTGATCAGGATGAGGATGAGGACGATGAGGATGACGGAGGCCTAGGACGTGATATCGCCGTGTGGTTGGGAAAGGAGAAAATATCACCACGTGGATCAGAAGGTGGGGCGAGACGACACCTAAGGTATGGTCAAAGTACTTTGTCTGGGGAAGTGGCAAGTGGTGTGGTGGGATTGCTGGGAGAAAGGGAAAGTGTTGTGGAGGCAGCGCGGGGTGAAAGTGAGAGTGGTGTGGGGGTAGTGCGGGGTGAAGGGGCCAGTGGTGTGAGGGAGGCAGCACGAGCACGTGGTGCTCGTAGGCCTAGGGGAGAGGAGGTTGAGTCACTCCCCAGCACTTCTTTCGCCCCTGAATATTCACAAACTTCCTCCCCACAGCCCCAGGATGTGGGGAAAGGAAAGAAAGGGAAGGGAAAGGGTAAAGGAAAAGGGAGAGGGAAGAGAAGTGCAAGTGATGAGAGGCGCCGCTCTCCACCTCCCCAACCTCCCCCACCACCCTCACCTCCCCACCCTGACGAAGGGGACGATGGTGACGTGGCTGGAGACGGTGGTGTCACGTGGAACTGGGAGGATGGGAGTAATTTTACTCCCATCATTCACCCTTTCACTGAGGAGTGGCGGTCAGGTTGCACGGCTCCAGGTGTAAATGCTGGGTCGTCACGGTTAGATTTTTTCAACTTGTTCTTTGGTGAGGCGTTTGTTGGGCGCATAGTAGAACAAACAAATATTTTTTCACAATCCCAGCGCCTTGAAAGTGAACGCTTAGGAACCACAAGCAAGCATGCAGAACAGTATGACTATCCCGTGACTATTTCAGAGATGTTCCTATTTTTTGCCCTGGTAATCTTGATGGGTGTGGTGAGGAAAAATCAAATTCCTGCCTACTGGACAACGGACCCAATCATCCTCACACCTTTCTTTGGAAAGGTGATGGGTCGTAACAGATTTCAGTTTATTCTCGGCCGCCTCCACTTTTTTGATGCAGATGATCCAGCCAATGCAAATAACACCTATAAAATGAGGAGAATTAGGCTGGTATTTGATAATTTACGGGAAATGTTCCGCTCCTCATTTTATCCCTACAGAGACCTCGTCATAGACGAGAGTCTTGTGTTGTGGAGAGGCAATATTTCCTTTAGGCAGTACATACCCAGCAAGAGACACCGTTTCGGGTTCAAGATCTTTGTTATGTGTGACTGTAAGACTGGTTATGTGCAAGACATAGTCTTGTACATGGGCGCACAGACAGATATAATAGAAGATCGGAGTATAGGACTCTCTGGGGCTGTGGTGAAGACAATGATAGAAGAGTACCTTCATCGTGGTCATGTGTCGTACCTGGACAACTGGTACACTAGCCCTCTTCTCGCTAGGTTCCTCCACCAACACGACACCGGAGTCTGTGGTACAGTCAAGAGAAACCGTCGCCATATGGTCAAGATAGGGAGGAAACTTGACAAGAATGAGGTGGTTTTCTTCCAGGCCAATAACATCCTTGCAACCCTGTGGAACCACAACAGGGAAGTTTGCCTCCTATCAACTGTTCACAGCCCCCTGATGCACCGCACAGACTCCGTGGATCACCGTAGCGAGAGGAGGCGCAACGTATGGAAACCAGAGTCTGTACTTGCCTATAATCTGAACATGAGGCAAGTTGATCAGTCAGACTCGATGATTTCAAGTGTTGACTGTGCCAGGACCACGATGAAGTGGTACAAGAAACTCTTTTTCCACTTGCTCGACATCACGGTCCTGAACGCCCACTATCTGCACGCAATGACCACCGGAGTATCCGAGACCTTTGAGGAGTTTGTGAGGGAGCTGGCACGTGAAATAATCGCCCAGCATGCCCAGGACAGACCCCCACACCGCCCCTGCGCCCCCCGTGCTGCTCAGACTCCCCTACATCTTGCAGGCCGCCACTACCCCAGCGCAATCCCTTCCGAACCAAACCGTCGTAAACCCCAGCGTCGCTGCCATGTATGTAAGCACTCGACAGTCAGACCATCCACGCAGAGAAAAGACACAAGATACGAGTGTGTCGAGTGCAATGTTGCGTTGTGCCTTCAGCCTTGTTTCAAGGAATATCATAATTTCCTACACTTCTGAAACTGTGTGGGAAGGCGAAATGACGCTTATGATAATGGTAAGGCCAGTCAGTAGGTGCTAAGTCAAATATAAAGTTGAAACGGGTGTTATTTTTTCAGAAAAGTAATGTATAAGATGAGAATTAGTGTAAGTGGAAAGAATTGTTATCAAAACTACACCCACTGTGTAAATCTGGTCAGTAAATATGTGATAGCAAGGAAATAAAGTAGAAACGGGTGTAATGTTAGCATGAATAAAACGTATAAGTTGAACATTACTGTAAGTTGTCATAATTGATGTCACGAGTACATCCACATTCTGGTCAGTAAGTATGTGATAGGAATTATATACAGTGGAAGATGTTGTAATGTTAGTAGTAAGGTATTTTATAAGTTGATTACTAGTGTAAGATGAAACAAATGATATCGCGATAACACTCCCTGTGTAAGTACGTGCAAATATGACGCTAAGTTCCATCATACGTTCAGAAATGATGTGATATCAATTATATCAAGTGTTTACATGTGCAATGTTAGTGTAGAATTATTATATAAGTACAAAAATAGGTTGTAAGTTGAATTAGTTGTCATAGCGACTTCACCGTGTGTGTTATTATGCGCTATTATTACGCTATATATTTACGTAAGGCCTGAAATAATCTCAAAACAGTTCTATAAAGTTGAAAAGTGTATAATAATATTAGAAAAGTATTATGTAAGTAGAAAAAGCACAATACGAGTTGAAACAACAGTCACAGCGAGTTCACTCACTACGTAAATAAGCGCTAACATTACGCTAAATGTTATCAAAAGGCCTGTGAATACGTAAAAACAGTTCAATAAAATGTAAAATGGTATAATGTTATTGTAGAAATATTATGTAAGTAAAAAAAATTATATGTATCATGATTTTAGAATGTTAGCGATTCATCGTGACCAAGCTGGCCGATTTTGCTCGTTTCGCACGATGGTACAATGCTTATTTCTGCTCTATTTTTGTATAAAATCCAATATACTCTTTTATCACATGTTTTTATGTTTGTAATAAATTCATTTCTACTTACTTTCATTGGTTTCCCAAACTTATAATACCATAGAAAACGTTTGAGGCTCACACCACCTAGGGAGAACACGGGGCCAGGTGGGACCAAGGCATACCTGGTTAAGCTAATTAGGGACCCCGGGGACTACTTTCTTTGCCACCGGCCATTGTTTCTGACCAAAAGCGAAAGTTTAAGCAAAAAAAAAAAGGGTCGAAAAATGCCCGGGATTGGGGGGTACCAGTGGTCGAAAAGTGGCCGGGACGGGGTGGGTTAAATATATTCCCTTAGAAATTTAAGGCACCTTTCCTATCACAACCTTCTTTCTAGTCGTCAGTGTGGGTTCCGCCAGGAACTCCATTGGTGATCTACTCATCTTCCTTTCAGACTACTGATCCTCCTCCTTTCGGGACTTTGGCGAAAACTTTGCCATTGCACGTGACATCTCACTGGTTTTCGATCGTGTCTGGCATAAATCTTTAGTTTCCAAAATGCCCTCCTACGGTTTCTGTCCCTCTATCTGTACCTTCATCTCCAGCTTCCTTTCTGGTCGTTCTATAACTCCAGTTGTAGACGGTCACCATTTGTCTCCTAGAGCTATCAGTAGTGTTGTTCCTCAGGACTCTGTCTTATCACCAGCTCTTTTCTTTCTGTTCGTCAATGACTCTAGGCTGTACATCTAACCCTATCCACTCATATGCTGATGACTCCTCCCTTCACCTTTCCATCCACTTCCTGCAGCGTCCATTTCAGCAGTTACCCAACAAACATGTAGAGGTGTATGATATGTAGGAGGACTATTGGGCCATGGAAGCAGGCTGTGACAGCCTATGCCCAGAGTTAGCACATAAAAAAAAAAGAAAAAAAAAGGACGAGGCAATGATACACTTAGTATCTGACTTGGCTCATATCTCTGATTGGGGTAAAGGTAATCTTGTTTTTATTGCATCAAAAACTCAGTTCTTACATATTTCAACCCGTCAAAATCTGCAAGATCATCTAATTTTTTACAATATCATATGTTATGAGTCCATATTATACTTACAAATCATAATAGATAGATAGATAAATAGACAGATAGACAGCTCTATGCGAGCCTGGGAATGGGAAATGATCTTGCAAGTTACACTGAGGAAAAGCTGATGACAGATTAGGAAGTAGCAATGTCAGGAGATGATGCAGTTAGTTTG
Source organism: Coenobita brevimanus (assembly GCF_032717465.1). Taxonomy (NCBI): domain Eukaryota; kingdom Metazoa; phylum Arthropoda; class Malacostraca; order Decapoda; family Coenobitidae; genus Coenobita; species Coenobita brevimanus. Next base: position 13,095,102 of record NC_137011.1, read on the forward strand.
TCAGCGAAACACCAGGAGAACAAAGCCTAGTGACCATACACACACATACACACATACTCACACACAGGCTTCTAGAACTTTCCAACCACAGTGAACACACGTGACACGACCCCTGTTTCACCAGAATTTAGGAAAGAGAGCTCAGAAGGAGAGAGGCCATAGAATCGGGAGGTAGTGGGGAGAAAGGCTTAGCAACTTGGAAGAGAGAGAGAGCGAGACAGGGAGACAGGGACTCTACTTATACTCACTCGTGTGTGAGAGACTTGTTAATATTTCCAAGACAAATAAAAATAGTCTCATACTCTTCTTTATCTCTCCTGTCATTGCATGACAAATGGGAACCAAGATTGTCTACTTACAAACAACTCAAGTATTACAACCGCTCATCTACAAGTCTAATATATATAACTTCTCTACAAGTATCTACAAAGTCTATTTTATGACATTTGGTAGCAGCGAACGTATACGAACCTCGTCTACGAATCAATAGTGAATTCCTACAAAATATCAAGATTGAAAACAAAAAAAATACCTCTCACAACCAACAACTCAAAACCAGCTCCTGACAGTATTCTCTCCAACCAGCCCCCTCCGTCTCCCCGATCATCACGCTGATGTAGAGGTGAAGAGGTCACAGGAAGCCTTGCAAGTAGTTTAACAAAGTACTGATACAAACAATCTTGAAATTTCTACGACGAACCAACGAACTACAACCATCTACAATCAACTACAAGTAACAACTCTACGAGTCGTCTGTATAATCTTCTACACGCACCTACAAGTAGCGGCAGTCTTCATCCTACAACGAGTAAATCACAAGAAAAAAGGACCGAGAATACATCAAGAAAGAAAGAAAGAAAAAAAAAACGAAGAGTGAGATACGACTCACAACTCACAACAACCAGACCTCACCCTCCTCTCTCTGCTACACCCACCCAACCTCCATCGCTGACGCAGAGGTCAAGACACACAGCAAAACACTAGAGCCACATTTATAACGCGACTTACTCACCTTTCTTCACCCAGCTTAAGCATCGCTACTCAGTATTCACCACAGCTACCAGTGTGGGAAGCCGACGTCACCATGTGCTGAGATGACATCACAACGCGAGTCTGCCACGCCAAGCAACGTGTGACTGACACCAGGCACTTCTCACCCACTACTCATTACTCATTATTCACAGAGCTCCTACTCATACTCATTTATTTCCACAGTATTGAGTTGGAAATTCGACGTTCTATGCTGAGGTTTGCCTGGGATAGCTGTTAACCACCACAAGCACAAGGCCATGGAATTTCCTGAGTAATATCGTCCATCAACACAGCACTAGAATTATCAAGAGATCTTCAATCAACCCTGCATTTTTCTTCCGAGATCGACTTTTGTATCGACACACCTCTACGATCTGTATCAAGTGGGTAAAATTATACTTACTAATTTCTTCTCAGTGCTAAAATTAGCTATATTCAACTTTTTTTACTTATTTCCATATATACACTTATACACTCACTATCTATCATTTATTTCAACTTATTTACTCATCTATTTTGTTAGGACATAAATAAACAAAAGGCGTATTTCATAACACCATATCTTAATGACGGGAATATTTTCGCCACCACCCACGTTAATACCAGATGACACACAATTAGCCACAACAACAGACTCACAATTAAGAGAGCACCAAGGCAACCCACCCCTTGTACAAACCTCACCACAAACTAAAGACCAAGAAACAAATACGGCAGTTTCAGACGATGAGTGGGAAACCTCCTCTGATGTAGCAAGTGAGGACTTTGTCGCTGACTTGCACACGTATGCCAATATACTTAACAGGGTTCACCGGTCCGGTCGTACATATTCCACCATTCCCTCACACAACGATAAACAAGTCCAAGTTGAATTAACAGAGCAAACAGTGAAAATGAATCAAGAAACAAATACCGCTGATCTAACAACCACACCCCAAGTGTTTGTGTATCACGAGGATAAAACTGCCCCAAAATTCTCTGGCACAGACAAAGATCGCATTGATGTCATTTCATTAATCAGTCAGTGCGAACAAATGTTCATCAAGCGCCACATATTAGATGAACAAGAGAAAATTGCTATTTTTTCATCTTGCATAAGCCAGGAAAGATGTCCAGCAAGCAATTTATTGCGCTCAGATAAGCTCCATAAGGCTAGGACATATGATGAATTTAACCCGCCCCATCCCGACGTTTTTGGACCTTTTTTTTTTTTTTGGCCCAAACATCCGCTTTTGGTGAGAAACATCGAAAATTCATAGAGCAATCACTCACCTGAGGTTTAAAATACGCGATTTAGGTACAAGTACTTCCTTACCTGACTGGGTTTTCTAACAGGCTGGCACCAAAGAAAACGAGTTCTATGGGAGGGTAACTATTTTATCCACTCATACACAATATTTATTTATTTACTTGGTACGAATTTATATGTAGTACAAGAGTATATTGGTTTTCAAACAGTAATATAGGCATTATAAGCATTGTTTCACTCACTAATCATCACCATTCATGATCTTTTTTTTTTCCCACATTATCTGATAATCATTTCTGACTGTTTCTCCCTCTAATGCTATGTAAGCATTGTCCTCCACATTGTCATCGATTGGGAAATCACTCTGGCCCTGAATGTCTTTATTGGCCAGGTCACTGGTAACAGGTGAATTGCCGAGGCAATGGCGTGCAAGGGGGGGGGGAGAGATTATGCGGTGTAAGGCATTGTTCCTGCTTGGCATCTTGTAGAGGAATAGAGGAAGGTGTCCCGTGTATACATGCCAAAAATCACTGGCGAAATCACTCGCAAAAATTTAAAATTGTGCAAATTAGGGGCCTTGCAATGTTGCTGCGTTAATTCACGTCGCCGGGATGGCGTGGGTTAAAACTGAATTTTTGAAGAAATTTTCTGGAGGTATGAACTTCTTGCCAGGTATATTTCCAGAATTACATAAAATTGTAGATCTTGTAAGGGAGCACACTACAAACCATGTGCTCAGTGAAATAACTGCTGATGTCTCCACAATCAAAAGAACATTGTTAGTTACTTTGGAAAACTCAAACTGGATAACAGATGATAGAAAGATGTCCCCAGGCCTCGCCGTGGACATCATTGGTTATGTAGCTGCCTTGTGTAAATCACCTGATAGGACCCTTAAGATCGCCAAGACGATCGCGTACACCCCACGAATGTGCTTGCTAGTCTTAATGAACGAGGTAGAGATGCAGTGCAGTAAAGCAGGTATGGTCGACACACATGCACATTCTAGTAGAATGAGGGTACCTGAGACAGTATCAGCTGTGAAAACATCTACACCGACCCCAAACAGAGAACAAAATCGATCGCGACCCGAAAGCAGGCAGACCAAACAACCAAACATGACAAGGCCTCGATCATAGACGCCGTGCTACAGGCAGTTTCATAAGTTTTCGCGCAGCCCGAGCAGGTCTCGCGCCATAAACAACACTACTTATGGGAAATCACATCGTAGGTCACAGTCAAGGGATAGGTCCATTCTATGTCATTATTGTGCAAAACCAGGACACACAAGGTATGAATGCTTTATCAAAGCAAAAGAGGACAAACAAAAGACACAAGGATTTGGTCCTTACTGTAGGCATCATAGATACCAAGGGCACTGGACCAGTGATTGCAAAACAGTAGAAAAAATTGTGTCTGTGTTCAAATCGGGGGAAGACCAAGTCATGACAAAAAACGAACAAACGTAAAGAAAAACGAGTCTAAAATTCACATAGGAGGCATGTTGGGAAATGAGTGTATCTTGATACCAGCTGTATGTGAGGATCAAAACGTTTCCTTATTTTTAGATACAGGCTCTCCAGTGAACTTAATAACACATGAAGAACTAAATAGAATTCTTAAAAATGAAAAGAAAGTAACTTTTCTGGATGAAGCTGATTTAGATTTATACAAGGTAGATGGACAACAAATTACAGTGAAAGATATGATAAGATTAAATATCAGTTTCACAGAGACTACAAGACCATTCTCTGCATTTTTCTATATCGTTGAAAACATAGCAATTAAAGCTCATGTTGTTGTTGTTGTTGATGATTCTCTCCTCATTATCGAGGAGACCGGGCCTTGCTGTAGCCCGGTTGGTGGTGGTTGTCTTGAGTAAGGTAAGGGGGAAGACAGGGCCTGGGGAATGCCCAGCACACACGCCCTGTCTCCTGGCTGAGTTGCAGTGTGTGTTAAAGCTCATATGTTACTGGGCTTAAGATCCATGAGAGCTGAGAACATAACCATACTCCCACAAATGAATGGAATAGACTTTGACAATGAATTCTTAGAGGAAATACCTTCAGAGCCCTCACCGATTGGTAAAAGAGAGCCAAAAACAATTGGTAATATTAAAGGCTTAAACAAACATACACAAACAGATGAGTGTATAGATCCACTCCCACCACCAACCCCATCCTCCAGAATTAGTGACCCAGATAACGGTACTGATTTATCAATTTTTCCAGCCCCTCTCACTAATGATTTAGTTATACCACCTAATTCCTACATGAAAGTTACCATAAAGAGCAAATTACGGAATAGTACTGTTCTTGTCTTAGAAGAATAATGTAAAGTAAAGGGATTGTCAGTAGAAAACGCATTATGTCATACGAACGACGAAGGGCAAACTCAGAACTTCATTATTAATCACATGAATGGGGAAGTTCAGTTGAAAAAGGGGACTTGCATAGTTAATATTGAAAAATGTCCTGCCCCTGTGAAGGAAATAGTTATAGCTGGAGTGACAAGTGAGATAAAATCTACGGATAGAGAAAGAATAAAAGAGAATTTAATTCACTCAAGTGAATTTGATGAAGAAAATGATTTGTTAACCCTGCTGGAAACACACAGGGACACCGTAGCATTGCCTGGAGAACAATTAGGGTGTACTAACTTGATTAATCACATGATTAATGTGCACCCAGAAACACCACCAATTTTCGTACCAGCTTACCGCATACCACACTCCCAACGTACACTTGCAAATCAGTATGTCGATGAAATGTTAAAACTTGGAATTATTGAGCCTTCAGTCTCCCCATGGAATGCCCCATTATTCGTGCCCAAACGAAATGGAGAAATGCGTGCGGTAGTAGATTACAGTAAACTAAATAATCACACAATCCCAGACAGATTTCCCATGCCATTGCTAAGCGACGTTCTACAGAATATTGGTCCTGAGAATAATATATTCTCGACCATCGATCTCCTAAACGGCTATTATCAGATTCCGGTATCGAAGAAGTCACGTAAATACACTGCCTTTTCAACAAACAGAGGCCATTATCAATATACAAGAATGCCAATGGGACTGAGGACAGCCCCAGGCACATTCCAGCGTCTTATGAATTACGTATTGTCCGGAATTTTAGGACAAGGAATATTTGTTTATCTTGACGATATTATAATCGCGACGAAGAATATTAAGGATCATCTCAGGAAATTAGACTTACTCTTAAAAAAGCTTAGTGATGCTGGTTTAAAAATTAAACTTTCCAAATGCAAATTTTGCTTTAAGGAAATAAATTTCTCAGGCCACAAATTAAGTTCTGATGGTATTCACACCACTGATGACAAAATACAGGCAGTGAGAGATTTTCCTGAACCCACTACGACTGACGAAGTTAGACAATTTTTAGGTCTGGCTGGGTACTATTGGTCATTCGTACCACAGTTCTCTCATATAGCCTTTCCTCTATTCCAACTACTCAAAAAAGATGCTGTATTCCAATGGGAAGAAGAACAAAAAAGGGCATTTAACAATCTACAAATTAAACTAACAAATGCACCTTGTTCAGCATATCCAGATTACACAAAATCATTTCTTATTTGTACAGACGCATCAGTTAAAGGATTAGGGGCTGTACTGATGCAGGAATATAAAAGAGGAAAAAATCAACCACTTGCATTTGCCAGCAGACAAACAAGAGGTGCAGAAAAAAATTATTGCACTACAGACTTAGAGGCACTTGCAGTGGTTTTTGCATTACAAAAGTTTCGAGATTTGGTATATGGTTACGAAATCCACTTATTCACCGATCATAAACCACTGGTGGGTATGTTTAAAGAAAAACTCCTTTCTGGGAGGAGAGCAAGATGGAAATGTACAGTTGAAAACTACAATGTACAAATTCATTATATACAAGGTAAAATGAACATAGTAGCTGACGCATTATCTAGGAACCCGAACACAATTCAGGTCGCGGCGTTAGATCTCAAAGGAAATATCCCAAACCACGAGGATATCGCAAAGGCACAAAGACTTGACCCAATATGGTCTAAAGTTATATACAAGTTAGAAATTGGAGATGACATACAATTACCCAAACTGCATGTCCCACTCGAACAGTTCACAATGGTCAATAATACATTATACAAAATTAACTCTAAACAACCAAAACGCCAAAGAAATACTAACCAGTTGATAGTACCTAATGACATGATATCCCAAGTATTACGAACGATACACAATAGCCCACATGCAGGACATCCTGGAAAGGATAAGACATTCAACCAAGCCCAGCTGTTATATTACTGGCCTTCATTACGAAAAGATATAAACAATCATATAGACAGATGCGAATCATGTGCGAAACACAAAGGATACCCAATCACACCTGCACCGATGGGTAATTACCCTGTACCACATCAACCATGGGACGTTGTCGCTGTTGATTTACTCAAGATGCCATTATCATACAATAATAACCTATACTTATTCGTAGCAACGGATCATTTTTCCCGTTATGTCATTTTAGCTCCAATTAAAGATAAGACAGCAGAGACAGTAGCAAAGGCAATAACAGACAATGTAATATGTCGCTTTACTACCCCAAAGGTACTAATAATTGATAATGGAGGAGAATTTAATTCTGAGATCTTACAAGAAATATGTAAACAATACAACATCAAAAAGGTTAACGTTTTAGCCTATCACCCAGCATCGAATGGGTTGGTAGAGACAAAATAAAAAATTATTAGATGTGCTACGACACATTCTCAGTGAAAATTATGCAAGCTGGGATGATTGGATTCCCAGAGTAAAGGCCTCAATTAATGGATCTATAAATAAATCCATAGGTGACACACCACATTTCATTATATATGGAACAGATAAAAACTACCATATGAGCTCCTAGAAGGTGACAGTATGCCCATATACAATTACGATGATTACTCTAAACTCCGTTTACGTGAATTCCAGGACATACACAAAAGAGTCAAAAAACAATTAACGATGTCCAAGGAAGAAATGACGGAGGCATTTAACAAGAAGGCAAGAGATTCACCTATCAGCTTAGGAGACATTGTTTACGGTGTCATTCATACGAGAGACAATAAATTATCCCCAAAATTTGAGGGCCCATACAGAGTAATTAATATAAAAGCAAACAAAGTTTTCATTAAGTCACTGTCAAGTGGCGAAGAGAAACTAGTTCATATTGACCATTTAAAACGAGTTTCAAGGGAATTATCCCATAATTATTCAGCCTCGGATACAACAGAACAGGCGAACGTACCTCAAGAAACCAAGCAAGAAAACAACACTGATTACAAAAAGAAATTAAGGTCATATACCAAACAATCGAACATAGGTGCAACTGTTCCAATCAAATCTACAGTACATCATTTACGAGAATTAAATATCGATTTAAACTCCTTCTATAAATGAAATAACAATCAACCGTAACGCACATCATCACTATCATCGACCACAGCATGACCATATTAGGAAATTAATAGATTTTTTTTTCGGTAGGTTACGATGAAGGAACTTATGCTATGGATTCTCCTCTACATAGCAAGAGGATATGCGCACTTAGACCCCCAACACATAGTACGACAAGGATGCCTCATAGCTCCAACGGCCACGACTACAATCGTTAAGGACGTCATGAGTACTGAAATAAGTATAGATTACTTATATGAATTACCTACTTACCTAGACAGCCTTGCGACGCCGATGCGAACTCTGGACTTCATGATAGGAAATTATGTTTCACAAGCACATAACACAAAGGAAGTGAATGAAATGGTAAAGTTAGCGAAATGGAAACTAGAACAGGCAAAGTCAACTATGCTCATCATGATCCAAGATCTCCCATCTTATGGAACGGAGGTACTGAGCGACAGGAACATCATCACACGTACTCGCCAAAAGCGCAGTTTGTTCGACCTGGGTGGCGCAGTTCTTGGGAACATCTTTGGATTGGCTACAGAGGATGACCTTAAAGAAATAAACAACAAATTTAATAAGATAGCTCAGGTACTAACATACCAAGATAAATTCATCACAGGACAGAACTCAGCAATGAAGACAATTGTGAAAAATCTGAAAAAGGCAGAAAACATAGCTCTCGAGAGTGTAGATAAAATAAATGAAATGGAAGGAAACATTACACTTTTCCAACACTTCTCCATCATCACAGAACATATTGACACGATTCTACTACAATTAGAGAACACTAGAGATCGTTTCAGGGCACTTATGCAAGGAATTTCGAATGCTGGTGATGACAAGATCACAATTGACTTACTCCCAGTTCATGAGCTACGTCAGATAATTAGTCAAGGCATACATAAACATAAATTGAAGCCGTTGTTCCGCAGTAGGGAATTCATGCAATATGATCCATATTTAGAAGCAACACTAACACCAACATCAGTAGTAGTTCATGTACCATTCATAACTGAAGACCTTCACAGTATACCAAATACATCCCTTCCCCTATAAAAATAACAACACTTTGGTCATCATCAACATCAACACAGACACCGAACTCATCATGGTCTCCAAGAGACGGGACACTGTCACTTTCGCAAGTGAATCAACGATTGAACGAAAGTGCCGCACATCCTTACATGCTGTTCATCTTTGTCCTGCGTACATTTTCACGTTTCAGCCTACTGATACAGTCCCTTGTGAAATGGCTATCATCAGAAATGACAATATTCATAATCATTGCAACCTCACTTTTGCTCCAGATAAACTTGTACACCATCAACGCATTGGACACTCACATTTTTTTTTATTTCACTCATAACACATCAGTTTACATAGTCTGTCCAGATATACCACCATCTCATACTTCAGCCTCAGGGTTATACATAGCACCAGACTACTGTGCGGTATTTACACCGGCCATGTCTACTTTATCCACCATCAATCACTACGCCATTCTCAATCATACACACAAACATTTCCACCCACTGCCTGATATGGACTTAAACATGAGCACAAGTATTAAGTTGACTTCACCTAAGTTTGAATCTATGCAACTGATCAATGAAACAATGAAGCCCTGGGAAGGTTTGAGTATGTTCAACCCATATTATGTGTATAGCCCAGCACCTACTGTCTTTATAATCTTCTGCATTGTATTCCCTGCGTGTCGTAAAAGGCGACTAAAAGGGGCGGGGTGAGGGGACTAGGGACCCCCTCCTCTGTTTTTTAGTTCCTAAAAAGAGACAGGCCAGAGAAAGGGATGGGGGATGGAGTTATCCCCGTACCCTGAAGATTGGGTCTATGAATGTGCATGGATGTAGTACGATTGAGGCTAAAAGGGAGGAGATTAGGCAGGAATAGACTGTAGCACCAGTCGAACAGGGCAGTACTCCCGAGGTTGACGGCAAGCTGGTGAAAGGGAGAGCTGGAGCTCCCGTTTCACCAGCCCTCAGGACTTGATCCTGACCATCTCCCTTTTCTGAACATTTTCAGTGCATTCATTTACATAGAGAGTAGGCCAGCATGCTCTCATAATACCTCTACCTTCAACTGTCTACACCACACTACATGCGCATAACATATCACACCTTCTATTCACATCTTTAGTAATGGCCGCTGCAATCTTACAATCAAATGAGGTGGTACCTCGGATTGCCACCACCGGCAGGGTAGGGCTGGAGGCACAGGGTCCTCCCGGTCGTCATCAAGCGACTGTGCCGGCAGCGACTGTTGCTATTTCCGGGAATGCTCGTCGGCGAAGAGGTGACGGTGCGGCCTTATTCTTTACCAACATCTGCGGCCTTACCACAAATTTAAACTCAGTTCATTTTTTCCTTCAGTCCATATCCCCTTTGGCCCTTTTCCTCACAGAACCACAAATCTCACCCTCTACCGATATATCTCCATTTTGTTTTCCCGGTTACCATCTTACAAACTTTCGAAACAAGGGCGGCACCTGTTGTTATATCAAATCCCAATATGCAGTTGATACTATTTTAAACTTCATTTCATCCAGTTTTGATTACTCATTATATAAATTAAATTGCCAAAACATTACCAAATATATCTGTGTAGTTTATCGTTCCCCCAATGCTTCTTCGGAACCCAGTGTATTTGATTCCATATCCACTCAGTTGAGTAACCTTGACCTTGCCCTTGGCAATGAAATTACCATTTTGGGTGATTTTAACATACACAGTGTTGAATGGTTATTGCATTCTGCCCGGACTGACGATGCTGGTCTAGAATGCGAGCTGTTTGCGGAATCGTTTAATCTCACCCAGTTGGTAAAGCAACCAACCAGAATACCTGATAATCCTGACCATAATGCCCATCTCTTGGATTTATTCTTGACAAATAATCCAGATCAATACAGGATAGAAGTACTGTCACCACTTGGATCCTCTGACCACAATCTCATCAAAGCCTCATTAGTTAACCCTCCTACACCTCCCCATTCCGAACCTGTCAGGGTGACCCGATAGCACTTTGACAGGGCAGACTGGGATGGATTTAGAAATTATCTTGCTGATGTTCCATGGCAGTCTTTCTTCTCTAGTGATCCTAATACTACCCAGTCCCACATTTGTGACTTAATACTAGCTGGTATGGATTTATTCATATCAAGTCAACAGTTCACTAAAAGATCAAACTCTCCAAAATGGTTTGATGGCAACTGTGCCAGAGCAACAGCCCAAAAGTCATTAGCATATAACTCTTACTTAAAATCAAAAACATCTGAATCACTCTCCCAATTTAAAATTGCTAGAAATCATGCAAAAGCTGTATTAAATCTATCTAAATCAAACTTTCTTCAAAAGCAAGCATCAAAACTACTTGACAACCCTAATGACAATTGAATATTCTGGTCAACTCTTAATTCTTTCAATAATAACTTTAACAAGTCATCTTCCATTCCCCCACTAAAATCTTCAGATGGCATTATTACAAATGACCCACGTGGGAAAGCAGATATCTTTGCTAGTACCTTTGCAAGAAACTCTACCATAGATGATACCAGCCAGAATGTCTCAGTACTGGAACTTGATTCTCCCGAAATTGCCCCACTTAAAATACAGACAAGATTCGTAAAATCCATCCTAGACAATTTACCTACCAACAAAGCTCCAGGCCCAGATGGAATTCCTCCAATTGTTTTGAAAAAGTGTTCCCCTGAACTTGCCTCTGTCCTAGCCAAATTATTCAGACTATGCATACGTACTTTTTTATTCCCAAATTCATGGAAAGAAGCCAATATCCACCCAGTTCCGAAGAAAGGAAGTTCGTCTGACCCCTCCAATTACAGACCAATAGCTGTCACATCTTCTCTTGGTAAGGTATTTGAAACTTTAATTAATAAGCATATTGTTAAACATCTTGAATCCAACAACTTAATTAGTGATAGACAATACGGTTTTCGCCACGAAAGATCCACCATTGACATACTCAATCTCTTAACTCATACCATCCATCAATCAATTGATCTTTTTGGAGAAACTCATGCAGTAGCTCTTGATATCTCTAGAGCTTTCGACAGAGTATGGCACCGTTCCTTGCTGTCCAAACTCCCTTGCTATGGACTAACGTCTTTTGTTCCTTTGATTTCTTCTTATCTTAGTGACAGGAAAATAAGAGTAAAAGTAGATGTATATTCGAATTTCCACTCAATTAACGCCAGCGTGCCGCAGGGATCAGTTCTGGCGCCAACCCTATTTCTGGTTCATATTAATGATCTCTTATCTGTCACTCACAATCCCGTTCACTCATATGCAGATGACTCAACACTACATAGTTCATTCACACTCAGACACCCATTTACAAAGTCTAATATCTCTACCTCTCAACTCAGTACAGCCATCTCCATAAATCAAGATCTAGCTACTATCAGTGAATGGGGACAAAACAACCTTGTCTCTTTTAATGCTAGTAAAACTAAATATATACAGTTTACTAATAGACAGATATTGCCAGATTCGTACATTACCTTCAGTGCTACTAATATTCCCATCTCCAAAAGTTTTGAAATTCTTGGAGTCTCACTTAACAGTGCCCTCAACTGGACCTCTCATGTCAGATCACTTGCTAAGGCCGCCTCAGAGAAACTTGGATTATTGTACAGAGTCCGTAACTTCTTCACCGATGAGCAGTTAGCTATAATTTATAAGAGTCATTTGCGCTCTCAGCTTGAATATTGCTCACCCTTGTGGAATGGTTGTGGAGAGGTTGCATTGAGACAACTGGACAAAATTCAGAATAAAGCTGTTAGAATCATTAACAACCCTGCCATTACATATAAACTACCTCCCCTGCAAGTAAGAAGGAATGTTGCCTCCCTTGCATTATTTTACAGATATTTTTTTGGCAAGTGCTCAGACGAGGTTGCGTCCATGGTGCCACCTCTCCATGCCTTCCCTCGTGCTACACGGGCATCTGGTAGCGCTCATGACTGGAATGTCACTCAACCATATTGCAGAACTTCTGCCTATCAGAATTCTTTCATTCCCCGAACTGCATCTCTCTGGAACTCGCTTCCCCAGAGTTGTTTTCCTCCAAATTTCAACCCACAACTGTTCAAGTCTAACTATTACAGATATTTTATGAATGGAGGACACCAGTAGTCTGGTGTATGGATTATTTTTTTTTCTCCCATTTGTTTTTCCTTCCTTCCTTCTGTTATTAAAAAAAAAAGAAAAAAAAAATGTTTGTAAGAAGAAAGTTGGATGTGTTAGCTTTGAGTGAAACGAAGATGAAAAGGAAGGGGGAATCTATGTTTGGAAGTGTGAATGGAAGATTGTCAGGTGTTGATAGAGGAAGGGCAAGAGAAGGTGTGGCCTTGTTAGTGAGTCCGGAAGTACAGCAATGTGTGATTGAATGGAAGGAGGTGTCATCGAGACTGATGTGGGTGAAAGCGAAATTTGAACGTGAGTTGTGGGTGTTTGTGAGTGCATATGGGCCTGGTAGTGAAAGGGATGAACAAGAGAGGGAGTCTTTCTGGAATGATGTTGATGAGTGTCTGCAGAGTTTTGGAGCGAATGTGAATGTGGTAATGATGGGAGATCTGAATGCTAGAGTGGGAAATGTAGCAGTTGAAGGCGTAGTTGGTATGCATGGTGTGCCTGGAAGAAATGAAAATTGGGAATGAATGATAGTGATGTGTGTTGAGCGAGAGATGGTGATTGGGAATACGCTGTTTGAGAAGAAAGATATTTATAAGTATACATGGGTGAGACAGGAGGGTGGAAGGGTTGTTGATAGAGCCTTGCTGGACTATGCGGTTGTGTCTAGGAATGTAATAGGAAGATTGTTGGATGTGAGAGTTCTGAGAGGGGAGGGTGGAGGTATGTCTGACCACTACCTGGTGGAGGGAAAGTTAAGAGTAGGTTAGAGATGGGTGAGAGCTAGGAGGGTTAGGTGTGGCAGGGAGGTTTTGAAAGTGAATGAGTTGGATAAAAGAGAGAAAAAGATAGAGTATCAGGAGAAATTGAAAGATGAGTGGAACGCAGTGAAAGATCGGGAAAATGGCAGCGTGGAGGAGGAATGGCAGTTGTTTAAGAGTGCTGTGGTGGGGCATGCAGAAGAGGTGTGTGGTGTGAGACGTGTGGGTGGTGGTGTAAGAAAAGGAAGTGAATGGTGGTGCGAGGAAGTAAGTATGGCTGTGGCTGAGAAGAGACGTGCATATGAAGTGTGGCTGCAGAGGAAGGATGATATGTCATATGAAAGGTATAAGGAAAAGAGGAATAGAGCGAGAAGGGCTGTGCGTGATGCTAAAGTGCCAGCAGATGAGAGGTGGGGTAGATGGCTGACAGAGAATTTTCAACAGAATAAGAAAATGTTTTGGAAGGAGGTGAAAAGGGTGCGAAATGGAGAGTCTGGAAAGGAAGAACGAGTAAAAGCAGAGGATGGAAGGATGTTAACTGAGATGGATGCAGTAAGGAAGAGATGGGCAGAGTATTTTGAAAGTTTGTTAAATGTAGAGGAGGGAAGGGTGGCTGAGATTGTGGCGGAAGGAAGGGTGCAAGGAATAAATGTGTTGGGAGAGTTGAATGATTCTTTGATCACGAAGGAGGAAGTGGAGAAGGCAGTAAAGGAGATGAAAACAAGGAAAGCTGCAGGTATGGATGGGTGTGCTGTGGAATGCCTGAAGGGTGGTGGAGTGACTATTGTTGACTGGTTGGTAAGATTGTTGAATGTGTGCTTTGAGAAAGGTATGGTGCCAATTGACTGGGCAAATGCTTGTGTGGTCCCGTTGTATAAAGGCAAGGGTGATAAGTATGAATGTACTAGCTTTAGGGGTATAAGTCTGTTGAGTGTTGTAGGTAAGGTGTATGGTAGAGTGTTAATTATGAGAGTTAGAAAGGGTACAGAGGGAGTGATTAGTGATGAGCAGTGTGGCTTTAGGAGAGGGAGGGGATGCGTTGATCAGGTGTTTGCTGTGAGACAAGTGTGTGAAAAGTATTTAGCAAAAGGCAAGGATGTGTTTTGGGCATTTATGGATTTAGAGAAAGCGTATGATAGAATTGATAGGGAGGCTTTGTGGACTGTTTTAAGATTGTATGGACTTGATGGTAGGTTACTAAAAGGGGTGAAAAGTTTTATGTAAATAATAGAGCGTGTGTAAGAGTGGGAAATGCTGTGAGTGATTGGTTTCCTGTGAGAGTGGGGCTGCGACAGGGATGTGTGATGTCGCCTTGGTTGTTTAATATTTACATGGATGGTGTTGTAAGGGAGGTGAATGCAAGAGTTTTAGGTGGTCTGAGTCTGGTAAATGTTGATGGAGGAGAGTGGAATCTGAAGCAGCTGCTATTTGCAGATGATACTGCACTGGTGACTGATTCAGAGGAGAGATTGAGACAGTTGGTAGAGGAGTTTGGAAGGGTGTTGGAAAGGAGGAAATTGAAAGTAAATGAGAATAAGAGTAAAGTGATGAAGTGTACGAGGTTGATAGATGGTAGGGGGATGAATATAGTTTTGAATGGTGAGTTGCTTGAGGAGGTAGATTGTTTTAAATATCTAGGGTCACATGATGCTGTGGATGGAAGAATAGATGCAGAAGTGAAGTTTAGAATAAATGAAGTAGGAAAGGTGCTGGGAGGAATGAAAAAAGTGTTTAAATGTCGTTCACTTAGAATGGATGTAAAGAGAAGGCTGTATGAGGGTGTTGTGGTACCGACTGCATTATATGGGGCTGAAACATGGAATATGGGTGTAGCAGAGAGGAAAAGTTTGAATGTAATGGAGATGAGATGTCTGAGGAGTATGTGTGGAGTGACGCGTATGGATCGGGTGCGAAATGATGAAGTGTGAAGGAGAACTGGAGTTGTTCGGGAGATGGCTGGTAGAGTTGAGCAGAGGGTGTTGCAATGGTTTGGGCATATGGAGAGAATGGATAATGAGCAATTGGTGAAAAAGATAACTAGATCTGATGTGAGAGGTGTAAGGCTGAGAGGAAGACCGCGAATAGGATGGATGGAGAGTGTGAAGAGAGCGCTGGATGCGTGAGGGATGTCTGTTGAGCAAGGAAGAGTGGCTGTGCATGACAGAAATAAATGGAGAGAAATTGTGAATGAATAAGTGATGACGCAGCCCTGAGGGGATATTCTCCCGCATTTGGTCTGATCAGCTAGTCAGGTCAGGTGCGGGTAAGGGGATGGGTCTGTTATGATGTGGCAGGGTTAAACCAGTTCTGCTGTCGGGCCCTGCTGCGGATGTCACTGATTGCATTGTGCAGTTGACCCTTGTGCGGTGTGGTGCGGTGAGGATCTGTCCGTTCTCCCCTTTGGGGCTAAGATGCGAATGAATGTGTTTGAATGGATGAGTAAATGGAGAGTGAGTCGTCCTGTCTCGGCTACCTCCCTTTCCTTGGGGGAAGCAGCCTAGGTATATAGATAGAGATAGATAGATAGCATTGTATTTGCAGTACTGGTGTTCGCAATGCACAGAATGCATGCAAGAATTGCTAATTTGGAGTTAGTATTTAGTGGGGGGAGAGTTAACATCCAAGTTAACCCCCCTGAATGAAGTGTACATATTTTGTATATAGTATTAATTATATATATATATATATATATATATATATATATATATATATATATATATATATATATATATATATATATATATATATATAAATACAAAGAAGAATGACCCATGTATGGCATACCAGTACCATTATCTTTAAATGAAATATCAATAACTCTTACCATAATCTTAATTTTAAACTATTTTTTTTTCTTGCATGTATGCATTTCACTACAATAACCCAAGTACATACTGTATTACAGTTAAATAGTTTACTATTAATGCATTTATTCAAATATGTATACAACTTGTTTAAAATGTAATAATACTGGATAATTACTATTTACTATGAATATTATATGTATACAATATTATAATCAATATTATGTACTAATAGATTAGCATATGTCAATGATAATTGCTGTCGGAGGACCCTCAGCGGCGTGGGCCGAGCAATGTTTTGAGTCCATATATTTACAAATCATAATAGATAGATAGATAAATAGACAGATAGACAGCTCTATGCGAACCTGGGAATGGGAAATGATCTTGCAAGTTACACTGAGGAAAAGCTGACGACAGATTAGGAAGTAGCAATGTCAGGAGATGATGTAGTTAGTTTGTCAGCAAAACACCAGGAGAACAAAGCCTAATGACCATACACACACACATACACACATACTCACACACAGGCTTCTAGAACTTTCCAACCACAGTGAACACACGTGACACGACCCCTGTTTCACCAGAATTTAGGAAAGAGAGCTCAGAAGGAGAGAGGCCATAGAATCGGCAGGTAGTGGGGAGAAAGGCTTAGCAACTTGGAAGAGAGAGAGAGAGAGAGAGAGAGAGAGAGAGAGAGAGAGAGAGAGAGAGAGAGAGCGAAACAGGGAGACAGGGACTCTACTTATACTCACTCGTGTGTGAGAGACTTGTTAATTTTTCCAAGACAAATAAAAATAGTCCCATACTCTTCTTTATCTCTCCTGTCATTGCATGACAAATGGGAACCAAGATTATCTACTTACAAACAACTCAAGTATAACAACCGCTCGTCCACAAGTCTAATATATATAACTTCTCTACAAGTAACTACAAAGTCTATTTTATGACACAAACTCAATGTTGCATCATCTTCGAACATAAATGGGGTTTCTTTCTCTCGGGATTTATTTTGGAAAGACCATATTACCTCTCTTGTCAAATATGCTTCCAAGAGATTACTTGTGCTAAGCCGACCCCATGCCCTCTTTACTCCTGTACAGTCATTGATTTATACCGGAGTTTCATTCGCCCCTGTATAGAGTACAACTCTCATCTGTGCGAAGGCTTCCCACATACAGCTCTTATCAACAAGGTGGTCATAGGGTTTTCATCTCATTGACTCTCCTCCTGTTACAGGCCCCCTTCAACCTTCGTCTCTTCGCCTCACTATTGCATCTTTTATCTCTCTTCCATCGCTACTTGAATGGTCACTACTGTTCTTAGCTGTCTGCTTGCATCCTCCCAGCTCTACGGCAGGAGCGTAGCCCCAGCCTGGCAGCAAACTCTGATCCCTCTTCTATGTAGTTCTCTAATGCAGGAATTAACCATTAGCCTACTCATGGTCCTTCGTGTATGCAACAGGCCAACTCTGGAACTGTTTTCCTCTGTATTTCCTATTGCCTATGACTTGCAGTCTTTTAGACATACAAGAAGTGTGAACGGATCTTGAATTTGGCTCACTGTTCTCTTGTTTTAATTTTTTTCTTGGACAATCTAGTGGGCTTCTAGCCTCTGTTTCCTTCTTCCTGGGTTTAAGAAAAGAAAAAAAGAAAATGCTAGACTGGCGCTTTGCTAATTTCCACCTGAAGGCACATACTATACTATCTCCTTAACTTCATTTTTGGAAACGTGTAAATAGCTCCTGAGACTAATTTCTCCCTTTTGCTACTGGTTTTAACCCAGACACTTTCCGTATCCCTGTTTATCTTTATAATGTATTCTTTACCTAAAAACAGCTACCCTGCCCCCTTTCTACCCAGACGGTTTGACTCGAAAATATAACTACCCTTTATGCGATATTCAGTCAAAAATTTTTGATTCTCTGTATTCATCCATATTTGATTAACAATGACAAAGTCTAATTTCTCTATACATATTGTTACGGAACAGAGAGAGATAATGAACACTTCAAGTGAGAATACTAAAATCACTTCTGTCCCGCAAAGTTCCAGGTTCAAAACAAAAGACTTAGGTAAAATTACAAGTTAAAGTTTAATGCTCAAACTAACAACTAAATATTCAGGACTCATAAGGATAATGTAATGGCAAAACAGGTTACATATATGGTTAACTGCAATAGCCTCTATTAACACGAATTTAGCAAGAGCAAATTTATCTAAGTCATCACTGATAAAATGAGAAAACCGGATAATGCTGAGTTAAAGCAAGATATAATATGATTACAGATACAAAATATTACTAATACTGGCTGACAGTATGGAACCAATATGAATCATAAAAACTTTACCAGGCTTACGAATTAACGCCTTAGGCTATACAGTACAAGAAAAATGGAAATAACGCTTATACTCAAATTATACAGCAGCCAGATGGCTGGAGACATCCTGAGCACTCACAAAAATAATAATATACTGTAAAGGGAAGGACAGAGATGTGAACAGAATACAGAGTAGATCTAAGTGGCAACTAATGCAGAGACGGAGCTCATTATATAGGGGCCGGCAGACCTTGATTTAACTTGTAAGAAGGATGCGCAAATGAAGCCATAAGGGACGAAGAGTTGACAATCCTACTCTGAACAACAGAAAGAACGACTTACTCTACTATAAGGGGAGAAGCGAGGAGTGAGGTAGAACACGCAAGCCTGGTCACTATGGAAGCCACGTGGCGAATCGTGAACAAACATGCAGCATACTGTACATTAGGATCATACAAAGGATGATGCAATCATGAACAAAACTGTATCATAAGTTAGAATTATACAAGGGATAATGAAATCATAGGCTATGTAACACCTCCCCACAAAGAAAAAGAAATTTACAAAGGAAATTTCTTATTACTCTAAAACAATCTGTCTACTGTAAAGTCTAGATAAGCAATCTGCAATAACATTTTCTTTCCCCTTGACATGTTGTATGTCTAATGAATACTCCTGAAGAAGTAGACTCCATCTTGTCAATCTCTGATTTTTATCTTTAAACTTACTAAGGAATTTCAGTGGGTTATGATCGGTATAAATGACTATGGGGTCAAAACCAGAACACAAATAAAATGAAAAATGCTGTAAACCCAAAATCAAGGCCAAAAGCTCTTTCTCAATAGTTGAGTAGTTCTTTTGAGGTGAAGTGAACTTCTTACTGTAATAAGATAAAGGGTGTTCAATACCCTGATCATCCTCTTGCAGCAAAACAGCCCCAGCTCCTGTATCACTTGCGTCAACAGCCCTCTTAAAAGGCTTAGCAAAATTTGGAGTAGCAAGCACTGGCTGACTTAATAGGATAGCTTTAAGTTTACTGAAAGAGGATTCACAGTTTTCGGTCCAGGCAAATTTAACTCTCTTTTTCAGTAGGTCTGTAAGTGGTGATACAAGAATTGAAAAGTTAAGAACAAATCTCCTGTAATAACCTACCATTCCCAAAAATCTTTGTAGCTCTTTCCTACTTTTAGGTCTGGGAAGATCACTTATAACCTGAACCTTAGCTCCTGGTGGTGCAACGTGTCCATCACCAATTACGTACCCAAGGTACTGAACTTTAGCTTGACCAAACTCACACTTTGATAAATTAGCTACAAGATTACCTTGAACCAAACGCTCAAGAAATTTACTGACATGGCATAGGTGATCTTTCCAGTTGTCACTGAAGATTAATACATCATCAATATAAACAACACACCCTGCCAAACCCTCTGTTACAACATTCATGAACTTCTGAAAAGTGGCTGGTGCATTCTTCATACCATATGGCATTACAAAACATGCAAAAGTCTTTCCTAGTGTTACAAAACATGAGATCTCCCTACCACATTCAGTCATAGGTACTTGCCAGTATCCCTTTAACAAATCAAACTTACATATGTACCTAGCCTTCCCGATCTCGTCTATGCAATCTTCCTCGCGAGGGAGAGGGTAAGTGTCTGTTTTGGTTATCTGATTAACACGTCTGTAGTCGATGCAAAGCCGCTGTGACCCACCTGGCTTAGGGACTAGAGTGACAGGAGAACTCCACTCACCCTGACAGGGCTCAATCATCTTGTGGTCCAACAGGTAGCCAAGCTCCTTCTGGATGAGAGGAACTTTCACTGGGTTCACACGGTTAGGAGGCAGTTTAATTGACTTTGGGTCTCCAACATCGACATCATGCATCAACACAGTGGTTCTTCCTGGAGTGTCACGGAACACTTGCGGGTACTCCTGCAGTAATGCCGAAAACTCCTGCCTTTCCTCGGGAGCTAGATTTGAAAGCTTAGTCTGGAGATCATTCATGATATCTGGATTCTTCCCCAAACTATCACTCAGGCTCATACTGCATGGGAGAGCTTCACTTGTAGACTCGGGTGGAACAGCTACAGTGCAGACTGGGTTATTTTCGTCCCACCTGTGATATAACTTTAGCATGTTGATGTGACAAAGTTGCTTGTTCTTTCTACAATCAGGTGTGGCGATGACATAGTTGACATCACTGAGTTTCTTCTCCACGAAATAAGGACCACTAAACTTGGCTTCAAGAGGTTGCCCATGCACCTGTAGCAGGATCAAAACCTGATCTCCTGGCTGAAAGTGGCGTAACCATGACTTCTTATCATACCAAGTCTTCATCTTCTCCTGAGCAGCTCCTAAATTCTCTCTCGCCAGCTGTAAAGCAGTGGACAGCAGTTCTTTGAACTTCATCACATACTCCAGCAGGTTGACGTCATCTTCCTCCGACAGCCAGCATTCCTTGAGTAGCTTAAGGGGTCCTCTTACTTCATGGCCAAACAGTAGTTCAAAGGGTGAGAAGCTCAGTGATTCATTTGGAGATTCTCTTGCGGCAAATACAACGAATGGAAGACCTTTATCCCAGTCTTTCTGATGTTCCAAACAGTATTTCCTGAGCATCGATTTGAGTGTTTGATGATATCTCTCCAACGCTCCTTGGGTCTGGGGATGGTAAGCTGAAGACGTGATCTGGGTGATGCCCAACTCTTTCAGAGACTGCTTGAAAACATTTGACATGAAATTACTTCCCCGGTCGGACTGTACCTCCTTGGGCAGACCAAACTTGGTGAAGAACCCTAGCATTTCCTTAACCACTTTGTTTGCTGAGATATTTCTAAGTGGAATGGCTTCAGGATAACGAGTAGCCATATCAGTCAGGGTCAACACATAAGAAAATCCTGAAGAAGTCTCAGGAAGAGGGCCCACAATATCCACCAACACACGGGTGAATGGCACCTCAAAAGGAGTAATGGGAACTAGAGGTGCAACCTTTTCGGTCTGATTACACTTCCCTACAACTTGAGAGGTATGACAAGACTTACAATACCAGGAAACATCTCTGAAGATACCTGGCCAGTGGAAGTGTTTGAAAATGCGTGCCACAGTCTTCCTCACTCCAAGGTGTCCTGCCAAACTGGAATCATGAGCCACTCTAATGATATCCTGCCTACAAATGCGAGGGATGACAACTTGATGTACAACCTCCCATTCAGTCGGCTGATGCTGTTTGGGGTCTCCACTTCCTCATAAGTACTCCTGACTTTATATAATAAC
This sequence comes from Coenobita brevimanus, assembly GCF_032717465.1. NCBI lineage: Eukaryota > Metazoa > Arthropoda > Malacostraca > Decapoda > Coenobitidae > Coenobita > Coenobita brevimanus. The sequence goes on from NC_137011.1 coordinate 13,117,146, forward strand.
AAGTAGAAGCTCCAGCTGACTCTTCTTCACTGCAAGCAGAGTTAGCTAGACCTTTCAACTCAGGGTCAGCAACCTGTAACTCAACCAACTCTTGACGAGACAAATTATCAACACTACGGGGTACTGCCTCATCTGGTAAGTGGTCCAAATTAGCAAGAAAAGTGTCAGCTAGGATAACATCATCATCAACATTATCCTTTAAGTCACCAGTAACTTTAGACTTAGCCCTAGTGACAGCACATGCAGAGAATACATTAGGGACATCACAATCCTGGGTCGCAGTTACTGGTTCACTAGACAACTGAGGAGCTGGACACACTTGACTTCCACCAATATCATTTCCAAGTAAGAAAGTTACACCTGACATTGGGAGTGTCTCAGCCAACCCAACCATGACGGAACCATTAACAAAACCAGACTCTAAATTCACTCTGCACAGAGGGACAGAGAAGTAATTATTCCCTGCACCTTGTAAGATTACAGTTTCATCAGAGGAATTAACATTAGAGCCTTTAACACTGGTCAGCATAAGGGATTGGCAGGCACCTGTATCACGATATATTTTAGCTGATTTCCTGTCATTACTGTCCAGAGGACTGACAAAACCATCAGACAGGAAATTAGCACATGAACTCTTGAGAGTGTCACCCACGTTACTGCTCAAAAGAGGAGCTTCATCATGAGAATTTAATTTACCCCTCAAAGCAGGTTCAGTTAACTCACTTAAAGAATTCTGGGAACTCTCAAGGGTGGACACTAGACCAATTGACTGAACATTTAAAGACTCCTTTTTGTTCACATGACGCTGTCTCCTGAAACATTTCTCTGTAGTATGACCAAGCTTACTACAATAAGTACGTTTACTTTTTTGAAATCTAGAGGTGGAGCTGGTATTTACTTCCTGAGAAACATCATGTTTATTCTCTTTCCTGTTATCTGTACTCTGAGTAGAGGCAACGTACTTACCCTGAGCTTTCCTTTTTTCTTTAGAATATCTCTTGTGAGTGAGAATATATTCATCAGCTAAAACTGGAGCATCAGACAAATTATCTATTCTTTTCTCATCAAGAAATAGGCTTACATCTTTATTAATACACCTTTTGAAGTCCTCCAGCAAAATCATCTGCTTAAATTTATCAAAATCAGAATTTACATTCTTAGAATTTAACCACTGCTCTAACAGATCTTCTTTGATTTTTGCATACTCAACATGGGATTGCTTATCTTGCTTATAAGTTGTCCTAAATTTTACTCTGTAGGCTTCAGGAACAAGCTCATAGGCCTTAAGAATCAAGCTCTTAACTACATCATAATTATCAGATTGATCCTGAGGCAAAGATGCATAAGTTACTTGAGCTTTACCGGTGAGAACATTCTGAAGGAGTACAGGCCAATACTTTTTGGGCCAATTAAAACCTGTAGCTACCCTCTCAAACAACTGAAAATACTTTATTAAATCAGATTTATTAAAAGGAGGGACAAGTTTAACATTTTTAGCCACATCAAAATAATCAGAGCTAGATGATCCAGTTCCACCTTGTTTCATACGATACTCATGGTCTGCCTGAATCCTAGCAAGTTCAGAGTGTGCCTGAGCCTGTGCCTGTGTCTCCTGAATACGAGCCTGAGACTCAGCCTCCTTAGCACGTGCCTGAAACTCAGCCTCCTTAGCACGAGCCTCCTGCAGGGCTAGCTGAAACTTAGCTATTTCAATCTGCGTTTGCTCACCTTTTATTAATCATGCCAACAATTTGATCTTTAGAATGATGAGAGTGAAAAGCAATTCCCAATTGTTGAGCAACAAACCTAAGTTCATTCTTTGTTCTGTTTTCTACATCCAACACTGTTTGCACATTTGACAAAAAATCTTTGGCTTCATCAAGAGTAGTAATAGTAGACATCATGTATAAATCATAGTCACAAAATATCAAGCAATATCGTTATGATAATATCCTGAATATCCTGATAAGAGGTCGCCAAATTAATATTACGGAACAGAGAGAGATAATGAACACTTCAAGTGAGAATACTAAAATCACTACTGTCCCGTAAATTTCTGGGTTCAAAACAAGAGTTAGGTAAAATTACAAGTTAAATTTAATGCTCAAACTAACAACTAAACATTCAGGACTCTTAAGGATAATGTAATGGCAAAACAGGTTACATATATGGTTAACTGCAATAGCCTCTATTAACAGGAATTTAGCAAGAGCAAATTTATCTAAGTCAGCACTGATAAAATGAGAAAACCGGATAATGCTGAGTTAAAGCAAGATATAATATTATTACAGATACAAAACATTACTAATACTGGCTGACAATATGGAACCAATATGAATCATAAAAGCTTTACCAGGCTTACGAATTAATGCCTTAGGCTATACAGTACAAGAAAAATTGTAATAACACTTATTCTCAAATTATACAGCAGCTAGATGGCTGGAGACTTCCTGAGCACTCACAAAAATAATAATATACTGTACAGGGGAGGACAGAAATGTGAACAGAATGAGGAGTAGATGTAAGTGGCAACTAATGCAGAGACAGAGCTCATTATATAGGGGCCAGCAGAGCTTGATTTAACTTGTAAGAAGGACACGCAAATGAAGGCATAGGGGACGAAGAGTTGACAATGCTGCTCTGAACAACAGAAAGAACGACTTACTCTACTATAAGGGGAGAAGGGGGGAGTGAGGTAGAACACGCAAGCCTGGTCACTATGGAAGCTACGTGGCGAATCGTGAACAAACATGCAGCATACTGTACATTAGGATCATACAAAGGATGATGCAATCATGAACAAAACTTTATCATAAGTTAGAATTATACAAGGGATGATGAAATCATAGGCTATGTAACAATATTACAAGCCTAAATTTATCCATTTTGCTACCTAAACGTCTTCCTTTTGTGTAGTACTTGTTGACATCATTATGAGTATTTATGCCTCTACACTGGAATATACTGTTTTTAATGTTTTTAATGATAAGTGGGAAACTTTTCTCAACGAATATAACTATTTTCAGTACTATCGTCTATCGCTTCTCTATTATCGCCTGTTCGCTCCTATATCATCACCTGCTTCTTTTGAGAAGATCGAGTGAATGTATCTACATTAACGGTTCAACTTTTTTTCCTGTTTCTGCAAGTTTCGATGCATCTACCCAGACCTGACGTTAGTGATCCGTGTGTGTAGTTGTTACAACTTGATGTGCATCTAATATTAGTGTTGAAAAAAAAAAAAAACTACTTGCCTATCTATTGTCCTAGCTAAAAATAAATGTCTAAGTCTACTAAGATGGAGTCCCATGATCTGAATTCCATCTATCAAACTGGTCCCATCTGTCTATGAAAGATATTGCTTTAGTTTTGCAATATCTTTCCAGGTGGCCATTTAAACCTGTCACCCAGCTCAGTCATTCCATCCCAACCTCCCTTCTGGACAAAATACAGAGTACCAAAGGGTATATACTTAACTCAGTCATATTAGGACGAACGAATGAAGGCCCTTGATTGGCCAACTCAAAGGGGTAAAAATGGGGTGCTAGGGTTGGTGGGAGGATAGCAGTCAATGTGACTATAAACCACGGGTTGAACGCTCACAGCACCAGTAGTACCGACTATATCAGTCAATCAGCAGCAACCTTCGGACTGTTTCTGGGCTCCTCGTGACTGGCTTATGTAAATGAAGTATAGAGGGATCCTTCCTCTCTCCTTTAACTTGTCCATCATATCCTAGTACTGAAGTCACAGTGCCTCACTCCTACGCCTAACAATAACGTTGCACCCTACGTTGAGGCAGTCAGTGGGTTATTTCAACTATCCTTCACGATACTTTCAATTTTTCCTGATGCATTGCCCACCCAGACCCCCGAAAGACACACGTTTACACTGTTCCATTTAAATACAGTACACCTGCAGACGAAACCGGCGTCCCTCCGCTTCAGTCCTCGTTAGATGACAGCTGAAGGCCGCACTATAAAAACTGCACGCCAGAACGAACTGAGCTGTGAACTACGAATGTGTGCGTCTGACGTTCTTGTTTTTCGTACCATAAATATATCTGGAGTTAACGCCAGGCGTTCTTCACCTGGTTATGGCGTAAAATAGCAGTGAAATGTGACAAGTGGATAAACGCCATCAGAGATCCCCTTTTCATATAACAAACCTAAATATTCAGAAATACGATAGCACTTTTTTTCATTTATTTTCCTTTAATAATTCAGGTATAAATTTTCTTTGGCAGGTTAAAATATATGAGAAATACAAGGTTGTTCAGAAATATTTAAACTAAACGTTTCTTTAAATAAATACGTGTAAACAAAACTTTCGTGGTGGCGAGGTGGTGACATGGCACTCAAGACAGTTATGAGAAAAAAATAATAATGTTACACCCCAGTCCCCTCAGTTCCGCACAGTGCCCAGTTACGCCACACAGTTGCTCTGATGACTCAGGCAGATACCGATGATGTAACACATCAAGCCTCACAAAAGTCTGCTCTGAGGCCGAATCAATCACCAGGGAACACTTCTTTCCATCTATCCTTCCATCTATTCGCACACTATCGATTGCCGTCCTCTTCCATTTTCTCAGTGGTGGGGCTACTTGGGAAGAGCTGCCTGGTGGTTGCCCTTCACACCAGCCTTCACTAGTTTCCCTCTTCTTTCTGGTCTTTTGCAACCTTCTTATCATCCTTTTTCTTCCTCGGACACTCGGAACTGAAATGTCCCACCTCACTACGTGTCCAACACGCTTTTGTTACAGCTGAAGATTTCCTTACACTGCTCTGTTCTTGTTCCTTCTTCCATTTGTGACAACCTTCCTTCTTATGCCCTGACTTCCCGCAGAACCAGCAGCCTCCTCCGGTCTTCTCCTGTTCCTCTTCCACATGTAGCAGTCCTCTTTTCTGTGTCCCGGATTTTCACAGTACTAGCAACTTCTCTCAAATTTTTCCTTTTCACATACCTGCCCCTTTCTTGCCTTAAATCCTGCACTATGACCTGCCTGAAAGGTGGATGTACTGGACCTGACATAGGACTCAAAATCTAGAGCCCTGGCTAGTGCTTCTTGCATGCTTCTTGGTTGTGCCTGCTTCACTTGCACTTTCAACTCTGCACTGTCAAGAGCATCGATAAACTGGTCCTTCAGCTGAATAGCCAACCGATTAGGTGCTGCTCCAGGGTACTCCTTATATGCCATACTCTCCAGGTCATGAGCAAGCTGGCCCAGAATTTCCACTGAGGCACCCTTAAGGCTAGTAGCAAGCTGCACTGGCCTCTGCCTATCATCCCAACCATTCTGATCTGCAAGTAACTCAAACAGTGCCCGGTAAGCTTCCCAGGATACTCTACCATCAAATTCTTGAGGTTTCTTTTTTAATTGGACCCCCATTATAGCCATGCACTTCACTGGTTTGGGGCCTAAAAACTGGGGCATCATAATTAAGTCCAGGACTTACAACTTCTGCATTGTGATTATTCAGCCCTGTAATGCTACCTTTAGATACCTGCGATCTGTCAAGATTCACCATACACTGTTCATTCCTTTTATATGCTAGCAGTGCAATATTTCTCAACAGCCTCAATGTTCTCACTAATTATCTGAACATGGTCGACTACGTGCTTCAACTTGTTATCTACATGCTGTCTGCGCTCTATCACAATTCCCTCACTCATCTTAAGCTGGTTGTCCACATGCTGTTTGCACTCCGTCACTATTTCCTCACTAACTGTCTTCAGCTGTTCATCTACATGCTATTTGCACTCCGTCACTATTTCCTCATTAATTGTCTTCAACTGTTCGTCTACATGCTGTTTACACTCTGTCACATTATTGCTTACCTCGCACTTCTGCTGCTCTAGCTCGGCATCTACTTCCTCCTTAAGCTGTTGCTGTTCTTTGATTTTCCCATGAATGCATCTAGCTGTCCTTGCATCCTCGGTTGTAATTCCCTCTGTTGCTCCTCTGATGCCTCTCGAAGTTGCTCTTGTTCTTTTTGTTCCTCACGTTGTGCCTTTAGTAGTTCACTATTTGCCTTCAGTAGTTCACCTCGTGCCTGTATTAGTTCTTTGAGTTCTTTATAATGTGCCTGTGATTGTTCTTCGAGTTCTTTATAATGTGCCTGTAGTAGCTCCATAATTGTCGCCAGGGAAGTTTCCTCCTCCTGCCCAGCTCGAGATCTTGTCTTCACACCTTCTGCTTCCATGTCGAAGGTTAGACTCACTGCATCCTTCAAATAATAATCCCACACTCCTGACATCAGTGTAACGTCCTCACCCCACACTGCCACAGACTCCAACAGCAGTAGTACAGTACAGGAAGGACGTTGCCCAGTGAGTTGTTCTTCCTATGGTCAGCCTTAGATGTACAGTGCACATGATCAGCTGAGGCGAAAATAAACACTGGCTTCTTAAAGTTCACACTCTCTATTTTCCATGCAATTCCACTTAATGCTTTCCAACTTCCCTGTTCTCACAAGCACTGGAGCTATACACACTTTACTAACTGCTGTTACACTTAATGCATAACAACATTCACTGTTAGTACACTTAATGCTTGCCAATATTTCACCTATTACACAGGTACCGAAAATAATCTTTACACTCAGTGCTTGACACTTCACTGTTTTCTCAAGTTCCAATGATTTACAAACTTCAATAACCTGTCACTTTTTGCCACTGTTTTCACGAGTACCAGAAATATTCAATCTTCACTGACACTGACACTGCACTACAATCAAAACTGATTGCACTTCACTCAAACTGACCTGAAAACCAACTAAACTTGTAATAATCTCTACCCCATCTTATACAAGCTTGCATTATTCGAGAAACGTCTACATTTTACTAGTATACTCTCGACGGGCAACAGTTGCCAACTAGACACATCAAAACATGCAGAGTTGTCTCACTTTACATAACACTATAAATCATTTACCATACGAACTTAAATTACATAATTTAACAAGCAGTCATATAAATAAAACATTATAAAGAAAAAGAGCATAAAAATAAATGCATGTTTAACTTACGAAATAACTACATTCACAAACAACAGGTAAACTGGCAACTCTGATGACTCATACTGGAACTTACGGTACGAGAAACGTCTCGAAGGTACGAGACTACCTAACTGGCAAATCTCCCTTCATAACAATAATATGGTTCCAAGGTTTTTTCATACTACCTGTGTAATTTATCAATTGATTTTTTTTTTAATTGCAACTGTTTTAAAGCTTGTGTGTTAGCCAGCTCAGTGTTGTAGTTATCATATCTGAGGGCAAACCAATAAGCTCCTGCCTCCAGCCCAACAATATCCTTGTGTGACAATCTTGGCATTGAAAAATCATTAAATAAATTTAACCTTTTTTTTACTGATATGCTTCTTAAAGTTTGTTACTTGCAATTTAAGAATATAGCTGATTCATGCAGCAGCTGCAGTGGCTGTCAACAATCAACGAAAGTCAGCCAGTTCTTTGCTTGGTACAATACTACTCCTCCTCCTCCCCCACCTTTGAAGATAAATAAGTATGTGAAGGATATGAAGTATATACTGTATGCACAATATTATTATAATAATTACACGGCAGGATTTACAGATATTAGAGGTATGTCAGTGTTGGTAAATTGTTAGACAGGTTTGTATTTTTCACCAGCTTTAGTGTGCCCACATACTCTAAGTTACAGTAATGGATAAAAAAAAAAATGTGCACATTAATTTTTCATCAACAGCAACAAATACGGGTATATGCAATAACTTAAGCTCTTCACTGAAATATGTTGTTCGCAACAAAGTGCACCAATAAGCTGATCTGGGTAATACAAAAATAAGTAGGTACTGTCACCATAGGTAAAAGTGTGCATTGGTTAGGACGCTGGCAAAAATATTTACCTATTTCAGGCAAGCACGCAGATGTGAGCATAAATATGTTGGCTTTAATACAAAAGACGTTAGTAAAAAAAAAAAAAACTTAGCAAATGCAGATTATTTCACGACATTCACAATAACGAAAAAACAATGCATCCCTAAGGTATTTTTTTCTCCCAAGAGATTTTCATACCTACAAATAGCTGCAGGCCTAAGGAGATGGCCTGGTCCATGCATATAGTCCTCAAAATAGTAAATTAGATGAAAATGACATCATCTTTCGTCAATCATCCGTTATGTGTCTTGCATCATCCATCAACTATTATCTGCCGTCAAAAATCTATCATCCGTTGTCCATCAACCATCATCCGTCGCCCATCATCCACCAGCCGTTATCCACCATCCATCAGCCATCGTTCATTATCCATCGTCCGTCGTCCATCATCTGTCACCCATCATCATTTATCCATCATCCGTCACGAGTAATCCATCATCTATCATCCGTCGTCCACCATCTATCATCCATCATCCGTCGTCCATCATCTATCATCCGTCGTCCATCATCTATTATCCATCATCCGTCGTCCACCATCTATCATCCATCATCCGTCGTCCATCATCTATCATCCATCATCCGTCGTCCATCATCTATCATCCATTATCCGTCGTCCACCATCTATCATCCGTCGTCCATAATCTATCATCCATCATCCGTCGTCTGTCATCTATCATCTGACGTCCGTTGTTCCTCATCCTTTGTCCTTCATCAATCGTCCACCATCTATCATCCGGTGTCCATTATCCTTCATCTAACGTCCATCATTCATCATCCATCGTCCATCATCCATCATCCTTCATCCGCCATTCATCATCCGCCATCCTTCGCCCATCATCCATCTTCCGTCGTCATCATCCGCTGTCCACAATCAATCATCCGTCGTCCATCATCCATCATCCGATGACCATCATCTATCATCCGTCGTCCATCATCCATCATCCGTCGTCCATCATCTATCACCCGTCGTCCATCATCCACCATCCGTCGTCCATCATCCATCAACCGTCGTCCATCATCCATCATCCATTGTCTATCATCCATTATCCGTTGTCCACGTAAAGTAATACTTAGTCCATCATCCATCATCCGTCTCCCGTCATCCATCGTCCGTCGCCCATAATCCATCATCCGTTGTCCGTAATCAATCATCTGTCGTCCATTATCCATCATCTGTCGCCCATCATCCAACATCCGTCGTCCATCATCCGTTATCTGTCATCAATAATCCATCATCCATCACCTGTCATCTGTTGTCCATCAACCATTAGCATCCATCATTTACCATCCATCGTCTATATTTCATTAACCATCCTTCGTCGATCATCATCCATCATCTTTCACCCATCGTCCATCATCCATTTCCGTCGTCATCATCCATTTCCGTCGTTCATCATCCATCATTTATCATCGGTCGTCCATCATCTATTATCCGTATTTCATCATCTGCCATCCATCATCCGGCGTCCATCATCTATCATCCATCGCCCTTCATCCTTCATCCGTTGTCCATCATCAATCATCCGTCATTCATGATCCATCATATATTATCCGTCGTCAATCGTCCAACATCTGTCACCCATCATCAACCATCCATTGTCCATCATCCATCATACATCATTCATCATTATTCGTTCATCATCCGTCAGATGCCGTCCATCATCCATCATCTATCATATACAGATGACGGATTGCTGATTATGGACGATGGATGATAGGCGACGGATAATGGATGATGGACGAAAGATGATGGGTAATGGATAACTGATGATGGATGATGCATGATGGGTGAAGGATGATGGATAGCAGATGATGGGTGGTGGATGACGGTTGATTGATAAGGGACGTCGAGTGATGGATAATGGATGAAGGATGTTGGATGATAGACAACTGATGGTGAATGATGGAGGGCGGATGATGGAGGGCGGATGATGGATGGTGGACCATGGATGTTGGGTGATGGATGATGGACGAAGGATGATGAGTGATGGACGACGGATGATAGATGACAGCTTATAGATGACGTACGACAGACGGTGGATGATAAATAATGGAAGACAGATGATAGATGATGGAAAATGGACGACATATGATGGATGATGGACAAATTATAAATGAAGGATGACAGTTGATGATGAATAATGGATGACGGATGGTGGATGATGGACGGCGGATGATGAATGGTGAATGATGGGTGATGGACGAAAGATGATGAATGATGGACGACTGATGTTAGACCAGAGATGAGGGATGATGAAAGACGGATGTCAAATCATAGATGAGGGATGATGGACAACGGATGTTAGATCATAGATGAGGGATGATGGATGACGGTTGTTATATCACTGATGAGGGATGGTGGGTGCCGGATGTTGTATCACTGATGAGGGATGATGGGTAACGGATGTTAGAGCATAGGTGGGGGATGAACAACGGATGTCAGATAATATGTGAGGGATGATGGACGACAGATATGGATGAAAATGATAGACGACGGATGTTGGATGTTAAATGACAGACGACGGATGATAGATGATGGGTGATGGACGACTTCCATCATTCATCATCGTCATCCATTATTCATCATTCACCATATGTCGTCCATCCTTTATCATCCATCATCCGTCGTCCTTCAGTTGTCATCCATCATCCGTTATCCATCATTCGTCATATGTCCTCCATCATCCATCATCTGTCATCCGCCGTCCATCATTTATCATCCATCAACCGCCGTCCATCATTTTTCATCCAACATCCGTAGTCCATCATTCATCATCCATGCTCTAACATCCACCGCCCATCATTCATCATCGTTCATTTATCATCCATCTTCGTCTATCCATCATCCGTTGTCCCTCATCTATCATCCATCGTCCGTTTTCCATCATCCATCAGCCGTCGTCCATCATCCATCATCCATTTCCCAATCATCTAACCTCCGTTGTCTATCATCCATAATCCTCCGTCCATCATCCATCATCCGTCGTCCATAATAAATAATCGGTCGTCCATCATCCATCACCCATCATCCGTCGTCCGTAATAAATAATCGGTTGTCTATCATCCACCACCCATCATTCATCATCGGTCGTCCATCATCTATCATCTGTCATCAGTAATCCATCATCCATTATCCGTCTGCTATCATCTACCATTCATCGTCCATTATCCGTTGTTTATAATCCTTCATTTATCATTCGTCGTCCATCATCCCTCATCCCTCATCCATCGTCCATCATCCATCATCCGTCGTTCATCATCCACCATCCATCATCTATCATTCGTCGCCCACCATCTCATGTCTGTCATACATCATCCATTATCTGTCACCCATCATCCTTCATCTATCATCCGTCATCCATCATCCATCATTCGTCGTTCACCATCCATCATCAATCATCCGTCGTCCATAATGCATCATCCAGTGTCCATTATCTACCATCCATCATCCATCATCTATCACGTCATCCATTACCCAACGTCCGTCATCCGTCGTCCATCATTCATCGTACGTTATCCATAATGCATCATCATTCATTTGTCATCCATAATTCACCATTCGTCCGTCATATATCATCCATCTTCCATCACCTATCATCCATCATCCGTCATCCACCATCCATCATTGATCACCCATCGTATATCATTCATCATCTGTCGTCCATCATCATCATCCATCATTGGCCACCCATCATCCATCATACATCCATCATCCGTTGTCCATCGTCGATCATCCGTCTTCTATCATCTGTCGTCTATCATCCGTCGCCCAACATCCATCATCTGTCGTCCAATATCCGTCGTCCACCATCCATCATCCGTCGTCCATTATCCATCATCTATCGTCCATCACCTATCATCCATTGTCCAATATCCATCATCCATCATCCGTCATCCATTATCCGTCGCCCATCACCCATCATCCTTCGTCTATCATCCATTAGTCATCATCCTTCGTCTATCATCCATTAGTCATCATCCTTCGTCCATCATCCGTCGTTATCATCCATCATATATCATCCTTTGCCTATAATTCATCATCCATCATCCATCGTCCATCATCTATCATCCGTTGTCCCGTATCTATCATCTTTGCTTCATCATCCATTGTCCATCATCTCTCTACCAACATCCATCATCCGTCATTCATAGTCCATCATCCAGTGTCCATCATCCATCATCCGACGTCCATCATCCACCATCCGTCGTCCATCATCCTTCATCTATCATCCGTCGTCCATCATCCATCATCCGTCATCCGTCATCTATCATCTGTCGCCCATCATCTATTATCAGTCATCTGTCATCCATTATCTATCATGTACCATATATCATGTATAATCATCTGTCATCATAAATCATGTATTATCCATCATCTATCATTATCCTCCATTTTTCATTCATCACCTATCTCCACCCTGCGTCATCATTCATCAACATTCATCTCATTTTATCATCCATCATTTATTGTCCGTTGTCGATCATCGTTCATCTATTATCTGTCGTGTTTCTCCTGTCATCCATCATCTCCTCTCATCATCATCCATCATCGACCACCCATCTTACATCACCCATCATCTATCGTCCTTCATCATCAACCATCGGCTACCCATCGGCCATCATTCATCATCATCATCATCATCATCATCATCATCCATCATAGATCATCTGTCGTCCATCATCAATTGTCCATTATTATCCGTCATCGATTACCCTTCGTCCATCATGCATCGTCTATCATCATCCATTATCCTTTGTTCATCATTAGTCACCCTTCGTCCATCATCCATCATCTCTCATCCGTCGTCCTCCATCTATCATCCTTCGTCCATCATCTGTCATCCGTCGGCCATCATATATCATCCATCGTTCCTCGTTCACCATCGTCAATCATCTATCATCCGTCGTTCTTCATCTATCATCCTTCGTCCATAACGCATCATTCATCGCCCATCATCCTTCGCATTACGCATCATTCATCGTCCATTATCCATCACCTATCAACTTTGGTCCATAATCCATCATCTGCCGTCCCTCATCCATCAAAAGTCGTCCATCATCCGTCCGGCGTCATCAATCATCCGTCGTTCATAACCTATCAACCATCGTCCATCAGTTATCATCCGTTGTCCATCATCTGTCATCTGTAGTTCATTATCTGCCATGCATCATCTGTCATCCATTATCAAACATGCATCATCTTCTTTATCATCAACTGTCACCTATGATTATCCTTCGTTTTTCATCCATCATCTCTCTCCCCCATCCTTCATCTATCATCATTATCATCCGTCGTATTTCATATATCATCCACGAGCTATCATTATCGGCTGCATTCATCATTAGCAACCTCTATCATCGCCATGATCACCTATCAACATCATTATTATCTATCATCATCTGTCATTATTGTATACCGAATTCATCTATCTAAATCATCATCTACCACCATCATTCATATTTTCAATTATAAGACGACAGTAACGTGTACTGCTCCCACTTGACTGAGCTTGATACACATTCCTCACCCATTCACTGGATGCAAAATCAGTTAAAGTTCACCATGGATCAATGCCACCTGTGGAGGAAAAGACCGGAAAGACCTTCCCTCCCCCCCCAAAAAAAAAACTCTCACTTGTGAAACGATTAAGCTGCCACCTAGCGAGGACTGAAGCCGAGGGACGCCGGTTTTGTCGGCGGGTGTACTGTACTGTATTTTATCTGTGTCTTCAACAATGATAACAGTTTTCTTACCTTTCTCATTTTTCTCAGCATTCCTAAGGGAAGAACTCTCGCCCTCCTCCTCCAACCCTACTTCCCTCTCTGTCGGCAGGTAAAGGTGGACTCACACTGGGCAAAAGTGGCTAATATGTTAGCCCTTCTTGCGAGCCGTTTTCATTTAAACTTACCACCGGCTCTAGTTATATATTTCATTCACAGTTAAAAACGGTTGAAAAATTGATATTTAGCTCATCTGAGTCCTTCCCACAGCAACAAACCTCCTAGCAAGCTGAATCCCACTGACTCTCAGTCATTCGGGTCGCAAAAACTACTAACATGTTAAACGTTTTCTGCCCAGTGTGACGGTGGCTTAACGTCTCGAATGCATATGGTTTTTTACCTACGTTTATTTCATAAGAGTGAACTGCTTGCAGTCTTGTGGACGCAAGTGTCCAGCCTTCATCCTTCAGACGTCAGTCAGGTCAGTCTCTCTCTCTCTCTCTCTCTCTCTCCTCCTCCTCCTCCTCCTCGTCTTCCTCTTCCTCCTCCTCCTCCTCCATTATTTCCCTCATCTGCGATTTCTCCTGACTAAGAACCTCTAACTTCCGTTTTAATTTCAGGTATTCTTCCTTTAAGTCAAGGTAGTACTCTCAAAATATACAGCTGAGACACGACTCTCAGTAAAGGAAGCCATCACGCACACAGGACTCCCAGGCATACACTGAGCACAAATATACGCTCTAGTATTACCATATTAAATCACTGGTCACTGCCCTCAACACAGGTTCACAACATTAGTATCGAGAAGCTGTTACAAGGCACAACAAACCCGTCCCCAGCAGTCATGTTGGTGTTGACGTATAAACACAACAGGATATCTAGTCAAAGATGTCACATATCAAATATGGAGTAAATCGGGTGAAAATTGACGTTTTTATGCCCATTTGAAATTTTAAGCCCCACTCACCTGACATTGACCCCCCCTACCGCAAACTGGGGAGTAACCCCTCTAATGTATTGAGGCATGTTATAGCATGAAGATTTGAAAGATGCACCTTTAGGTTTTGGTTTCACGTCATTATGACAAATTTGAAATGAGTTATGGACGATTTCTTTTTTTACATTTTCCGGGGCCTATAGCCTGGGCCTTGGCCCAATTTGGCCCAGAATTTAATCAGGCGATCAGAAGGTCATAGTCCATCATCCCCTGTATTTTTTGTCAAATCGCACCAGTAGTTTTCGCGTAAAGTTGTTAACAGACGGACAGAAAGACAGACAAACAGAGTGAAAACAATACCCGTCCCCGACTCCCTCCTGGGCGGGGACGGGTAATTAATATCTTCAGGTCAGAGCTAAAAATATACGTCCTTCCGAGGTGACCACTGAGAGAGGAGTCAGAGTGACCGCTTAAATGAGAGCACAAATTGACACTTTTTAAATTAAAGGATTAACAAGAAGCGGTGCCAAGGGACAGGAGACCCGTCCCCTGTAGTCAAGCCATTTTAGTGCTGACGTATAAACACAACAGAATATCGGGTCAAAGATGTCACATCAAATTTGGATTAAATCGCGTTAAAATTGACGATTTTATGCCCATTTGAAATTTTAGGCCCGACCCACCTCTCATTGACCCCCCAACTCCTAAGTGGGGCGGTTACTGCATTGATGTAATGAGGCATGTTATGGGATGCAGATTTGAAAGATGCACCTTTAGGTTTTGGTTTCATGTCGATATGACGAATTTGAAAGGAGTTATGGCGAAACCCCCTTTTTTTTTGGGGGGGGGGGCCTACAACCTGGACTTTGGCCTAGTTTGGCCCAAAATTTAATCAGGTGATCAGAAGGCCCATCATCTCTGTAATTTTAGTCAAAATGGCACCTGTAGTTTTCGTGTAAAGTTGTTATATATATATATATATATATATATATATATATATATATATATATATATATATATATATATATATATATATATATATATATATATATATATATATCTATAAGAAAATCATTTTTTTCACCATAACTTTCAGATTCACCATAGGCCATGAAACCAAAACCTAAAGATGCATCTGTCAAATCTGCATGCTATAACATGCCTCAGTACATCAGGGGGGTCACCCCTCCCAGGAAGCGGTAGAGGGGTCAGTTTTGGGTGGGTCGGGCCTAAAATTTCAAATGGGCATAGAATCAACAATTTTCACCCGATTTTCTTCAGATTTCAAATGTGACATCCTTGACTAGATATCCTGTTGTGGTTATACGTCAGCACTAAAATGACTGCCGGGGACTGGTTTGCTGTGCCTTGGCACCTCTTCTTGCTTGTAGCTTAATACCACGCGGTTAAAGGATCACATTGCCTAACAGAGCGGCTGCAAAATACGAGATCACATAAAGAATTCTCTGTTCACGGCAAGAATTATGCGAGACATCGTCTTCAAGACCTTAGCGTAGCAACAACCAGCTGGTATCATCATTAGCTTTTGTGCGATATTGGCGCTAGACGCAGTGTTAGGGTTAAACACTTCAGCACGATTACGTCTTTTATATTATTTCTAATGTCTTACAATCTGAGTCAGCAAATGGGAGAAAACTTTTTAAGGATGGGATTGATGAAGTTTGCTCCTATTGACCGTATCCTTAACACCTTCAATCCGGCAACGTATGTTGTATTTGCTGGCTGTTTTCAGACACTTATGTTCATGTCAGATGAGACCTTTTAAAAAGGAAGGGACAAATGTAGCCTTCATTGATCTCTTCCATACAAGACTTTCCTTAAGTTCAACAAAACTGTCCAGAGGCATCAATGATAAACTGAAAATATGCGTCATTGGAATGATGGGACTAAACCTTAACTCGCAAAGGGGAAGTCAAGCCTCCATTTCTGATGATAGAGTCTGAACACGTGACGATAAAAGAACGGTTTTGGCGTCTTTATCATTGCTAACGGTACTCTGTAGTGTGGGATGCAGGCAAATCAAAGCGATCAATTGCTGATGTTCCACAAATACCCATAAAAAACTGGTGGCTTGCCATCCCCTTTGCAATATAGATTTTAACCCGATCATTGCGTTGACGTCTTTTATTATATAATCCTGCTAACATCAGACGATTTAATTCAGATTTTAAAAGACTTTTCAAACGAAATGTAAGATATTGCTTTCGCGTAACCCGTTCATTAATAGAGAACTTTCCTAACTCAAGTAAAATCGGATTATGGTAGAAAAAAAAAATCGGACTCAAGCATACGGTCTTAGATCTTTCACTGCGAGATATCTTTCTAATTCTGAGTAATACTGACTACAGATAGCAAGAACAGAAAAGGAAAAAATATATTGTACATATCTGGTCTCAGCGAATGTGCAGTCGTCATTTGGACATAAAGATGTGAGGTTTAACCGCACATAGTCCAGATCATGAGGTAATTCGTTGTCATTAAATTTATTCATTTGAATTTCTAACGTAGTTCCGCAAACTTCGCCTATTAATGCAACGAAGTTTACAAACATCGACGGGTACACTGCATTCACACAGGACACTAGACAAACATGGCTGTGGGAATAGCAGAATATGCAGATAGGGTATTGGTCTTGTAGCCAGACATTGGTATGCTTGTCATTTTATATATCATTAAACTGAATTATATAATACAGAGACCTTTCTCACGACGGACATCAAGCAATCATGACAACTTTGGGGAACACAGAGAGCATCTATGAATATGATTGTTGTTTTAATGATTATCTGTTTTCCATGTAGGAAAAAAAAAAGTCAAATGAAGCTATAAGAATTTACTTAATATTTATAACTGTATCTGTATTTATAACTGTATAACGATATCTGTATAAGATTGCAGGGCAGCACATTCTCATCTGAAGAATAAACCGTCCCTATGCTAGCCAAACACGAAAGGGGACAAGAGGTATAGGTATAGACGAGTGATGAAGCTGAAAGGGGAATAGTTATACTAGATATTTATGTGTGTATGTGTATCATTGGTAAAATCGACAGGGTGCGAACATCTGCAAGCATAAGAAAGAACATATTACCAGCACCATTTCAGATGTCCGATACAACTGGGCTCAAATCCTGAAATCGAAACACTCTATCTATCTATCTATTGCCAGACGCCTCAATCCCGTTTGGGGTGGCCACAAACAAATCGCCTCCAAGTCGCCCTGTCCCCCGCCATTTCACTGCCCTGCTCCCAACTCACACCCCCCTCTCTCATATACCTCTCCACCCCATCCCTCCATCTCATCCTCGGCCTCCCCCTCCCTCTTTCCCCCTCCACCTCACTCACATACACTCTCTTCGTCAGTCTTTCACCCTCCATCCTCTCCACATGGCCAAACCACCTCAGTGTGTTCCTCATAACGCTTCCTATCACATCCACATTCACACCACAACGCTCCTTTATATCCTCATTCGTCAGCCTGTCTCTCCACGTGACTCCACAGGCTCCTCTTAAATAACTCATTTCCACTGCTCTCACTCTTGACTTGTGTCCTTCCAACAATGTCCAAGCTTCACTTCCGTACGTTAGAGTTGGTACCACAATACTGTCACGCATCACAAAATAAATTACATTGCCACAGAGCCACTTCAGTACCCAAGTTAATATACCAATACCTAAAAGATATGCATTGAAACAGCGTTATAATTTACTTACTGCTCATACTCGACCGCATTTCAGCGGAGCAGGGAGAGTCTCTAGATTCTTTTGTGATTTCTTTTGCCTGTTATGAAGATACAAATTTATGCCAAAAATCAGTGCAATGTCGATACCAGTTTTAGAGTTAATACCAAGACTTCGATATTGCAAGATGTATCGTAACCAATGGTGATACTAGTAAATGAATACATTATTAACAATATTATTTGGCTAACCGCCATAACAGAAGTGTGATCTTGCAGGCAGTCTGCCCTTCACAGGAGTCGGTAAAAAAAAAAATAATAAGATGATGTACACGATAATTAAAGAAGATATTTTTCATTTATACCAAATATCAGTTAAAAAATCGCCCCAAATTATTTCGACAACAATTAAATATAATATAACAACTGATGTTGTACTAAAACAAGAAAAATTCCGTATGGACAGTATTCCAGTCTTCTATGTTATCGATGCCACTGCATATATCTTTCATTATTATTTTCTTGAAGCACAGGGTTCTTTCACGAATCCACTGATTTAATGAACGAGTAAGCGCGCGCACGCGTGCGTGCGTGCGTGCGTGCATGTGTGTGTGTGTGTGTGTGTGTGTGTGTGTGTGTGTGTGTGTGTGTGTGTGCGTGTGTGTGTGTGCGCGCGTGTGTGTGTGTGTGTGTGTACGTGTGTGTGTGTGTGTGTGTGTGTACGTGTGTGTGTACGTGTGTGTGTGTACGTGTGTGTGTGTACGTGTGTGTGTACGTGAGTGTGTGTGTGTACGTGAGTGTGTGTACGTGTGTGTACGTGTGTGTGTGTGTGTGTGTGTGTGTGTGTGTGTGTGTACGTGTGTGTGTACGTGTGTGTGTGTGTGTGTGTGTGTGTGTTCGTGTGTGTACGTGTGTGTGTACGTGTGTGTGTGTGTGTGTGTGTGTGTACGTGTGTGTGTGTACGTGAGTGTGTGTGTGTGTACGTGAGTGTGTGTGTGTGTACGTGAGTGTGTGTGTGTGTACGTGAGTGTGTGTGTGTGTGTGTACGTGTGTGTGTGTGTGTGTGTGTGTGTGTGTGTGTGTGTGTGTGTGTGTGTGTGTGTGTGTGTGTGTGTGTGTGTGTGTGTGTGTGTGTGTGTGTGTGTGTGTGTGTGTGTGTGTGTGTCTGTGTGTGTGTGTGTGTGTGTGTGTGTGTGTGTGTGTGTGTGTGTGTCTGTGTGTGTGTGTGTGTCTGTGTGTGTGTGTGTCTGTGTGTGTGTGTGTCTGTGTGTGTGTGTGTGTGTGTGTGTATGTGTTACTGGCTCTGCATTCCACCGAATTCTATCACTGAGTAGTTCATTTTTGTGCCCTAAATCTAAAGTCTACCATCTAGTGATATGTCGTGATGCGCCGAGAAAGCCCTCAGGTTGGTAGTATCAGGAAGAATTTCATCGATACTGATACCATAAATAATAGGCCCGATACCACCGATAGGATTACCGATACCGATACATTACCATATTTCCGTACTGTAATTAAACTTCTATTCTATATATCAGCTTGAACTGCTGTTAAAATGTTCAGGTTTATCAATTAAATATCCATCCATCCATCCATCATCCAATCCTACATTGCCCCATGAGGAGCGTAGGAGCCGGGGGCTAGGCAGTTGGTCCCGACATTTAAGATGAGAGTGACCAGCCTCACTCATCCCTGAGTGGCATTACATGAGCAATCAACCCCAACCATCCCTTGGATATAAACCTTCACTGGCTCAATCCGATTGGAGTGCAATAATTACCCACTAAACCACCAGGCGCCAAAATTCGGTTATGTGGTTACCACCCAGCGTAGTAAATGGTTTCCTGGTGTTCAGGTAACCATTTGGCTTGTCACTCAGTTTAGAGTCACCCACAGGCAGAAGGAAGAGGAAAGAATGAAGGAAAGAAAGACAGAAGAGAGAATGTAAAGTCACCCGTAGGCAGAAGGACAAGGAAAGAATGAAGGAAAGAAAGACAGAAGAGGATGGAAGGAAAGAAGGATGGAGGAGAGGAAAGGAATATCAAATCAAATATAAGTAAATACAAAAAACGCATGGTGAATACCTTTACAGTGAAGTCAGAATAAACAATTTTGGATCTGGCAGATTGTGCGGGCGGTAGAATAAGCTTGTAATAAGGTTTTTACATGCATTTGTAACGCAACAATTCATCAAATCAAGAGCTATCATACAACACTGAAATAAAAATGAGGGAATACAACTCGTACCAGCTTATATGAACTTAAAGAGCACCGTAATGTGCGAAAAAAAAAAAAAAAAAAAAGTCAACCGCATCCAGATCAAACGCCTCAACCTGTGATCGAGCTGCACCAATCCTGAATCAACTTGTCCCATCCTCACACAAAATTTATGTGCCAAATTTGACGGAAAAATAGTCACATATATGGAAACTGACTCTGTCACAACAGCTACACCTCCTGCATTGCCAAGGAACATTACCATTTCCTTTCAGGTCAGATGAATTTAAAGTAATTTATTATAAAAATTAGCATGCCTTATGGTTATGTTCCACATCACAGAACACAGAAAAACATTCAAATTCGTCGGCTAGGATAGACCTTTCATGAACCAAGGCTGTGTTTTGTTAATCGCCTTAAATCTCTCTGGGGAAGGAGATAAGTGGTGATGATACTGGAAGAAGCGGTAGGCATGAATGCTGTAAACAGGGGAAAAGTAGGTTGGGTTGTTGTTGGGTACAGGTTTCGAAGCCTTTCTCAGCCATTCCCTACTTTTGCCAAAGAAACTTTAGTTATTCCCCCCTCCTCCAACTCCCAAATGAGAGAATCCCTCCCTCCTCCTCCTGGAGTTATCTAAAATAACTGTATTTATAGAGTTATTAGCCTCAATTTAGCCTTACCTTATAAAGTGTAGCTAACGCAAGAAATCTAGCGGTATTGTTGATTTTTTTTTGGGGGGGGAGAATTCTTCCATGACTTTGTACATCTGTCTGCCATGATAATTGAGGACCAAAATTCTTGCCTGATTCTCAAAAAGCACAATTTAAAAACCAAAAGAGATTTGAACATAAAATATATCAAATATACAGCTAACAACACACCAATTGGACAATGGTCACTTTCGCTTTATCTGATTACTTCCCCTCTTCCTCTGGAATGTCCAAATTTCCCCTAAGGGTGAAAGACCCCTTATCTGGGAATCCTTGCTATAGGGGGGAAGGGTAGGTAATACCCCTTTTCCTAGTAACACATTCAGGCTTCTATGACTCACTCTCGCCACATTGAAATTGTCAGAGGTTAGCAAAATACAGTATAGTACCAGAGAATTGCCCATGAGAGAGTTTAATGAGGAGGTAGTTTTTGACCAATAGATGCACTGTATTTACCAGTGACCAACTGTTTTATAATGGGAAATTCGAATTGATTGTTGAAGTTGGTTTTGGGTGCATCGTACTTTATTATATGGCTTGCTTGTTCTCTTTCGCTAGGCATGGTTTCATGAAGGTTCATTTTGGCTTAGTTTGTATGGGTGAGGGGGGGGGGGGCACTTCTTTTACAGACGAAAATGTCTAATATCCAACAATAATGTGTTATTGTATTATAGTCAAAGGATTTTTCCACTTGTATCACCTTCGGGTTTTGATCATTTCATTGACCTCTTCACTGCGATGGCACCTTTACAATCCTCATTTTCCATTGACAGACGATTTTTATTCAGCTTTGAAGACGTTCTTAACTTGAACGACTGCATACCCCTACAACCTTCATCATCCCCTAAGTTACAAGGAGTTTCTCTTAATATGAATAAAAATGAAGGTAGCAGTAATGAACTAAGAAGGCGTCACCTCAGTAGAAAGGTTGACCTTTTTTTACCCATTATTTTTATAGAACAATAGCAAAGTCAACTTTAACAGCCGGGAACTTAGTGGAAGGGTTCAGGGGAAGGCAAGGGTTATGAAATACGATTATGAGAACAATCGGTGAAAGGTAAAGGTCACTGGGCAAGGGCAAAGTTGAGCTCGTGTGTCCACGAGTGAGCAAAACAGCTAAAACAGTTCTGATCTGATCTGGACCAAACTTAGTGGGAGTGCTGAAGATCAGTCATGGGATTGATCTATTGTTTTTAAGAAAAGTAGGACACAGGTCAAGGGCACATGACAAGGTCACGCAATTCTTATCCGAATTAGAATAAAACCTGAGTTCGGGTTAAGGCTAAAGCAAGGGTAAAAGATTTGATTTTAACAATAAACAGTCACACGTCAAGGTCTTAGAGCAAGGATAACTCAAAGCATACATCCCATTTGGACAAAACCTGGTGGAAGTGTTAAGGATCAGGCAAGACTAAAGGACGAAAGGAATAATACAGAACTAGTACCAAGTCAGAAAAGGGCAATCTAGCACTAAGAAGTACCACCAGGAATAATTAAACTAATTGCAAGATATGATGACAGATTTGGAATTGATATATATAGTCGGCGTGGATAGAGCCGGCGTTGAATGATTCGGCTGTGACAGATTCGACGTCGGCAGATTCAAAGTTTGTGGGAGACCATATCTCAGATTCCCAGCCCCCACCACTTCCTCCCATTGAGTAGCCTCTTCCGACACGCAGGGAATAAGAGAGTATTCTGTTTCCTCTGTATACAGGGCATCCCGCTACCCCAGAGGTGAGCATGAATGAAGTAACTCTGATTTCAAGAAGAATCGGTCGAAGGTCAAGGTCACAGGGTAAAGTCTAATGTTCGACCTTTGGACCAATGGGCGGGGATGTTGTACTTTCTTGGTACTTCTCCTTCACTGAGTTGGCGTATTCGAGACAAGATTTTAGGGCTGGAGATTATATTATGGCATTGATAATGTAAGTATTAAATTATTCTACTAATGTCCAGCTTAGTTGCAGCAAAATTAGCAATGTGTGTGTGTGTGTAGTACTAGGTGCAAATTTACTGTACATGAAGGTGCAGGTGTAGCTGTGAATGTAACTGTGTGTGCATGTAGGTAGACTGTAGGTGTGCGAATGGGTGAAGGTGTGGGTGTAAATTGGATGTAGTTGTGGGTGTAAGTGAGGGCGTGGGTATAGATGTGGGTGTGGCTGTAGGGATGGATGTAGGTGTGGGTGTAGGTGTGGATGTAGGTGTATCTATGGGTGTGGGTTTGGATAGAGTTGAGGGTATGGGTGTAGGTGTGGATGTAGGTAAGGGTGTAGGTGTGGATGTAGGTAAGGGTGTGGGTGTGGATATGGGTGTTTGTATGAATGCAGATTCAGATGTGAGTTGGTTGTTGGTGTCAGGCAGTGCGTCATATCTTAACAAGTGCATTAAAATCAGTACAGCCTTAGGGAAGCGACTGAATGAAAGGCAGGTGGAGGTAGGAGAGAGAGAGAGAGAGAGAGAGAGAGAGAGAGAGAGAGAGAGAGAGAGAGAGAGAGAGAGAGAGACGAAGCAGAGAAGAGGAAGAGCTCGGTGATTCCGGCAGCTAAAAGAAATTCCAGCAGATACTGGAATGAACCTTCAAAAGTTGTCTATAGTATTGTTCTTGGTGTCAGTTGAAAGCTGGGAATGTGTAGATTAAGAATCTGCCGGGTGCCCTCTTGTCACCCTTGAGCATTTTTAGTAATTAAAGATCGCATACAAGTTGGCCGCAGCATTATAAATAAGTCGCATTCGTAAAGTAATACACATTTGAGTTGTATAAGTTTGCGTATTTTTGTGGTAATTGTGTACCATAATTTTGTGAGAAGCATTTGCAACCAAATGTTGCATGATAATGCAGATGTTTGAGATGGGGCCACAAATGATCCAAGAAATGACTATTTGAAAAAAAATAATAATTATTCGATCATATCAAATCGAAATTTTGAAGAAGTATTAAGCCAAATGATGTTCCTAACATTTCAAAACAGGAAAAATTTACTGGTATGCACCACAAATTTATATTAAGATTCTATATAGCTTAAAATAAACATTAATCAACACTTTACAAATAGCGAAACACCATGAAAATACCAAACTTGCGACCTACACAGCAGTGAAATTCTACTCATAGAAGACTAAATTATACATCCATTAAACTGTACAAAACCTAAATCTATCTATCTATCTATCTATTGCCAGACGCCTTAATCCCGTAAGGGGTGGCCACAGACAAATCGCCTCCATATCACCCTGTCCTCCTCCATTTCATTGCCTTGCTCCCAGCTCACACCACCCTCTCTCATATACCTCTCCACTCCATCCCTCCATCTCATCTTTGGCCTCCCCCTCCCTCTTCCCCCCTCCACCTCATTCACATACACTCTCCTCGTCAGTCTCTCGCTAATCATTCTCTCTACATGTCCAAACCACCTCAGTGTGTTTCTCCTAACACTTCCTATCACATCGACATCCACACCACAACGCTCCTTCACTTCCTCATTTGTCAGCCTCTCCATGTGACTCCACATGCTCCTCTCAAATAATTCATTTCCACTGCTCTCACTCTTGACTTCTGTCCCTCCAACAAAATCCAAGCTTCACTTCCATACGTTAGAGTTGGTATCACAATACTGTCATGTTGTAGCTTTTTCACTTTCACGCTCACTTCCCTGTTTCTTATCATTGCCTTCAAGGAACCAGCAACCTTCCTTCCCTGTTGCACCCTTTCAAGCACGTCACCCTCCAAACTTCCATCCTTACTCATCACACTACCCAAGTACTTAAACGCACTCACATTTTCCATTTCCTCCTCATCCAGCCTCATTGTACATTCATTTCACTAAGAAGACAAATGTCCCTATGATTACCACACACTTCTTTTCCCCTTTTCCTTTGTACGGGGGAGCAATTATACCTGACTTCCAATCCTCTCGGACTCTACCTTCCTCCCAGGCCAATCTGCACATCTTCTACATTCATTCTACAACTATCTCTCCCCCATGCATCAGCATTTCACCACACACTCCATCAATTCATGGAGCTTTCCCCATTTCAGCTTTATTCATTGCTTCCACAACTTCCATCCTACTGATTTCTTCCTCTCTTCTCACATCCCTCCTTCTCCCAACCATTCTCCAGCCACTTATACTAGCATTACTTTCTTTCTCTATGTTCAGCAATTCCTTAAAATGTTCTCTCCATCTGCTCACTTTTTCTCCCCTCTCCATTAGTAATCTACCATTTTTATCTTTCACTCCCCAGCTACCTTCTTTGGCACCCTGTCAAATTTTCTTTGCACATTTCCAGAACATTTCCTTACATTCCCTCCACCTTACACTCAAGTTCCTTCCAAATTTCTCATCCACTCTTCTTACTCCCTCTTACTAATCTTTTCACCTCTCTCTTCCTCTCTACATATAACTCTCTCTTCCGTCTCTCAACTTCTTCCGTGCCCCTGTTTCTCATTCACTCACTACATGCTTTCTTCTTTTTGCCACAGCGTCTCCCAACTTTTCAGTCCACCATGCTGTTCCCTGCACCCGCTTTCGTCTTCCCTTCACCCCACACACCACCTCACATGCTGCACAGATTTCTTCTGTGAATATCTTGCACACACCTTCCACTTCCCACATCTGCTCCAATCTATATTTACCCAATCGCTCCTCCACTTCCCTCTTATATTCTGCCTTTTATCCATCCTCTTATAACTTTTCCATCCTCCTTGTATGTACTACTTCCTCCTGTCCTTCTCTTCTTCTATTTCTCCATTTTATTTGGGCTTTAAATCAAATGTCTTAATTGGCTTAGATATTGACAAAAAGAAAAAAAATCTCGTGAAATGATAGGAAATTTCATAGTTTCATTATGATGAACATTCATGTTGTGAGAAAGTACACTAAAGGATGCTTTTTACTTTCCATATCATGAGTGGAACCAAAATACTACAAAAATAGCTTAACCTTGCTAAAATTATTCAAAGAAGTCATTCAAGTGTCAAGAATCCTAAAATTGAATTACATCATCATCATCATCATCCGGACCTCCTTTCCCACCCAAGGGCTGGGTGAGGAGTAGCAATGTCCAGACAGCCCAAATTTGCCCAATCCAATGGACCACACTTCCACTTACTTACCATTCAAGCCTCCGGAATCCTGGCTCCATCGGATACGCCAAAAACATTCACCACATTCTGCAGCCTCATATAAACGTATCCGATTGAGTCAATTTAATTACACAAGAGAGATAATTCTCTTAGAATCAAAGAAATTTAACTTTCGTGTATAGAATTTTAACGAGTCAAGCAAAGAGTGACATTAATGCACTTTGGTCAACCTGATTCCCGAGCATATGTGTTAAACAATCAAGTTCCCTGCAATTGCAGAAAACTGTGCATAAAGAACTGGCTGTTCTGCAACCATAGCAGTGTCCAGGATGGTGCATCTTCACATTTGCATCTGCACCGTATTAACTTTAATACACTGTCTGATGCCAGAGGGACATTTGGAGACACTGTTACAGGATCTAAGTACTTGTTTGCATTATCCTTTATCCATCCAAAAATTATCAATAATAGATGCTATAAGAGCAGCTGACAATATCTAAATTGGGAGATAACATCCTACGAAATTCCAGTATAGTACTGCCTGCTGTCTTTAATGCCTCGTTTAGGCTGATTCTTGTGGAGTAGTGAGATTTCTGAACATCTACACCTTTTATAATCTGACTTGATACTTTTAACTACTTTTGACAATGCAACATCTATCTCATCTTCCTGGTTATCAATCAGTGTCATAAATTATGATGCTTTACACCGAAAGATGAATATGTTTGATAAACCTGAAGAAGTTGACATGAGCAGGTCTTCACCAAAGTATTTCTTGACTTTTTGAACTACAAACCATCTTGACATATGCTCTGTATGTATCAAATAATTCAACAGAACTGGAAACACGTGTATTGTTTTCTGTCATAGCATGAAGAAGAGATTCCAATGCACCATTTTTATCACAGTTATCAACACTGAATTTTCCAGTTGATGCTACTGAATTTGGCGGCATGAAATTCGACCTGCAATCTACATGATATCTTGCATCAACTACATGGAGGTCACTGACAGCTCTCTCCAAACGAAGTCTAACATCGGCAGCCCATTCATCATATCTCTCTGTGGAGATTTTGAGGATGGAATCTTTGAACGACTATTTCGTCCTTGTCCCAATAATTTTACAAATACGCTGGGTTGTCTTGGATCTATAATTAGAGACCAATCTTCACCACAAAAGATGCAGTGCTCACGGAATGAAATTACTGATTCACAGAGAGTCTACTTCTTTTTTATGGGCCCGGTTCACTAAATAATTGCTTTTTATTTCTGCTTAGGTGTCTTTGTATGTGAGCGCTTGACGTGTATGAGGAAACACATGACTTGTGGCACAGTATTTTAAAGTTCTCGTCTGTGACCATATTGAAATTTCGATGATCTGCTTCCCCATCACTGTAAATTTTACTGCACCAAACAATATTGCTAATCCTACTGGAACCACATTCAATCAGTCGGTCTTGTTAATCACAGCGGTTGTATTTAAACGCCAAATAACAGAAGAGGTTAGTCATTTTTCATCTCTGAGATATTAAGCATTCACCCTGCACCACATACTACATTCTACTCTTCCACTAAATCCACGACCATGCACTGCACAGTTTTTCTAATTAAGTTAGCTGATAATGGAGTAATCAAACATAACATTATTGGACAGTCACATTCATGCAATGGTTGTACCATTTTCTTTTATATGCAAAAATTACTATGACAGTGAAAGTATTACTCAGTACATTCGCCACTAGATATTACCAGTCAATATGCAAGATGCCTGAAAAAATACCATATGTTAGCAACACAAAAGTAAGATAAAAATAGCCTACAGGAATAATGCAGAAGCAAGCATGCTTAAAGGCAATGAGCCAGTGTAGTGAAACTATTATTTTGCCATTTCGTTTACTGACTTGATTTAGATGACTGACCAGAAAAGCATTTCTATGAAGAAAATATTTTCATTGTCGTTATTCATGGAAATAGTGGAAACAGTGCCATTACTTTGCAGTTTGTTAGGTTTTTCAAGCATCACTTCAGCTCATTTCATAATTGGCGGCTGTCTTGGACTCAATATTAAATTACTGAAAATGCTGAAGGGTGACAAGAGCGCACCCAGCAGATGCATAATCTACATATCCTTAGTTTTCAAATGACACCAAGAACAAAACTATAGACAACATTTGAAGGTACCCCCTAAAATCTTGTTATGGCTGCCGGACTACTATGACCTGTAGATGTTGAGACGGAACCGAGTTTAGGGCCGTATTCTAGTTGGCATAAGGATCTTCGTGACATTCTTCCTAAAAGATTGATTTTATATATTACACCTCAGCATTCTCTCCATACTCTATTATCATATTAATGGATATAATGCGCTTAAAGATGATTTGAGGCGCAATATGCAATATAAATCGCCGAAGAAGGGATGTTACGAAATCTCGAAAGCCACTTACAGTATGATCATTAGGTATTTTGGTGCAATCTGTTCGATCGTATAGGTCGGAATAAGAAATAGATGAAAACAAGAGATTCACCGAAACATGTTACTTGCAAGTTCCTCACTGCCTGACAAAATAAATTTGACAGTAAAAAACGAAAAGCCAAATTTGTCAGTAAACCTTTTTTTTTTTTAATATTCAGACCTACATGATAAGATAGTTTGCTTCAAAATATGTCCAATTAAGGCGTCTACGGGTATGTCGACAGGCCCATAAACAAGGTAAAGAGAGTTTAGGAAGTAGCTTCACAGCGGGGTAAAGCTGGGCCAATATACTTACGCATAACGCCACGTCAGATCGAGCGTTGCCATTTCATGGTTGACGTTATACCCAGTTATTTATCTAATAATTAAGCATATACTATGAAAATTACTGGTATTTTCAAAGATATGTGTGATCATTTGCTACTATTTCATACAGGTCGATATCAAGATACTGTATCTGTAATAATTATGTAAAAACTAATTTTCCTTCTTCAATTTGGCATGTCTTCTCTGCCTTTCTTTCCCTCTACGCCCCCCCCCACCTTTCCTCTGCACAGATGTGTTTTCTCTCATTTGTCCGGCCTCCCCAATTTGTCTCTGTTTTTTCCCTCCCTCCCTCCCTCCCTCCCTCTCTGATTTGACGTGACGTCACGTCACCTGTGTGGGCGCGGGAGGATGAAACTACCTCCTCAGCTCTCTTACCTTGCCCCTAAATATGTTTCTGAAGCTGTGTACTTCATAGCTCGGGAATAACACACATTTCTCAAAATAGTGATGAGATTGATTTATGATAACTGGCTGCACAAAAACTGTCACAAAACTACTAAACGTGTCATTAAAAGGAAACGAACGGAAAAGTTTACGAAACAAACGAATAAATAATCCATCCATCCATCCATTGCCAGACGCCATGTATCCCAAATGGGGTGGCCATAATACTGAAGTAAATTCTTTAGCAAATCCACATACGTAAAACTTCTGAAGCTGGTAAGGTTTTTGACATGCAATTTAATATAAAAAAATACATATTTACCAACTTAATAAAATCTGATCAAAAGACAAAAAAGTAGCTTTGATTAATTTTCTGTGGTACTCTTTGCTTCAGGAATGTCTCTTAGAAATCCAGCAGTAGCCAGCCAGCGTGCTGGGGCTCCAAATGCCTTGGTAAAGCTTTTCCATGTTAAAAAATAATATTAAGATGAAAACGCTCACAGTGTTCATCGCTCACCGTACCCTGGTTTTCTGGGGAAAAAAAAAAAAAAAAAAAAAAACTCAAGTGAGGGTACAAAACCTGAATCTGTAATGAAATATTGCACCCCTTTGCTTGGTAAGACTTAAGATCATCCACTATTTCATGACACTTTTTGGCCATGTAATTTTCCAAAAATTTTGTGCAGACACTTTTGAAACTGCCACGCAGTTTTCCCAACATCATTTTGCTCTCCTTCAAAACACTCATCTCTTAAGAATTCTCTGCTCTGAAGGCCTACAAAATTCCTCCTTTCATCTTGGCATCACTGATATGGGGAAAGTTATTTCTCAAGCATGTGGAATCAGTTTGCATTTTATCCATTGCTTTAACAAAGTTTTTCATAAGTCCAAGCTTGCTGTGCAAAGGAGGAAGATACACTTTGTCAGGGTTAAGAAGTGGACTTAATGTTGACAACAGTTTTCTTGCCCGGAACAAGAAAGGTACGCTTTGGCCAGTCCTTATGAATGTGCTCGTATTATTTTTGCCTGCTCCAACTGCCCCACTTACAAAAAAAAAAAAAAAAAAAAAGTACTTTGTTTAACCTAACTTCAACCCCAGCAAAAGTGCAATGACTTTTAGATCTCCCGGGATACTCAGCTTATTTTTCTGGTATTGAACTTTTTCTAAAAGTAATTTCGTGTTGTCAGATGACTCTTTCATATTTGCAGCATGTGCTATAGGTATAAAAGAAAATTATTTCCGTTATGAAGGACCGCTTTCTAGCTGGCTTTCGAGGCGTCAATGAACAAGCGCCACTCGTTCACATTGTGTTCATATCCAATAGCCCCCATCACTGAACTATCATCTTTACAAAACACAGGCCCATCCTCTTGAATGAAACATTCATTCAAATCACCATTGCGACTGTGGAAAGGCAAACTTTAGGATCACGCTACATTAGATTTCAATCTTTTAATCTTGAACCTAAAAGTTTAGCCTGCCTCTTAGATATATCTAAGTGACGAACAAGGTCATTCAGATCTCCTTGTGACAGTAAATGTGGCTTATTGGAAGAACAGGTATCCTGGGATGGTGAATCAGAAATTTCTCCATCTTTTTCCCCGTGATATGCTCCTGCTTCGTTTGATTCTTCATCACTTAAAGTTACATGCTGTGGAGGAATTGGTACTGGAAGTTCAGCACTGTGGGGAGCAGGTTTAATTGTAAATTGCTGATTAGAGTATTTCACTTAGCCCTATGTTTTTTAGGTTATCCTTTTTGTCCTTACAAGGCAGAAATAGCAGTCTGTTGTGTGATCAATGGGTTCCCACCAAATCATTGCAACAGCAAATGGCATGTGACGTGAAGTCTTTCGCCATCCTGTGAGTACAGTAGTTTTGCACATGTCACAGAAAAAATGTGAGGGGTCCAACTCTTGCCTTGATCACCCACTTTACATCCGAAATAAAGTTCGCAGCATTTTGTTGTTAATGGTGTGAAGTTCCGTTTCTGGGATTTAAAAGTTTGCTCACCACATACGTAGCAGAAAGAATTGGGATGATCAAGACAGTTCTGCAGCATGACAAGGCATCTAGATGAACACAACAATTGGTGTAAAGTTAATCAATTAATACTTAAAGGAGCAACACACACTAGATGTTAACGCTGTGGTATCTACAGTACAATCAGATTGACAAAGAGCTGCTCTACACACAGAAACTAGGCTCATGTCTGAACAGGTCTAGACATGTTTCAACCTTCAAAGTCTGCTGCTCTGACCAAATTTATCTTGCCAGCATTATCAGACTTTTCTCCCCAAAAGGATTAAATTGTATCAATTTTACAGAAAATTTTCTACTTAATATTAAAGAATTAATATATTAATAATTTTGTATCCCGTGATTATGCTAAATGACGAATGTACGAACATGGTGTCACATGCAAACTAAGCCTGATGAGAAAACTCTGAATTCATGTTTGGATTCAATATGAAAACGAATACTTACAGCACCCATTAATACCCTCGGGACAAAGTTGTTGTTGGCCACTGACATCAGCGTCCGAATTAAGATTTAGAACAATGCCTATCAACTTCACAAGGGTCATTTAGGCAATCACTTTTTACAAAGTCCCAGTCTTGCTTTAGGACCTGGAATACAAAAAGAAAATAATTTTACATCAAGCTCTCCAATTACGAGTATAGTGTATCATAAACAAGGACAAATTAAAAACTAATTTAGGTTCAGTTTAAGCAGCAACGATACATTCTTTTTCTTCTTACAGTGTGTTTTCCACATTTCCCTGATTACGTTAAGGATAGCTAACGATTGCTTCATGGTTATATTGTTACTCTGTTGTTTTCATCCATGTTTTGGTTTCCCGACGTTTGTTGTTTCTGGAGCGTAATGGTGGACATTTACAAAATGCTACTCAACTGTTCCAAAATTGGGTTTCCATTTCGGCGTGTTTGGTTACATTACCGTTAGATTAGATTGGGTTAGGTTAGGTTTAGATAAGATTAGACTGGATTAGCTTAGGCTAAGTTACGAGTAGGTTAGGTTTGTTTAGGTTAGATTAGATTTGGTTGGATTAGGTTTGGTATAATGAGGTTGGTTATAGTTATGGTTTGGTTTGGTGCAGTTGGTTAGTTATGGTTAGGTTAGGTTATAGAGAATTTAAGTTAGGTAAGGTTAAGTTATGAATAAGTAAAGTTAGTCTATTAATAATAAATTTCAGTAGCTTTGAGTAGATTTTAGAAGATCTGTCATTACGCTTGAGTAACGGAATGAACATTGATTAAAGACCAGGAAAAACAAAATAATTTACCATGATAAAAATTTTATCTAAAAATATAGAAAGAGCCAGGGAGAAGAGGAAGTGAATCATTTCGGTATTTCTGCTTCTTAAACTAAACCGTATGTTTGTCCTAATTAGCCAAGATACATTGTATGGTCGTGCATATCAGGAAAATAAAATTAAATAAACGTTCCGTATCGCATGGGAAAAGAAACACCAGCGATAAATAACTTCCCTCCAGGTTCCACATTAAATAGAATGAGATAATAACATAATGAGTATATGAAGAATCTAAATAATATGAAAGCACAAATACAACAGACACATAACTTCTTACCTGACTCGACTTAGTGTAATACGAGAACGAATAATGGGTATACAAACGCTCTATATCACACGAATGATGGGTATATTAACGTTCTAAGTCACACGGAAGCACTAAATACTATACTCACTCTCGATCAACAGTTCCTCTCTCTCGTACCCAGGTTCACAGGGAAGTCAGAACTGTATGATTCACTGGCCACTCACTAGCCGGAAACGAAACCCTGTGAGTCTGGGTTCATTCAGGGTTTGTTTGGTTACTGTATTACTGCATTTCATGACAACATACACTCAGACGATAAAACTGCATCCATTCATCTTTCAGTTAGCTTATTCTTTATTGCCCCGTTAAGAGCGTAAAAGTTCGGATCCAGACTGCTCGACTGAGATATTTAACACGAGAGACTAGCCATTAGCCCCTTTGTGGCATTATGTGAACAGTTAAATCCCACTCACTTCTCGGATTAAAGCCCTTATGTGCCACTTCCGATTGAAACGCCTTAATACACTTGACCACCAAGCGTCCTTTTATTAGCTGTATGGTTACCATCACGCTTAGTAGATGGGTTCCGAGATTACATAAAATCATTTGGCCTATCACTCAGTGCAGTCACCTGAGGACAGCACTACACCGAGTCTACAAATACACTTAGTGAAAAATTTCTTAATTCATTATTTCACTAGTGTGTATGTATGTGTGTGTGTGTGTGTGTGTGTATATATATATATATATATATATATATATATATATATATATATATATATATATATATATATACTGTCATGATCAGTTCGCTGATTAACGCGTTCCGGATATGCTATGTGAGATGTTCCTGTTTCAAAACTTTATGGTTAAGTTTTATATTTTATGGCCGACCTGAACGAAATTTTTCAGTAACGGCTGAGGCCCCCAATAATGGACTCGGCATTGTAGTTTCGTTTTCGGATACATATGAGTGCACAAAATATATAGATAATAAGAGACTTATTGGCCTTTAAGAAGGTTGTCTTTTCTGGTAAATGCTAATAACATTAAAGTCCTAACCAGTATGTGTAAGAAAAGGATAGATAAGATGAAGAACCTATTAGGCCAGGAGCATTAGGTCAAATTTGAAGGGAACCTGGAAAGCTACTTGGAAGCATGCTAAGTAGAAATCCACAAACAGCGGCAAGGAACGCTTATATAGCTTTGGAACCAGAAGTCACAGATGGTCATGTAATACCTCTTTATAAGGGATTTTTTTTTTTTTTTTTAAGAAAACCATTTTTACCACTATTTCAAAGATTTAATGACGTATTTTCAAGAAATGTTCAAGGTAATGTACTCTTTAAAAAAAAGAAAAGTAAATTCAACAAATTTTAAGATAACAACCAGCACTAACTTTTGCCACCAGCAGTTACTGAACTACTTCTAAATAAAACTTATATTTAGTATCATGACTAGTTATGGTCACAATTATAGCATGGGGACTCAGTATCGTCTTCATCAGGTGGGCATGAATTAGCACAAGACTGACCTATACACGAGGAACACACAGATGTATAGAAGAGTCCTGCTTTCCGACATTTGCATCTTTTGCCGCACATTTGTTTACACCCACATGACACAATGAGAAGAACGTGCTCTGTTGCCATTGGTCTCTCAGTCAAAATGGGATTGAGCATTCCACCTTGAAGCTCCCAACCTCAGTCAGTAGGATTTAGATCCTACTGACTGGGTGCTGTATATACTATAAACAAAGTCTCTTGCATACTGTATGTAGATATTGTCTGTTGTGGCCCTACCAACCCGCATGACAAGCAGGTCTGTATCCTTTGCCACAAGTACAACAGGTCGTGCGATATTCCCAGCAAATGCTAATGCTATGCTACTTAATAAGTACTCAACATCAGATGTAAGCCGGTCCTTCAGTCTACTGATTTACTGTGACCTGTTGTTACGATCTGGTAAAATGAAGCGTTGATGGCCTTGACTGATGTGTTAAAATCAAACACTATGTCTGCTGAAACATTTGGATCAGTGCAGCGTTCTGCTCAACTACCTTGGCTGACAAGGTAAGATCTGTGTAGACATCAAAGCAGAGAATGCATTGTTTGCCATAGTTATTGATAGTTAAGGTGATTCACATTGTTGTCACACACATCACCATACATGCCATCCACAGGTCACGTCACATTTTGCAATAAATGTCCTCCATCCACCGCATATATGGGTTCTTAGGAAATTCATTGGATATTGGGACTGCTGGAGCTTTCAGCACCTTGGCAAGACCACTTTTGTTGTTTTTGCGCATTGCACCCTTGTTAAATACAGTAGTGCTGGTGGCTGTTTGCTAAACTCACGTTTAACGCATTAGCTCCCAAAGTTCCTGTGCTAGGGATTTTCCTGGAAGGGTACTAGGCGTACCACCCTCCGCCTATCGGCTCATAGTCGCGAAGCTCACAGGGCCCTCCCCCGGGGTTCCCTTCTTTATTAAATTTTGAAAATGCCCACCGCCGTCCTATATTGATGACACCTTAGTTAAGGTGATTCTCTGTATCTGATCGGTTCTGCTCAGGTAGAGCCGGGTCTCTGAGACCCCCCCCCTCAGTTTGTTAGGTAAACTATCTTCTAAACCCCCGGGAACCCTGTACCCCCCAATACCTACCTGACTTTTTGTACCCATGTAAGGGGTGAAAGGGCAATTTCGAGCTCTTCTCCGTTTCCGGTGTAGGGAAGGGAGGTCTCAGAGACCCGGCTCTACCTGAGCAGGTGCTTTATTTTGTTCCCTGATTGCAAATAAGGTCGCAGCTTCAGGCACCCCAACATCACACCATGAAGCTCCATGATGCTACTGCCAGTTGCACCACACAAAGTTACAATCAGATTTTGTTTTCATTTTTTCCCTGAATATTTAAAAAAGGAACTTTTTTTTTTTTGAAAGTTTTGTTAATTGGTAAAAATATATAATGAATTCAAAAATTAAGTTTATTTACATGGCTGTATTGCATATACATTGAAGAATGTCATACCATGTTTGGATCTGTCATAAATAAAACAAAAGTGTGTTTTCTGACCTTGTTTCTGACCTGGGTCTGGTAGACCCAGGTCTACCTGAGGCGAAAGGGTGGACAAAGGTCTACCTGAGGAGGATTTAAAACATGTGACCCGCACGACGAGTAGGGTGGGGTCGACCTCAACGTCTTTGCCACAGACAGTGGCAGTACAGGTTGCAGCACCAATAAATATAACCTTGTCACTCCTTTTGAGCTTGATATCAGCGTAGTTCAGGCCAGTGATACGAGCAGCTGCCTCCTCACCTGATTTGACTGCACAATTTGCATTAGCACAGTTAGATGCCATGACCCCAGTATCAGCGCACACCAGTCTCTCGCGGTATTTACCTGTGTAGGCAAATGGCGAATGATGTGATAAGTCACTCCGAAAGGTGAGAAAGTGTCTGCTACCAAATACAATAGTGGATTCCTGAAGGTCTGTGTGTTTTCTGGTTGTCGACTGACCCTGAAGGCCTCCCCCTTGGTTTCCTCTGCAGCTCATGCCCATCATGAAAACGGATTTGACAATCAATGTGGTACTTGGCCTTAGCCGCCACATGATCACCTACATTTTGAATGCGTGTATATAGAGACTCTCTCCAACTATCAGCTCGCTCCATCGCCTTGGCTGCAACAGATGATAATAGTTCAGTTGTTGTTGCTTCATGAGTCGCCTCACATTCGTCATTTGGTTGTTTGGCGATCTTCCTATAGTCTACATATTTCTCACAGTACAGACAGTCTTGTTTTATATTAAAGATAGTGGTCTGTGAACGGCAGGTGATTTTCTTATGCACTTGTCACTCCGATTCTTCTGACAGCCTGTTTCGTTTTTTTTTTTTTTTTTTTTTTAATGTTTGATAGCACGATGCAATGTTCTTTGCACCAATTATGAGTCGGAACTGGCAACACTTTAGACAATAGCTTTTCATCAAGACCATCCCTCACATCAGCACTAATGTTCAGTATGCTAGCCAAGCCTCTTTCTGTGATAGTACTTCGGTCAGAGGTGACTGGCTTATCACAAAAATCACAAATATCACACTCTTGTGCTTCCATCTCCTTCCATTCACACATTATCCTATCCATCTATGTACTTCTGTCTCTACATATTCTGTCTCTACATATTTATCTGTATCCAACCTGAAATATAAAAACACCTGATGAAGTGCACTATAGTTTATAAATTCATAGCAATATTATCAACATAGATTTCCGATTTTTTGCGTTTGGCACACGTTCTTTGTGTATATCAGTGACATATAATTGTTAGAATAATAACAGAAATGGATTTATCGCTCCTTAAACCCATATATTACATGACCAAATGTGAATTTTAGTCACTTATATATACGCGTCCCATGCCGATGATGACCATCTTGAATTTTTCATCCCACGCGATTAGCTTACGTGGAATATTTAGAATGTTTGTTGATTTTGACTTACGAAGCCTCCATGCAGCTTTCCTGAAAAAATCAGCGTTCTCGATTTTTTTTTTTTTCCAGGTGTATTCTTAATGCTCCTGGGCTGTACCACGCTCACCATTCCTTCGGCATAATAAGAGGCCGGAAGAAGGTAGCAAAACATCGTGACCTTTGAAGAGCTAATATGGATACCTGTAGTTCCAAAACTCTAGCACTTGAATCTCAGTGTAGGTATGGAAGAGTAATAGAATGTGATAGTACCTACCCGGCCATCCATCTCCCATCCCCTCTCGCACACCTACAGTTATGCCTCTGATCGGTATCTGCAGGTCTTGCTTTGTGCTGGTAAGAGCCTGTGTCTGAACGTGGACAAATGGGTGGGACTGGAGGAGGATGGAGATAGAGAGCAGGAAACTGGGTAGAAATGTATCCCTTACAGCCACTGGTTGTTACTTCTGTTTTATATATCTTACTTTTACGCAACTGTATTTAGATTAGGAGAGACACTCATAAATGGAGAGCCTTTACTTACCCTTTTATTACAAGAAATCCTTCCTGGAGTGAAAAAATCGTCCGGTGGTGGACTGATTAAACTGAAAAACACATTATCGGACTGAAGGGGTAATGTGGGTAAAGTGAAAAGCGAGAGGAATGGCTAAAGTTTTAAGAGGAAGGGTGTGAGAAAGGTAGGAGGAAACTGGATAGGATCGCATTGTAGTTGAGGGTGACACTGGGTAAGATGGAGGAACGGATAAAGAAAGGAAGATTTAAGAGTGGGGAAGGAGAGAGGGATGAATGACGGAGGGAGAAGTGAAGGGAGAATTAGGAGGAAGAGAGTAAGGAGGGAAAAGGAAACTGCGTAGGAATGTGCTATAGGTGAGGGAGACTTGTGGCAAGGTGAAGGGAGGAAGATAGGGAAGACAGGAGATTTAAGGGTAGAGGGGGGAAGGAAAGGAGGTAGAGACAGATTGTTGGTTAGTTATGTTTAGGGTTAAATGAAAGGAGAAATGAGCAAGGAAAGGAGGAAGAGAGATATATGGGAAAGCTTAGGAAGCGATAAAGGAAGAAAGGGTAGTAAGGGAAAGCTAAAGGAGGCATGAAGAAATGGCGATTATGGGAAAGCTGGGAGGGATGAAGGATGTAAGGAAGGTAGGGGAAGGTGAGAGGAAGAAATTAAAGAAACTGGGCTGATAAAGGGAAAGCTGGGAGGGATGAAGGAATTAGGGAAGGGAGGGAGAGGTGAGAGAGGAAGAAATTAAAGAAAATTTGCCGATAGAGGGAAAAATGTTATGAAACTCTTTCTCAAGCATTAGCGGCCTACTTCTGTATATCAGTCTATGTGTGTGTAGCTACTGTACTTGGTTGCCTATTTTCTGGTATAATGCTCGACAGATGAACAATAGGTATAACACCCATGGCCTTCTATGACCTACTCTTATCTACATATATTCGTCCCATAGTAACTGAAACAAAGAGTAGAGTCCTGCGATTATCTCTCTATCTATATATCTATTGCCAGACGCCTTAATCCCGTAAGGGGCGACCACAAACAAATCGCCTCCATGTCTCCCTGTCCCCCGCGATTATGAAAAGGTTAATAATGAAAACAATGACAATCTCAGGCTCTTATGCATAGTTTTAGCTCCCTAATATCGTATGAATTTAGCTAGAACAAAATATACGAGTTGTCTGACCTTATGAGAGGTAATGATGGTATGTATTAATATTCTCGGGCTTCAGTACTCACTCTTATCTGAATAGGTTCGTCTGGCAATAGCTGCAGTAAAATACTAGAACTGTCCGACCACCAACGGGGCATCCCAATCACGCAAAGCGAGGAAATGGTGGGCAGGGCACAAGACAGAAAAACGAAATTCGTAAATACAGGGTGGTTCACACACTATGCTCTCCAACCTCGCTTGTTGCGGAGAAGGTTTACTCTTGGTGTTGAGAGTAAATGCATGACTTCCCGTCACAAAACTTATTAGCCATGGAATGGAATTACTTGGGGTAAAACAAGACATTGTAAAGTATGAAAGGGTTATGGGAAGTAGAAAAGGCTGGAAGGTTGATCATTGGGAACCTTCCCCGCAACACACGAGAACTGGGTCGTGTAATGTACAGTATGTGGGATCCAGTACAGTGGGTTACTATGAACTGAGTGACTCGAGTGCACCAGTCAGAAAGATCGGTCTAGCCATGCACATAGATCTGATTCTCAGGAGGAAACTTGATGTTTATCAGTCATGTAATATCATCAACGGAAGTAGGCTGGTTTTCTGTCTTTACTACATCGGATTACGGTAATTTAGTGCCGGGCATTTACATCTCGATAGGGGTAATTGTCACGAGTTGGCGCGATTAACTATTTGAATAAACTCGTGACATTAACTTTGGTGGGAAACCGCGAATTCTAGTGGAATCCCAGTATTTATCACTCAGTTTAACCGCCACGTATTCACTCTATCGGGAGTGTTTTTCAGGATATTTTTCACTATTTCAAAAGTGATCATCCTTGTGCGCGATGTTAGCACCTTCGCTGAGTGAATTGCGGGTGTGTATCGCTCACATTCGTTGGTCGTTAGCAAGTGCGGCTATGACACTCGCCTCTCTCCCACAAATTGAATCAGTCAAGATTTGAGCGCCGTGGAAGCAGTTAGTGTGTGTGGCAGCATCCTTCCTCAGCAACGACGCCTAGTTCCCGCCGTCGCCATATTCCCACCTAGCGTGATTGGCGAGAGGCTCAGCGTGTGCAGCGTCCTTCCTCAGCAACGATGCCCAGTCATCTGCTTTGTCCAATTTTCTGACCAGTATTTCTTTTCGTTTTTTCCTAGGTTTAAGGGTTAGCTTTTGAGTGAGCGAGTGAGTGCGATCTCCTTATTTTGGATTCATTTTGAAACATGTCATGTAAATTTATTTCTTTGTAATCAATAAATTTAACAGTTCATTTTCTTGAGCTTAATGTAATGTAAACTGGTGTTTTATTTCTCCATAAGCTTATTCTAGTTGCAGCTCCTAGTTTGCATAAATGCTTTGTATTATTCACAACTGGTACTTAGGCCAGTCCTTTTGTATTAAACTTAAATCCGTTGTGCCATCTAGGAGTTAATTGCACCAGCAAGAATCTGTTTATCATTAATAACATTATTGATTGTCAGGGGTGGAGTCACTTTCTCCAGAGGCCAACAGTACTAATAAACAGCACATGTGAATAATTAGTCTCTGCTGTGTACTGTTGAGAAAGTTTAAATTCTCGTCCTTAGAGAATCGGCGAAGTAAGCCGGCATAATCATTGCTTGATTTTCACAAGACAATTCATTGTCCTGTTCTTAAGTATTATTGAATAAATATTCTTTAATATTGAATATAACATTAAAAACCCTGTGACACTGGCGACCTCATTCCTTGCTCTAAAGCTATTCATGAGATAATACTCACTCACTTATACTTAGGTATTTATCATTAAAGTCTATAGGCACTATCTTACTGGTGATTATTGATTCAGTTCTATTGATTTACGTAATAGTTTTCACAGTCAGTTGTTTGTTTAATTTTCTTTCTTTACCAGTTTAATTAGATAAAAACTGGTCACCGCTAACCTGTGCCTATATTCTTTATTCTTGATTATTGGCATCTTTCTTTGCAAATTGCAGTCAGTACTGACTCGCTAGTTTACTTAGACTGAGTTAGCATCATGTCTACCGGCGTCTATGTACAGGAAGCCAAAGATACTGAGCTGATGGATCCAGAGAAAATGAAGGATTATGTCCTCTCTCGGCTTAGTCACGAGCAGCAACGCGAGAGTGATGCCCGTGAAGAGCGTAGAATCCAACGCAAACATGAGCGAGAACAGCGCGAATACGAGCGAGAACAGCGCGAATACGAGCGAGAACAGCGCGAATACGAGTGAGAACAGTGCGAACACGAGCAAAAACAACGCAAACTCGAGTTAGAACAATGAGAGAGAGAACGTCAACACGAGTTACAACAACGTGAGAGAGAACATGAATACGAGCGTGAACAACGAGAACATGAACGTGCCGAGAGAGAAGCACGTGAAAAACATGAATTTGAAATGTTGAAGCTCAAGCGAGATTCCTTGGCTTCAGACACATCTGGTGCAGCTGGCCCAAGCTCCATGAATGCTATCCCTGCACATATTATGACGACCCCACACATCAAGCTTCCCCCATACAAGGAAGGCGAGCGAATTGAGCCATACATAGCTCGTTTTGAAGACATGGCTCAGTTTTACCAGCTGGATGATGAAGCTAAGCGGCTTCAGTTTCTTAGCCTGTTTGAGGGCCCTGCCCTTGATATTCTCCACAGAATTCGTAGAGACAATCTCACGTATGAAATGATGAAGGCCGCACTCATCAAAGCGTACGGTCTCACAGTTGACAACGCCAAGAGTCAGTTCATGAGGGCGCGTTTACAGGAAAAAGAGACTCCCATTCAGTTTCTTGACTGGCTTACTGCTTACTTAGATGAGTGGATGGAGAAAGACGAAACTCCTTCCACGCGTGAGGGGATAATTGACCTTATGCTGTGCACACAGCTAGAAAAGTCGTGGCCTACTGAACTTATGGCTCAGCTTAATATCTCCCAGGTAAGAGATGCCAGCCAAATGGTGAAGAAGGCTGATGCATTCTTCACTGCATACGGGTATGAAACTCGCAAGCAGCATACCTAGAGCAGGAAAGCTGATAAATCTGGGAAACTGTCTCAGACTGAACCCCAGCAAGAAGGCCGTTCTCAGAATAATGGCCACGGTCCAAAACCGCAGAGGAAGGACCAGGGGCAAAACACACAGAAACCTGACTGGAAGCGGTACAACAAGTACCCTAACCAGCAGCAGTATCAGCCATGCAACCGACCGTTGGGACTGTCCTTTTCAGCACCAGCTCAAGTGAATAGGAGGCAGGAGGCGAACGCAGCCTTCATTCCTCAGCAGCAGCACGGTGGTCACGTCCCTACCAGTACGGGTACTCTCCCACAGTACTCTAGTCCCACAGTGACAGTGAACCCCCCTCCACAGATGGCCAATGCTCCATCTCCCCAGGCAGTGAGTACGACCCCTCAGATATCTAGTTCACAGGGCACCATGTTTTCTGCATCATTTATTTAGCAGCCTAATCAGTGGCTAGCTGCTTCCTCCATAGGCCCTCCCACAGGTGACAGTACCTTCCTTGTTCAGCCAGGGTTTGTGGGAGTCATTCCTGTGATGGTCCTGAGAGACAATGGTTCCTCAGGTTGCTCTGTCAGGCAGTCTAGTTCGGCCTGAGCATTACACAGGTCGACAGATCCAAGCTAACCTTATTGATGGATTAGTGAGATTGTTCCCTGAAGCACATATCCAGGTGGCATCTCCATTTTACACTGGTATGACACTCACAGTTGTCATGCCAGAACCTTCATTTGACTTTATCAAAGGCAATATTCCAGGTGCCAAGCATAGTTGCACCATAGATGACGCTACTCAGACTTTGACTACAGTAACACGAGCCATGGCTGAGGCTCCAAACTGTGTCACCCCTGTGACCAATGAATCGC
This sequence comes from Coenobita brevimanus, assembly GCF_032717465.1. Lineage (NCBI taxonomy): Eukaryota > Metazoa > Arthropoda > Malacostraca > Decapoda > Coenobitidae > Coenobita > Coenobita brevimanus. Next base: position 13,160,238 of record NC_137011.1, read on the forward strand.
TGCAAGATCTGATGTGTAGCCAAGTTGTTGTTCAAGAACAACACTCTGACCCAACACTTGCTGCCATGCAGAAGAAACAAAAGGGTAGGGTGATAAAGTATTCATGGGGAGGTCAAGCCAAGTTCCTTTGTAAACAAGGACGGCTGTACCGTGAATCACGAACACCCCAAGGCGAGGTTCGACTGCAGTTTGTCGTTCCCGCCAAGTACCGCCAAGCAATGTTAGAATGGGGTCATTGTTCAGCGTCAGGAGGTCACCTGGGCAAAAGGAAAACCCAGGGCCATATCCGAGCTGACTTTTTCTGGTCAGGGATGGGACGAGACATAGATAGTTTTGTGCGTTCTTGCTATGTGTGTCCACATACCACTAACTAGGGACATGTCCTTCCTGCACTGTTTGAACCCACACCCATTATCTCTGAAGCAGTTGAGAGACAGGGCAGTGGTGACGTGGGTGTAGACCTGACGTCTCGCCCGTTGGCCCCACAGGACACAGTAGGCCCAGGGCCTGTACATACATATGTACCATAAGTTAAGAGGGAAGTTTGAGAACCCCGCAGAGACAGTCCGAGGCTGCTTATGAATTACCTTGTGGAACGTCTCGAGCTGTGGGCCTCTCTGAGGATTCCCGGAGAATGCACAATATCCACATGAGTGTTCACACCCACGGTGGGTGTTAAAATGTGACCTGCCCAAGATTGCGTAGGGATTCTCAGCTTCCTGTTATTAGTCGTAAGTGTAGAGTTAGGTTAACCAGTAAACTGCCCGTTCTAAGAGATTTGAGCAATTCAAGAACTGACACGTTTCCTGGTTAATAATGTTAGGTTAACCAGTAAACTGCCCATTCTAAGATTTTTGAGCAATTCAAGAACTGACACGTATTACGATCCATGGGGAGTATTTAACTATCTACCCTATGAAGACCCATGGAAAGCAATAAGAAAAGAGAAGGATCATGAACACTATGCAACTAGACAAACTACAGGGTAGATTGATAATGATTTGGTTGATTATTCATTTAATTTAACAAACTAAACATACAATAATTACAACCCTAAACCTAACTAAACCTAAGAAAAAAACAATATAAATACCTAAAGCCATTCACCATCAGAAGATTAATGAACTAATGCAAGGAGAAAACTGATACTCATGGTTTACAGCAAAAGAAGGCGTTGAAGATGGGTTCCCTATAACACAGGCTTCCAGGTAAAGGTCAGGAGTGGTTCACTAAGATATTCCCAGGGCAGAGGATGAGTGTGAACTGAACTTGCGCGGGAAACCAGATAATCAGGCAACCTCGCTTCACACAGAAAAAGGGAGGGAAAGTCAGGTGACATGTTGGGAAACTAGTAGTATCAAATCCAGTCAACAGATGGAGCGCTGGTAGCGTGAGGTGGACGAGTGCTTGACTTCAGTCAAAAGATGGGAGTTCACGAGGGATGAGGCGGAGGAGTAATAATTATAGCCGTAACACCTCCCCCACAAAGACCTACGCAGTGGAAGCACGAAGGAGGTAGATTACTCTGTAGCCTCGATGGGATGTCTCTACAGGGTATCCGCGAGAATGTTGTCAACACCCCTTATATGCTGAACTTAAAGATTAAATGGCTGAACAAGCAGGGCCCATCGTAGAATCCGTTGATTGGAATTCTTCATAGTCTGGAGAAATACAAGAGGATTGTGGTCCGTAAAGACAGTAGTAGGATGAGGATGGTGGCGAAGATAGCACTCGAACTTCTTGATTGCTAGCACGAGAGCTAGAGCCTCTTTCTCAATTGTGGAGTAGCCCCGTTGATGTCCTTTCAGCTTCGACGAATAGTAGGCAATAGGATGGAGAACACCACTCACTGGGTTGGTTTGCAGCAAAACAGCACCAACCCCAACTCCACTAGCATCGATATGAAGATGGAAAGGTTGCGAGTGGTCAGGAGTTCTGAGGATAGGTCTGCTGGCAAGAAAAGTTTTCAGACGTTGAAAGGCAGTCTCGCAGGCAGAGGTCCACTTGAAGGGGGTTCGAAGTGCGGTGAGATCAGTCAGTGGAGCTGCAACACTGGAGAAGTTCTTACAAAAACGACGATAGAAACCGGCCATCCCCAAAAACCTCATGACTTCCTTTCTGGTGGTTGGAGTTGGGAACGCTAGAACTGCTTCCACATTGGCCTCCTTCGGTAGAACTTGCCCCTGTCCCACAACATGTCCAAGATATGTTACTGTAGAGTCTCCAAAAGTAGATTTAGCTAAGTTGATGGTAAATCCTACTTCTTTTAGTTTGTTGAAGAGGGCATGGAGACGTGTCAGGTGTTCGTCCCACTGGTCAGCCATCACCACAAGGTCATCCAGATAAGCTGAAGTCCCAACCAAATCCTGTGTGATGAAGTTGATGATCCTCTGGAATGTGGCCGGAGCATTAGATAACCCAAATGGCATTACAGTGTACTGATATAACCCAAATGGGGTTATGAAAGCAGATATTAGTTTAGCTCTGTCTGTCATACCTATCTGGTAATAGCCTTTTTGGAGATCTATTGTGCTAATAAATTCGGAGTTTCCTATGCAATCTATTAAGTCCTCTATGAGTGGTAGGGGATAAGAGTCAGAGACAGTGACCTTATTGACTTTACGATAGTCTGTACAGAACCTGTGGCTTCCATCGGGTTTTGGAACTAAAAGGCATGGGGAAGCCCAAGGAGAAAAACTTGGTTCTGCAAGGTGATTAGCAGTTAAGAATTCAACTTCCTTTTTCATTACTTTCATTTTTAAAGGATTAAGACGATATGCTGGCTGTTTAATTGGACTAGTAGCATCGCTAACCAACCGTATGTCATGTTTTAAGAGACCACAAAACCCTGGTAAATCAGCAGTAACTTCAGGATAAGACTTCAATAACAATTCTAGGTCATCCTTTTGTATGTTGGTCAAACTTGATAGGTAATCACATAGAGATTCCATGATCATGCTGTTAGGTAGGTTACCGGACGGTTGGGGTAGGTCCAATTCTGGGTTTGTCAAGTCTGAAGTCTCTGGCTCTGGCTCTGGCTCCGTTCCCACAAACAGTACAGGGTTCATCTCATTTCTCTCTGCATAGTGCTCCTCTGGGCATCTAGTAAAATAAGGTTTCATTAAATTCACATGAACAAGTTGAGAGTCTTTACGTCTATCTGGGGTGTGTACTACATAATTCAACTTTGATAGTTTTTTGGCAACTACATATGGGCCAGTGAATTTACTCCTGAGGGGACTACCTGGAATGGGAAGAAAGAGCAAGACCTTGTCTCCTGGGGAGTAACTGTGTGCAACAGACGATGGATGTTGAAGTCTTTCCATTTTACACTGAGCCTTTAATAAGGTATCTTTAGCAATCGTTCTGACTTCTGATAATCTAGATCTTAAATTATCAATATAGTGAGATACAGATGGACTTTCTTGAGTAGTGCTGTTAAACCACTGATCTTTCAGAAGCTTCAAGGGACCCCTTATTTGTCGTCCATATAATACCTCAAATGGAGAATATCCTAAAGACTCCTGAGGACACTCCCTTATAGCAAAAAGAAGAAAGTCTATGCCTTCATCCCATTCCTTGTGGTTTTTCCAAGCAATACTTTTTCAACATTGATTTAAAGGTCTGGTGGAACCTTTCTAAACAGCCCTGGGATTGTGGGTGATAAGCCGAGGAAGTGACATGTTTAACCTCTAGTTCCTCCATAACTTTTTTGAAAAGCCTACTGGTAAAATTCGTCCCTTGATCCGATTGGATTTCTTTAGGGATGCCAAATGCAGTGAACAAATGAAGCAGGGATTTCATTATAGTTTTAGAGGTGATATTTCTGAGGGGATAGACTTCAGGGTATCTTGTTGCAGTATCCATGATAGTAAATAAGTACTGGTTACCTTTCTTTGTCCTAGGTAGAGGTCCCACACAATCAATAACTACCTTTTCAAAAGGTGCTGTCACTACAGGAATTGCATGGAGTGGAGCAGACTTAAGCTGTTCATTAGGTTTACCAGCCACTTGACAAACATGACAAGTTTTTATAAAAGTAGAAACATCCTTTCTAAGACCTGACCAATAGTAATGTTGTAGGATTTTTTTGTAAGTTTTTAAGACCCCTAGGTGACCAGCTATCCCGTCATGAGCCAGTTTAAGGATGGATTGTCTGACAGATTTGGGAATCACAACTTGGTGGATTTCTGACCAGGTATCAAGATGTTTTAGTTCTGGTGGTCTATAAGCTCTCATCAAAACGCCATCATGGAAGTAAAAACAAGGCAATGTATTTAGGTCTTTACCTTCGACTGCAGCATGTCTCAGGGTAGCAAGTGATGGATCAGCCTTCTGAGCTTTAATTAGGTTTTCTTTTGAGATAGTCTGATCCAGCAGATATTCCTTGGGAGCAGGTGGTGGTAATGGATTGATTTTGTTCTTTTTAGCCTTCTGTGACCTAGTTACAACACAGGAGGAAATAAGTGAGCAACAGTATCTAGAATCTCAGTTGGGCTCTCAGTTAAAGGGTTTTCAACCACTGAAACCATAGGCACAATGAGTTCTCCTGCCAAATCATTTCCCAATAGCAGATGAGATCCCTTGACTGGCAAAGGGTCTTCTCTGACAGCTACTTTAACATTTCCAGATAAAAGGTCACACTGGAGATAAACTTCAGCTAAGGGATAGGAGGGATTAGATGAAAGGTCAGACAAAATCACCTTCTCCCCAGTGAAGGCACTAGATACACAAGGAATAGCATTTCTGACCAAAATTGATTGAGATGCTCCAGTATCTCTCAAGATAGTAATGGGATATGACTCATCATCTTTATTCAGTGAGACTGTACCCTGAAACATGAAAGGAAGGAAGGAAGGAATTCTGATGAGGCTTATTTGAATCATAAGTCACTACTGGCTTTTCAATTTCATGAGGAGATTTTTCTTTGGGGTTAAACATGTTTTTTGAAGTTTTACAATTAGGGTGTTTGCAGGACTGGATAGAATGACCTGGCTTTTTGCAATAACTACAGGATATATTGGAGATATTTTGAGTCCAAGGCATCAAGTGTGAAGAGCTCTGCTTACCACCCACCATACCGGAGCTTACACCAGAGGAGTACTTAACACCTGAGATGGAACCACTCCTGTTATTTAGAGATCCCATCAATAAATCATAGGCGTCAGCCAACTCCGCTGCTTTCATGAGATCCTTCTGTCCTTGCTCCTCCACATGCTTCAGGATGGTGAATGGCAACTTACTCTTCCACTCTTCCAAAACCATGAGATTAACCAGGTCTGAAAATGTTGAGGTGTTAGTTGTTTCAAGCCATTTCTTAAACTGTCTTAATTTATCATTTGCAAACTCCACATAAGTATGAGAAATTGATTTTACATGTTTTCTGAACTTCTGTCGATATCCATCAGGAGAAATTGAATATGCACGAAGAATACTAGTCTTTAAACCATTATAATCATTTTTATCATCAAAACTATTATAAACTCTCTGAGCTTTTCCGATCAGCTTTGGGACCAAGACTGATATCCAGTGTTGTTCAGGCCACTCATTTTTCTTGGCAATGTGCTCAAATGTGTTTAAAAATCCATCCACATCATTCTCATCAAACTGAGGCAATAAAGCAGCTTCCTTGTGTGGTTTAAACGCAGTTAATTTCTCTCTCAATTCAATTTCCTTTTCCCTAAGGTTTGAATTTGCATTTGCTTCAAGCTCTCTTATTTGTAATTCTTTCATTTTTACTCTCTCTTCTTGAGCTAATTGTTCTGTTCTCATTCTTTCTTCTTGAGCTAATTGTTCTGTTCTCATTATCTTTTCTTGAGCTAATTGTTCTGTTTTCATTCTTTCTTCTTGAGCTAATTGTTCTATCTTAAGCTGATATTCTAATCTTAATCTTTCCATCTCCACTGGGTCACTGTGTCCTTGTTTAGTATGAGTTGAATAAGGATTATCAACCCTAGTAGGAAAGGAATAACTCATAGGAGTCAAAACATCAATAGCCTCTGTCCCCAGGACTTCCCTTTGAACTAAAGACTCTATAATTGTGTTTTTTAAGACCTCTTTTGTCATACGAGATTCAATTTCTATTTGGAAGTAGGTAGCAATGCTTTTCCACTCATCTTTCTTTAAGTCTTTTAATTGCTCATGGCTAGGATTTTCAACAAATTTTTGAAGGTCAAACATGATTAAAATGTATGAGAAAATTATGGTAAGTTATATTTTAGACACAGATTACAGGAAGAAAACTCTTTGAAGTCCTGGAAACTTCCAGAGCCTTGACCAAAATATTAACTTACGAAAGTCGTTGTCTATGATTAAGAGCAGAGGATGACGGCTTTTAGCATGATCCGGATTACCCCTGATTATAGGATAAGACAAAACAACTTTGATTCTTGAATAATCTGGGACTTGGAAGAGTGAGTGTATCAAACTAGCCACTTGCCCTATCGCAACTAGCAGATGTAGACCTCACTGGAGCGTGGGATACGGCATTATAAACGATCCGGATATATTCCCCACATTTGATAGAACTTATAACGACCCTGTATTTCGTTAAAAATGAAAGATAAGTTCTATGAAAACTCCTGAACCTATAAACCTATGTGCTGACAAGTTCACACAAATACCAAAATGTTTATTGCATCAAGGATTTTAAATCGAATGGAAACAAGTTTCACACTAATACCAAAATGCTAAATACATCAAGGAAAATTTAAAATCTATGGGAACAAGCAACAGCAACCCCTCAAAACACCATTACTGTAAATGTCTGTCTAGCTGAAATAGGTCCTGTCACGGTCGCCATTTATTACGATCCATGGGGAGTATTTAACTGTATCTACCCTATGAAGACCCATGGAAAGCAATAAGAAAAGAGAAGGATCATGAACACTATGCAACTAGACAAACTACAGGGTAGATTGATAATGATTTGGTTGATTATTCATTTAATTTAACAAACTAAACATACAATAATTACAACCCTAAACCTAACTAAACCTAAGAAAAAAACAATATAAATACCTAAAGCCATTCACCATCAGAAGATTAATGAACTAATGCAAGGAGAAAACTGATACTCATGGTTTACAGCAAAAGAAGGCGTTGAAGATGGGTTCCCTATAACACAGGCTTCCAGGTAAAGGTCAGGAGTGGTTCACTAAGATATTCCCAGGGCAGAGGATGAGTGTGAACTGAACTTGCGCGGGAAACCAGATAATCAGGCAACCTCGCTTCACACAGAAAAAGGGAGGGAAAGTCAGGTGACATGTTGGGAAACTAGTAGTATCAAATCCAGTCAACAGATGGAGCGCTGGTAGCGTGAGGTGGACGAGTGCTTGACTTCAGTCAAAAGATGGGAGTTCACGAGGGATGAGGCGGAGGAGTAATAATTATAGCCGTAACACACGTTTCCTGGTTAATAAGTTAGCTTAACCAGTAAACTACAAAGGTCCTGAGAGAATTGTGAATCCTAAGACTATGTTTCCTGATTAATAATGACATAAGTACTGATTGCTAGGCAGAGAGAGAGAAATGACACTTTTGATGCTCCACATTGATTCCTTTTGCAGGTGCAGCTGCCGGGTGTAGCATTGCCATGCAGAACAGCTGATCATCCCTGACGCATGCTGCCACCTCTTCTCTTCTGCCTCGTCATCATCATTTATTATTGATTTGCATTATGTAATTTTACACATAGGTACAGTTACACCACAACTGTCACACCTACACTGTGTATTACATACATCACGCTGCATAACAGTTAGTTGTTAATGTAAATATAGTGAACATTTCACTCAGTTTGACCTGAGTACAGGATTTTTCACCGTCGTCATGGAGTTTTTCCCTCAAGCTTGCTTCTATTAACGTAAATACGAGGTGTTTTCGCTCACTGGCGACTGTGACTTTCTCCTGTAGCAGGATAACACACACACACCACAGTGTGAATCTTGTGTGACTGAGATAGGATTTATATGTATGTATATTGAAATTTTTTTTTTCCTGAAAAAAAAAAAATTCACTTTTGATGGGGCGTAATGTCACGAGTTGGTGCGATTAAGTATTTGAATAAACTCGTGACATTAACTTTGGTGGGAAACCGCGAATTCTAGTGGAATCCCAGCATTTATCACTCAGTTTAACCGCCACGTATTCACTCTATCGGGAGTGTTTTTCAGGATATTTTTCACTATTTCATAAGTGATCGTCTTTGTGCGCGATGTTAGCACCTTCGCTGAGTAAATTGCGGGTGTGTATCGCTTACACTCGTTGGCCGTTAACAAGTGCGGCCACAACACTCGCCTCTCTCCCACAATTTGAATCAGTCAAGATTTGAGCGCCGTGGAAGCAGGTAGTGTGTGTGGCAGCGTCCTTCCTCAGCAACGATGCCTAGTTCCCGTCGTCGCCATATTCCCACCTAGCGTGATTGACGAGAGGCTCAGCGTGTGCAGCGTCCTTCCTCAGCAACGATGCCCAGTCATCTGCTTTGTCCAATTTTCTGACCAGTATTTCTTTTCGTTTTTTCCTAGGTTTAAGAGTTAGCTTTTGAGTAAGCGAGTGAGTGCGATCTCCTTATTTTGGATTCATTTTGAAACATGTCACATAAATTTATTTCTTTGTAATCAATAAATTTAACAGTTCTTTTTCTTGAGCTTAATGTAATGTAAACTCGTGTTTTATTTCTCCATAAGCTTATTCTAGTTGCAGCTCCTAGTTTGCATAAATGCTTTGTATTATTCACAACTGGTACTTAGGCCAGTCCTTTTGTATTAAACTTAAATCCGTTGTGCCATCTAGGAGTTAACTGCACCAGCAAGAATCTGTTTATCATTAATAGCATTATTGATTGTCAGGGGTGGAGTCACTTTCTCCAGAGGTCAACAGTACTAATAAACAGCACGTGTGAATAATTAGTCTCTGCTGTGTACTGTTGAGAAAGTTTAAATTCTCGTCCTTAGAGAATCGGCGAAGTAAGCCACATAAAGTAATTATTGCTTGATTTTCACAAGACAATTCATTGTCTTGTTCTTAAGTATTATTGAATAATATTCTTTAATATTGCATATGCTATAAAAACCCTGTGACAGTAATATGGGACTGGGTGTCACCGTTTACGATGGGAGATACTAAAAGCACCCAATAGGTATAAGTGAGAAAAACCTGCAAGTAAGTCTTTGTCCGTGAACGGACTGGCATTAGCCAATTATGATGAAAACTTAGTTTTCACTCAGTCTCCCATGATTCAATTCAACAAAATTGTCTGACGTTAAGCGAAATAAAATACTAGAGTTGTCCCGGCCATGTGAGAGTCATTGATCCCTATGATACACTCTCAGGTGAGTAAATTCGTCTGGCAGTAGTTGCAATAGAAGAAAGAGTTGTCTCGACCATAAGATAGTTAATGGTACCAGTATTAAGTCCTTCAGGCTCGTATGACTCACTCAGCTGCAAAAAACTGTCTAGTATTGGATGCAATTGGATGCTAAAGTTGCTTCGATCATGAAAGTCAATGACATTCCTATTTCTGCTTTTCTTCATCTACTTTCAGCAAATCTTCTGTTTAGGGCTGGTGATTCTCTCTCTCTCTCTCTGTAAACTTGTTGGTCTTCTTGCCGCTGTGGGGAAACTGCACTGGGTTAAAAGGGGGGAGGGGGTTTCTTGGATGACAAGGCCTATTAACTGCCTTGCTTGAAATGTAGAGCAAAAGGTGATATATTTATCATAGACGTTGGCTATAACTTATGAACGTGGATGTAATGTGTTAAGGGTGTGATATATTGGTAGGTAATGTTTGATATGGTAGGAGAGGGGGGTGGTTCCTGAAGGACAAAGCCCATTAAATTAACATCTTCAAATGTATGGACAAAGGCGTTATATAAACGTGGGTAGTAAAACTAGAAACGTGGATGCGAAGTGGTAGTTGTGTGTTGCATATGGGGATGATGTCTGTGTGCTCTCCTTTCCGTCCCAGTCATACTATCCTGTAAGGTCAACTCCCATGAGGACTGGTCCTCCATGATAGGGAGATGGTTCCTCTGGAGGGAATGGCCTACGGGAATGGCCTCTCTAAGAGTGGTCGAGACCCTTCTGTAGGGAGAGGCAGGCTTGTCTCTGTGTGGTATATATATATATATATATATATATATATATATATATATATATATATATATATATATATATATATATATATATATATATATATATATATATATATATATATATATATATATATATATATATATATATACATATATATATATATATATATATATATATATATATATATATATATATATATATATATATATATATATATATATATATATATATATGCACTGGGTTAAAAGGGGGGAGGGGGTTTCCTGGATGACAAGGCCTATTAACTCCCTAGCTTCAAATGTGGAGCAAAAGGTGATATATTTATCATAGACGTTGGCTAAAGGTTTTCCTTATTACTAAGTGGGAAAATTAATTCTTGAATATTTTGTTTGCTGGCAGTGTATATTGTGAGTTTAGGTGTAAACTCTTTAGACACCAAGTTTTAGCCGAATTGGATGATATTTACTGGTGCCGCATCTTCAAAGGTTGAGCCTTATAAGCAATATCATTGTTATGATGATAATCTTTTTTGTTATTTGATAAAGAGTTTGCTTTACTTAATTGGAAGCTACATTCCAGTAATACCCGTATTTATTTCTTTTTTCAGGGATGTGCCTTTTGAGTTATTATTAGGCACTTATTTACTGTCACTGAAGTGAAATTGTCAATGCCAGTGATGAAAAGCAGGAGCAAAAACAAGCTTTGGCTTGTTGGCCAACCAAGTGAAAGAGTACTTGGAAGTAAGTTACCTTCTTGTGGAGATGTGTTAGCGCGACTTTTCTACCCAAGGCAAACAGAGACACAAACACTAAGGGATTCAGCATGTGTTCTGTCTGAGGAATTAGGGCGAATCTGGGAGACAGCTCGCATTCCTGCATCTGAACCACGGAATCGTATTCCCCAAATCGAATCACTCTATAAAGAATGGAAAAAAGTTGGAGAAGAGTAAGAGTCGGAATACAGAAAGAGAGGAAACGAAGAGAAAGAACCTCCAAGAGCAGATGAAAGATCTCTTTGACACTGCCCACAAGAATGCCTTCGACTTCATCAAAAATCGTGAGGATAAGAGTTTCTTGTGGCTCAGAGTGTGAAAAGGAGGCGAGGATCTGTGCTGAGTATTGATTTCAAACTCCACCAGGAACGAAGAGAGAGAGAGAGAGAGAGCAGATTGAATAGGAGAGGAGAGGGAGTGAGGAATGTCATCGAGCAGTAAGAGAGGAAATAGTGGAGCTGGAGGAAAGCACAACTATACTCGGTTTCGCAGAGTCTGACTCACTGATTTTGCCAGCCGAGGACAGGTGGATTTGGTAACACTGTGCGATGTACTCGGGCGGTGATTGGTGGATTTCCATTGTGTTTGAACGTGCTCCAACTTGACTTTGTATTCCAACCAAGGCACTTATTTATTTGTAAAATACTGGAATGTACAGATACCAATTAAAGCAATGATATCTTTAATGATAAATATTGCCTTCCAAATACTAGAGATAAACCTGAACGACAGTGATAACAAAACTAAGTAAAGTCGCGACTGGATGTATACGAACACAGTTAGCGACTGTGGCGGGAATTCAGACGTTCACAGTAAGGTGGTCCCGAGGTCCTGGGAAGGCACGAATGTTTTTCCAGCCACTACTACAGTGTAACAGTCTACAGTCTACACCATGCCCTTCATTACCTCATCTGCTAATATACAACCTGACCCTAGATACGGTTAGCTTCTAATAATTATGATTTGTGTGAGCACACACCTCACTGGGGTCAATACATGCTATTCTCAATATATATAGTGTACATACACATTTTCATTACCTTCGTAGGTAACAGTAGCTTTAAAAACCTGCATTTGTTTGTATTCCCAATCAGATTCAGTATAATTATTTCTTACATGAATAAGTTTGGTGTTTGATTTTCCCTAATATTTTCGTATCATGAGACACATACAGACAGACAGACGGACACCCAATCCCTGGTCACCATGCACCCTCTCATAAAGCATGTACAGGTATTTCTGTCCCCTAGACAGACAGCCGGGAAAATAACGGATTACATCACTGTAGAATGAACCGAATTTTTGTTAATGGTAGAAGAAAGGAAAGTAAGATAAAAGCAAACCCCATGAGAAAATAATAGTTGAACTCTGCTGCTGTAATAAAACTGCATGCAGTGTGAACAAAATCAAACATAATGAAATGAATTTAAACAAATAAATTAGTCGCTGGCTCTTGTCCGTATGCGTCCAGTCGCGACTTTACTTAGTTTTTGTTATCTCTGTCATTCAGGTTTATCTCTAGTAATTTAAGAGGCACATATTTATGATTAAAGATATCATTGCTTTATTTTTTAATCTGTAAATTCCGGTATTTTACAAATAAATAAGGGCCTTGGTTGGAATACAAAGTCAAATTGGTGCACGTTCAAACACAACGGAAATCAACCAATCACCGCCCGAGTACATCACGCAGTGTTACCAAATCCAACTGTCCTCGGCTGGCAAAATCAGTGCGTCAGACTCCATGAAACCGAGTTCTTTTTTTTTTTTTTTAGTGATTAAAATGCGTGAGCTACAGCATAGTGCCCCCAGAAACTCCCTGACAGGTAACATGCGCGAGCTACAGCATAGTGCCCCGGAAACTCACCGACATCCCCACCCGGACCCCATGGAGTAGCCGCAGCCAAACCACAGGATGCAGTGCGACAACAGCACAAGTCAGCCTGGGCCATGTGCCCCTGTAGCACTCAGCCTCCTCACTATTGCCCTAGCAGGAAGACAACATTACCTTCGGGGAGAGGGACCACCAGATCAGATCGGGGTGGAGCTGTCTGTTCAGCTCCAAACAGTGCCCCACAGGAGACAGCCAATAGCCACTCCCGCCTTCTACAGGAGTGCGCCCATAGCTGCCCTGAAGGTGCCTTCTTTTTAGGGACGGCCGATAGCCGCCTGCTCCTCGTAAGGGAATCGGTGTCTCACTGACCTGAGGGTAATCAGGAGATGGCTGATAGCCGCTCCCGTCTTCGTCAGAAGGTGTCCTTCCTGGGACGGCCGATAGCCGCCCAACACCTCCTCCTGCAGAAGACGGCCGATATCCGCTCCTCCCTCCGGCAGAAGGAGATGGCAAGTGGCCACTCCCGCCTCCACCAGACGGCTGATAGCCTCTCCGAAGGTGCTGCCCCCGAGTCGGCCGACAGCTGCTCTTCCCTCCGGCAGAAGATGGCAAGTGGCCGCTCCCACCTTTGCCAGATCGCCGATAGCCACTCCGAAGGTGCTGCCCCCGAGTCGGCCTATAGCCGCTCCCTCTCCCTCCTGCAGGAGACGGCCTGGGGCCGCCCCTGCCTTCGTCAGATGGCCGATAGCTGCTCCGAAGGTGTCCAGAGACGCGCTGATTCCCCCACTCAGGCCATGGCCAATAGCCGGGCCTTGGCTCCTTGTAGTCGTGCCCTTGGGCAGCCACGGCCAATAGCTGGGCCCCACGGCCAGAAAGAGGTGAGAGCAGTGTCACCGCCTCAGCGTGAGACGAGTGTCCAGACCTTCAACGCAGAAGGACCCCAGAGAGACCTTACAGCCTCCCCCAGCCTCTGCTCCTTGCACCTGGCCCTGGAGAAGACCCACCTGACGGACCTTAATTCAGGTCGGTGCAGCAGCCCCTCCCTGACGGCGTCCCTTGACTCTGGGGGCCGCAGTCCTAGGGTATTCCAGGGCCTCCCCCAGACGCCCGGGCGCAACCTCCCCACGCTCCGATGGCAGAAGACCTCCACCTCCGGCCGAGACCTGAGCCAGAGATTCCTGGACCTGTTTGGCCCCAGTCCTGAGGGCCACACCCCTGTACCCAGCCTGGAAAATACAGGCCCCTTCGCCACCTGCAGCCCCGGACGAGAGAGGACGCCCCTGCAAGTTGTCCCGTGCCTTCTCAGCACGCCCTCCCCTGGTGGTGCCCCTGTTCTGGCAGAATTGTCGCCGGCATGTCTCCCTGCTGCCCCCACCATATAAGTGACTTATGTTAAGTGTGATGTTGCCCCAAAATTAGTGTAACAGTGATACAGTGACTTAGTATATGTTGATTTACAGGGCAAGGGTTCAGGAGAAGATAACAGGAGAATACGTAATATCACTGGACGGATTAATAAGGACAAGTGCAGAGACTAAGTTCTGGTGAATCAGAGTCACGAGTGATGCCCTTGTATAAAATCAGTAAGACTCCTGGCACGAGAGATTCCCCTTAGTAAAATATCCAAACGTCCCCTGCTACCAGGAAAGAGTGAAGAAAAAGTGTTTGTAATATCCTCCCGCTCGTATTACCATAAACATAACGAAACTCCCAGTGTCTTCTACCCTCCCTTAATAAATCTCCTCTCAGCAGTCAGTGCACACATAAGAACCTGGACTAGCAATGTAATCAATTACCAAAATCCCCTTGCTACCAGAAAATACTGTCAGAAGCCATGACATCAATCCCCTCCTTATATTACTATAACTTTGATCTGACCCTCTGCGCATCACCCCTTGCCCTCCCCCCCCACCCGTGTAAGACCCACTCCTACTCTCCCATGCGCACTGCGACCCTGTGTTCCAAGTACACCTGTGCACTAAACTTAGAGTGTTAGCATCAGTGTCTGTTAAGCCAGTATCCTGCGAGATACTAATTATCTAGTTAAGGTTTTATTCTCTACCATATACTGTGTTGTATTATCTGCTGTTTTTGTCCTGTGTCTGGCTGTGGTAATATACATGTAAAGGTTATTGCCTGGAGTTTTTGTGTCCTACCTCTCTTTATTGCACTAAGCCCTGGTCTCGAAAGAGGACCCCGCTGCACGTTAGGTGTTCTAGAACCGAGGAGTCGGGCCTTTTTCACCTAGCATTACAGTGATGAAGACGAAACAGGTGATGATCCTACTGATAAAGCAGTTCTTTCCTTTTCGGTTGCAGCTCCTCCTCTGAAACGCCAACAAGCACGAAAAACAGTTCTCACTTCTCCTGTTGCTGCTGATTTAGGTCGGACCAAGACTTCAGACTGTGCTGCAGTCCATCTGCATTCTGCAACCATTTCTGCCTGTGAACAAGATCCAACAATGTATACTGTCAACAGGCAAAGTATCCGCCGAGATCGAATCAAGAGTCGAAGGGGATCTGCAGAATGACTGAAGAAATTATTCAATCGAACTGTGCCACTTGTAGTGCACTGGGATGGAAAACTAATTCCCGATGTAACAGGAGCAAATGTCACTGATCACCTTTCAGTTCTCGTCTCAGATGATGGTGTTTCAAAGCTTTTGAATGTACCCAATTTGGAATCAGGGACAGGAAAGGCCATGGCCAGTGTCATCAATGAAACCTTGAATGACTGCAGTATATCTGAACGTGTGGTAGAAATGGCAGTCGACACGACTGCCAGCAATACTGGATTTTGGGGAGGGGCGTGCACCCTTATTCAACAACAGTTGCACAAGGATCTCCTCCACCTGGCTTGTTGGCATCACATTTTTGAGATCCTTGTTCAAAAGGCCTTCACCATTTGCCTTGGACCGTCCTTTGGTCCCGATATTCACATATAAATTCAAGCACTTTAAAGCCAAGTGGAATATTATTGACACAACACGCTTTCAGACCTTGAATGGCAATGAGGAAATGCCGGTGACTGATAGTGTGCAATGTGATGAGCTCATAGCATTTTGTATAAAACAGTTGCAAGAAAGCCAACCTCGAGATGATTATCGACAACCGCTAGAACTGTCCATTGTTGCCTTGGGCGGTGTACGACCCCGCGGAACACGGTTTCAATGCCACCATGTCAGATGGATGGCTAAGATTATATACAGCATCAGCGTCTGTCTTTTTCATCATCAGACAAGCATCACACTGAAACAAAGCCGAGGATTGAAGCAATTATTTGTGTTCATCATGAAGCAATACCTTAAATCATAGTTCATGGCAACAAAAGCAGCTCTAGCTCCAGCAAACGATCTGAGGCTTTTCCTGGAATGGTCACTGTATCCTGATAAGGACATCTCACAAGTCTGCTTGAAAGCATTTGGTCGTCACTTGTGGTATTTGTCAGAGCAATTAGTTGGACTGGCCTTTTTTTTATCCAACTGTTGACCCTAAAAAGAAGCGAAACATGATGATGGCTCTTAACGAAGAAGGAAGCAAAGATCAACTAACGAGAACAACAATTGAACTTAAGGCGACAGCACTGAATCAGAAAACAATTAAAAGTTTGGTGAACAGTAACACCAAGATCTTCACACTGCTCGGCCTTCCTCATTCATTCCTAAAATCATCTATCCACATGGGAAAGTCGTGAGGAATACAAGCTGAGCGCATCGTCCGGGGACTGGAGGTAACAAATGACTTTGCTGAAAGAAGGGTAGCACTGATTCAAGAGTTTAATCTAGTGTTGACCAAGAACGAAGATCCACGGCAGTTTCTTCTCCAGGTCGTTGATTAACACTGGCATGTGTATCCAGATGCGAAGAAGGCTACAGCTGTTAGCATTTACAAGCCAAGAAACTAGGCAACAAGGAGTGGGAGTTGGGTTCCCATGATACCCATCCTAGTAAGAGGCTGATACTCTGCAAAGAGGGGGACCTAGGTAACCCAATGACATATTAACATTACTCCATAACTGTATAACTTTGAACATGATAAGGCACCAGTTAGAATTATCTGATAAGCACGATTTGCATACACCATTTTTAATCAATGGGAACAAAGTCCCGCAGCATCTGAAATAAATTTTAGGACCATCCTGTCTCTCTCTCTCTCTCTCTCTCTCTCTCTCTCTATTACTATGACAGCTTTTTATTAACCAGCTTTCTGACGATTTTATTCTCTGTGGAAAAGCTTTTAGTGATGATTTTGGAAATAATCTCTCTTCTCCCCTAAATATGATATGTCTTTATTGTCATCCTATCATGTAACAGTTCTGTAATGTTACGAAGGACTTTTGGCAGTGAATAGATCAATGTTGGCCAGTGCCCATCAATAAATGAAACAATTTAAGAGTGCAGTGTGGCGTAATGTGGTGCGGTGTGGTGATGTGATGTGATGTCTATGAAATGGTGTGTGGTATGTCTTTGTGGTGTGTGTGTGTGTTGTTACATAGCCTATGATTTCATCATCCTTTGTGTAATTTTAACGCACAGTATGCTGCATGTTTGATCACGAGCGTGTTCTGCCTCAGTTCCCCCCTTCTACCGTTATAGTAGAGTAAGTCGTCCTTTCTGTTGTCAGTGCGGGATTTTCATCTCTTTGTCCCCATGGCTTCATTTGCGCGTCCTTCTTACAAGTTGTATCAAGCTCTCCTGGCCCCTATATAATGAGCTCAGTCTCTGCATCATTGCCACTTAGATCTGCTCCTCATTTTGTTCACATCTCTGTCCTCCCCTGTACAGATATTATTATTGTGAGTGCTCAGGAAATCTCCAAACATCTAGCAGCTGTGTGTAATTTGAGTATGGCTGTTGTTGCATTTTTTCTTGTACTGTGTAGCATAAGGTTAATTCTTAGGCCTAGTGAGGTTTTTGATTAATGTTGGGTTATGTCAGTCATTTTTGATAATAGTTTGTATCTGTAATAATTTATCTGGCATTCACTGAGTATTATCTGGTATCTCATTTTATCAGGGCTGACTTAGATAAATTTACTCTTGCTAATTTCGTGTTAATAGAGGCTATTGCAGTTAACCATATATTTAACCTGTTTATTTGCCATTACATTATCCTTATGAGTCCTGAATGTTTTGTTGTTAGTTTGAGCATTAAACTTTAACTTGTAATTTTACCTAACTCTTTTGTTTTGAACCTGGAACTTTACGGGACAGTAGTGACTCTTAGTATTCTCACTTAAAGTGTACGTTATCTTTCTCTGTTCCGTAACATAAATTTGGCGACCTCTCATCAGGATATTCAGGATATTATCATAAGGATATTGCTTGATATTTTGTGACTGTTACTTATTCATGATGTCTACTATTACTACGCTTGATGAAGCCAAAGATTTTTGTCAAATGTGCAAACAGTGTGTGATGTAGAAAACAGAACAAAGAATGAACTTAAGCTTGTTGCTCAACAATTGGGAATTGCTGTTCGCTCTCATCATTCTAAAGATCAAATTGTTGACATGATTAATGAAAGTTTGTTTAATGTAACTCCTCCAAATGAGCAAACGCAGATTGAATTAGCTAAGTTACAGCTAGCCCTGCAGGAGGCTCGTGTGAAGGAAGCTGAATTTCAAGCACAGGCTAAGGAGGCTGAATTTCAGGCAAAAGCTAAGGAGGCTGAGGCACAAGTTGAAATTGCTAGGATTCAGGCAGACCATGAGTATCGCATGAAACAAGGTGGAACTGGATCATCTAGCTCTGATGATTTTGATGTGGCTAAAAATGTTAAACTTGTCCCTCCTTTTAATGAATCTGATTTAACAAAGTATTTTCAGTTGTTTGAGAGGGTAGCTACAGGTTTTAATTGGCCTAAGGAGTATTGGCCAGTACTCCTTCAAACTGTTCTCACCGGTAAAGCTCAAGTAACTTATGCATCTTTGCCTCAGGATCAGTCTGATAATTATGATGTAGTTAAGAGCTTGATTCTTAAGGCCTATGAGCTTGTTCCTGAAGCTTATAGAGTAAAATTTAGGACAACTTACAAGCAAGATAAGCAATCCCATGTTGAGTATGCAAGAATCAAAGAAGATCTGTTAGAGCAGTGGTTAAATTCTAAGAATGTGGATTCTGATTTTGACAAATTTAAGCAGATGATTTTGCTGCAGGACTTCAAAAGGTGTATTAGTAAAGATGTAAGCCTATATCTTGATGAGAAAAGAATAGATAATTTGTCTGATGCTGCAGTTTTAGCTGATGAGTATGTTCTCACTCACAAGAGATATTCTAGAGAAAAAGGGAAAGCTGAGAGTAAGTACGTTGCCTCTACTCAGAGTACAGGTAACAGGAAAGAAAATAAAGATGATGTTTCTCAGGAAGTAAATACCAGCTTCACCTCTAGATTTCAGAAAAGTAAATGTACTTATTGTAGTAAGCTTGGTCACACTACGGAGAGATGTTTCAGGAGACAGTGTGATGTGAACAAAAAGGAGTCTTTAAATATTCAGTCAATTGGTCCAGTGTCCACTCTTGAGAGTTCCCAGAATTCTTTAACTAAGTTAACTGAACCTGCTTTGAGGGGTAACTTAAATTCTCATGATGGAGCTCCTCTTTTGAGCAGTAACGTGGGTGACACTCTCAAGAGTTCATGTGCTAATTTCCTGTCTGATGGTTTTGTCAGTCCTCTGGACAGTAATGACAGGAAATCAGTTAAAATATATCGTGATACAGGTGCTTGCCAATCCCTTATGCTGACCAGTGTTCTAGGCTCTAATGCTAATTCCTCTGATGAAACTGTAATCTTACAAGGTGTAGGGAATAATTATTTCTCTGTCCCTCAGTGCAGAGTGAATTTAGAGTCTGGTTTTGTTAATGGTTCCGTTATGGTTGGGTTGGTTGAGACACTCCCAATGTCAGGTGTAACTTTCTTACTTGGAAATGATATTGGTGGAAGTCAAGTGTGTCCAGCTCTTCAGTTGTCTAGTGAGCCAGTGGCTGCGTCCCAGGATTGTGATGTCCCTGATGTGTTCCCTGCATGTGCTGTCACTAGGGCTAAGTCTAAAGTTACCGGTGATTTAGAGGATAATGATGATGATGATGTTATCCTAGCTGACACTTTTCTTGCTAATTTGGACCACTCACCAGATGAGGCAGTACCCCGTAGTGTTGATAATTTGTCTCGTCAAGAGTTGGTTGAGTTGCAGGTTGCTGACCCTGAGTTGAAAGGTCTAGCTAACTCTGCTTACAGTGAAGAAGAGTCAGCCGGTGCTTCTACTTGTTATTATGTAAAGTCAGGAGTACTTATGAGGAAGTGGAGACCCCCAACAGCATCAGCCAACTGTGAATGGGAGGTTGTACATCAAGTTGTCATCCCTCGTGTTTGTAGGCAGGATATCATTAGAGTGGCTCATGATTCCAGTTTGGCAGGACACCTTGGAGTGAGGAAGACTGTGGCACGCATTTTGAAACACTTCTACTGGCCAGGTATCTTCAGGGATGTTTCCTGGTATTGTAAGTCTTGTCACACCTGTCAAGTTGTGGGGAAGTGTAATCAGACCGAAAAGGTTGCACCTCTAGTTCCCATTCCTCCTTTTGAGGCGCCTTTCACCCGTGTGTTGGTGGATATTGTGGGCCCTCTTCCTAAGACTTCTTCAGGATTTTCTTATGTGTTGACCATGATTGATATGGCTACTCGTTATCCTGAAGCCATTCCACTTAGAAACATCTCAGCAAAGAACGTGGTTAAGGAAATGCTAGGGTTCTTCACAAAGTTTGGTCTGCCCAAGGAGGTACAGTCAGACCGGGGAAGTAATTTCATGTCAAATGTTTTCAAGCAGTCTCTGAAAGAGTTGGGCATCACCCAGATCACGTCTTTAGCTTACCATCCCCAGACCCAAGGAGCGTTGGAGAGATATCATCAAACACTCAAATCGATGCTCAAGAAATACTGTTTGGAATATCAGAAAGACTGGGATAAAGGTCTTCCATTCGTTGTGTTTGCTGCAAGAGAATCTCCAAATGAATCACTGGGCTTCTCACCTTTTGAACTACTGTTTGGCCATGAAGTAAGAGGACCCCTTAAGTTACTCAAGGAATGCTGGCTGTCGGAGGAAGATGACGTCAACCTGCTGGAGTATGTGATGAAGTTCAAAGAACGGCTGTCCACTGCTTTACAGCTGGCGAGAGAGAATTTAGGAGCTGCTCAGGAGAAGATGAAGACTTGGTATGATAAGAAGTCCAGGTTACGCCACTTTCAGCCAGGAGATCAGGTTTTGATTCTTCTACCAGTTCATGGGCAACCTCTTCAAGCCAAGTTTAGTGGCCCTTTTTTCGTGGAGAAGAAACTCAGTGATGTCAACTATGTCATCGCCACACCAGATCGTAGAAAGAACAAGCAACTATGTCACATCAACATGCTAAAGTTGTATCACAGGCGGGACGAAAATAACCCAGTCTGCACTGTAGCTGTTCCACCCGAGTCTGCAAGTGAAGCTCTCCCATGCAGCATGAACCTGAGTGATAGTTTGGGGAAGAATCCTGATATTATGAATGATCTCCAGACTAAGCTTTCTCATCTACCTCCCGAGGAAAGGCAGGAGTTTTCGGCATTACTGCAGGAGTACCCGCAAGTGTTCCGTGCCACTCCAGGAAGAACTACTGTGTTGATGCATGATGTCGAGGTTGGAGACGCAAAGCCAATTAAACTGCCTCCTTACCGTGTGAACCCAGTGAAAGTTCCTCTCATCCAGAAGGAGCTTGGCTACCTGTTGGACCACAAGATGATTGAGCCCTGTCAGAGCGAGTGGAGTTCTCCTGTCACTCTAGTCCCTAAGCCAGGTGGGTCACAGAGGCTTTGCATCGACTACAGACGTGTTAATCAGATAACTAAAACAGACACTTACCCTCTCCCTCGTGTGGAAGATTGCATAGACAAGATCGGAAAGGCTAGGTACATAAGTAAGTTTGATTTGTTAAAGGGATACTGGCAAGTACCTATGACTGAACGTGCTAGGGAGATCTCATGTTTTGTAACACTAGGAAAGGCTTTTGCATGTTCTGTAATGCCGTATGGTATGAAGAATGCACCAGCCACATTTCAGAAGCTCATGAATGTTGTAACAGAGGGTTTGGCAGGGTGTGTTGTTTATATTGATGATGTATTAATCTTCAGTGACAACTGGAAAGATCACCTATGCCATGTCAGTAAATTTCTTGACCGTTTAGTTCATGCTAATCTTGTAGCTAATTTATCAAAGTGTGAGTTTGGTCAAGCTAAAGTTCAGTACCTTGGGTATGTAATTGGTGATGGACATGTTGCACCACCAGGAGCTGAGGTTCAGGTTATAAGTGATCTTCCCAGACCTAAAAGTAGGAAAGAGCTACAAAGATTTTTGGGAATGGTAGGTTATTACAGGAGATTTGTTCTTAACTTTTCTATTCTTGTATCACCACTTACAGACCTACTGAAAAAGGGAGTTGAATTTGTCTGGACCGATAACTGTGAATCCTCTTTCAACAAACTTAAAGCTATTCTATTAAGTCAGCCAGTGCTCGCTACTCCAAATTTTGGTAAGCCTTTTAAGATGGCTGTTGATGCAAGTATTACAGGAGCTGGGGCTGTTTTGCTGCAAGAGGATGATCAGGGTATTGAACATCCTGTATCTTATTACAGTAAGTTCACTCCACCTCAAAAGAACTACTCCACTATTGAGAAAGAGCTTTTGGCCTTGATTTTGGGTTTACAGCATCTTTCATTTTATTTGTGTTCTGGTTTTGACCCCATAGTCATTTATACCGCTCATAACCCACTGAAATTCCTTAGTAAGTTTAAAGATAAAAATCAGAGATTGACAAGATGGAGTCTACTTCTTCAGGAGTATTCATTAGACATACAACATGTCAAGGGGAAAGAAAATGTTATTGCAGGTTGCTTATCTAGACTTTAGACAGATTGTTTTAGAGTAATAAGAAATTTCCTTTGTAAATTTCTTTTTCTTTGTGGGGAGGTGTTACATAGCCTATGATTTCATCATCCTTTGTGTAATTTTAACGCACAGTATGCTGCATGTTTGATCACGAGCGTGTTCTGCCTCAGTTCCCCCCTTCTACCGTTATAGTAGAGTAAGTCGTCCTTTCTGTTGTCAGTGCGGGATTTTCATCTCTTTGTCCCCATGGCTTCATTTGCGCGTCCTTCTTACAAGTTGTATCAAGCTCTCCTGGCCCCTATATAATGAGCTCAGTCCCTGCATCATTGCCACTTAGATCTGCTCCTCATTTTGTTCACATCTCTGTCCTCCCCTGTACAGATATTATTATTGTGAGTGCTCAAGAAATCTCCAAACATCTAGCAGCTGTGTGTAATTTGAGTATGGCTGTTGTTGCATTTTTTCTTGTACTGTGTAGCATAAGGTTAATTCTTAGGCCTAGTGAGGTTTTTGATTAATGTTGGGTTATGTCAGTCATTTTTGATAATAGTTTGTATCTGTAATAATTTATCTGGCATTCACTGAGTATTATCTGGTATCTCATTTTATCAGGACTGACTTAGATAAATTTACTCTTGCTAATTTCGTGTTAATAGAGGCTATTGCAGTTAACCATATATTTAACCTGTTTATTTGCCATTACATTATCCTTATGAGTCCTGAATGTTTTGTTGTTAGTTTGAGCATTAAACTTTAACTTGTAATTTTACCTAACTCTTTTGTTTTGAACCTGGAACTTTACGGGACAGTAGTGACTCTTAGTATTCTCACTTAAAGTGTACGTTATCTTTCTCTGTTCCGTAACAGTGTGTGTGTGTGTGTGTAAACTGTAGAGGTGTGATGTGGTGTGTGGCTTGTTTTTGTTATGGTGTGGCGTTGTGTTGTGTTGTGTGGTGAGAAATTTAGTGCTGTGGTATAGTGTGTTGTTATGTGTAGCCCAGTGGTATTAGTAGTTCGGTAGAATATCGCAGTGTGATGGTGTAAAATTTTGATGTGAAAGAATTTGCAAAAAGTTATTTTCTTGAAGAGACAAACATCTTCTACCACAATAGTTCATACAAAAGATGAACATGCAAACGGTGAACGAAAGAGCTTAGTTAGCCCCGTTGTGACGCAGTATCAGTTTTATTCTTGTCATTACCAGATGATTTAACTAAGTTAAGGAGAGACTTTTTGGTCTGAGTCTAGAGGATTTTATAACTTTCATACCTCATCACTAGAAGAGGTCTCCCTTTAACTGTGAAAAAAAAGAAAAAAAAAAAACGCTGTATAGTCATGAAAAAATACATCCTCAGCTGGAGATGTTAGTGCAACTAGTGATAAATGTAACAGAAGGAAGGAATGTAAAAATGGGCACAGATAGGACCAAATAGTAAGACAAAGAACGAAATAGTTTTCATTCCCTCTTGTCAAGCACATACAGCGAAAAACATAGCTCCAACTGATACAGTAAATTTAGAAGCAACTACAAAATACAAAGAGTGAGATGCCCGGAAGAACTTTATTATATCTACTTTATGTTGGCCTAAGTTGACGACTTTCTATCCTGACTGCTGAACTGTACCAAGATATCAACACTCAAATATGGTACTAGTAAGGAATAAGTGCAGTAGAAAGGATGCAAGCCGTACTTTTGTCTTATTCTGCCATTTGGCTGTAACACGAAGTCAGTATTAGGATATGATGATAGTTACGAAGGATGTAGAGTCGTAATATTCTCATTCTGCCATTGTCGTAGGAATATACATCACGAATAAGTTCTATGGAAAGGTTGTGGAGTCGTAGCGCTGTCTTACTCTGCCATTGAGCTATGGGAAGTAAGCTGCAATAGAGAGAGAGAGAGAGAGAGAGAGAGAGAGAGAGAGAGAGAGAGAGAGAGAGAGAGAGAGAGAGAGAGAGAGAAGGGAGTTGTGTGTGGGGTAGGCGGGACGAAAATCTCAGCCAAGTGAAGGTGGAAGATCACGAGCGGTAGTATGCTTAAAATTCACATACTCAAGAGGAATGCATACCTCAAAAGGTTGATGACAAGTTCTAAAGCAAGTTTTTAGTCTATTGCCAGACTAGAAACGCAAAATTATTATACAATGGCCACACAATTATGGGTATTGTCCAAAAATTATCCTACACGCTGACATATTCAGTGCGACTATTTAAGTCTATCTATCTATCTATAGCCCGACGCCCTAATCCCGCAAAGGGTGGCCACAGACAAAACGCCTCCAAGTCGCTCTGTCACCCACCATTTGACTACCCTCCCCCCAACTCACCCCCCCCTCCCT
This sequence comes from Coenobita brevimanus, assembly GCF_032717465.1. NCBI lineage: Eukaryota > Metazoa > Arthropoda > Malacostraca > Decapoda > Coenobitidae > Coenobita > Coenobita brevimanus. The sequence goes on from NC_137011.1 coordinate 13,185,189, forward strand.
CATATACCTCTCAACTCCATCCCTCCACCTCATCCTCGGACTACCTCTCCCTCTCCCTCCCTCCACCTCACCTACATACACCCTCTTAGTCAGTCTTTCATTCTCCATTCTCTTCACATGTCCAAACCACCTCAGTGTATTTCTCCTCATCTTCTCAACCACATCCACATCCACCCCACAGCGTTCCTTCACTTCTTCATTCGTCAACCTGTCCCTCCACGTCACTCCACATGCTCCTCTCAAGTAACTCATTTCCACTGCTCTCACTCTTGACTTGTTCCCCTCTTGCAAGGTCCATGCCTCGCTTCCATACGTCAGGGTAGGGATCACAATACTATCATGCAGTGACTTCTTAACTTCCATACTCACCTCCCTATTTCTCATCACTGCTTTCAGTGTACCAACAACCTTCCTTCCCTGCTGTACCCTTTCACGCACTTCATCCCCCAGAGTTCCATCCTTACTCATCACACTACCCAAGTACTTGAATGCACTCACATTCTCCATATCCTCACCATCCAACCTCACTGCACACTCTGTGACTTCATTCCTCTCAAACACCATAACTTTACTTTTGTTTACATTAACTTTCAGATTCCTCCTCCTACACACTGTCCCAAATTCATTCACCAAACCTTGCAACTCCCATTCATCTTCACTCAACAGTACTGTATCATCAGCAAACAGCAACACCGGAAGCTTCCAAATCTCACCCTCATTCATTAGAGCCACCCCCACATCCACTGCCCTACCCTGCACCTCTTTTACAACCCCATCCTATTTAAGTACACAATAGAAAAAGAACATATCAATAGAATATATACAAGAATAACCAAGCCTTGGATTGCTCGGGGAGAGCGGGACCATAAATGCCCCCACCATACGCCCCTCTCCCGGTGATGACTCAACGAGCTGCCTGGAACCACTGTCTGACTCACTTCTTCATTTCTGCAACATTCGTGGCCTTTCCTCTAACTTTCTCTCTGTTGAACACATCCTCTCCTCCTCTAAACATCACCTTCTCTTCTTAACTGAGACTCAGCTGTCTGAGGCAACTGATAGCAAACCCTTTTCTGTATCCTCCTACTTTCTCTATACTTATTTCAAAGCCAAAGGTGGCTGTTGTTTATATGTATGCAACGACTTATCATGCTCTTGTGTTCCTGAACTTGATTCTTCTGAATTCTCTGCTCTCTGGCTTCGACTTTACTGGCATTCTCTGACTGAATATATCTGCACTGTTTACTTTTCCGCTAATTCTACTGACAATGAAAAATTCTTCGACTATCTTACTTCTACAATGGAACACAGTCTACCTATTTCTCCTTTCTTTGAAATCTCCATCCTAGGAGATTTTAATGTTCACCACCACCCATGGCTTTCCTCTCCTTTCACTGATCCACCTGGTGAACAAACCAATATCTTCTCTATCCTTAATGACCTAGAGCAGTTTGTCCAGCACCCTACCCATATCCCTGACTGCCTTGGAGAGAGCTCCAACATACTTGACCTCTTCCTTACAACTAATCCTTCTGCTTACGCTGTTAATCTTTCCTCTCTGTTGGGATCCTCCAGTCACAACCTTATTCCCTTTATCTGTCCTATCGCTCTGGTACGGCCTGTGAACCTTACAAAGAAACATCGACTGTGGCACTTTGGAGCTGCGGGAGGCCCTCAGGCAGTACTTCTTTAATTTTCCCTGGAATGATTATTGCTTCCATGGCAGGGAACCATGTGAGTGTGTCTTGCGCATTACGAAGGTTATTCTCTCAGGCATGGAAGTATACATTCCCTTCTCATATCCTTTGACTAATGCAAGAAATCCTTGGTTTAATCACGCTTGTTCTAATGCTGTCCACGACGAGGAAAGGGCCTATAAAATGTATCAGAGCCACCCCATCCCTGAATCACATCATCTTTACGTTTCTGCCCGGAATTGTGCTAAGTCTGTTCTTCGCTCTGCTGAAAATAATTTCATCCGTACTAAATACCCTCAACTCTCTAACTCGAATTCTTCTCGCTCATTCTGGCACCTTGCCAAAAACCTATCTAACAACTTTACCTCACATCCTTCCCTCCTCTTTTCTACTCTGATGGCTCTGTAGCTATTCTCCTACTGATAATGCAGACCTCTTCGCTCAGACTTTCTCCTCCAGTTCCACCTTAGACGATTCTGGTGCTGTTCCTCCATCACTTCCCCCCCTCTCACTTCCTCATGGCTGACATTAAAATCTCTTCAGCTGATGTATTTTCTGCCATCACTGGCCTCAATACTAACAAGGCATATGGGCCTGATGGAGTCCCTCTTGTTGTCCACAAGAACTGTGCTTCTGTGCTAGCACCCTGCCTAGATAAAGACTTTCGCCTTTGTCTGTCAACTTGTTCCTCTCCTTCTTGCTGGAAGCTTGCTCTCATTCGGCCAGTCCCAAAGAAGGGTGACCATTTCCAACCCTCTAACTATCGTCCAGTTGCATTAATATCCCTTGTCTCAAAAGCTTTCGAGTCTACTCTTAACAGAAAAATTTTAAGGCATCCCTCCTATCACAACCTTTCTGATCGTCAGTATGAGTTTCGTCAGGGACGCTCCACTGGCGACCTTCTCACTTACCTTTCAGACTCCTGGTCATCATTCTTTCCAGACTTTGGCAAAAGCTTTGCCATTGCACTTGACACTGCAAAGGCTTTCGATCGAGTCTGACATAAATCTTTAATTTCAAAACTTCCATCTTGTCACGGAGGTTTTATAGCATACAATATAAAAGAATAATTATTCAATAATATTTAAGAACAGGACAATGAATTGTCTTGTGAAAATCAAGCAATGATTACTTTATTCCGTCTTACTTCGCCGATTCTCTAAGGACGAGAATTTATAAACTTTCTCAACAGTACACAGCAGAGACTGATTATTCACACGTGCTGTTTATTAGTATTTTTTGCCTCTGGAGAAAGTGACTCCACCCCAGACAATCAATAACTAATGTTATTAATGATAAACAAGTTCTTGCTGATGCAATTAACTCCTACATGGCACAACAGATTTGAGTTAATACAAAAGGACTGGCCTAAGTACCACTTATGAATAATATAAAGCATTTATGCAAGCTAGGAGCTGCAACCAGAATAAGCTTATGAAGAAATAAAACACGAGTTTACATTACATTAATCTCAAGAAAAAGAACTGTTAAGTTTATTGATTACAAAGAAATAAATTTACGTTACATTTCAAAATGAATTCAAAATAAGGAGATCGCACTCACTCACTCACTCAAAAGCTAACTCTTATATCTAGGAAAAACAAAAAGAAATACTGGTCAGAAAAGTGGACAAAGCGGATGACTGGGCGTCGTTGATGAGGAAGGACGCTGCACACGCTGAGGCTCTCGCCAATCATGCTAGGTGGGAACAAAACGGTGGCAGCAGGAACTAGGCGTCATTGCTGAGGAAGGACGCTGCCACACACACTACCTGCTTCCACGGTGCACAAATCTTGACTGACTTCAAATCGTTAGAGAGAAGCAAATGTCGAGCCGTACTTGCTAATGGCTAGAATGAGGGAACACGCCCATAACAAAGTACTCAGTGGAGCTGCTAAAGTTGCGCAAAGAGACGATCACTTATGGCACAGTGAATTTTGTCTTGAAAACATTCCCGATTGGGTGAATACGTGGCGGTTAAACTGAGTGATAAATACTGGGATTCCACTAGAATTCGCAGTTTCCCACCAAAGTTAATGTCACGAGTTTATTCAAATACTTAATCGTGCCGACTCGTGACATTAAGCCCCATCAAAAATGAAATTTTTTTTTCAGGAAAAAAAATTTCAATATACATACATTTAAATCCTATCTCAGTCACACACGATTCACACTGTGGTGTTTGTGTGCTATCCTGCTACAGGAGAAAGTCACAGTCACCAGTGAGCGAAAAAACCTCGTATTTATGTTAATAGAAGCAAGCTTGAGGGAAAAACTCTGTGACGACGGTGAAAAATCCTGTACTCAGGTCAAACTGAGCAAAAAGTTCACTACATTTACATTAACAACTAACTGTTATGTAGCGTAATGTATGTAATACACGGTGTAGGTGTGACAATTGTGGTGTAACTGTACCTATGTGTAAAATTACATAATGCAAATCAATAATAAATGATGACGACGAGGCAGAAGAGAAGTGGTGGCAGCATGCGTCAGGAACGATCAGGTGTTCTGCATGGCAATGCTGCACGTGCCAGCTGCACCTGCGAAAGGAATCAAGATGGAGCATCAAAAGTGTCATTTCTCTCTCTCTGCCTAGCAATCAGTACTTATGTCATTATTAACCAGGAAACGTAGTCTTAGGATTCACAAATCTCTCAGGACCCTTATAGTTTATTGGTTAACGCTTATTAACTAGGAAACGTGCCAGTTCTTGAATTGCTCTAATCTCTTAGAATGGGCAGTTTACTAGTTAACCTAACATTTTTAACCAGGAAACGTGCCAGTTCTTGAATTGCTCAAATCTCTTAGAACTGGCAGTTTACTGGTTAACCTAACTCTACACTTACAATTAATGACAGGAAGCTGAGAATAGCCACGCAATCTCGGGCAGGTCATGTTTTAACACCCACCGTGGGTGTGAACACTCGTGTGGATATTGTGTATTCTCCAGGAATCCTCAGAGAGGCCCACAGCTCGAGACGTTCCACAAGGTAATTCATACACAGCCTCGGACTGTCTCTGCAGGGTTCTCAAACTTCCCCCTTAACTTATGGTATACATGTACAGTATATACAACTCCTGGACGTAACGTGTCCTGTGGGACCAATGGGCAAGACGTCAGCAATTACTGGTACTTTTAACTGGGAACCAGGCTGGTCCTTGGATTACTCAAATCTCTGAGAACGCCTATCTTACGGAACCCAGCATACAAGAGTTGCCCGTGTTAGTCAGTAGTTAGCAGGCGAAACATCAGGTTTGCACCTACTTCACCGCTGCCCTGTCTCTCAACTGACTCAGAGATTACAGGTGTGGTTTCAAACAGCACAGGAAGGACATGTCCGTGATTAGTGGTACGTGGACACACATTGCAGGAACGCACAAAACTATCTATTTCGCTTCCCATCCCTGGCCAGAAAAAGTCAGCTCGGATATGGCCCTGGGTCTTCCCTTTGCCCATGTGACCTCTTGAGGCTGAACAATGACCCCATTCTAACACTGCTTGGCAGTACTTAGCAGGAACAACAAACTGCAGTCGAACCTCGCCCTCAGGTGTTCGTCACTCACGGTAGAGCAGTCCTTGTTTACGAAGGAACTTGGCTTGGCTTCCCCGTGAATACTTTATCACTCTACCCTTTTGTTTCTTCCGCATGGCAGCAAGTGTCGGGTCAGAATGTTGTTCTTGAACAACTTGGCTACACATCAGATCTTGCGGTGATTCAATGGTCACAGGGGTGACACAGTTTGGAGCCTCAGCCATGGCTCGTGTTACTGTAGTCAAAGTCTGAGTAGCAACATCTATGGAGCAACTATGCTTGGCACCTGGAATATTGCCTATGATTAGGTCAAATAAAGGTTCTGGCATGACAACTGCGAGTGTCGTACCAGTGTAAAATGGAGATGCCACCTGGATACATGCCTCAGGGAACAATCTCACTTATCCATCAATAAGGTTAGCTTGGATCTGTCGACCTGTGCACTGCTCAGGCCGAACTAGACTCTGCCTGACAGAGACCCGTTGTCTCTCAGGACCTTCACAGGAATGGCTCCCACAAACCCTGGCTGAACAAGGAAGGTACTGTCACCTGTGGGAGGGCCTGTGGAGGAAGCAGCTAGTCACTGATTAGGCTGCTGAGTAAATGATGCGGCAAACATGGTGCCCTGAGAATTAGATACTTGAGGGGTCGTCCTCACTGCCTGGGGAAATGGAGCATTGGCCATCTGTGGAGGAGTGTTCACTGTCGCCGTGGGACTAATGAACTGTGGAGGAGTACCCATACTGGTAGGGACGTGACCACCGTGCTGCTGCTGAGGAATGAAGGCTGTGTTTGCCTCCTGCCTCCTATTCACTTGAGCTGGTGCTGAAAAGGACAGTCCCGATGGTCGGTTGCATGGCTGATACTGCTGCTGGTTAGGGTACTTGTTGTACCGCTTCCCGTCAGGTTTCTGAGTGTTTTGCCCCTAGTCCTTCTTCTGCAGTTTTGGACCTTGGCCATTGTTCTGAAAACGGCCTTGTTGCTGGGGGTTCAGTCTGAGACGGTTTCCCAGATTTATCAGCTTTCCTGTTCCAGGTATGCTGCTTGCGTGAGTTTGATACCCGTATGCAGTGAAGAATGCGTCAGCCTTCTTCACCATTTGGCTGGCATCTCTTACCTGGCAGCTCTTAAGCTGAGCCATAAGTTCAGTAGGCCATGACTTTTCTAGCTGCATGCGCAACATAAGGTCAATTATCCCCTCACGCGTGGAAGGAGTTTCATCTTTCTCCATCCACTCATCTAAGTAAGCAGTAAGCCAGTCAAGAAACTGAACGGCAGTCTCTTTTTCCTGTAAACACGCCCTTATGAACTGACTCTTGGCGTCGTCAACTGTGAGACCATACGCTTTGATGAGTACGGCCTTCATCATCTCATATGTGAGATTGTCTCCACGAATTCTGTGGAGAATATCGAGGGCAGGGCCCTCAAACAGGCTAAGAAACAGAAGCCGCTTAGCTGCATCATCCAGCTGGTAAAGCTGAGCCATGTCTTCAAAATGAGCTATGTATGGCTCGATTCGCTTGCCTTCTTTGTATGAGGGAAGCTTGATGTGTGGGGTCGCCATAATATGTGCAAGGATAGCGCTCGTGGAGCTTGGGCCAGCTACACCAGATGTGTCTGAAGCCAAGGAATCTCGCTTGAGCTTCAACATTTCAAATTCATGTTTTTCGCGTGCTTCTCGCTCGGCACGTTCGTGTTCTCGTCCTCTCTCTCGTTCCTCACGCTGTTCTCGCTCATGTTCTAACTCGAGTTCGCCTTGTTTTTGCTTGTGTTCTAACTCGAGTTCGCGTTGTTTCTACTTGTGTTCTAAGCCGAGAGAGGACATAATTCTTTACTTCAGTTGGGTCTGTAAGCCCCATATCTTTAGCTTCCTGTACATAGACACTGGTAGACATGATGGTAACTCAGTCTGAGTGAACTAGCGACTCAGTACTTACTACAATTGCAAAGAAAGATGCTAATAATCAAGAATAAAGAATATAGGCACAGGTTAGTGGTGACTAGTTTTATCTAATTAAACTGGTAAAGAAAGAAAACTAAACAAACAACTGACTGAAAACTATTATGTAAATTAATAGAACTGAATCAATAATCACCAGTAAGGTAGTGCCTATAGACTTTAATGATAAATACCTAAGTATGAGTTAGTTAGTATTATCTCGTGAATAACTTTAGAGGTAGGAGTTAATATCCTGGCGAGGTCACCGAATATCACGGGGATTTTATGGCACACAATATTAAAGAATAATTATTCAATAATACTTAAGAACAGGACAATGAATTGTCTTGTGAAAATCAAGCAATGATTACTTTATTTCGGCTTACTTCGCCGATTCTCTAAGGACAAGAATTTATAAACTTTCGCAACAGTACACAGCAGAGACTAATTATTCACACATGCTGTGTATTAGTATTGTTGGCCTCTGGAGAAAGTGACTCCACCCCTGACAATCAATAACTAATGCTATTAATGATAAACAAGTTCTTGCTGATGCAATTAACTCCTAGATGGCACAACGGATTTGAGTTAATACATAATAACTGGCCTAAGTACCAGTTATGAATAATACAAAGCGTTTATGCGAGCTAGGAGCTGCAACCATAATAAACTTATGGAGAAATAAAACATGAGTTTACATTACATTAAGCTCAAGAGAAAGAACTGTTAAATTTATTGATTACAAAGAAATAAATTTATGTTACATTTCAAAATGAATTCAAAATAAGGAGATCGCACTCACTCGCTCACTCAAAAGCTAACTCTTAAACCTAGGAAAAATGAAAAGAAATACTGGTCAGAAAAGTGGACAAAGCGGATGACTGGGCGTCATTGCTGAGGAAGGATGCTGCACGCACTGAGGCTCTCGCCAATCACGCTAGGTGGGAGCAAAATGGCGGCAGCGGGAACTAGGCGTCGTTGCTGAGGAAGGATGCTGCCACACACACTACCTGCTTCCACGGCGCACAAATCTTGACTGACTTCAAATCGTTAGAGAGAAACAAGTGTTGAGCCGCACTTGCTAATGGCTAGAATGAGCGAAACACTCCTATAACAAAGTACTCAGCGGAGCTGCTAAAGTTGCGCACAGAGACGATCACTTATGACAGAGTGAAAATTGTCTTGAAAACATTCCCGATTGGGTGAATACGTGGAGGTTAAACTGAGTGATAAATACTGGGATTCCACTAGAATTCGCGGTTTCCCACCAAAGTTAATGTCACGAGTTTATTCAAATACTTAATCGCGCCGACTCGTGACACGTCTTAATGTTTCTATCCTTCTATCTGTGACTTCATCTATAGCTTCCTTTCTGATTGATCTATAGCCGCTGTTGTAGACGGCCATCGTTCTTCTCCTAGATCTATCAACAGTGGAGTTCCTCAGGGCTCTGTCCTATCAAAAACTCTCTTCCTTTTATTCATCAATGACCTTCTAAGGTGTACAGTTGCGAGCTGACGACTCAAGGCCACCTAGTCCACCAAGGTGTTGGTGTGTTATCTGGCAACAGTGGTAGCTGTGAACTTGACCGAGATTCAGTCAGCTGTTCTGGCGAAACAAACCCAGTGATAATTGGTCAATGTGCTGTTCTAACTGGTCTCCAATTAATATCATGCAAGTAAACGTATTATACTGATAATGATTAACGTGTCATACACGTGGCAGATATATTTATAACCATAGTATTACATCACTGGTATACAAATAGTGCTGCGTTCATTCATGTGAGACACAGGTATCCCGAGCATGCAGCTCCATCACCACCTTGGTTTGTGACTTAGGCACCACGTGACGTCACGTATGGGGGGTGGAACTAGTTGACCCGTTCATGGTGAAAAACATTTATAGAGAGTAATCGTTCGACTTTATCACTCGAATATTAAAGAAACATTGGTTTTCTCTGTCAAAACTAACCTATTACAACCTCTAAATTCATATACGTTAAATACCGCAGCCAACCACTTGTCCCTCACCTCCTTCCCATCACACGTCCCACCTCATCCCGTCCTTCCTTACCCACCACCCTCCATATAACTCCAACACCCTCCTCCCCTTGTTCCGCCTACTGTGGTGTGAACCTTTTCCCACCTGCTTTTGAGTCAAAGGTCGACGAAAGTGAGGTTAATGGTGAGGGATGGCTGGCATGATGGTGTTTTTTGTGATAATAATGCTATGTCGTGGGGAAGCTGATAACCCTATAGCATATCTCTTGAAAAGTGGTAAAGGTTGTTTGGTTCACGACGATAGTCGAACAAAATAAATCACTACCGATACCCATGTGTCTCACATGAATGAACGCAGCACTATTTGGATGCCTGTGTTGTAATACTATGGTTATAAATATATTTACCACGTGTATGACACGTTAATCATTATCAGTATTATACGTTTACTTGCATGATATTGATTGGAGACCAGTTAGAACTGCACATTGACAAATTATCACTGGGTTTGTTTCGCCTGAACAGCTGACCGAATATCGGTCAAGTTCACAGCTACCACTGTTGCCGGATAAAACACCAACATCTTGGTGAACTTGGTGGCCTCGAGTCATCTGCTCGCAACTGTACATCTCCACCCTTCACCTTTCCATTCGCTTCCTGCAACGTCCATCTCAGCAGTTACTTCAACAAACAAGGGATGAGGCTATGGCACAACTAATGTCTGACTTAGCTCGTATCTCTGACTGGGGTAAAAATAATCCTGTTTTTAATGCAGCAAAGACTCAGTTTTTACACCTATCAACCCGACAAAATCTTCGACAGGAGTATCTACTAATGTTTAGTAATATCCAGCTCAATCCTGTTTCATCCTTGAACATGCTTGGGGTTTCATTCACTCGGGACTTATCTTGGAAAGATCATATTACATCTCTTGTAAAATCTGCTTCCAAGAGATTAGGTGTGCTAAGGTGACTCCATACCTTCGTTACCCCTGCACAGTTGTTGACTTTATATACAGGTTTTATTCACCCCTGTATGGAGTACAACTCTCATGTGTGGGGCGGCTCCCCACGTACAGCTCTTCTCAATAGGATGGAGTCAGTGGCTTTTCATCTCATTATCTCTCTTCCTCTTTCTGGCTTCCTTCAACCTCTGTCTCTTCGCCGCACTGTCTTTTCTTTCGCTGCTTCAGTGGTCACTGCTCCTCTGAATTGTCTGCTTGCATCCCTGCACCTCTACGACGGGCGCGTAGCACCTGTCTAGCAACAAACTCTTATCCCCTTACCGTCCAACTCTCTAATGCAAGAGTTAACCATTACTCCCAGTCCTTCATTTATGCAACAGGTCAACTCTGGAACTGTCTCCCTTTGCCTGTATTTCCTACTTCCTATGATCTCCGGTCTTCCAAACGCAGTGTGTCCGGGCATCTCGAAATGAATGGATCTTGAATTTGGCTCTCTTTTGTAGTGTTTTTTTTTTTTTCTTGAAAGGAACAGTTTACGGGCTCCTGGCAGTCGGTTCCTTCTTCCTTCCATAAAAAAAGAAGAAAGTAATCTATATTTATGCATTCACTAATGTAAATGCAACAAAGGGCGTCTTGGACATTTTGGTCAAAATATTTGCGGGATACAGTTATTTTGTTTAAAGTTATATCTGACTTGGTACAGGTATGTGTCTTATTTTCCTCGTTTAGCTCAATGTTGAGATGCCAAATGCTCTTTGTTCAGAGAATGTTAGTGCTGGTTGTTAAATGGTCTCTCTCTCTCTCTCTCTCTCTCTCTCTCTCTCTCTCTCTCTCTCTCTCTCTCTCTCTCTCTCTCTCTTTTGTAGCATTACTGAATAATTATCTTGAATTCACCAAAAATATCGCACATAGCGTTTGATAATGAGAAGTGCTGCTATGAATCCTATTGAAGTTAAACTATCATGCTCGTACGGTAATTTTCACAGGTACACTGACTCTGGTGTCGGGTCTGGCTTCTTTATATCGTTCCATCTACACTTTGTTGTGGAATGTAGATTGATTAAATCTAGTAATCACAGGCTTGCCATAAATATCCATCAGAAATTATATGCTGGCCTTTCCTTTCGCAATACTGGTTCAAGCATAAGAGTGTAGAGTTAAGAAATAGTAAGATGGGGTTTTCTGGGCACACTAGTCAAATTTTTAGACATGGGGGACTATGGATCAGAGAGTAGTTTTATTAGTTGGCCAATTAAAACACAGTGGTTAGGAGAATTATCCGTTGTGTGAAAAGACACTAGTTCGATGGTAGGCCGAGGTTAAGATGATTTAATTTCCTCCAAAATAGATATACTGATTTTTACAACTCCCACCAGCAAGCAAATACATTCCCCCATATATACTCTGGCCAGTCATAACTGCGACAACCACGTACTGTATTTAGTAAGGACGGTGGGTATTAGCGCCTAATTGGTGACATGTAAAGGAACTTAGGACTGACGTGCCGAAAAGAACTATCTTGAATTTGGTACGAGTAGTATATTTTAACAAAAAACTTAAGACAAGGAAAAATAGAACAGTAACAGACGAAAAGAAAACTTTGAACAAAGACTACTGTAGACTGAAAATATCAAAAAAATTAACTCGTTCACTTCCATGAAGTGGAGATGTGGCATAGGTGAAAATCAAATGCTCATAGGATCCTACCGTTAATCCGGTTAGTGCCATAGCGCATATTTATTTCGTTTAAGCTATCATAAGAATTTTTTTTTGCTTTAGGACCTTTAGTTGGGGAGGAATTAATGATAGTTTTATCTAACCCTTTCAGCGTATGACCTGAGGAGCAGGTGTCGTGACAGAACATGGTTTACCTTCCTCGTCCTTGCTGACTACACTGTGGAATGTGGGACTGCCGCTGATGACAGTGTTCCACAGCTGACCGTCTGAAATTAGGCTTCTGTGTGCACGTTAGCGTACACACTTTTAATGCGAAGGCCTTAAAAGATGATGGGTGAAATAGCAGTCATGAATGAAATTATGAAAGCTGCGGAAGAAAGTTACCTAAAGTTTAATTCAGTTACAACAATGAAGCCTTTTTTATGTTATCTCCTGACGAGTTTCTTCAGACTAGGAGTGACTTTTCGATCTGGAGTAGTTAGGTATTTAGCGAGACGTCTGTCCAAAGTTAAATGATCATATGGTAGTAAGAATAAAATAAAAGTACGTCATCGTATTAAAGCGTTGGAAATAATACTTAGCACAAGAAGAAGAAGAAAATCTTAGCCCTTTGAATATCAGCTCTGTAATTGATTATATCGTAGTCGTAGCCGAGCTGTAGTAGACAGTAAGTAGATTTGTAGGAGATACACTCAGTTTACTTGTAGTCGATGACAGGAGAAAGATAAAGATTAGTCCTGGGTGTGTAGTTTGTAGTTTATTTCCTCAAGAGGGTATCTCAAAATTTACACTAAGTTAACTTCGTGAGGCTGACCCCTTTTTAACTCCACCGAACTTCTCTCTCTCTAGTCTACACCCCCTTCTCCCTCTCCTGATTACTTCTCGCTTCTGACTCCCTTCTCCTTCTCTCTCGTATAGGAGAGCTGTCACGTGTACTACGCGGTTGAGTGGAATTTTCTCGATTCTGAGGGGCTTTCTTATTAGGCGTCACGAGGTGCTGTATATGGCATATTGTGCTGACTGGCATTCCTCAGAAGGAATGTGTGAACGATATTTCCTGCAGGCCATGGCCATGACTTTGACTTAACCTCTAGATTACCTATGTATGTTAGCAGCTATTATGTATTGTATTATGATAATGTAGAGTCCTGACATGAATCCGATAACATATATTTTTTTTAGCTATTCTTATTACCTCAAGACGATTTTCTTAAGGTTCGAAACCCATTTGTAATGACGGAATTAGTCTTCGTTAAGACCTTTCGATGCCTGATTTCCCTTCCTCAGTTAAATAAAATCATATGAAGGTAGCAAGCAAAATAAAAACAAAAGACGTCATAAGATTCAAGAATTTAAAAACGCCGGATATATCAGTAATGATGACATCTGTGTTGATAAATCATATTTCAATGCGAAGAAAGCAAGCGAGAACACTATCCTTCAGCCGAAATTTGGTGTGTAAAATTCATGCCCCACATGGCTTGTAACCTTGCTTGAGGAGAAACATTTTTTTTTTCTCAACTACTGAGCTAATCGAAGTAAATAAAAAAAAAAACGATATTGTCACGTAAATTGCCTTCTATTGGTACCAGAATTTCCCCCGATATAAGCCAAACGCAGCCCATAACGCCCAAAACATTTTCTGCCAGGCAAGAATAGAGCACCAATACTGTCTCGTGCCTCTCTCTCTCTCTCTCTCTCTCTCTCTCTCTCTCTCTCTCTCTCTCTCTCTCTCTCTCTCTTGATAAACATAATTAACTTATCATCATCATACATTTACGTGTACGATCAAATGAAGTGAACGAGAATACTATACTCCATGTATATACCCGTCAAAAAGAGGATCGTTACTTTTTCCGACGCTCCATTTCGAAACACCAGACGAAGTGACTGATATGATTCCCAGAGTCGGGTTAACAGTTGGTATGGCTGTGTTCCACAGCAGTGGCAGCTGGGGACGGGAGTAGGAGTGAGCAGAGGATGACCCATGGAAGGTACAATAGATCCCTCTCAGCATAGCAAAAACTCCATGAAGCTGTTGGTGTCTGTAAGAAATGTTTAGAAATAAGGACTATATAGAAGCCACGGGCGAGAGAATACAACAGTGCTGTGATACATTTAATGGAACTGTTTCGCAACATAAGTGAGATGTCAACACGGACACCAGTAGGATAAAGACTATAATATAATTGTCAGTATCATCATATAATATTACATATACCTGAAATAATAATAATAATAATAATAATAATAATAATAATAATAATAATAATAAAATAATAATTATAATAAAAGAATCATCATCATCATCATCATTGTAATGCTAGGTGTAAGTAGGCTCGACTTCTCGTTCCTAAAACACCTAACGTGGAGCGGGATCCTCTTTCGAGACCGGAGCTTAGTGCAATAAAGAGAGGCAGGACACAAAAACTCTAGGAATAACCTTTACACGTATATTACCACAATCAGACACAGGACAAATCAGCAGATATTACAACATAATATATAGCAATATAAAACCCTTATCTAGGACATGTGTATCTCACAGGATACTTGCTTATCTGATATTAATGCCAACCAATCAAACCTAGTGTATTCAGGGTACAGTGAATATAGGCGCGCGCGTGAGGCGCGGGGAGTGAGTCTCACAAAGGAGGGGAGAAAAGGGAGGGGTGCGGGGAGTGACTTGTGACGGCTAGGAGGGAGTTATGATGATACTGGAGCGAGGCAAGGATTAACAATGGCGATTACACGTTTTCCAATAGCAAAGGGACTTTGGTAATTGACTCTGTTCTTGGTTTACACTTACACTAGATACTGGGACGAGGGAATGTCGTACAGGATTTACGGGTAGCGGGAGTGGGGGAATATCACTAACACTTTCTCGTATTACTTCTTTAGAGCTCACAGCAGTAGGGGTGTATTCCTACGGAGGAATTTCCAGGCGGCACAGTCTTACTAATTGTATATAAGGGACGTCACTCATAAATATAGTTCATCAGATCTTGGTTCGCACACTCGTCCTTTATTCTCTCACTGTGATCTTACTTGCCCCGATATTCACTATATTAAGTCACTGCACGATACTACACTAGGCAAAGTCACACTTAACCTAAATCACTTGCACTGTTTCTGGGCAGCATCACACGTATTCATCGAGGGGGGCGGGGGCGGGAACACGCCGTCGGCAATCCTGCCGGGCTAGGGGCACTGCCAAGGGGAGGCGTGCCAAGAGGGCACGGGACAACTCGTAGGGGCGTCCTCTCGCGTCCTGGGCTACCCGTGGTTTCCTGGCTGCTCAGGGGTATGGCCCTCGGGACTGGGGCCGAATAGCTCCAGGAACCTCTGGTGTAAGTCTCGGCCGGTGGTGGGAGCCTTACGTCGTCGTGGGGGCATATGGAGATCGCGCCCGGGTGTCCTGGGGAGGATCGGGAGAGACTGCGGACTGCGGTCTCCAGCGTCTAGGGGCGCCGACAGGGAAGGGCTGCGGCATCAGCTTACGCTGGGGCCCGTCAGTTGCGTCTGTTCCAGAGCCAGGCATAGGGAGCAGAGGCCATGGGAGGCTGTGAGGCCTGTCTGGGCCACTCTGGTACGGGAGGCCTGGGCTCTTGTCTCCTGCTGGGGTGACGTCTCGCTCCTTGCCTCCTTCCGTGCACCTTCGGAGCGACAGTGGGCCATCTCACGAGGGCGGGAGCGACAATAGGCCGTCTATACCAGGGCACCTTCGGAGCGACAATAGGCCGTCTCACGAGGAGGGGAGTGACAATAGGCCGTCTCTACCAGGACACTTTCGGAGCGACAATAGGCCGTCTCACGAGGGCGGGAGCGACAATAGGCCGTCTCTACTGGGGCACCTTCGGAGCGACAATAGGCTGTCTCACGAGGAGGGGAGCGACAATAGGCCGTCTCTACCGGGGCACCTTCGGAGCGACAATAGGCTGTCTCAAGAGGAGGGGAGCGACAATAGGCCGTCTCTACCAGACACTTTCGGAGTGACAATAGGCCGTCTCACGAGGAGGGGAGCGACAATAGGCCGCCTCTACCAGGAAACTTTCGGAGAGACAATAGGCCGTCTCACGAGGAGGGGCGCCGTCCGGAGTGTCTAGAACAACTCCACCCCTAGCTGGTTCAACAATCCCACTCCGTGAAGGTAGTATCCTTCTCCTACGGCGGCGACGGCATGGTGGCTGCGTGACATAGGGGCGCACGGCCCGGGCTGACATATGCCGTTGTTGCCGGGGGTTGTTCCGACTGGTGGCGGCTACCCCGTGGGGTCAGTGTGGGGATGTCGGCACGTTCCCGGGCATACTGGGCTGTATCTTGCTTGCCCCGTTGTTGGGGGCACTATGGTATTCTTCTGTTTCCATTTCGGGGCACTGCTTTGTAAGTCACGCAATTTAATCATCATCAAAATCATCATCATCATATTTTAATAAGTAAATATCTAAAACTTTACTTAACCCATTCCCCCAACTAAGAATATTGTATGGAGTATGGAATAAGAAAATTAAAGAGATAAGAACCCATGCATTTTGTTTCTAGTCCTTTCCAGTACTCACTGTAAGCTCCTCCAGTTACAGCGTTCAGTCATTGTGGCATGGATGCAACCAGTGTCGATGTTAGTGCCCGTCCCTTTACAGTTCCATCACCTCCGAATCCCCTGATATATGAAGCCTTGTTGGATTTACATTCGTCATGAACGGATAAGCTCATTCATGCCTACAGGCTGAGAATGTAGAGGCCATATAGACTCAGGTCGAATAAACAATACCCGAAAAGCCTTAGATCTACTACCCTGTGCCTAAGAATGTACACTTGCACCAAAACGTTTCTGCCCCTCTTCTCGTTGATACATTATGAAACAATAGACGAACAATTCTGATCACTGAGTGTGATGCCTGATGTGTCTTGGCAGGCCTGCTATCCTCGGTGACAGTTGTCAGCAGAGTTGCCGTAAATTCCACACTGGTTTTGACGTCATTATTTCACACGTTCCCTTTTAGTAAGCAAGATAACAGAGAATGTGACAACTGGCACAACTAACATAAAGTTTGGTATGTTATTAATGCTGGAGGAGATGGTATAAATAATGATATCAGACCTATTATGATTTCAGTGAAACAACGTTAAAAGATTATGATACCTAATAATTCTGCAAATGCTGATTAATAACCAATCAAGAGAAGAGGGTTTATCCACATCCAGGTTTTTTAGTAGATGAACTGTACACGATTCACAACATTCTTTACTATTGCAATATAAGTGTGCAATGCTGTTTGGCATGTATCTGGTAAATAACTGTTAAGTATTTTTTTCAAGTAGTAATGGCATCGCCGGATGGGTGAAGGTAGACTGTTCCACGACTTATTCTTCCTTATTTTAAATGACAGTATTATTGACAAATACTAAATATTCAATAGTTTAACAGTGAAAGGTCTGAATAACAATACATGTTAATGCCTCCCAATCATGAAATAATCCCCCTTATTCCTATAAAATAACGTGAACGAGTAGTATGGAAAAATAATCCACACTAGTGTGGAATGACGTCCGCCTGTCCACGTCCATGTTCGTCTTTCATTTGTTTTCCCACATTAGCAGACGAAATTCCACAAAACGGCAACAACTTGCCGGTTAGCACAGTTACTCGTTTATGGTGTTTGATTGTGTGAATCACCGTGCATCATCGACAGGGGAGTAACCTGATAATGTTAATATAGAGAAACTGATATGAATGACAGTCATACAGTTGCGTATAACTGCTGCTGACATTGTTCAGGCAAAACATATTTACCACACGTCACACTGAATACAAAAAGCATGCACCCATGCACTGCCAGACGACATGGACAAATGTTAGTTGCCGAGCACTAATTACAGCACGACATTGTGCGGCTAGAAAGAAAATATTGTTTTTATACAGTTACATATTATGAGGTGACATGTAGAGATATATGGTATGTACGAGGACTACTGGGCCTTGGGAGCAGGCTGTGAGGCCCATGCCCAGAGTCGGACACATAAAAAAAAAAAAAAAACTCTGACTCTGACTTCCTCATGGCTGATATTAAAATTTCTTCAGCTGATGTATTTTCTGCCATCACTGGCCTCAATACTAACAAGGCATTTGGGCCTGATGGGGTCCCTCCTGTTGTCCTCAAGAACTGTCCTTCTGTGCATACACCCTGCCTAGGTAAACTCTTTCGCCTTTGTCTTTCAACTTGTACCTTTCCTTCTTGCTGGAAGTTTGCTTTCATTCAGCCAGTCCCAAAGAAGGGTGACCATTCCCAACCCTCTAACTGTCGTCCAATTGCTTTAACATCCTGTGTGTCAAAAGTTTTCGAGTCTATTCTTAACAGAAAAATTTTAAAGCATCCCTCCTATCATAACCTTCTTTCTGATCGTCAGTATGGGTTCCGTCAGGGACGCTCCACTGGCGATCTTCTCACCTTCCTTTCAGACTCCTGGTCATCCTGCTTTCGGGACTTTGGCGAAAGCTTTGCCATTACACTTGACATCTCAAAGGCTTTCGATCGAGTCTGGCATAAATCTTTAATTTCCGTACTGCCCTCTTACGGTTTCCATCCTTCTATCTGTACCTTCATCTACAGCTTCCTTTCTGGTCGTTCTATAGCTGCTGTTGTAGACGACCATCGTTCTTCTCCTAGATCTATTAACAGTGGTGTTCCTCAGGGCTCTGTCCTATCACCAACTCTCTTCCTTATAGCCATCAATGATCTAAACTGCACATCTAATCCTATCCACTCATACGCTGATGATTCCGCCCTTCACCTTTCCATTCGGTTCCCGCAACGTCCATCTCAGCAGTTACATCAACAGACAAGGGATGAGGCTATGGCACACCTAATGTCTGACTTGGCTCATATCTCTGACTGGTGTAAAAATAAGCTTGTTGTTGTTAAAGCATCAAATACCCAGTTTTTACACTTATCGGCCTGAAAAATCTTCCATAGGAGTACCCATTAATTTTTTTTTTTTATGTGTTCAACTCTGGGCATAGGCTTCACAGCCTGCTCACAAGGCCCAGTAGTCCTCCTACATATTATACACCTCTACATGTCCCCACTTCGGCACTAACACCCACCATGCATATTGAATACATGCTAGGGCTGTCTCATACAGGAATGGTGTATTGGTATTAGCTGGGGTATTTTTACGACATGTCGGCGGGTCTTCTGGTAGACTGGTAAAGTCTGCTTTACATGAAATTCAAATCCTTAAACTGTTCCCTGCCCCAGCAGGAATTTGAACCTAGGTCCGGTAGTATCACAGGCTACCTCTCAACCGATCGAGCTACCGCCTTCCCCATAATAATATCCAGCTCAATCCTGCATCATCCTTGAACATGCTTGGGGTTTCATTCACACGGGGCATATCTTGGAAAGATCATATTGCATCTCTTGTAAAATCTGCTTCCAAGAGATTAGGTGTGCTAAGCCGACTCCGTGCCTTCTTTATCCCTGCACAGTTGTTGACTTTATACATGGGTTTTATTCGCCTCTGTTTAGAGTACAACTCTCACGTGTGGGGAGGCTCCCCACATACAGCACTTCTCAATAGGGTGGAGTCAAAGGCTTTTCGTCTCATCAACTCTCCTCCTCTTACTGGCTCCCTTCAACCTCTGTCTCTTCGCAGCACTGTTACCTCTTTATCTTTTTTCTATCGCTACTTCAATGGTCACTGCTCCTCTGAACAGTCTGCTTGCATCCCTTCACCTCTGCGACGGGCGTGTAGCACCCGTCAGGCGACAAACTCTCATCCCTTTTCTGTCCAACTTTCTAATGCAAGAGTTAATCGTTACTCCCAGTTCTTCATTTATGCAACAGGTCAACTCTGGAACTGTCTCCCTCTGTCTGTATTTCCTTCTTCCTATGATCTCCAGTCTTTCAAACGCAGTTTGTCCAGGCATCTCGAAATGCATAGATCTTGAATTTGTCTTTCTTGAGTATTGTTTTTCTTTTCTCTCTCTCGGAAGGAAAGTGCATGCGGGCTCATCCTTTGGTTCCTTCTTCCTCGCATGAAAAACACACAGACACACACACACACACACACACACACACACACACACACACACACAACTGTAATAATGGTAGTGTGATGTTGAAGCTGTATTAAAAAATGTCAAAAATGGGCTTGTATCAGCATTAGTTCGTCATTATCGATGACAGGACTTAACCACATTGATTCTTAATGTTTTATGTCATGTTTCGTTATCAAACGAATCATCAGCTGATATATTCTATGTCTCTGTCACCTCACCACATGAGGTGCAGGTGATATGGATATGGAGTATCACTATCAGTGTATAATCGTATGACAAAGTAAGTCATTCGAAGTTAATTTCATTGCAGATTAACAATATCCGATTCGTCAGGTTCATATTTTTTCGACCCTGCACCAGTGGCACCCTAGCTCAGCAAATTATGAGCTATAGTCCTGTTTGGGAACTCAACCTTTACGTGGAAGTCATTGTATTTTTACAATTAATTTGTGAACACTATTGCAGCAGATCGTCACTGGCTTTACGTATGATGTTATATTCCATCCAACCTCATTCTGTTCTATGATAAGTAAATTGTATAGTGCAGTTATCATGTTTTTGTGGGATGCAGCTTACAGTCAGACATACCAGCCATACCGACTTGCTCCATATCTCTGACGTGTGATCATTTCCAAATACACAGGACTCTGAGGGGCAGAGACTTTTTGGTGAGAGTGTACAGTCGGCCAAGCTTCCGAGTTTAATACCTAGCGTTGCCAGTCCTCTATGTACTAGATGTGATCCGCGGGAGATTCGATGCAAAGATTCGAACCTGTCACAGGTGAAGAAGAGAGAGGTGGAGGGGGATAACCTGGGCTGATGGGTGGATGGTGGGGTGTAGGGGTGGAGCAGGGTTGCGTGCTCGGCCATAAGATTGGAATATCACACGAGAGTTATTTTACCAAATATAACGCATAATTAATAAGAGAGGCAATAAACCTTCGGACTTATATCATAATGTAGAGTAACACTGCAAGTGCGTGGCACATATCTAAACCATTTTTCCGTTACTTAAGGTATTAATTTGATAAGAATTTTCGCCACAGTGGCAGCTGTAATACCTCACCTTTTCAACTTCATCAGTCCAATCACCGTCCAGTTCATATATATATATATATATATATATATATATATATATATATATATATATATATATATATATATATATATATATATATATATACACAAGGGGTGGATGGGGTTTATTGCTCACGTAATGCCACTCAGGGATGAGTTAGGCTGGTCACTTTTATCTTAAATTTCAGGACCAACTTGCCTAGCTCCGGGCTCTTACATTCCTCATGGGGCAACAGGATTGGATGATATATATATATATATATATATATATATATATATATATATATATATATATATATATATATATATATATATATATATATATATATATATATATTGTTACGGAACAGAGAAAGATAATGTACACTTTAAGTGAGAATACTAAAAATCACTACTGTCCCGTAAAGTTCCAGGTTCAAAACAAAGAGTTAGGTAAAATTACAAGTTAAAGTTTAATGCTCAAACAAAACATTCAGGACTCATAAGGATAATATAATGGCAAAAACAGGTTAAATATATGACTAACTGCAGTAGCCTCTATTAACACGAAATTAGCAAGAGTAAATTTATCTAAGTCAGCTCTGATAAAATGATAATACCGGATAATACTCAGTGAATGCAAGATATGTTATTACAGATACAAAATATTATCAAAAATGACTGACACAAAAACACATGAATCACAAGAACCTCACTAGGCCCAAGAATCAACACCCTATGCTACACAGTACAAGAAAAAATGCAATAACACTTATACTCAAATCACACAGCTGCTAGATGGTTGGAGACTTCCTGAGCACTCACAATAATAACAACTGTACAGGGGAGGACAGAGATGTGAGCAAAAGGAGGAGTAGATCTAAGTGGCCATGATGCAGAGACTGAGCTCATTATAAAGGGGCCGGCAGAGCTTGATACAACTTGTAAGAAGGACGCGCAAATGAAGCCATAGGGGACAAAGAGTTGACAATCCTGCTCTGAACAACAGAAAGAACGACTTACTCTACTATAACGGTAGAAGGGGGGACTAAGGTAGAACACGCTCGTGATCAAACATGCAGCATATTGTACGTTAGAATTACACAAAGGATGATGAAATCATAGGCTATGTAACACCTCCCCACAAAGAAAAAGAAATTTACAAAGGAAATTTCTTATTACTCTAAAACAATCTGTCTAAAGTCTAGATAAGCAATCTGCAGTAACATTTTCTTTCCCATTGACATGTTGTATGTCTAATGAATACTCCTGAAGAAGTAGACTCCATCTTGTCAATCTCTGATTTTTATCTTTAAACTTACTAAGGAATTTCAGTGGGTTATGATCGGTATAAATGACTATGGGGTCAGAACCAGAACACAAATAAAATGAAAAATGCTGTAAATCCAAAATCAAGGCCAAAAGCTCTTTCTCAATAGTTGAGTAGTTTTTTTGAGGTGGAGTGAACTTCTTACTGTAATAAGATACCCTGATCATCCTCTTTCAGCAAAACAGCCCCAGCTCCTGTATCACTTGCATCAACAGCCATCTTAAAAGGCTTAGCAAAATTTGGAGTAGCGAGCACTGGCTGACTTAATAGGATAGCTTTAAGTTTGTTGAAAGAGGATTCACAGTTATCGGTCCAGACAAATTTAACTCCCTTTTTCAGTAGGTCTGTAAATGGTGATACAAGAATTGAAAAGTTAAGAACAAATCTCCTGTAATAACTTACCATTCCCAAAAATCTTTGTAGCTCTTTCCTAGTTTTAGGTCTGGGAAGATCACTTATAACCTGAACCTTAGCTCCTGGTGGTGCAACATGTCCATCACCAATTACGTACCCAAGGTACTGAACTTTAGCTTGACCAAACTCACATTTTGATAAATTAGCTACAAGATTAGCCTGAACCAAACGCTCAAGAAATTTACTGACATGGCATAGGTGGTCTTTCCAGTTGTCACTGAAGATTAATACATCATCAATATAAACAACACACCCTGCCAAACCCTCTGTTACAACATTCATGAGCTTCTGAAATGTGGCTGGTGCATTCTTCATACCATACGGCATTACAGAACATGCAAAAGTCTTTCCTAGTGTTACAAAACATGAGATCTCCCTAGCACGTTCAGTCATAGGTACTTGCCAGTATCCCTTTAACAAATCAAACTTACTTATGTACCTAGCCTTTCCGATCTTGTCTATGCAATCTTCCACGCGAGGGAGAGGGTAAGTGTCTGTTTTGGTTATCTGATTAAAACGTCTGTAGTCGTTGCAAAGCCGCTGTGACCCACCTGGCTTAGGGACTAGTGTGACAGGAGAACTCCACTCGCTCTGACAGGGCTCAATCATCTTGTGGTCCGACAGGTAGCCAAGCTCCTTCTGGATGAGAGGAACTTTCACTGGGTTCACACGGTAAGGAGGCAATTTAATTGGCTTTGCGTCTCCAACATCGACATCATGCATCAACACAGTGGTTCTTCCTGGAGTAGCACGGAACACTTGCGGGTACTCCTGCAGTAATGCCGAAAACTCCTGCCTTTCCTCGGGAGGTAGATGAGAAAGCTTAGTCTGGAGATCATTCATGATATCAGGATTCTTCCCCAAACTATCACTGAGGCTCATACTGCATGGGAGAGCTTCACTTGCAGACTCGGGTGGAACAGCTACAGTGCAGACTGGATTATTTTCGTCCCGCCTGTAATATAACTTTAGCATGTTGATGTGACAAAGTTGCTCGTTCTTTCTACGATCTGGTGTGGCGATGACATAGTTAACATCACTGAGTTTCTTCTCCACGAAATAAGGACCACTAAACTTGGCTTGAAGAGGTTGCCCATGCACCGGTAGCAGAATCAAAACCTGATCTCCTGGCTGAAAGTGGCGTAACCTGGACTTCTTATCATACCAAGTCTTCATCTTCTCCTGAGCACCTCCTAAATTCTCTCTTGCCAGCTGTAAAGCAGTGGACAGCCGTTCTTTGAACTTCATCACATACTCCAGCAGGTTGACGTCATCTTCCTCGAACAGCCAGCATTCCTTGAGTAGCTTAAGGGGTCCTCTTACTTCATGGCCAAACAGTAGTTCAAAAGGTGAGAAGCCCAGTGATTCATTTGGAGATTCTCTTGCGGCAAATACAACGAATGGAAGACCTTTATCCCAGTCTTTCTGATGTTCCAAATATTATTTCTTGAGCATCAATTTGAGTGTTTGATGATATCTCTCCAACGCTCCTTGAGTCTAGGGATGGTAAGCTGAAGACGTGATCTGGGTGATGCCCAACTCTTTCAGAGACTGCTTGAAAACATTTGACATGAAATTACTTCCCCGGTCTGACTGTACCTCCTTGGGCAGACCAAACTTTGTGAAGAACCCTAGCATTTCCTTAACCACTTTCTTTGTTGAGATATTTCTAAGTGGAATGGCTTCAGGATAACGAGTAGCCATATCAATCAGGGTCAACACATAAGAAAATCCTGAAGAAGTCTTAGGAAGAGGGCCCACAATATCCACCAACACACGGGTGAATGGCGCCTCAAAAGGAGGAATGGGAACTAGAGGTGCAACCTTTTCGGTCTGATTACACTTCCCCACAACTTGACAGGTGTGACAAGACTTACAATACCAGGAAACATCCCTGAAGATACCTGGCGAGTAGAAGTGTTTCAAAATGCGTGCCACAGTCTTCGTCACTCCAAGGTGTCCTGCCAAACTGGAATCATGAGCCACTCTAATGATATCCTGCCTACAAACACGAGGGATGACAACTTGATGTACAACCTCCCATTCACAGTTGGCTGATGCTGTTGGGGGTCTCCACTTCCTCATAAGTACTCCTGACTTTATATGATAACAAGTAGAAGCACCAGCTGACCCTTCCTCACTGCAAGCAGAGTTAGCTAGACCTTTCAACTCAGGGTCAGCAACCTGCAACTCAACCAACTCTTGACGAGACAAATTATCAACACTACGCGGTACTGCCTCATCTGGTGAGTGGTCCAAATTAGCAAGAAAAGTGTCAGCTAGGATAACATCATCATCATTATTATCCTCTAAGTCACCAGTAACTTTAGACTTAGCCCTAGTGACAGCACATGCAGAGAACACATCAGGGACATCACAATCCTGGGTCGCAGCCTCTGGCTCACTAGACAACTGAGGAGCTGGACACACTTGACTTCCACCAATATCATTTCCAAGTAAGAAAGTTACACCTGACATTGGGAGTGTCTCAACCAACCCAACCATAACGGAACCATTAACAAAACCAGACTCTAAATTCACTCTGCACAGAGGGACAGAGAAGTAATTATTCATTACGCCTTGTAAGATTACAGTTTCATCAGAGGAATTAACATTAGAGCCTAGAACACTGGTCAGCATAAGGGATTGGCAAGCACCTGTATCACGATATATTTTAACTGATTTCCTGTCATTACTGTCCAGAGGACTGACAAAACCTTCAGACAGGAAATTAGCACATGAACTCTTGAGAGTGTCACCCACGTTACTGCTCAAAAGAGGAGCTCCATCATGAGAATTTAAGTTACCCCTCAAAGCAGGTTCAGTTAACTCAGTTAAAGAATTCTGGGAACTCTCAAGGGTGGACACTAGACCAATTGACTGAATATTTAAAGACTCCTTTTTGTTCACATCACGCTGTCTCCTGAAACATTTCTCCGTAGTATGACCAAGCTTACTACAATAAGTACATTTACTTTTCTGAAATCTAGAGGTGGAGCTGGTATTTATTTCCTGAGAAACATCATCTTTATTCTCTTTCCTGTTACCTGTACTCTGAGTAGAGGCAACGTACTTACTCTCAGCTTTCCTTTTTTCTTTAGAATATCTCTTGTGAGTGAGAACATATTCGTCAGCTAAAACTGCAGCATCAGACAAATTATCTATTCTTTTCTCATCAAGATATAGGCTTACATCTTTATAAATACACCTCTTGAAGTCCTGCAGCAAAATCATCTGCTTAAATTTGTCAAAATCAGAATCCACATTCTTAGAATTTAACCACTGCTCTAACAGATCTTCTTTGATTTTTGCATACTCAACATGGGATTGCTTATCTTGCTTATAAGTTGTCCTAAATTTTACCCTATAGGCTTCAGGAACAAGCTCATAGGCCTTAAGAATCAAGCTCTTAACTTCATCATGATTATCACATTGATCTTGAGGCAAAGATGCATAAGTTACTTGAGCTTTACCGGTGAGAACAGTTTGAATTAGTACTGGCCAATACTTTTTGGGCCAATTAAAACCTGTAGCTACCCTCTCAAACAACTGAAAATACTTTGTTAAATCAGATTCATTAAAAGGAGGGACAAGTTTAATATTTTTAGCCACATCAGAATCATCAGAGCTAGATGATCCAGTTCCACATTGTTTCATGCGATACTCATGGTCTGCCTGAATCTTAGCAAGTTCAACTTGTGCCTCAGACTCCTTAGCACGGGCCTCCTGCAGGGCTAGCTGTAACTTAGCTAATTCAATCTGCGTTTGCTCATTTGAAGGAGTTACATTAAACAAGCTTTCATTAATCATGTCAACAATTTGATCTTTAGAATGATGAGAGCGAACAGCAATTCCCAATTGTTGAGCAACGAGCTTAAGTTCATTCTTTGTTCTGTTTTCTACATCACACACTGTTTGCACATTTGACAAAAAATCTTTGGCTTCATCAAGCGTAGTAATAGTAGACATCATGAATAAATCACAGTCACAAAATATCAAGCAATATCCTTATGATAATATCCTGAATATCCTGATAAGAGGTCGCCAAATTTATGTTATGGAACAGAGAATGATAATGTACACTTTAAGTGAGAATACTAAAAATCACTACTGTCCCGTAAAGTTCCAGGTTGAAAACAAAGAGTTAGGTAAAATTACAAGTTAAAGTTTAATGCTCAAACTAACAACAAAACATTCAGGACTCATAAGGATAATATAATGGCAAAAACAGGTTAAATATATGACTAACTGCAATAGCCTCTATTAACACGAAATTAGCAAGAGTAAATTTATCTAAGTCAGCCCTGATAAAATGATAATACCGGATAATACTCAGTGAATGCAAGATATGTTATTACAGATACAAAATATTATCAAAAATGGCTGACACAAAAACACATGAATCACAAAAACCTCACTAGGCCCAAGAATCAACACCCTATGCTACACAGTACAAGAAAAAATGCAATAACACTTATACTCAAATCACACAGCTGCTAGATGGTTGGAGACTTCCTGAGCACTCACAATAATAACAACTGTACAGGGGAGGACAGAGATGTGAGCAAAAGGAGTAGATCTAAGTGGCCATGATGCAGAGACTGAGCTCATTATAAGGGGGCCGGCAGAGCTTGATACAACTTGTAAGAAGGACGCGGAAATGAAGCCATAGGGGACAAAGAGTTGACAATCCTGCTCTGAACAACAGAAAGAACGACTTACTCTACTATAACGGTAGAAGGGGGGACTGAGGTAGAACACGCTCGTGATCAAACGTGCAGCATACTGTACGTTAGAATTACACAAAGGATGATGAAATCATGGGCTATGTAACAATATATATATATATATATATATATATATACAAGGGGTGGATGGGTTTATTGCTCACATAATGCCACTCAGGGATGAGTTAGGCTGGTCACACTTATCTTAAATGTCAGGACCAACTTGCCTAGCCCCGGGCTCTTACATTCCTCATGGGGCAACAGGATTGGATGATAAATGAAATATATATATATATATATATATATATATATATATATATATATATATATATATATATATATATATATATGCAAGTTTCGCTCACGCTTCTGTTTCCTCATACTTTCATTCTCACTTAAAACAGTAGTTCTCTTTTTTTTTTTCTCATTACCCGTGAAGTGATGATGTTAGCTGGAATAACGCACTAGGGAGGGCGAGATCATTAAACGGTAGAAAGGATTAATAAAAAATAGAATGAAGAGAGGTAAGGAGGGCGAGGAAAGAAGGAGAACAACTAAAACGGACACAATACACAAATACACATACATCTGCTGTACTTGCACATATACATACAGAGGAAAAAAAAGACACACACACACACACACACACACACACACACACACACACACACACACACACACACACACACGAAGGCGCGCGCGCGCACGTTTCCATCATTTACCAAGTCAATAAGGGTGTGAAAATGTAAAGGTAAGAACAGTAGGTGGAACGAAACATTTCTCCTCAGCCCACCACCATCGCAGCCACGCCCGAAAAGGTTCAGGTTATAGCATAAGTGAGCTGAGCACCCCTTCCCCTGCTTTTTTTTTTTTTTTTTCTGACGCCCATAGGGGCGGGTACTTGTAGTACTTGTCCCTAACTGTGCCGCTTCCTCCCTCCCTCACTGAGTTAAAGTACTTTTTGTAATAATGGGGCCCAGGCCTTATGGGAGGAGTGTTGAGCATGTAAAGTTTTGCACTATACTCAGTTTTTTTTTTATTGAGGCGAAGATGCACTTGGCATGTTGGTGATGATTGGCTGAATGCAACATGTCAGAATAACATTTATTAGCCCAAATTTCCCCCTCAGATATATTTTGTCAATAAATAATGTCAGTGAGTAGAGATTATGAAGTAATGTAGTCAATCATCACCAACCTGTCAAGTGAATTTTCGCCTCGATAAAAAAAAAACTGAGTAGATCTTTCCCCTGGCCAGATTTCAGGCAGGGTGTATCTCCTGTGGGGGGCGGCAACCTCCGGTCTCCCGCCTGAAACCGTTGGGCATGGCCAGATTTTTTTTTTTACCTAGGATCACAAATTTTTGCACAATGACGGGACTTTACTCGCTCCAGGTTATAAGCATGGTGGGACCCCGAGGGCTGTCCTGGCGGTGGGGGGAGGGGGGGATGGCACCAGGTGATCTCAGCTAAAGTCGTTATACACAACCAAAGTTTCCAAGGTTTTTAATCGAAGAACATGATATACTGTATACACTAATGGACGTTCACCCGGACCACGTTTTGGGAACGGTAGAAACACCGAGGGTTGTCCCGCGCAGGGAAAGGGTGGCACGGATGAGGTTCGACAGTTTCATTGTGCACGGTCATAATTTTTAGCCTGGGAACATAATTTGCATTTAGTAGGTGTTTACCCCGACCACGTTTTAGGCAGGGTGAGACAATAATCCGTACACCAGATTACATGTGTCCTCCATTCAAAAAAAATATGTAACAGTTGGACTTGAACTACTGCAGGTTGATGTTTAGAGGGAAACTAATCTGGGGAAGCGGGGTCCGAAGGGATGCAGTTCAGGTAATTAAAAAAAATTCTGTTAGATAGAAGTTTGAAATAAAACAGTGTGATAGTCATGAGCGCTACCAAATGCCCGCGTAGCACGGGGGAAGGCGTGAAGAGGTGGCACAATGGATGGAACTTCATATGAGCATTTACCATAACAGTATTTGTAAAATAAGCAAGGGAAGCAACATTCCGTCTTACTTGTAAGGGAGGTAGCTCATTTGTAATTACTGGGTTGTTATTTATCCTTTTTGCTTTGTTCTGAAATTGCCCAGCTGTTTTAGTGCAACCTCTCGACATTCACTGAACATGGGTCGGCCACATTCGAACTCGGAACGCACATGACTTGTATATTATAACTGGCTACTCGTCAGTGAAGAAGTTACTGATTCTGTACAAGCATCCAAGTTTCTCTGAGGCACTTTTATTAAGTGATCAAAAGTGAGAGGTCCAACTGGGGGCATTGTTAAGCGAAACACCGAGAATTTCAATACTTTTAGACATCCGAATATTGGTTGAAGGTAATATAGGAATCAGGCCTGGCAATATCTGTCTATTAGTAAAGTAGATATATTTGGTAAATCTTTATTGGAGTCACATTTTAGGTAGGTGGTACCCCCAAAGAACACTCCCCAAGCGTAAGGGGACAGGAGTCCTGGTCATAGGCTTTATTCATGGTCATGTTTTTAAACCTCGGAATACGGGTAAACTTTCCCCACAGGGGAAACTGCCCCCCTCTCCCCAAAAAGGGATAACGCCAGAGCTTTTACGAAGAAACATGAAATTTTGCTCAGTAGACCTTCACCCGCACCTAAATTAACAGTGGATGGGACTTCCAGGGTTGACCCCTTCGTCTCCTCCGTAAATAGCCATTTCTTTCTCCTTGCAATATTGCAGGGATGGGTGCGCTGTGAAAGATGACCTCTGTCTTTTCCGTTTCCAGGAGGGTCTCGGTTAAGTCAGGTTAGATTAGGCAGTCAGGATTAGCTTATGATTGGTTTGGCTTTTAGGGTCAGGTTAGGATATGATAGACTGTATCAAGCTAGATTAAGTTAGGCAAGGTTTAGCTGTAGGATTTAGGTCAGGTTAGGTATGGTAAAATTCGTCTTTAAGTGCTAGATTGGCTTGGATGAGATTTCCTTCGGTTAGGTTAGGTGAGGTAAGGTTGGTTGTTAGGGTTGGGCTATGCTATTAGAGATAAGTTTGGTTTGATTGCTTGTAATACGAAGGTTAGGTTAGATTTTTAGAATTAATTAGGATTGGCTAAGATATTAGTTTATGATTTCGATTATATGGTTTGATTTGATTTTTAAGACCAGTTTAGGTTCGATTAGGTAAGGTTAGTTTAGAGGTAAATAAAGCAGTTCCTACTATCCTGGGCAGAGAAAACTTAGCACTAGGTACTGAAATGGATTAGCCTTGTCAATTATGCGACCCCACCTCTCATTGTTTGCGTTCACACCCACCTCACAACAACACGCTTCCTTATGGCGGCACAGGTAGGGGGTAAGGCGGAAGGCGGCGGCTGATTAGGCAGGGGTGGGACGGAAGGGAACTAGAGGTGATAAATAACAAGAAGGAGAAATAGAGAGAAAAAGAGGAAGAAAAGAAACAGAAAGGAGGAAAGATAAAAATAAGAAAAAAGAAAAGAAGACATGAAGAAAAAGAAAAGAAGCAAAGTGAAAAAGGTCAAGAAAAGGGAAAGAAAAGAAGCAAAGAAGAAAACTAGGAAAGAAAAAGAAAGAAGAAAAGAAGAGGGGAAAAGACGAAGAAGAAGAGCAACAACAACAACGACAACAAAAACAACAACATAAACAGCAATAAGAAGAGGAGAAGGATGAAAAGAAGAAGAAGAGGAAGAGGACAAGAAGAAGAAGGGATATATGCAGAGCGAAAGGAAAGAAAGGAAGATGAAAGACAGGAAAAAGGGAGATGGGTCAGAAGAAAAGGAAAGTTAGATATGGGCAGAATGGAAGGAAAGAAAGGGAGATAAAAGACAGGAAAGGGGAGAAGGGGTAACAAGAAAAGGAAAGAAAGATATGGGCCGAAATGAAAGAGAACGAGTTTATTATTTTACTCTCCTCTGCCATGAACGGTATTTCAATCCAGGGACATTTATTTACTCGTATCCAAGAAGGCTATATTATTCTCTGAAGACCTACAGGCGATATATATTTCCTTACAACTTTCTGAATAAGTGAGCGTTAGTGAGTTAGGTAAAGATGTCACACTCCCCTCTGTCTGCGTCAGCACCCTTGTTCCATCCCACCTCTCTCTCTCTATCATTAACAACATTTCAAGGCACGCATATTTCAGAAATCAGGCACGAATCCCTTTGACTGACAGATGATAAAATTTCTCTCTCTCTCTCTCCGTGTGCCATTATCGATATTTTAACCCTGTACAAGAGCGACTCCAAGAACACCAGCGACAAGGGTATCAGTGACATGCAGATTACCTCACTCCCTCCCATTCCTGACCTTTCTTTCCTCCTAACCCCTCCCCCCCTCCCCCCTCCCTCCCTCCCTCTCTCTCTCTCTCTCTCTCTCTCTCTCTCTCTCTCTCTCTCTCTCTCTCTCTCTCTCTCTCTCTCTCGTCTTCCCTTCACTCCCACTCCGGTCAACATTCCTCCGACACTGTTTCAACATTCCGTCCAGCCATTTCCTCCTGACTGTGCTACTACCTTTCTCAAAATATTATAAAATACGATGGTTAAGAGGGAAATAAAGAAGCAGCTTGGTGGAGATGGTAGAGACAGAAAATATTGATAGAGTAAACCGTATGCTGGAGGTTTCATGATACTGGTACTGATGAGGATAAGTATCATTATTATTATTATTATTAT
The DNA here is from genome assembly GCF_032717465.1 of Coenobita brevimanus. NCBI lineage: Eukaryota > Metazoa > Arthropoda > Malacostraca > Decapoda > Coenobitidae > Coenobita > Coenobita brevimanus. The sequence goes on from NC_137011.1 coordinate 13,217,277, forward strand.
TATTATTATTATTATTATTATGCCTTATTTTTATACTCCTGACGTAAGGGAATATCTAAAATAGGATAAACCTTTACCCATTAAGATTATGGTATTGTGGTGTTGCCCGTATATTTCCTTTTGGTTCTCTCACTTCCCTCTAACCTCACATTCCTCCCTCTGACTCACCCTTTCTCCTGAATTTATCAGGCTTTCTTCTCGCCTCTTCTCCCTTATTCAAACCTGTTAACATTTTGGGGGGAAAGAGGGGAACTTTTTATTATTATTACTATTATTATTATATATATATTTTTTGAGACAATGGTTGACTCGGTGGTGCACTGGATAGCACATTCATCTTACAATTAGAAAACCCTGATTTCGACCCTCGGGCCCAACAGGCTCTTCTTCTGTTTGTTTCTCCCTTGTTTCGGTTCATCCAGCAGTGTACTTGAGGTTCAGGATATCACATCGATGGCTGCGGGGCATAATCTAGAGGAAATGTGACGCAAAAAACACAGAATCTGCCTTAAAGAGCTTCATGTAGTCGATAAACATAATTCCTAAGTTTTTTTTTTTTTTTTTCAACAAGACAAAATAAGCTGACATTTGGTTAATTCGACCATCTTCCATCCAATGTCCCACTAAGTAACTCACCGTTTCTCCCCCATCAGCACCTGTTTGTAACACGGTATTACATACTGATCTTCAGTCTGGGAATGTGATGATGAAATAAGAAACTGTTCATATATTGCACACACTTTACCACTGAGATAATCCCCTGCTTTGCAGGGATGGCTCAGACAGCGTTACAAATATCGTTTTCCTGAATATTTTTTTTTTACCTCCCATAACCCTCTTCATGATTTATAGTAGCTGCTTTTCTTTACATCCATTAATTACATGATTGATTACCTAGTCCTTTTTTCAATAGAATGCGTTCTTTATACCTCAGACTGAGTCGTACCCACAACACAACGAGACAGGAGGCCACAATGTACGGATCACCTCATATAGCCTAAGCTGTTCTGGAAGAATTCTAACCAAGTATGTGATCTTTTTTCTTCTGAGACGGTCCAGCAGTTTCGGCTCCACTTTTATCTTTTCACTGAACACAGTTTCCATCTGAGGGTAACATTCTTGTTATATATACAAGCGCTTGTTTCGTTTCTCATCTTACCTTGAGAGGAACCAAGTTCGGCTGAAGCAGTTGATCTGCTCAATAAACAGCATTACCATGTGTGGGTATAATAACTCTTCTATGGTATAATTTTTCCATCTGAACCATCCCTGGCACCGTGAAATCAAAACACACAGGTTGTTACGAAGCACTGTTGCCCGAAACATGCCTCACGTTCTGGTGTCTACTGCCATTCTTACCTCTCCTATCATTACCTGAATTTATATTCATAAAAGAGCTTAAATTGTTTTAACGTTAAAAAGATGTCAGCAACAGCAATTACTATCAGAATACGTTTTGTTCAGTGGCATACTTCACTTCATTGTTCGCTTAAGTTGGCTGCTAGGTGCTGAGTAGCTGTAGAAATGAAAAAAGTGTGAACAAGAAATCTTACACACAGCTTGAGCTCAGTAAAGTGTGTGAATAAGGTGCCTATGTCTCCTAGGTCTGACTGCGCGTCCAACTTTCCACCGAAGCAGCTTGCAACAGGAAGAACCCGAGTCTGATTCAGGAACTGGTCAGACTGGTGCACTCAGTATGGTTCCCCCTTTGTCCATGTTCACACAACGGTGCAACTGGGGACCTGGATGTAAATTTGATTGATGCAGTGTGTTGTACTCTAGAAGAAAATTAGGACTAAGGGAAAAAAGAATACTTTCTCCCTTAGTAACCCCCATGTAGTCAACAGGCATAAAATCCTTCTTCTCGGTCAAGAGGGTGTGCGCACAGAAACCCTTCACACCCTCTGCGTATAGACCTGACATTCTTTAAACACTTTTATGGCCTTTCCACTTACCTCCCTCCCATATACCAATCCTCTCCTCTCTCACTCCATTTCTCCACATTTCTTCTTTATTTTGCTTCTTTCTCATCATTCTCTGTTGTCTCTTTCTCTTTCTCCTCCTCCGGTTCTTTTTTCCTCACTACCCTACTCCCTAGTTCCTATTTGTCCCTTTCTCCTCATCCTCCTCTTCCCACGTTCTTTCCCATCTCCTGATTCACCACTTTACCCCTTTCCATTCTCCTCTCCGTATCTTAAATCCTCCCCTGTCTCCTTTTCATCCCTCCTCTGCCCTTCTCTCTCCTTCCTTTCCTACTTACCTCTTCCTCCCATACTCTCATCTCCAAACCCCTCTCCCTTCATCTTCCTTCTTCCCCGTTCTCTTCTTTTCTCATCCATTTCCCTCCAGTCTTCTCCTCCTCACCTCTGTGTGTGTGTGTGTGTGTGTATGTGTGTGTGTGTGTGTGTGTGTGTGTGTGTGTGTGTGTGTGTGTGTGTGTGTGTGTGTGTGTGTGTGTGTGTGTGCGTGCGTGCGTGCGTGCGTGCGTGCGTGCGTGCGTGTGTGTGTGTGTGTGTGTGTGTGTGTGTGTGTTTGTGTGTGTGTGTGTGTGTGTGTGTGTGTGTGTGTGTGTGTGTGTGTGTGTGTGTGTGTGTGAGACACTGGCGGTGTGGAGTGCAACAAAAAATGAGGGCCAGAGAAAAATCTATGTGGCCTTCTGAGAAAGTCAAGTGGCCATTTCCTTATTGCGTTTGTCTCTCACGGGTGCTGGTCATCTCCCACTCAGTTCTCGGCGTTTATAAGTCGTTACAGTCTCTGTTACCTCTCATGCCCATACTGCTAAAACTGAGTGGACCAAGGTGTGGACAAGCTCCATTTTTTTTTTTATTATAGATTCGGAAGCAAGTAATACTGATAGAAAATATCTGCTCTTCACGTATCTCTGCTGACCATATTGTGTAACCTGGGATATCGTTTGATAATATCTGTCAGTTGCGGGTGCTACATGTGTGACCGTCAAAATGTGAAGATTTATTTCAGCATCCACTCGGGTACCAGGTTTATGAGTCACTACAGTCACTAATACCTCAAAACACTCCTGCAACCACGTGCATTTAGCCCCTTCAATCATATTCTTTATTGTAAATTCTTATTACCGGTACCTCCAGATGGTGTTATTCACAACAGGATTTACTTTTCGAACTGGCTGGGTTTGCTGCAGCTTTCGTTAACCCTTCCACGACTGGAGGGCTCTCACGTTTAGCACAATAGTCCGAAGAAAGCAAAAATATAATAGTAAAAAGACATTCTCTGGTATAATTTGCTCTTTAGGTGAACCTTAAATTGTGTGTGTGTGTGTGTGTGTGTGTGTGTGTGTGTAATTCACCGGGTCGGTCAGGATCACTTGATGGTAGTGATCATCAACTTTTACCCTCCCGGAAGGGAACTGAGAGCTCATATAGTCCGATCTAAGGGCAAGGCTGTGACCTTCACACACCCACATACCCGTCCCCTTGCTCAAGGGGGACAGTAACCACCCACTTCGTCAGTGAAACTTTTCGCAACCTGAGCGAGGCGCGAACTCCCGTCTACCAGATGGCAAGCGAGAACGTTACCACTGCGCCAGCGAGTGTGTGTGTGTGTGTGTGTGTGTGTGTGTGTGTTATTTTATATGTATGCTCCTTTGCCCGGTTTATTAATGGTTTACCGAAAGCAGGACAACCAACCTTATTTTCACAGCTGCCGTTAAATGATCTATGCAACAGCAAACTCAGAGACTCTGATAAGGCCTCACATATTGACGGTCCACTTCGATCGCTTTACCTCGTGCGTTTTATGTAAGAAATTCAGTCTCCACTTATGAATTCAAAGCGCTCTGTTCCATACATGTTTTTTACCCTCTTAAAAGGTCGCACTCCAGTAAGTCAGTACCTCTTCCCTCTCCTCCTTCTCCTCCAACATCATTTTTTATTTCCTTAGCTAACTCACATTAACCAATCTCTCACCTCGGTCTATCTTTTCCATTAGGCTATACCAAGCCTGCTTCCACATCTCGCTTTCACAGTGTCATTTCACGCTTTATTATCCCATCTCATATTAGTAATTTCATTTCCAATACTCACTATATTCTGACCCCTAGCCATTACCACCTTCCCCATCATTTTCATTTCTACCATCACCATCACATCACTCTGACTCTAACACCAAACAATCACGACTTCCATAACCACCTTCCCACACACTATCACCATTCCTTTCATTCATCAATACCACCACCCCTTTTCACAATTATTTTCATATCATCTCCAACATTATATTATCCCCCTCACCACCACAACAATCTCACTTACCATCACTATTCCCTTCGCTCAACATCACCATTCCTTCTCTATCAGACCCTCATCATCACCGTCCCCTCACCCTGACATCACCACCACCAACACTACTTTATTTACCTTGAATAACACGTCACCACCATCTCACAACGCCCTCACTCTCATCCCCACCATCAAATTACTCTCACACCATTCTCCTCACTTTTACTATCATTACCACATCACTATCCCCTCATCCCGACGCGCCATGTTTCAGCCCCAGTGATAATGACCCCAGCTACCCCACTTTTTTCCTCAGTGGAGGTAAACAGAGGGTGGGATGTTTAGGAGTTGCAGCGCAGAGACTCCCTCTTGTCCACACAGGGGTAGAGGGGGAAAGAAGGGAAGAAAGGGAGGGTTAGAGGCAGAGAGAGGTCGGGAGATAAGGTAGGAGGTGGAGAGGAGGTGGGGAGGTTAGGTTGGAGGTTTGGTGACAGGGGTTTCTTGGAGGGCGAAGTACAGATATCGTGATGCGTGTGCCCTGAGTCTAGGGTTGAAACCCAGACAGGTGGCGGAACATCTAAAGTATGTCCCATCATATACTAGCATATGTTCGCACCCTGTCGGTTTTATCTGTCTTTGTATTATCCAATCCATTCGTTCTTTGTTTCCGCTATCAGGAGCTAGAATTCCAGGCCTGGTTACTCAGTTTGACATTTAAGTCACAGCCTTGCTCTTTAGTTTATATTTTCTTTTAGGCAGCGAAGAAGGAACCAAAGTTCAGAGGCCAGCAAGATTATTCCTCTCCATGAAAAACACAAAAACAAGATAACAGAGAGCCAAACACATTACGTGGCCAGTAAACCCCAAGCATTTCTCGGATATCCACCATTATGGACCTTATTTCATTAGACAGCCTTAACCCATTACATCGCCGGGAGCCATTTGGTTATATGACCATCACCTAACGTAGTAAGTGGTGCTTAAGCAACAGGAAACCATTTTTCTTATAACTAGTGTAGAGTGAATGATGGTCACCCCCGCCGATCACACCTGCCTGTTCTACTTATGATATACGTACTCGGACACAAATTCATTTACGATTTGTCCTCTGTTTTAACTGTGATTTGGTTTGGCAGGAAGAACAAGGGGTGTGCAGTCTTTCCATGAATTTTTGTTCGTCCTGCAAAAACAAACCTGAGTTGATAAAGTAATATTATTTTCATAACTTATTTTGCTTTACATGATGGGGAAAGACAGAACTGCTAAATCTTTCCCTGGCCCATGTACTTCCTGAAAAATATGAGTTACTAAAGGAAATTATATGCTCCTTTATTTAAAAAAAAAAAAAAAAAAAAGGAGGAATGGTAAATCTTGTCAAATAACGTGTTATTCCTGCAGAAACAAATTTGAGTTACTAGAGGGAAATAAGCATAAAAATGTTCGCAAAGCCGGTCCCTGGTTACGAGAGGGAGATAAACGTAAGACTGTTCGTATCTCAGGACCTGGGTTACGTGAGGAAGTAAACGTTAGTAAAATACTAGTCATGGGTTACAACAGGGAAATGAGCGTAAGTTCGTGGCAAAAACGCCATCAATACTTGAGGCTACATTCACGTGAGCTTATAAGGTATTCCAGCACCTCATCCTAGGGGAATTACTTTGCACATTACGCCTAACAGATCTCTTCTGTGTTGTTAAGTTTCTTTGGTGGAATACATTGCATTAGGTCTGTTGCTGTTCACTTTCATTTATGCTAGCAGTCAAGAGAATATTAACTTTTGGGGGGCGAATTACCTAACTTTTATTATATTTTGGCAAACGTCTGACGATTTTACTGTTCTAAAGAGTGAAACATAGTGTCCTCAAGAGGTCAAAGATTATCAAATGGACGTTTTGGCCAAGAAGTTAAAACAAAGACATCTTTTAACGAACAATTTTACTCTAGTCACGCAAACCCACCACGTCCAAAGGGTTACCGTGCCATAAAAAAAGGAAAAAGTGCCAAAGTGCCTCGTAAGCTGAAGGCTCTTGTACACACTCAACCAAATGCTACCACTTTAAGGGAGTCGATGGTGTTATAGCTTGTAAATCCAGTCCTCAGATTTAAAATTAAAAAAGAAGAAGAAGCAGAAGAATATCGATAACTGTGCATGAGAAGAACCCAAGCTCTATTCCCTGGCTGGCTAGACTTTTGGAAAAAAGTTTGTTTCCCTTGTGTCTCTGCTCACCCAGCAGTACAACTAACAAAATGTACCTTCAACTGTTGCTTGTCGTACTTTAGAGTAAGGATGTTGCTGCATTAGTTGACTTTGCCTAAATGATCCCCGTGCAGTTATTAGGCATTAATCCTAAGCATTCTTCTTTTCTTTCTTCTAAACAATTTTACGGGCTCATGTATTAACTGTCTGAAAAAAAAAAAAAAAACAGCAAACGTTATGGCAGATTATTCACCCATTCAATACAATGACGAGTTTTTCATTTAAATCAATCCACCATCCTATGATTTTATTCAAATCTAAGTGAGATTTCTTTAAGCAGAGAGGTTACGTAAGGCTGTATTTTACTCCTCTAGTTGGAAAAGAACTCTGAAGGTAATAGGAATAAAATGAAAACACGCCATATCACTGAAGGGGTTAAAAAAGAGACCACGAAGAAGACAACCCCCTATTTATTTTTCTTTATACTTTAGAACATATGTTTGAAAATAATATCAGTATGACTTCTCTAATTTATTTTTTGATTTTTATTTGTTTATTTATTTATTTATTTTTGTGCTTGACTCTGGGCATAGACTTCACAGCCTGCTCCCAAGGCCCAGTAGTCCTCCTACATATCATACACCTCTACATGTCACCACTTCGGCGCCACCCACTGTCCATATTGATTACATGCTAAGGCTGTCTCATACAGGACTGGTATATTGGTATTAGCGGGGGTATTTTTATGACATGTCGGCGGGTGTTCTGGTAGATCGGTAAAGTCTGCTTTACATGAAATTCAAATCCTTAAATTGTTCCCTGCCCCAGCGGGGATTTGAACCTGGTTCCGGTAGGACCGAGGGCCACCTCTCTACCGACTGAGCCACCGCCTCCCCCCGAAGTGCTACATTAAGTAAAGTCCTATCAATTCCTAATCTTACAGGTGGGTAAGCGAGCAAATATTTGTTGTTTAATTATCATGACTCAGACTCTGCCACAATGTCACGAATTGGCAGTGGCTGCTGCCGGTTTTTTTTTTTTTTATGTGAGGAAGAAGGAACCAAAGGCCAGGAGCCCGCAAAACAGATCTCTCCAAGAAAAAACAAAAACAATACAAAAGAGAGCCAAATTCAAGATCCGTTCATTTCGAGATGCCTGGACAAATTGCGTTTGAAAGACTGGGGATCATAGGAAGTAGGAAATACAAACAGAGGGAGACAGTTCCAGAGTTGACCTGTTGCATAAATGAAGGCCTTGGAGTAACGATTAACTCTTGCATTAGAGAGTTGGACAGAAAAGGGATGAGAGTTTGTTGCTAGACGGGTGCTACGCACCCGTCGTAGAGGTGGAGGGATGCAAGCAGGCAGTTCAGAGGAGGAATGACCATGGAAGTAGCGATTGAAAAGAGATAAAGAGCCAACTGTGCGGCGAAGAGACAGAGATTGAAGGGAGCCAGTTAGAGGAGCAGAGTTAATGAGACAAAAAGCCATTGACTCAACCCTATTAAGAAGAGCTGTGCGTGGTGAGCCTACCCACACATGAGAGTTGTACTCCATACAGGGGCGAATAAATCCCGTGTATAAAGTCAACAACTGTGCGGGAGGTATAGAAGGTATGGAGCCGGCTTAGCACACCTAATCTCTTGGAAGCAGATTTTACCAGAGATGAAATATGATCTTTCCAAGATAAATCCCGAGTGAATGAAACCCCAAGCATGTTCAAGGATGATGCAGGATTAAGCTGAATATTATTAAACATTTGTGGGTATGCCTGTGGAAGATTTTGTCAGGTTGATAGGAGTAAAAACTGGGTATTTGATGCATTAAAAACAACAGGATTATTTTTACTCCAGTCAGAGATACGAACCCGGCCAGACATTAGGAGTGCATAGCCTCATCACTTGTTTGCTGAAGTAACTGCTGGGATGGACGTTGCGGGAACCGAGTGGAAAGGTGAAGGGTGGAATCAGCATACAAGTGGATAGGGTTAGATGTACAGCTTAGAAGGTCATTGATCAATAAAAGGAAGAGAGTTGGTAATAGAACAGAGCCCTGAGGAACACCACTGTTGATAGATCTAGGAGAACGATGGCCGTCTACGACAGCGGCTATAGAACAACCAGAAAGGAAGCTGTAGATGAAGGCACAGATAGAAGGACAGAAACCGTAAGAGGGCAGTACGGAAATTAAAGATTTATGCCAGACTCGATCGAAAGCCTTTGAAATGTCAAGTGCAATGGCAAAGCTTTCGCCAAGGTCCCGAAAGGAGGAAGGCCAGGAGTCTGAAAGGAAGGTGAGAAGATCGCCAGTGGAACATCCCTGACGGAACCCATACTGTCGATCAGAAGAAGGTTGTGATAGGAAAGATGCTTTAAAATTTTCCTGTTAAGAATCGACTCGAAAGCTTTTGAGACACAGGATGTTAAAGCAATTGGACGATGGTTATTTGGTTGGGAATGGTCACCCTTCTTTGGGACTGGCTGAATAAGAGCAAACTTCCAGCAAGAAGGAAAGGTTCAAGCTGATAGACAAGGCAAAAGAGTTTACCGAGGCAGGATGTAATCACAGAAGCACAGTTGTTGAGGATAACAGAAGGGACTCCATCAGGCCCAATTTCCTTGTTAATACTGAGGCCAGTGATGGCAGAAAATACATCAGCTGAAGATATTTTAATGTCATCCGTGAGGAAGCCAGAAGGGGGAAGTGATGGAGAAACAGCACCAGAATCGTCTAAGGTGGAATTGGAGGAGAAAGTCTGAGCAAAGATATCTGCTTTATCAGTAGAAAAAATAGTTGCAGAGCCATCAGAGTAGAAAAAAGGAGGGAAGAATGATGAGGTAAAGTTGTTAGAAAGGTTTTTGGCAAGGTGCCAGAAGGAGATGGAAGAATTCGAGTTGGAGAGTTGAGAGCATTTAGTATGGATGAAATTATTTATAGCAGCACGAAGAACAGACTTAGCATGATTCTGGGCAGAAACATAAAAAAGATGTGATTCGGGGGTGGATTGGCTCTGGTACCTTTTATAGGCCCTCTCCTAGTTGTGGACAGCATTAGAACAAGCGCGATTAAACCAAGGCTTTCTTGCATTAGTCAAAGGATATGAGTAAGTAATGTATGCTTCCATGCCGGAGAGAATAACCTTCGTATTGTGCAAGGCACACTCAGATGGCCCCCGGCCATGGAAACAATGATCATTCCAGGGAAAATCAAAGAAGTATTGCCTGACAGCCTCCCAGTCTGCAGCTCCAAAGTGCCACAGTTGCCGTTTCTTTGGAGGGTCCACAGGCCTCGCTGGAGCGATAGGAGAGGTTAAGCTTATAAAGTTGTGATTGGAGGAGCCCAGTGGAGAGAAAAGATTGACAGTGTAAGCAGAAGGATTAGTTGTAAGGAAAATGTCAAGTATGTTGGAGCTCTCTCCAAGGTGGTCAGACATATGGGTAGGGTGCTGTACAAGCTGCTCTAGGTCATTAAGGATAGAAAAGATGTAGGCTTGTTCACCAGGTGGATCAGTGAAAGGAAAGGAGAGCCAAAGGTGGTGGTGAACATTGAAATCTTCTAGAATGGAGATTTCGGAGAAAGGAGGAATGGATAGTATGTGTTCCGTCGTAGAAGTAAGACAGTCGAAGAATTTTTGATAGTCAGTAGAATTAGGGGATAAGTAAACAGTGCAGATATATTTAGTTAGAGTATGACAGGAAAGTTAAAGCCAGAGAGAAGAGCATTCAGAAGAATCAAGTTCAGGAACACGAGAGCATGATAAGTCGTTGCGTACATAGACACAACAGCCACCTTTGGCTTTGAAATGGGTATAGATAAAGAAGGAGGATCCAGAAAAGGGTTTGCCAAATCTGCTGAGGAAACTGTTTTATGTGTACACAACTGACAATTCCTTAACTCAGAGTAATCACGTGTTGGAGTTTGTGTTTGCGTGGGAACTTTCCCCACCAAGGGGAATTCCAATGCGGGTCTCGGGCCTGCACCTGGGGCGTGGCGGGCAGTCTGACTCAGGCCGTGTTAGCAGTAGGATGTGCCCATGCCTGGAACTCTTAGAATAAATCTCAAGCTGGCCTTGCTGTTTCTATCTCCCTCCTGGTCCTCACCCTAACGTGGCGCAGTGGAGATCTATGGGTGACCCAGGGGTGGTGCCGCCAGTACCTGAGCAGGCGAACCCAGAGTCAAAGGACTGGTTTTGCTGCATGAAGCCGGGAGACAAAGTGAGCCGCAACGTGTACAATATGTCACCACCCAGCTATGACCTCCAGGGATGGGGACAGCCTACCAATTGATGTACCCAGCCCTCCACCCGGAGGCACTGGGCCAGTGGTGAGTGCTGGCACCACCTGCAACTCCTAGTAAGGCTACTATGGGAATGTCGCCATCCCAGTTTGAGGTGTGGGCCCACAGCATCGGGTGCTACAACAATGGTTGCAGGTGGGTCCCACCCTTGGCCATGGGTTACGTGAGATTGCTGTGTGATCCTAAAGTGCAGCAATGCGTGGATGCACGCATAGATTCGAGGCCATGTGCAAGGAGGAGGCAGTCAGTGTGGTGAGGAGCATGGTGGTGGGCCCCAGGTGCACTGTGGGGGCATGGCCGGACATCATCACATACATGCAGGAGCCCAATGATAATGTGTGTTCATATGTGGTAAAGCGTAGAGCCAAGGTGGCAGAGTGTGATTTTAAGTGACCCCAGTATTCTGTAAATCTCAGTGACTTCATACTATCAAAAAAGCTTGTGATGGGGCTGTGCAACCTCAGTATGAAAACAGATGTGCAGCAGCGACTTCCGGTGTTGCAATCTGTGGAAGAAATTACAAGCACCTGTGAAGTGTTTGAATCGATGGAGAAAATGGTGGAAGTGCATGGCCATAATGATGTGGCAGGTGTTTCAGTGAGTGACAAGGAGGAAGCGGAAGTGGCTGGTGCCTCTTGATTGCGGCAGGTGGGTGCAGGGCCACCCCAGCCTTGTGCCCCTTCCCCACCAGCAAAAGGCTGCTGGAGGTGCAGTGGTAGCAAGTGCAGTGCGGAGAGCCAGTGCCCTGCTGTTAAGGCCACCTGCTGCAGATGAAAGAGGGTTGGCCACTTCCAGCGAGTATGTACACCCAAGGAAAGTTCCACCTTATACACCTGCAGGCCAGTTCAGACCTTAATGCATGAGACAGTCACTAGCGAAGCAGTATCCAGACACTGAAATGTCTGGTACCACTGTGTGGGAGGGAAGAGATTAAGGGAGGAGGATGGATGGGGGAGCTGTTGGTTCCTACCCCTACCTCCTCCATCCTCACCCTTCTCACACATTTGCCAGATACATGAATGTTGGCTGCTGCTTCGCTACCAATTGTCTCACATTTACTATTTCGAAGTTGTGAGCAAGTATATAATGCAGAACTTTCCTTGGGTGTAAGTCGTCAAAGCAGCCCAGCCTCCTCCAGACCATCGGCAGCATCACGGTATGTGGCGCTGAGTTGTCAGTGTGCCTCAGGGTGGAAGTGAAGTGTGACAACTCACCCCCATCATGCGAGGTGATGGCAGTAGCTAATACGGGCACACAGGTATGCATAGTGGGACACCACCTCTTGCAGGACCTCGGACAGACTCCACGAAGTCTATAGAGAACTATTGTAAGCATTAATCACCTTACAGGTGGGAGCATACACGTTGTGAGATGTAAGGAATGCCGCTTCAACATGGATGGAAGGTCCGCTTTGGCCAGCCTGTACTTCGCTGATGGGGATCAGCTGCTGTACCTGTCACTGCAGGCGTGCCAAACCCTGGGTGTGGTGCCATAAGACTTCCCCAGCGTGCTGGCAACTGTAGGGGCAGTTGAACAGGTGGAAGAGCCCCCAGCCCCTGCCCAACCTGCTACTCCCCCATATGCTCTGATGGAAGAAAATGTGAACCTGCTTGAAAAGTGATTCGTGGAGCACTTTAGGTGCACAACATTCGCAGTGAACTGTACCCTCACCCCCTTCCAGAGATGAAAGGGCCAGCCCACCACATCCACCTGTGCCCCTGTTCAAAACCTTGCACGGTGTGCATGCCAGTGTCAGTCCCCCACCACTTCAGCGATGAAGTTCACCAGCAGTTGGAAGAGGACATAAGGAAGGGTATTATCGAACCCATACCAGTGGGAGAACCCATGGATTGGTGGTCCTGTATGGTGATGCTCCTGGAGAAGGACAGACAGCCATGCAGAACACTGGAGTATCAGTGACTCAACCAAGCAAGCCAGCGGGAGACACCCACCCCCCATTCGATGCGACACCAGTGTGCTGAAGTACACGTTCAAAACAGTAGTGGACACTTATTTGGGGTACCACCAGATCCCCTTGGATAAGGAATGCAAGAAACTGACCACCTTCATCACCTCGTGGGTCTGCTTCCTCTACTGATGCACACCCATGGGCCACTGTGCAGGGCAGGACATTTTTTTCAAGCGCTTTGACGACATAGCACCAGAGATCTCCAGGAAACAAATGTGTTGATGACACGCTCCTGCATGACCATAGCGTTGCTGGTGCTTTCTGGCATATATACCAGTTCCTGCGAATGTGTGGTGAAAATGGAATCATGCCCTACCCAAACAAATTCCACTTCTGCAGGAGAAGCCTGACCTTCACAGGTTATATGCTCAGCTGGGAGGAGTATCTCTCTTAAAAAAGACTTTGTATAAACTTGTAGAGATGTTTTGTAGTTTAGTTATACATATATTAGACTTGTGGACGAGCGGTTGTTATACTTGAGTTGTTTGTAAGTAGATAATCTTGGTTCCCATTTGTCATGCAATGACAGGAGAGGTAAAGAATAGTATGGAACTATTTTTATTTGTCTTGGAAATATTAACAAAATCTCTCACACACGAGTGAAGTATAAGTAGAGTCCCGCTAGCTACCTCCCTGTCTCGCTCACACTCTCTCTCTCTCTCTCTCTCTCTCTCTCTCTCCATGTTGCTAAGCCCTTCTCCCTACTACCTGCCTGTTCTATGGCCTGTCTCCTTCTGACTCTGCTTCCTAAATTCTGGTGTAGCAGGGGTCGTGTCACGTTTGTTCACTGTGGTTGGAAAGTTCTAGAAGCCTGTGTGTGAGTATGTGTGTATGTGTGTGTATGGTCACGAGGCGCTGTCATGTGCCTATAAAGCATTCCTTGAGTTAAGAGTGTGTAAGCATGTTTAGCATTGCTCGATTCTCGCAGACACAATACCTTCTCATCATCTGACTTCCTGCTTCTATCTGTCTCTCTATCTATCTATTTATCTATTTATCTATTATGATTTGTAATTATAATATGGAGACCTGACATATCAACCTAGCCAGGACTTGCTAAGCAGTATAACTAATTTCCAGATGTCGCCATGCCCCTCCCTCACAGATATCAAGGATATGGTTCTGGCTGGTGAACAAGGTGGCGCCATTCCTCACCATTGCACTATTCATGGAGTCCTTCAGAGTATGATTGAAAAGAAAGTGGTGTACTGGGACAGCCAACTCCAGTCATTTTTCAAGTCAACAAAGGAGGCTACAGTATAGGCAGGCTTGAGATGGAGGGCCTCCAGTATTACAATGCCACACCGCCCACAGCAATGTTCATCGACTTCAGCAGGCTTAGCTTCGGTTTTGTGGTCATGCGACAGTACAGCCAGTGTGTGTCTCAAGAGGCCCCCTCTGTGCAGCAGCTGCTATGCAATATTGGCCGAGAAAAACTACTCAGCGTTGGAGAGGAAGGCCCTTGCCATTGTATGGTGCCTGAAAATGATGCACCTGTTCCTGCTGGGATGTCCTGATCTCCCCTTCATCACAGACCACCGTGCACTCACCAAGATCTTCAAGGACAAAGAGCTGAAAGACATCAGCAACCCCCGCATACTTAACCTCAAGGAGAAGACACTTCTGTACTCATTTTGCACAAATTACCTGAAGGGGGGGGGGCGAACTGCTCAGCAGATGCACTCTCAAGATACCCCCTGCTATGAAGGGGACTGGACGAAACAGACCTGGCAGAAAATGAGGCTACATGTGCCGTGGTTGTGGCAGCGATGGCTTGCACCCTAGAAGACAATCAAGGCACCATCATGGACTTCTGTCAAGAGGAGGAGGAAGCACACCAGGACGAGGATTACAGGCTCCTCCATGAGTGCATGAGTGCTGGGGACTGGGCTGACTGGAAGGGCGAGGAGCTAGCACTCTGCCCATACTACAGGATAAGGAGGCACCTGTCCTGTCTGGAAGGCACTGTCATGTACACCAGCGACGAGGGGCACCTGCGATTCATAATTCTCACAGCTGTTCGACATGTGGTCCTAGCCAACCTCCACGCAGGTCATCAGGGCAGGGATCCCATGCTCAGGCATGCCAGGCAGGCCTGGCATGCCTGGCATAGACACTGAGGTGGAGCAGAAGAGGAGGCACTGTCAAATATGCAAAATCAATGCCCCATCACAACCCACAGAAGACTTTCTGCCCACACCCTCACTGGAGTACTCCTTCCAGCAAGCAGTGGCTGACCTGTTCTAACTGGAGGGGGAGGAGTACAGTGCTTACACGGACAGGTTAACTGGCTGGCTAGAGGTGGTGCATCTATCCAGGGGCACCACAAGCTCATGGCTCATAATGGCCTTTCATAAGTGGTTCAGAAGGTTCGGTATCCCAGAGGTCCTGTCTTGTGATGGGGATATGACACTCGTGAGTGGGGAGATGAGGGTGTTCCTTTCCGTGTGGTGTGTGCAGCTAAGAGTGTCATCGGCCCATTACCCACAGCCCAGCTGCCAAGTGGAGGCCACAGTCAAGTCTGATAAAAGGCTGCTGAGGAACAACACTGGCCCAGGAGGCTCCCTGGAATCGAATGCAACCACCAGAGTCATACTGCAGTACCTCAACACCCCTCTACATGACACTGAAGCATCCCCAGCCCAGCTGCTGATGGAGTGTCAGCTGAGAGACTCCATACCCACTGCCTCAGAGGACTACATGATCAGCAGGTGGTGGGTCGGGATGCTGAGATGCAGGGAACAGGCCATGACCCACACTCGGGATGCAGTGGCCACAAGATTCAACCAGATGGCATACAACCTCGCCTCTCTCAACCTAGGCCAGCAGGTGCACCTACAGAATCAGGAGACGGGACGGTGGGACCGTGTAGGGGTTATTGTTGACACACCAGCCCCAAGGCAATAATTGGTGGGTGAGACAACCCTGGGTGAGCCTCCCTCAGGAATTGCTGCCATCTTCACCTCTACAAGGAGACAGGGGATCAGACACCCATCATGCATGTCGAGGGTGATGCCCGACGGGAGAACGACCGCTGTGGGGAAGGCCCCTCATCCTCTCCCTCCCCTGCAGAGGGCCCAGAGCACTAGGTGTGCCCCAAGACACCTAGAAAACTATGTACAGTACCATGACATTGCAGTAGTTTGTACCCCTAGGCGTGTTAAGGTGTTTTGTAATGTGTATAACCTTGTTGTGCTTATATTATGATACCAGAGCAACGATTGTTCCAGCGCATGTAATTGAATTCCTTATTCTTTCAGCAATTATGTCATGCTTGAGTCAGCATATATGTAACATGTAAATTTTGCCATCACTGTGTCGTGTAATGCCTAGTCTTAAGTTATGATGAGTGTCAGTGTCTGCCCATTGTTTTGTTATTACGGTGACCTCCCTCCTTTTCAACCGATGTGCTTTGTATTAAGACCACAGGAAATGTGGAATTCACTGCAATGGAAAGGGGATGTTAGAGTTTGTGTTTGAGCATGAACTTTTCTTGCCAAGTGAAGTTCTCGTGCACACCTTCAGCCCACTCCTGGGGTTTGGCAGGCAGTCTGACTCAGGCTGTGCTAGTGATAGGACGTGCTCATACCTGAACCTCTTAGAATAAATCGCAAGCTGACCTTGCTGTTTCTGTCTCCCTCCTGGTCCTCATCCTAACATTAAGGCATTTGGTAACACACAAAAGAGACTCACATACTTTTCCACGAAAGATATTATGAGAGACAGAGAACTACTAGACTCCGGGAGTGTAACACAACCCTCTCCCAATAAAGTTCCAATACTAGTATGGAGTCTTTAAGAATAACCTGAAATCCTACATCTAACATTTTGGTGGCAGTGAGGTCAAGAACTTGTCTTCTCTTAAGTCTATCTACCGTCACATCCAATAGCCTGTTTACTGACTGTCTGCCACCTGCCGTCAGGTCCATGTCATCGAGACTGTCATCGATCTCGTCTGTCACCAAGCCCTTCTGTTAGCAAGCCTACCTGTCACCAAGCCTGTCTGTCACCAAGCCTGCCAATAGCCAAGCCTGTCTGTCACCAGGCCTGTCTGTTGCCAAGCTTGCTTGTCACTAAGCCTGCCTGTCACCAAGCCTGGCTCTTCATTCTGACCACGATTCTGCTGATTGTCAAATCACCAGTGACCCAGTGACCTGTAACTCGCCCTCTTCACCTCCTACCCAGCTGTCAGCGAGACTTGAACGTCAGGTCAACCAGCTAAGAAAAAACTCACCCGTCAGTCCCACCTCATGCCACACTCAGTGCCTCACATCTATATTTAACAACATTATGCTGTATAAATAGGTGGCGAGTTAGGACCATTCAGTAAAAAGTTTCTTCTGTTATCTCCACACCTGTAATCTTTAAAAAAAAAAATTTTTCCATCCCTTGCACTAATAAAATTGCTGTACTAAAAACAACTTCCCCAGATTATCTTTCATACTCCCGATTTTCTTTACTATATTCATCCATATGAATACTTTATTTGTAAATATTTTATATATAAAGACCCTCCCTTGTTAACTGTAATTGTTCATAATCATTTATTTTAACTTTTAAAAGTCTCTTCACTTGTATTCACTTAAGGGTGGCATCTGACCGAAAATCAAAAATTAGAATTAGAGCTGAAATTCTTACACAATAAACTAGACTATATAAGGATCATTTTGGCCAAGTTTGAAGGTGATTGAAGCAGAACTTTTTGTGTATGTCCTTATTCATTTTTTTTTTTTTTTATCACGAGAGCTGTTTTGAGCACTTCCTATAGTTGTTATAGCTTTCTTTGTATTTATATTATATATCCATTTCTTTTATGCAAAATATTATATAACTATTCTTCTACATTTGTAAACAGTGTTTTGCCGATTGCTCAATTCTATATGTCTACTGCATATTTTTTTTTTTTTAACAGACTAAGCAAATATAATTTTTTTTATTATAAGAGATAATAAAAGATAATAATATGTCATTAAATGGTGTTTCTCTTTCCAGTTATGCTACATCTTTTGCTGTTTTGAATACTGCAAACCGTTTGGGAATACATTCACAGGTTATGAAATTATGCCATATTGTTATCAAATAACTTACATTTCGAGAAATCTGCAATTAAGTTGCACACAAGCCATAGTTATTCAACCAAAACTATTGTATGTGTATGATATGGTGTATCTACATTGTTTGCAGCTTGTTCTGCAATATGGCATCTGGTCCCATCATTTTCTAAGGATATTAGGCATCGAGGGTGCAGGTTTTATGAGGCGCCACCTGACTCATTATCGTCTTACAGGTGTAGCCTAATAATAGGCGTCTTGTAAGTGCTGGATTGTCATAATATTTTAGCATAGTTATCCCTGATTGCAGTTTTCTTCAAGGTAGGCATTTACAGAAAATGTAATTATTTGACCTGGACTATGATATTTTTGTCTAGATGGCCCCCCCCCCTTATTATTTACTTTTTACTTACATTCTTTTTTTCTCTCTCTCCAATTCGTTTCTGAAAGACATTTCCGTACTCCAAGAAGATTAACATATCTGAAGATTATACACATACTTCCAGAGATTAAATAAAACCAACCCAGATAGAAAGCTTCCACGACATTCTTACTCATTCGAGAAAAAGAACAATTTATTTGCCAGAAATAGCTCAGTCAGCTGAGTTCCATTCATATGCTACCCCCAGTACATGGAACATTTCTCAGTCACCTTCTACTTTTCCTGCTTTTTAAATAATGACATCTCAACCGGTCCCCCAAAAGATCATTTTGAAAGATGCATCGTGTCCTAAATTTACGGGAAATTATCCTGCTATTAGCATGTATGATTTCATTAGTGATGTCCAATCTGTAGATACCATCAAAGGATTTCCATCGGACAGTGCTAAATCACATATCCTAGAGGCAGATTAGGTGATGGTTATTCCATTGTGGCATCCCTCATTAGATGTAGATTCTTGGAGAAGTTTACTTCCTTTGGTGAATGTTGTAACAATTTCTTATATATATATATATATATATATATATATATATATATATATATATATATATATATATATATATATATATATATATATATCACTTCCTGTGGCACCCCACGGGATGCACAGGGGCTCGATGAACTCTCTTCACCAATATTTGTCTCTTGCCATCTCCTTCAGGTCCCACCAACACTCCTCTCCTGCTTCTCTTTTCTTTGTCCTCAACCAGGTTTCCCTCGACCTACCTCTGCCTCTTCTTCCTCTAGCAGTCCACTCTGGCACATCCTGTATTAAACTGCCTTCTTTTCTATAAATGTGCTCCAGCCATTTCCAGCGAGACAGTCTCACATATTCATCAACTGGTTCCAATTTCGTAATATCCCCTACTCTTTCATTTGCAACTCTGTCTTGCTACTTTACCCCAAGAATCCTTCTCAGTATTTTATTCTCAAATCCTAATACTTTCTGATCTGTTGCAATTGTACTGTACCATGACTCATGCCCATAAGTTACTTTAGTAAGTACCCAAAAGCATATTAATATTCCAAACAGATTTCAACATTTCAACAGCTCGCCAAGCCTGTCTAATCCTCTCCTCAATTTCATTGTTTAATGATTCATTAGATGATACAATCGTTCCCAGATATTTAAATTTTTCAGCATTTTTCACCACATTATTCCCAATTACACAGTCGATTTGGTTCTCCACGTTCATATTAATAATTCCAGTTTTTCCACAATTTTTACCACTCCTACTTTTTCTCCTTCCTCCACTAGACAATCAAGCACCCTCTGCATCTCGCAAATACTTCATCAGATCAGTACAATATCATCAGCATAGTCCAAATCCATCAGCCTCTTATTTTCTTTCCAGTTAATTCCCGCACCTGTTCTTACAACCTTTCTCATAACATAGTCCATAACCAAAACAAACAGCAAAGGCGAAAGAACTCCTCCTTCAATCACTCCTGGCCTAACTTCAAATGGATCACTCAAAGAACCACCCACCATTACCATACAAAAAGTACCTTCTTCCTGGCTTCAAATAATATTTTCAAACTTTTCTAGTACGCCATAGAATCTCATATTTTCAACACAGCTCTTTGTGAAACGCTATCAAACGTCTTTTCAACTACACGAAAGCAGGATATTTGATGAGCATCTACTGCAGGGTATTGCAAAGTATGAGACAAGACAAGTACATCCTTCCCTAACAAAATATGTTGTTAGAGGCAGCTGTGTTATCAAGAGCTACAGGACCGGAACTTTTTGAGCCATTACGAAACAGTCCGTGGGCAGAAACTGATGATTAGGGAAAAATCACTTTAACACCAAATAATGTAGCAATGTTATTTAGTTATCTCAGGTTCCTAAATCATCATAACAGGGATGAATTACACGATGCATTAGAGATTCAGAGTTCTCCTAGGGATGACATAACCATGTTAGCAGTAGGCTACAGATAGAACAGAAACTTGGTATCATACATACTCAGACAGTTCATACGCTTCAACTAGTTACTAGCGCAACACCACTTTCTCAGTCTCAAGCCCAAGGACACATTTCACATCCACTCAGCAGACAAAACGTCACAACACGTTTACAAGCCATGTCACGTGCAAGACCTGCGTCAAAAGCAGCTTCTCTCATTACCGTGCCAGATCTAAAAGCAGAACTAAGACTGTTGACAATGCAAATGATCAGGTTATCGTGTAGCTCATTGTTATAAGAGACTAGGAAATGAAGGATGACACAGGCGTGATAATAGATCATCTTCACGATCATTTAGTAATAAGTACTGTACTTATCACAGAAGCCATCGGCTTTCCAACAGCGAATGGCATTACCTTGCTTATAAACAGTAGGGAAAAATCCTGCTCCAGAACCAAGAGAATCTTCCATAACGACACAAAATTCTGAGCTCCCCATACGCCTGATTGGTCCTCTGACTCACTTAGACGAAATTATCTTAGTTAATAGCGAAAGAGTCACTACATAAATTTTTATGGATTCTGGGTCTGTTGTGAGCTTAATATATGAATACTCCCTAAAGAAAGATCAAACTTTTCTTCTTTTTTTTTTTTTTTTTTTGCAAGAAAGAAGGAACCAAAGGATAAGAGCCCACAAACAGTTCCTTCCAAGAAACAAAAGCAAAAACAAAGGATAAGAGCCCACAAACAGTTCCTTCCAAGAAACAAAAGCAAAAACAATACAAAAGAGTGCCAAATCCAAGATCCGTTTATTTCGAGATGCCTAGACACCCTGCGTTTGAAAGACTAGGGATCATAGGAAGTAGGAAATACAGACAGAGATAAACAGTTCCAGAGATGACCTGTTGCATAAATGGACTGGGAGTAACGATTAACTCTTCCATTAGAGAGTTGGACAGAAAAAGGATGAGAGTGTGTTGCTAGAGGGCCGCTACGCACCCATAAGAGAGGTGGAGGGATGCAAGCAGACAGTTTAAAGGAGCAGTGATCACTGAAGTAGCGATAGAAAAGAGATAATGATGCAACAGTGAGGCGAAGTGACAGAGGTTAAAGGGAGCCTGTAAAACGAGGAGAGTAAATGAGACAAAAAGCCTTTGACTCCACCCTACTGAGAAGAGCTGTATGTGGGGAGCCTCCCCACACACGAGAACTGTATTCTACACAGGGTCGAATCAAACCCGTGTATAAAGTCAACAACTGTGCAGGGGTAAAGATGGTACGGAGTCAGCTTAGCACACCTAATCTTTTGGAAGCAGATTTTACCAGAGATGTAATATGATCTCTCCAAGCTAAGTCCCGAGAGAATGAAACCCCAAGCATGTTCAAGGATGATGCAGGATTGAGCTGGATATTATTAAACATTTGTGGGTATGTGTACTCCAGTGGAAGATTTTATCAGGTTGATAGGTGTAAGAACTAAGTCTTTGATGCATTAAAAACAAGATTACTTTTACCCCAGTCAGAGATACGAGCCGAGTCAGATATTATGTGTGCCATAGCCTCATCTCTTGTTTGTTGAAGAAACTGCTGGGATGGATGTTGCAGGAACCGAATGGAAAGGAGAAGGTTGGAATCATCAGAGTATGAGTGGAAAAGATTAGATGTACAGCTTAGAAGGTCATTGATGAATAAAGGGAAGAGAATTGGTGATAGGACAGAGCCCTGAGGAACGCCATTGTTGATACATCTAGGAGAAGAATGGTGGTAGTCTACAATTTCAGCTATAGAACGACTAGAAAGGAAGCTATAGATGAAGACACAGATAGAAGGATAGTAACAGTAAGAAGGCAGTTTGGAAATTAAAGATTAATGCCTGATTTGACTGAAAGCCTATGAGATGTCAAGTGCCATGACAAAGCTTTTGCCGAAGTTCCGAAAGGAGGATGACCAGGAGTCTGAAAGGTAGCTGAGAGGATCGCTAGTCGAGCTCCCTGACGGAACCCATACTGACGATCAGAAAGTAGGTTGTGATAGGAAAGATGCTTTAAAATTTTCCTGTTACGAATTGACCCAATACTGGATGTTAAAGCAATTGGACAATAATTAGAGGAGTTGGGAATGGTCACCCTTCTTTGAGACTGACTGAATGCAAACTTCCGGCAAGAAGGAAAGGTACAAGTTGATAGACAAAGGCGAAAGAGTTTACCTAGGCAGGGAGTAAGAAGAGAAACACAGTTCTTGAGGACAAAAGAAGGGACCCCATCAGGTTCAGACGCTTTGTCAGTACTGAGGCCAGTGATGGCAGAAAATACATCAGCTGAAGACATTTTAATGTCATCCGTGAGGAAGCCAGAAGGCGGAATGATGGAGAAACAGCACCGGAATCGTCTAAGGTGGAATTGGAGGAGAAAGTCTGAGCAATGAGATCTGCTTCACCAGTAGAAGAAATATCTACAGAACCATCAGAGTAGAAA
Organism: Coenobita brevimanus; assembly: GCF_032717465.1. Taxonomy (NCBI): domain Eukaryota; kingdom Metazoa; phylum Arthropoda; class Malacostraca; order Decapoda; family Coenobitidae; genus Coenobita; species Coenobita brevimanus. Next base: position 13,239,872 of record NC_137011.1, read on the forward strand.
AGAGGAGGGAAGGATGGTGAGGTAAAGTTGTTAGAAAGATTTTTGGCAAGGTGCCAGAAGGAGCAAGAAGAATCATCGAGTTGGAGAGTTAAGAGCATTAGTACGGAAGAAATTATTTTTAGCAGAGAGAAGAACAGACTTAGCACGATTCTGGGCAGAAAGAAAGAAAAAAAATGTGATTCCGGGGTGGGTTGGCTCCGGTACCTTTTATAGGCCTTCTCCTTGTTGTGGACAGCATTAGATCAAGCGGGATTAAATCAATGGTTTATTACATTAGTCGAAGATATGAGAAAGTAATGTATGCTTCTATGTCCGAGAGAATAACCTCCGTAATGAGCGAGGCACACTCAGATGGCTCCTGGGCATGGAAGCATTAACCATTCCAGGGAAAATCAAAGAAGTACTGCCTGAGGACCTCGCAGTCAGCAGCTCCAACGTGCAGCAACCGACATTTCTTCGGAGGATCCACAGTTCATACTGGGGCGATAGGACAGGTTCAGGAAATAAGATTGTAATTGTAGGAGCCCAACGGAGAGGAAAGATTAACAATGTAAGCAGAAGGATTAGTTGTAAGGAGGTCCAGTATGTTGGAACTCTCCCCAAGGCAGTCAGGGATACAGGTAGGGTGCTGTACAAGCTGGTCTAGGTCATTAAGGATAGAAAAGATGTATGTTTGTTCACCAGGTGGATCTGTGAAAGGAGAGGAGACTTAGAATTTAGATTTCAGAGAAGGGACAAACGGATAGGATGTGTTCCATCGTAGAAGTAAGGTAGTCGAAGAATATTTCATAGTCAGTAGAATTAGGGGATAAGTAAATAGCACAGATATATTTAATCAGAGGATGACAAGAAAGCCGAAGCCAGAGAGTAGATAATTTAGAAGCATCAACGTCAGGAACACGAGAGCAAGATAAGTCGTTGCATACATGTATACATCAGCCACCTTTAGCTTTGAAATGAGTATAGAGAAAATAGGAAGATACGGAAAAGGGTTTGCTATCAGTTGCCTCAGACAGCGGAGTCTCAGTTAAGAAGAGATTGTGAGGTTTTGAGGAGATGTGGTGCTCAACAGAGTGAAAGTTAGAGGAAACGCCGCGAATGTTGCAGAAATGAAGAAGTGAGTCAGACAGTTGCTCCAGGCAGCTCATTGAGTTGTCACCGGGAGAGGGGCGGATGGTGGGGGCATTGATGGTCCCCCCCCCCCGGAACTCCGCTGCTACGTTATTTGATGCCATTTTTTTTTTCTAAAATTTTGGAAAGGAAGTGTAGTGTGTACTGTGCATGTAGACTGGTATTGACAGTTAGAGAAACTTGTATTGCAGAGCATGCTGGCCTACTTTCTGTGTTACTGAAACAATGAAAAAATTCAGCAAGGGAGGATTGTCAGGAATTAGTCCCGAGGGGTGGTGAAACGGGAGCTCCAGCTCTCCCTGTCACCTTGGATGGAAAGCTGATGACTGGTGCTACAGTCTACCCATACTACCCTGCTCGACTGGTGCTACAGTCTACCCATACCCTTCTGACATTCACCTCTGAGGTGTTGAAGGCTCAAAATTTTATGTGAAGGGCAAGGTAACTCTTGAAATACAACTCAGTGAATTGATAAAACTTTTCACAGGTGAATTTTTTGTCACAAACAAACTCCGGCATCCTGCAGATGTTTTGACTGGTACTGACATCATGACTCAACATTCTACTGAACTGATACCTGTTTCTAACAGTATTACAGTAAAGGGACATCATGTATCAGGCATGAATTGCCTACACCCTGTCCTTTCACAGGTAAATTCGGTGGCTCGGTTTACCATGGTTCCTACTCCACACCCACCAGTAGAGAGTAGTGAAGATACAGTAGTTTAGTACCAGTATCTCATGACACTCCCTCATCTACGTCTCACTTAACCACCTTAAAGAGGCTGAATGGCATTGTGCAACACACGGAGATGAAACGAACGGTGACAAAATGCTGCACAGTTTTGTTGATGCACAAAGTCAAGAAAGTCTCTGTCCGTATTGTAGGTGCGAAAGAAGGAGTGAATGCATTAACTTTACCTGAGATGTGATGTGTGATTGGTTTCACATGAGTCAGCAATGTATTCCGTGTTGGAGAATAATTTGTGTTATCTTTACCTACTAAATGTCGCCAATGCTCCACTAAAGCTTAAAAGTGGTATAAAGATTGGCGATTTCCCATCAGCTGCGAAGGTGTGCCAGGATATACCATTCTCTGTGAGTGCTAACAATGTTGTTGATGATGATTTACATGGTGCATATACCATTGAAACTCTCCGGACTCTGCTATGACTCTTTCATCTGATCTTACCCTTCAGGTAAAAAGGGGTGAATTTCCTTAGTATAAAGAACAATTAATTTAGCTTTTGCAGATCTATAGAGATGTTGTGGCCTTACCTGGTGAACCTATGGGAAAGACCAATTGATAAACCACAGTACTGAATTGATTTCCGGTGCTTGATCAATTTATGCCCCGACACATAGATTACTCAATAGTTTACGAATAGAAACTGACGAGATAGTACAGGATATGCTTAATTAGGACATCACTGAACACTCCGTCAGTCAGTGGAATAGTCTGCTTTTCCTACATCCCAAGAAAAGAGGCGAGTTTAGAACCGTAGTTGACTAGGCTATTACTGTATAAAGTAAATTCTGTCATTGTATCTGATCGATTTCCATTACCAGTCTTAACAGATTTACAGGAATCACTTTGCGAGAGTATAGTTGTATTCACTTCCCTTGACTTATTTAGTGGCAACTGGCAAGTAGATATGGAAAAGTCGTCTTGCCCTATAATTGCATTCAGTACCCCTTCTGGCCACCGTCATTTTTAAAGGCTTCCTTCTGGTTTTAGAAATGCTCCATTAGTGGTCATGAGGCTTATCCATTCTGTATTCAATGGTATGATCGGCCATTCTCCTTTTACTTATCTGGATGACATCACTGTACCAAGTAAATTAATCCCTGAACATTTTGCCAAACAAAGGGGTTTTTGATCGCCTCCAGTTGACACGTCTAAAAATTTAGGCCACATCAAAATTGACCCATCCCCCTTACGCACAACTGACTTGACCAACTGATCAGACCAAATGTGAGAAAATATCCCCTCAGTGATGCGTCACCATTTATTCATTCACAATTTCTCTCCAATCATTCCTGTCAGGCACAGCCACTCATCCTTGCTCAACGGACATCACTCTCACATCTAGCGCTCTCTTCACACTGTCCATCCATCCTATTCGTGGTTTTCATCTCAGCCTTACACCTCTCACATCCTATCCAGTTATCTTTTTCACCAATCGCTTTTCATCCATACTCTCCATTAATCCAAACCATCGCAACACACTCCGCTTAACTCCATCAGCCATTTCCTACGTAACTCCAGTTCTCCTTCGCACTTCATCACTTCTCACTCGAGCCATACGCGTCACTCCACACATACTCCTCAGACACCTCATCTCCATTACATTCAAGGTTTTCCTCTCTGTTACACCCATATTCCATGTTTCAGCCCCATGTAACGCAGTCGGTACCACGACACCCTCATAGAGTCTTCTGTTTACATCCATTCTAAGTGAACGACATCTAAACACCTTTTTCATTCCTCTCAGCATCTTTCCTACACGGATAAACCAGCTCTGCTGTCGGGCCCTGATGCGTTGGATGTCGCTGATTACACTGCGCAGTTGACCCTCGTGCGGTGTTGTGCTGTGAGGATCTGTCCCTTCTCCCCTTGGGGCTACCATACGAAAAAATGTGTGTGTTTGGATGAGAAAATTGGTAGTGTGTCGTCCTATCTCGGCTATCTCCCTTTCTTTGGGGGAAGCAGCCTAGTTATATAGATAGATTGATAGTTAGCTAATCCCTTTTTAAGGTATCCGTACACCATCAGAAGGATCTGCCGTAAAAGATCATCTTTTGCCCTGAAAAGACATTTTTAAAGTCCTGGGAGTGCTCCCCCTAATCCCCCGCCTCGTACGGGTATGGAAACAGGTACAGGAGAAGAGAGAAGAAGGGGGAAATATTAGATCAGAAAAGGAAGCTGAAGTACAGCACCATATGTTTGAATTAGTTAGACCTAATCATGCTCATCCAGTTCTCCAACTTAGGCTACCCGTGACGTTATCACACAGTACAGTAATTGTTATCTCGTAGTACTCTGTGCCTCACTGTAATATTGTTCCTGTCTGAAGTTGTATTGTAGCGTCTCCTTTCCTAGTACATTTTTTTTTTTTTACCATACTGCATACCTGTAAAATTAAACCCATGCATAAATACATACCTACAGACACACAGGCATATATACATACAGGGAGACAGACAGAAAGATAAGCTTACCCTACTGCATGGGCCCTAATACTTTAGGCTTTAGCAATAGTTTCAGTTCGGCTTTCAGTAAGTACTGGACCCTTTTATAATATGGAATCGTATTCACATCAGTTAAGAAGACTTCCCAACACCTTTTTCTTAGCAGTTTATTTTTTATACTTGGCACGTTAATATTCTCCTTTGTCATCTGCACAATCACAGTCGATATTGCAATGATTTGTGTGACACAGGAGGGAATATTTAGGTGAAGTATTAAAAACAATTTCGTAAGGAAGAGGTGGTACATAGCTTTTAAAACCGACGAGAATACGGGTTATGTTTATCAAAGACACACTAAGTTTAAATTATCCATGTACTGCAGGTACATGAAGTGTGAGTGTAAACTATAACGACGTTGACCTATGACAGGCATAACCTAAAGTTTGTAACGAATACCAGAGTTATAACATTTCAGTGACAGCATCGCAGCATTTCAAACTAAGTCAAGTACAGTATTAATTGGTCCCGGTAAAGTACAGCCATTTGCAAAAGTTTGTCCACTCTTCTCTGCTAGCTGTGGCGATGGAAGACATTGCATGAACTGTTTTTATGTTATAGTAGCGTGAAACAATAAAAATAAAATGTGAGAGGGTAAAATACTCTCTCCTTTGGGGAACTAGGAAAAATATAAACGGCAAGACATGTCATAGTGTTGGCAGAGTCTTGTCGGCGGACTTTTACTCATGCCTGTACAGTTACTGTAATTACTTATTTATTTTGATTAAGTTTATTTTAACTTCACGTTGTGAAGGTAGCATTGTAAGAATAGGTATACGTTCCTGACTCGTTCAAGGGCAAAATGGAAATTAAACCTAATTAACCCCTCCTCCGTCAACACACACACACACACACACACACACACACACACACACACACACACACACACACACACACACACACACACACACACACACATTTCCCAGTACTTTTGTTTCTTATCTCAAGTTTTTCGTACTGCACTGAAATGTGACAAATGACTCCTAATGTTTCCTGGAACCCAGGAAACCATTCACAACACATGGTGGTAGCGGTATCACGAAATAACGGGGTGGTAAGGTGTCTACTATTGTGCCCTTGTTAACTGTGTTGAGGGATGCAAATGTTGTGTCCATCTGGGAACTCGCTCCTCGGCATGTCAAAGCACTGTCTACCGCAAGGGAACATCGATTCAGTGCACGAGACGTTCCTGTAGGGACGCGTGCTCTGCAGTTCATGGGTCCGTTTTGCCAAACAGACCGGGGTTACTGAACAACAACGTATCACTACTTAACGACATAATGCCATTAAAATGAACTGAGAGGTTTCAGTGAAAATGTTAATATGGATACTCTTGTGTTTGTAAAGACCCGTACACACGTGCTCAAAGTATGCGCTTGGAATAGATCTGAAACACTGTCTTGAACAAATTCATGTGGATGTTCGAAGCATCATTGTCATGGACATGTTTGTAGCATTGTTCGGAAAAATTTTCGTAGCTCTGGTGTGGGCGTGTCTATGCCGAAGAAGAATGTAGCTGGCTAAATGCTCACTCGAGTACCATAGATGTTGAATGGAGGTAACCTTAACATCATGGAGCGGGATAGAGACCAGTTGTTATAATTAATAATACCGTATCACTCTCACAGTGTGGTAGCCGCAGCGAAAAGCAGATCCTCCCCAATTGACATATAAGGTGACACTGCTATACAGACTTGTGTCTGTGTGGATGTCAGCTACGAACATGTTGAAGCTGTTGCCATAAACTTTGTCAGTGAACATTGGTACGGACATGTCTATAGCATGTTTAGCTACAAGATTCCAAGATGTTGATAACATGTTTGTCACAGGGTTTCGGGCAATCGTTGAGGGTGCGTGTGTCCGGTCCATGAGACTGGAAAAGCAAAACACACAAGCACCTATTCATGATGGTCAAACTTGAAACACCTGTGAGATTTAGGCCTGTAGATATATTATCAGGATTTCAGGTTATTCTCAAAGGTTCAGTACTATAGTCGCGGCGCGCGACTCTGAGGTTGTTATTATCGTGCCCTGGCAACCTATCATTCAAAAGTGCGTCTGATTTCGTGTATAATGTGAGACGCATGTGATTTGTGTATAATATGTTCGTGTATAATAATATTCGTGTGTAATATATGCGTGCATAATAATATGATTCGTGTACAGTATAATGATACAAAATAGGACGCATTTTTGAATGGTAGGTTGGCAGGGTACGATAATAATAACCTTATAGTCATGCGCCGTGACTATACTACTGGATACTTTATTGGGAGAGGGTTGTGTTACACTCTCGGAGTCTAGTAGTTCTGTCTCTCCTAAAATCATTTGGGAAAAGGTGAGATTCCTTTGTGTGTTACCCAATGTTATGACTATGCTGAGTTAAGGAACTGTAAGTTGTGTACACATAGAACAGTCTCTCAGCAGATTTGGCCGGAGGCAGTAGCCACTGCCAGTTCATGAAATTCTGGCTGCATCTGAGTCATGGCAACAAAACAACAAACACCTGCTTGCATACACTTGTCTTCCCCCTGGTAAAGATGTCTTCCGACATGTTAATGATGCAGAGATTAATAGAATACAGTTAAAATAAAACAACACTGATATCATTAACCTCTAAACGCAGGGCATATTTTTAGCTGGGCTTGCTCTCACTATGGGCATTTCTGGCAAAGTACCTCTTTTTCACATCTTCATATCTGGAAAAGTATAATAGTTAGAGAAATTAAAAACCATATTACTCACCAACTCTTCTTTTTGCAAATGAAATCATTCTCAGGCCTCTAGGTTGTCCCACCGATGAGTAAGGAGGAGTAGAAGATGAGTGGTTTTCGGTGTTTTGACGGGAAGCCTCTGAGCACGCGCTGCTGGCAGCGACCTTGGCGAGCACAATTCATCTTTTGGGGTGGGGTTTATGAGGAAAGTGAAAATGACTTTTCTATGGCAACGTTATGCCATGCTTGTTAATACCTTGAGTTGACACAGCTCGCAGTTGAGAGGCTGGGGATGTACCAGGCAGTGATAGCAGACTAGCTGAGCTGCATTCAGTATTTACAGCATCACTGTCTTGTTGACATATGAAAGAAAACCAAGAGTGCATGTAAGAAAATGACTTTACTGGGTAGAACTATAGTTTCTTTTCACTTACTCTTGAAATCAGTCCTAGCCCTGTCTTGGTGGAGCGCAGACGTGTGTGCCCCCTGCCCTGGGCATTTGTGTGGTATTCCAAGCTATCCTTCCTACTCGTTGTGCTGTGTTAATAACATCAATACCCGGCAAGGTGAGGGTTATGGGTAAGGAGAGGCACAAATCCAAACCAAAATGGGGTGCCAGCCTCCCCAGTAGCACAACGTAAACTGCTACTACACACAGTGTACGTCGTCGCACACACTCCCATCCAGACACTGACATCCCCCTTTCTTCAGCGTCGGTTATTGGTGATCCTGTTGCATCCAACGAACCTACTAATGGAACAATTAAACACATCAAGCTCGACAATGCTGGTGGGGGTGATGATGATGCTAGTGCCTCACACTTCACAACAAGGGAGTGTGCTGAACTAGCGGTCATCGACCTCAACATCCAGGGGCCAAGTGCCAACCACCCAGAACGACTCTCCACCCCTAATGACCCTGCCTCTACCCTTACCACCAGCACCCCTTCTGTGGCCCCATGCCCTCCTCCCCGGCCCCGGCTCCCTCCTGTCATACCATGAGACCAATATGTGCACCTGGCATTCCCCTTGACATGCACAATTGCTGTCTGTGATGTCTGCGGCTAGCATGCATCCACCCGCCCCCTCATCACTCAACACCCTGAAGCTGTTTGCCTTATGTTTCCTACACCTCCTAACATCTACGACCACAGGAATTTTCCCAATCTCATAAAAACCCTAACAACTGAGAGGGTTTAGGGCATCAAATTTATCCTTCACGATGCCCTAACGTGAACAAAAAAGCTGCCAGAGTTTTTAGTAAAATGCCTGGCAGCTGATTGTTCTGTTACACTCCTATACAAATTACCAGGTGTCAAATGGGCACATCGCCTATACAACTCTTTGGGCTAACCCATCAACCATGCCATTGTTGTATGGGAGGGAGAGGATTACCCCCTCTCCCGAATACTCCTATGAGCCACTCCTTCCCCCCTGTACCTTCATTGAGGCCAAGCCATCACAGCCCTTGTGTTGTCGCTGTTATGAGTCCAGCCACATCTCACGCTATTGCTGGTCTGCAGAACGGTGTGGTCTGTGCAGTGGTCCTCATTCAACCACAACCCACCCTGTCAGGCACTCGGCCACCGTTCACTCTCCCAGTCCCCGTGCGCCTGACCCTCACTCATCTGAGTTCCCGGAACTGCCCCTACCACCCACGCCACCAACCCCCACTGATCCCATGGCTGCCCACCCATGTCTCCTACATTCACTGCAGTTCCAGTGCCCCCGGTGTGGGCGTGTGGGCGTCACTGCTTGGCACCTGGATTGCCCAAGTCGTCACTTAGCCCGCTCTGCCCTTGCTCCTGCCCCCACCGCCACCCGTGCTCCTGATCATCAGCCGATACGCCCTCCCGCCGCTGGATCTACATCATGTCCCCCTCCCCCCTCCCCCTCCCCCCCTGCCCCAGCCATCGGACTATCAACTGCAGCTCCTACAACAACAGCACGAGGAACTAAGCAGTCTCCTTTTCTCTGTACTCTTCCACCATATTATTCCTTCTCTGCCTACCTCACAGCTCCCACAAACCATCTCCCATGTAACTACCACCACTGCTGTTATCCCTGTTCCTTCCCTCCCTCCCGTCTCACCACCACCCAGCCTTGTCCGTCACCTGTGTCTCAGCCTCGCCCTCTCACACAAGCCTCCTATGTCTGTACTCCCTCACCCACTCCTTTCCCCCATACATCCTCGCCTCTCTGCCACCCTCTCCCCTCCCCCTCCCTGTCCCTACTTCCCTCTCTCCCGGCAGCTGCACATATGGGACCTTCCTCTCTCGTAACTCGCCACCCACTCTCCTCCTCCTCTCCCCAGCTTCCTCAACCATCCATTGCCCAACTCTCTCATGACAATTCTCCTTCTCCCATCTCATCACCCTGCTGTTATCTGCCTTCAGGAGGTTTTCTCCTCACTCTGGTCGCCCCAGACCCCCACCCAGGCTTTGGGAATACCACTGCTATCATACCCATTCTGGCCAAGGCCTGGTTACATACATTCGTCACTCTGTTCTTCACACCTCATTACTAAATCACCTGCCTCTTCTCACTCCTGCCTCTTTCACTTATTTCATCTCACTGTCAACGATGTCTCTTTGTATATATGTAACGTCTATCTCAGTCCAGCTGGAGGTGACCCCACAACTTTACTTACCTGCCGTTCCTCACCTATCTTTTACCTGGACGATTTTAATGCCTCTCATCCGTCATTTGCCGGTTTCCGTGCTTCTCCTGCTGGTCACCGTCTCCAGGACTTTGCCAATAACCATCACCTGCATCCATTTCCACTCCTCATCCCACTCATGTTGGAGGAGGCTTTCTCGATCTCGTCCTTGGTAGCAACGTGGTACAACATGCTGTCTCTGTTGACAATGTCCCTACTCTTATCTCCGACCACAGTGCCATTCTTGCCACATATTCCATTCCCATACTACACTCCCAGCACCGCCATGTCAGGAAAAAAATTAATATCCCTATTCTGCTGCAACCCACTTTCAAGGACATGCTAACCACCTGGTTTGCCAGTCATTCGTTCACCACATCAGCTACCGTAGTACAGACGTTCTGTGATCATTATGTGATGCAAGCCAATCATACGAAAACCTCTGCTCACCAGTCTGGGGAGTGGGTAAGGGATCACCGTCTACATGACAGCAAGGAAGAAGTGCAGCGAGCAGCGGCTGTATACCGCGCTGACAGCACCGCTGCCAGCCTCCACTCCTATCTCACCGCAGCCAGGTCCTCCCGTGACCTCAAACACAGCGTTCGCCAGGAATATCGGCATGACTTTCTCCAGCATATTAACGCACACACTTCTCAATCTAAGGCTTGGTGGCTTGTTAATAGAGCTGTTCAGTCACGTGAGTCCCTCTCCCCTCCTCTCCACAACAATCCTGTGGCATATGCCAACAACCAAGTTGATAAATGGTCAACCCAATCTCAGCTTACATCCCTGCCTCCTCCCATCAAGGTTCGCCTCTCGGCTGCTAGCAGAAACAGCTAGCATGTATTGCAGAAGCTCGCTCCACTCCCTCTCCCCTCAATAATCACCCCATCACCGGTGATGAGTTGCACCTTGTGTTATTGCGAGGCATTGGCAACTGCCCCGGGTGATGACAGGGTCACCTACGCAACACTCAGACTCATCGCTCAATTCCATGACTGTACCTATATTAAAATTTTCACTGAAACCTCTCAGTTCACTTTAATGGTATTATGTCGTTAAGTAATGATACGTTATTGTTCAGTAACCCCGGTCTGTCTGGCAAAACAGACCCATGAACTGCAGAGCACGCGTCCCTACAGGAACGTCCCGTGCACTAAATTGATGTTCCCTTGCAGTAGACAGTGCTTCGGCATACCGAGGAGCGAGGAAGTGTGCGGAGGCTTAGTTCCCAGATGGACACTACATTTGCATCCCTCAACACAGTTAACAGGGGCACCATAGTAGGCACCATACCACTCCGTTATTTGGTGATATCGCTACCACCATGTGTTGTGAATGGTTTCCTGGGTTCCAGGAAACATTAGGAGTCATTTGTCACATTTCAGTGCAGTACGAAAAACTTGAGATAAGAAACAAAAGTACTGGGAAATGTGTGTGTGTGTGTGTGTGTGTGTGTGTGTGTGTGTGTGTGTGTGTGTGTGTGTGTGTGTGTGTGTGTGTGTGTGTTGACGGAGGAGGGGTTAATTAGGTTTAATTTCCATTTTGCCCTTGAACGAGTCAGGAACGTATACCTATTCTTACAATGCTACCTTCACAACGTGAAGTTAAAATGAACTTAATCAAAATAGATAAGTAATTACAGTAACTGTACAGGCATGAGTAAAAGTCCGCCGACAAGACTCTGCCAACACTATGACATGTCTTGCCGTTTATATTTTTCCTAGTTCCCCAAAGGAGAGAGTATTTTACCCTCTCACATTTTATTTTTATTGTTTCACGCTACTATAACATAAAAACAGTTCATGCAATATCTTCCATCGTCACAGCTAGCAGAGAAGAGTGGGCAAACTTTTGCACATGGCTGTACAGCTTTACTGGGACCATTAAATACTGTACTTGACTTAGTTTGAAATGCTGCGATGCTGTCACTGAAATGTTATAACTCTGGTATTCGTTACAAACTTTAGGTTATGCCTGTCATAGGTCAACGTCGTTATAGTTTACACTCACACCATGTACACTCATGATTACTAATCTCTGACCAGGGACGCTTGGCGGGCAGTGTTATGACCACACATGAGCCACGCATTCGAACACAACCTCCGCACTAGTGGGCGAGGCAAGGAACTGTAACCAGGTGATCTGAAGCGTACCACTCGTTTCATTGATATTACCATATTCTTATGGTTTATCTTTCATAATGTAATAATCTGTGTTTATTGACAGGGGCCGACATTTCTTCAATCAGTCTGCAATTTAGAAGTTTCCAAGAAGTAAAAAAACATGTGCCACTATATGTGGGTATTGGCATCATATGTACCGTAATTATTATTTATGAATTAGCGGCATTAACTGGCACACATTTTGACCAGAAGAGCATGTAGTTAAGACGTCGGTTATGAATAGGGCAACCATTCCCACTGGATGGCAACGGCATAGGTATAAATAAGACTAGATGCCGCATAGCCCATTCTTCAGTACAGAGGCAATGCGTCTTTGCGGCCGCCATGTTGGAGCGGTCAAGCATGTAATAGTGGGGCTGTTTTTACAGTGAATTCAGACTATGAAAATGAATATTGTTGTGGTGGAGATGGTGATGGTGATTTTTTTTGTGGTGGTGGTGATGGTGGTTACTGTAGTGGTAGTGGTGGTTGTTGCTGTGGTGGTGGTGGTGGTGATGGTGGTTTTTGTTGTTGTTGTTGTGTTGGTGGTGATGGTGGTTTTGTTGTGGTGGTGGTGGTGGTTATTGTGTTGGAGGTGGTTGTTGTGTTAATTGTGGTTGTTGTTGTTAGTGGTGGGTGTTGTGGTGGTGGTTGTTGTTGTGGTGATGGCGGTTGTTGTGGTGGTGATTGTGGTTGTTGTTGCTGTTGTGGTGGTTGTGGTGGTGGTGGCGGTGGATGTTGTAGTTGTGGTGGTGGTTGCGGTGGATGTTGTAGTTGTGGTGGTGGTGGCGGTGGTGGTCATTGTTGTGATGGTGGTTATAGTTGTTGCTGCTGTTGTTGTTGTGGTGGTGGTTGTGGTGATGGTTGTAGTGGTGGTGGTGGTTGTCGTGGTGATGTTTTTTATGGTTGTCGTTGTTGCTGTTGTGGTGGTGGTGGTGGTGGTGGTGGTGGTGGTGGTTGTTCTCGTGGTGGTGGTGGTTGTGGTTGTGTTGGTTGTTGTTACTGTTGTTATTGTGGTGGTGGTTGTTGCTGTGGTGGCTGTTGTTTTTGTGGTGGTTGTTGTTTTTGTGGTGGTTGTTGTGGTGGTTGTTGTGGTGGTTGTTGTGGTGGTTGTTGTTGCTGTTGTGGTGCTGGTGGTGGTTGTTCTTTTGGTGGTGGTGGTTGTGGTTGTGTTGGTTGTTGTTGTTGTTATGGTGGTGGTTATTGTTGTGGCGATTGTTGTTGTGGTCGTTGCTGTGGTTGTTATTGTGGTTGTTGTTGTTGTGATGGTTGTTGTTGTGATGGTTGTTGTTGTGGTTGTGGTTGTGGTTGTTGTTGTGGTTGTTGTTGTGGTTGTGGTTGTTGTTGTGGTGGTTCCTGTTGTGGTTGTTGTTGTTGTGGTTGTTGTTGTGGTTGTTGTTGTGGTTGTTGCTGTGGTGGTTATTGTTGTGGTTGTTGTGATGGTGGTTGTTGTGGTGGTGGGTGTTGCAGTGATGGTGGTTGCTGTGTGGTGGTTGTTTTTGTGGTGGTTATTGTTGTTGTGGTGGTTATTGTTGTGGTGGTGGTTATTGTTGTGGTTATTGTGATGGTGGTGGTGGTGGTGGTTTTTGTTGCTGTTGTGGTGGTGGTGATTATTGTTGTGGTGGTGTTTATTGTTGTGGTGGTGTTTATTGTTGTGATGGTGGTGGTTGATGTGCTGGTGGTTGTGTAATGGTGGTGGTTGTTATTGTGATGATGGTGGTCGTTGTTGTGATGATGGTGGTTGTTGTTGTGATGGTGGTGGTTGTTTTTGTGATGGTGGTGGTTGTTGCTGTGGTGGTGATTGTTGTTTTGGTGGTGGATGTGGATGTTGTTGCTGTTGTGGTGGTGGTGGTGGTGGTGGTAGTGGTGGAGGATGGTGGTAGTGGTTGTTGCTGCTGTTGTTGTGGCGGTAGTGGTTGTGGTTCCTGATTCATCTGATACATGAACTCGGTGGACTGCAGGCTTAAATTTCCCTTCTGCAACCCACCATCCTCCTTTCGGAGAATAGAGAAGCAGCTGAGGGACGTTTGCATAACCAGACAGTTGAGCCGCTCATGCTATCGGTGTCACCATAGATATATTCCGACGCTTTCTACACCCAAAAGCAGCACAGTGCTGTTGCATTTCAAGGTAAATAGTGGTCAGCTTTGACCATCGTCAGGAATACATCGTCTGCCTCGACCGTTCCAAGATGGCGGCCGCGCAGACGCTTCTAAAGTAGTGTCATGTGGCATCTAGGCTTATTTGTATCTATGGGCAACGGGGCCTGTTGTCACTAGAGAAAAACATTCAGTTCAAAGTAGTAGTAGTAGTAAATTTCTGTCAATGATATAAGTATTATAAAGCATTCTTACTTAGAATATGTTGCGTGAATGCCGGCTGCTGTGGCAATCGTGGATATCACCTACTAACAGCTCGGTTAAAGGCTCGCCTCAAGAAATAGATCAGTGAAATAAACAGATTAATAAAATAGTGTATGAAATTCAAATATCACGCACTCATTATAGACTAAAATTAACAGCTGTGACCATATTTGTCTACTTCTTACCATGCATATATTACTTGAGAAAGTAATATAATATGTGAAGCTTCAGTGATGCTTAGAAAATTGTTCACTGAAGCATTAAACCTTTCTGAAACGACGGTGGAGTGTGTCTGACTGTGTAACCTACGCCTGGCCTCGACTTTGGTTAACTCTCTGGTCAGAGATTAGTGATCACGAGTGTACCTGCAGTACATGGATAATTTAAACTTCAGTGTGTCTTTGATAAACATAACCCGTATTCTCGTCGGTTTTAAAAGCTATGTACCACCTCTTCCTTACGAAATTGTTTTTAATACTTCACCTAAATTTTCCCTCCTGTGTCACACAAATCATTGCAATATCGACTGTGATTGTGCAGATGACAAAGGAGAATATTAACGTGCCAAGTATGAAAAATAAACTGCTAAGAAAAAGGTGTTGGGAAGTCTTCTTAACTGATGTGAATACGATTCCATATCATAAAAGGGTCCAGTACTTAGTGAAAGCCGAACTGAAACTACTGCTAAAGCCTAAAGTATTATGGCCCATGCAGTAGGGTAAGCTTATCTTTCTGTCTGTCTCCCTGTATGTATATATGCCTGTATGTCTGTAGGTATGTATTTATGCATGGGTTTAATTTTACAGGTACGCAGTATGGTAAAAAAAAAAAATGTACTAGGAAAGGAGACGCTACAATACAACTTCAGACAGGAACAATATTACAGTGAGGCACAGAGTACTACGAGATAACAATTACTGTACTGTATGATAACGTCACGGATAGCCTAAGTTGGAGAACTGGATGAGCATGATTAGGTCTAACTAATTCAAACATATGGTGCTGTACTTCAGCTTCCTTTTCTGATCTAATATTTCCCCCTTCTTCTCTCTTCTCCTGTACCTGTTTCCATACCCGTACGAGGCGGGGGATTAGGGGGAGCACTCCCAGGACTTAAAAAATGTGTCTTTTCAGGGCAAAAGATGATCTTTTACGGCAGATCCTTCTGATGGTGTACGGATACCTTAAAAAGGGATTAGCTAACTATCAATCTATCTATATAACTAGGCTGCTTCCCCCAAAGAAAGGGAGATAGCCGAGATGGGACGACACGCTCCCAATTTACTCATCCAAACACACACATTTATTCGTATGGTAGCCCCAAGGGGAGAAGGGACAGATCCTCACAGCACAACACCGCACGAGGGTCAACTGCGCAGTGTAATCAGCGACATCCGCAGCGGGGCCCGACAGCAGAGCTGGTTTCCCCCTTTCACATCAACTGATCAGACCAAATGCGGGAGAATATCTCCTCAGGGATGCGTCGCCATTTATTCATTCACAATTTCTCTCCAGTCATTCCTGTCAGGCGCAGCCACTCTTCCTTGCTCAACAGACATCCCTCTAGCATCTAGCGCTCTCTTCACACTGTCCATCCATCCTATTCGTGGTCTTCCTCTCAGCCTTACATCTCTCACATCCTATCCAGTTATCTTTTTTCACCAATCACTCTTCATCCATTCTCTCCATAAATCCAAACCATCGCAACACACTCTGCTCAACTCCATCAGCCATTTACTGCATAACTCCACTTCTCCTTCGCACTTCATTTCTCACTCGATCCATCCGCATCACTCCACACATACTTCTCAGACACCTCATTTCCATTACATTCAAGGTTTTCCTCTCTGTTACACCCATATTCCATGTTTCAGCCTCATGTAACGCAGTCGGTACCATTACTCCCTCATACAGCCTTCTCTTTACATCCATTCAAAGTGAATATCTAAACACCTTTTTCATTCCTCCCAGAACCTTTCCTACTTCATCCATTCTAAGCTTCACTTCTACATCTATTCTTCCATTCACAGCAACATGTGACCTTAGATATGTAAAACACTGCCTCCTCATTAACTCACCATTCAAAACTATATTCATCCTCCTATTATCTACCAATCTCGTGCACTTCATCACTTTACTTATGTAGTCTCAATTTCCTCCTTTCATGCATCCTTCCAAACTCCTCTACTAACTGTCTCAATCTCCCCTCTGAATCAGCCACCAATGCAGTACCATCCACAACCGCAGCTGATTCAGATTCCTCTCTCTACCATCAGCATTCACCAGACTCAAACATCCTCCTAACATTATCGCATTCACACCGCTTACATCACCATCCGTATAAATATTAAACAACGAGGGAGACATTACACATCCCTGCCACACCCCCACTCTCACGGGAAACCAATCACTCACGGTATTTCTCACTGATACACATGCTCTACTGTTTACTTAAAAACTTTTCACTCCTTTTAACAACCTACCATCAAGTCCATACAATCTCAAAACAGTCCAGAAAGTCTCCCTATCAATTCTATCATACGCTTTCCCTTAACCCATTAACGCCCAAAACACACCTTACCTTTCGCTAAATACTTTTCACACACCTGTCTCACAGCAAACACCTGATCCACGCATCCCCTCCCTCTCCTAAAGCCACAATGCTCATCACCAATCACTCCCTCTGTACCCTTTCTAACTCTCTTAATTAACACTCTACCATACACCTGACCTACAACACTCAACAAACTTATACCCCTAAAGCTAGTACATTCATACTTATCATACTTACTGTCACGAATCAATTCGCGACATTTCCTTTTTGTGAGAAGCCACGAACTATTAGTGGAAAACTCACTGTGTATCGCTCAGTTAACCGTTTCTCTCTCCATTTCGGGGTATACTTTTCAAATCATTCGTCACTTTCAAAAGTGATCGATTTAATGCACGTCACTAAGTGCGCTACTGAGCGATACAATTGTTTCTTTATCGTTCGCCTCTGCTTGCATAAACCGTTAGCCACGCCTTCTTCCGGTGGCTCGTGCTTCCTGCCCATACATTATTTGAATGTAGTCTTGTGTTTGCTGTGACGGAGAAAGGGTCTGTGCTCAGAAGTGGAGAGGTCAGCTAGCACCCCAAGCTCCATTAGTACAGTTAATCCCAGTACTCCCACCTTAGTGGTGATACATAGCATTCATCGACTGGTATTTCTTTTGTGTATTTCCTAGTTTTAAGAGCTTAGTTAAGGTGTTTTTCCTAGGCGTAAGTATAGCTTCTGTGTGAGTGAGCGAGTGCGTCTCATTTAATTGATTTGAAATGTAATGTTAAATTTATTTTTGTAATCAATAAATTTAACAGTTCTATTTCTTGAGCTTAATGTAGAGTAAAAATCTTGTTTCATTTCTCCATAATTAAGCTTATTTTCCATACAGCTCCTAGCTTGCATAAACATTTACTATTCATAACTGGTACTTAGACCAGTCTTGTTGTATTAACTTAAAATCCGTTGTGCCAGGAGTTAATGCATCAGCAAGAACCTGATGTTATTATTATTAGTATTAGTTATTTATTGTCAGGGGTGATGTAACTTTCTCCAGAGGCTAACAGTACAGTAATTCAGCAATTGTGAGTAATTAGTCTCTGCTGTGTACTGTTGAGAAAGTTTATAAATTCTCGTTCTTAGAGAATCTTAGCAAATCAGCGTAAAGTAATCGTTGCTTGATGTAGCAAGACAATCATTGTCTCTGCTCTTCAATATTATTGAATATTATTATCAAATTAAATAATATTTAAAGTATTTATATCAAAATTACCGTGATAATATAAAAAACCCGTGACAATTGGCGACCTCATTCCAGGATATTAACTCCTAGCTCTAAAGCTATTCACGAGATAGTGCTCACTCATTCATATTTAGGTATTTATAATTAAAGTTTATAGGCACAAGTTTACTGGTGTTTACCGTTAATTTAGCAAGTGAGTTTTTGCTTTATCAATCCATAGAGTACTTAACTCGTTTATTTTTGGTAACGCCAGACGATTTTATTCGCTCCTGGGAAGTCGCCGTACCATTGTGTTTATTATTGAGTCTTCCCAGTCATTTACATTTTTGATTTATTCTTTGCCAGTTAACTGGATAAGACTGGTCACCACTAGCTTGTGTCTGTATTCTTTACTTGTGTTTATTAGTATTCGTCGCTAAGCAGTCAGTGCTCAATTTCGGGTTGCTTAATAAATTAGCGCCATGGCTACCGCTGTATTTGTACAGGAAGCCAAAGATATGGGTCTCACAGACCCAGAGAAAATACAGAGTTACGTTCTCTCAAGGTTCAATTACGAGCAAGAACGTGAGAAAGATGCTCGTGAAGAGCGTAGGATTCAGCTCGAATACGAGCGAGAACAGCGTGAGGAACGTGAAAGAGAGCGTGCATATGAACAAGAGCAGCGTGAGAAAGAGCGCGAATACGAGCGGGAACAACGAGAACACGAACGTGCCGAGCGAGAAGCACGAGAAAAACATGAACTTGAAGTGCTGAAGCTCAAGCGAGATTCCTTGGCTTCAGACACGTCTGCTGCAGTTGGTCCAAGCTCCACGAGCTTTCTCCCTGCACATGTCCTGGCGACCCCACGCATCAAGCTTCCTTCATACAAGGAAAGCGGCGAATCGAGCCGTACATAGCTCGTTTTGAGGACATGGCAGACATGTATCAACTGGATGAGGCAGCTAAGCGGCTTCAGTTTCTTAGCCTATTTGAGGGCCCTGCCCTCGATATTCTCCACAGAATTCGTGGAGACAATCTCACATATGAGATGATGAAAGCTGCACTCATTAAGGCGTATGGTCTCACAGTAGACGACGCCAAAGTTCAGTTCATGCGAGCTCGTCTCCAAGACAAGGAGACAGCTGTTCAGTTCCTTGATCGTCTCACAGCTTACTTAAATGAGTGGATGGAGAAAGATGAAACTCCTTCCACGCGTGAGGGGATAATTGACCTTATGCTGCGTACACAGTTAGAGAGGTCGTGGCCTGCTGAGCTCATAGCACAGCTTAAGATCTGCCAGGTGAAAGATGCCAGCCAAATGGCAGAGAAGGCTGACGCATTCTTTACTGCATACGGGTATCAAACTCGTAAGCAAAACACCTGGAGCAGAAAAGATACTGCCAAGTCTGGGAAGCCGTCTCAGACTGAATCCCAGCAACAAGGCCATTCTCAGAGTAATGGCCAAGGTCCAAAACCGCAGTGGAAGGACCAGGGGCAAAACACTCAGAAACTTGAGTGGAAGAGGTACAACAAGTACCCTAACCAACAGCAGTATCAGCCACGCAACCGACCGTCGGGACAAACTTTTTCACCGCCAGCTCAAAAGAGGCAGGAAAGCGAACGCAGCCTTCATTCCTCAACAGCAGCACGGTGGTCACGTCCCTACCAGTGTGGGTATTTCCCCACAGTTCACTAGTCCCACAGTGACAGTGAACCCCCTCCACAGATGGCCAATGTTCCATCTTCTCAAGTATATAACCCTCAAGGCACAATGTTTGCCACATCAATTCAGCAGCCTCATGAGTGGCTAGCTGCTTCCTCCACAGGCCCTCCCACAGGTGACAGTACCTTCCTTGTTCAGCCAGGGTTTGTGGGAGACATTCCTGTGAAGGTCCTGAGAGACAATGGTTCCTCAGGTTGCTCTGTTAAGCAGAGTTTAGTTCGGCCTGAGCAGTATACAGGTCGACAGATCCATGCAAAGCTTATTGATGGATCAGTGAGATTGTTCCCTGAGGCATGTATCCAGGTGGCATCTCCATTTTATACTGGTACGACACTTGCGGTTGTCATGCCAGAGCCTCTATTTGACTTTATAGTAGGCAATATTCAAGGAGTCAAGGATAGTTGCTCCGATGATGGCGCTACTCAGACTTCGGCTGCTGCGGTAACACGAGCCATGGCTGAGGCTCCAGATTGTGTCACCCCAGTGATCATTGAATCGCCGCAAGATCTGATGTGTAGTCAACTTGTTGTACAAGAACAACATTCTGACCCGACACTTGCTACCGTGCGGAACAAACAAAAGTGGTCAGTGATAAAGTATTCACGGGAGGTCGAGCCAAGTTCCTTCGCAAACAAGGACGGCTCTACCGTGAGTCACGAACACCCGAGGGCGAGGTTCGACTGCAGTTTGTCGTTCCCCGCTGGTACCGCCCAGCAGTGTTACAATGGGGTCATTGTTCAGTCTCTGGAGGTCACATGGGCAAAAGGAAGACCCAGGGCCGTATCCGAGCTGACTTTTTCTGGCCAGGGATGGGACGGGACATAGATAGTTTTGTCCGTTCTTGCAGTGTGTGCCAAAGTATCACCACTAATCAGGGACATGCCCTTCCTGTGCCATTTTGTAACTACACCTGTAATCTCTGAGTCAGTTGAGAGACAGGGTAGTGGTGAAGTGGGTGCAGACCTGACGTCTCGCCCATTGGCCCCACAGGACACATTATGTCCAGGGCCTTTACATACATATTATGTACCGTAGGTTAAGGGGGAAGTTGAGAGGCGACTTGAGGCTATGGAAGACCCAAGTTTGCATAAGGATTCTCAGCTTCCCGGTACTAATAGAAGTACTGTAGGTTAAGGGGGAAGTTCGAGAGAGAACTCCGCAGTGGCGACTTGAGGCTATGGAAGACCCAAGTTTGCACAAGGATTCTCAGCTTCCCGGTACTAATAGAAGTACTGTAGGTTAAGGGGGAAGTTTGAGAGAACTCCGCAGTGGCGACTTGAGGCTATGGAAGACCCAAGTTTGCACAAGGATTCTCAGCTTCCCGATACTAATATAAGTATTGTAGGTTAAGGGGGAAGTTCGAGAGAGAACTCCGCAGAGGCGACTTGAGGCTATGGAAGACCCAAGTTTGCACAAGGATTCTCAGCTTTCCGGTACTAATATAAGTATTGTATTGTAGGTTAAGGGGGAAGTGAGAACTCTGCAGAGGCGACTTGAGGCTATGGAAGACCCAAGTTTGCACAAGGATTCTCAGCTCTCCAATATTAATATAAGAACTGTAGGTTAAGGCAGAGGTTGAGGACCCGTGTGCAGTTCGAGGCTATGGAAGACCCGAGTTTGCACAAGGATTCTCAACTTGCCGACCATAATTGTGTGCTATAATTAGTGGCGACCTCGAGTGTACTTTTCATAGCATGTACTGACTGCTAGCCAGAGAGAGTAATTGTAACATAATAAGAATTTTGTCTCATTGACACTTTTGATGCTCCACCTTAATTGGTTTTGCAGGTTCAGCAATGGGTGTAGCAGTTTTGCTGTGCGGGCCAGCTGATCGTCTGCCGCACGCTGCCGCCTCTTCTCCTCTGCCTTCGTCGTCACCATATTATTATTTACTGTGTCATTTTACACGTAGGTACAGTTACACTACAACTGTCACACCTACACCGTGTATTACATACATCACACTACACAACAATTAGTTGTCAGTGTAAATGTAGCGACTTTTCGCTCAGTTTGACCTGAGTACAGGATTTTCACCGTCGTCACGGAGTTTTTCCCTCAAGCTTGCTTCTATTAACGTAAATACGAGGTTTTTTCACTCACTGGCGACTGCGATTTTCTCCTGTAGCAGGATAGCACACACACCACAGTGTGAATCTTGTGTGACTGAGTTAGGATTTATATGTATGTATATTGAAATCATTCTTCTGAAGGAAGAAAGATTTAATTTTCATGGGGCGTAATGTCACGAATCAATTCGCGACATTTCCTTTTTGTGAGAAGCCACGAACTATTAGTGGAAAACTCACTGTGTATCGCTCAGTTAACCGTTTCTCTCTCCATTTCGGGGTATACTTTTCAAATCATTCGTCACTTTCAAAAGTGACCGATTTAATGCATGTCACTAAGTGCGCTACTGAGCGATACAATTGTTTCTTTATCGTTCGCCTCTGCTTGCATAAACCGTTAGCCACGCCTTCTTCCGGTGGCTCGTGCTTCCTGCCCATACATTATTTGAATGTAGTCTTGTGTTTGCTGTGACGGAGAAAGGGTCTGTGCTCAGAAGTGGAGAGGTCAGCTAGCACCCCAAGCTCCATTAGTACAGTTAATCCCAGTACTCCCACCTTAGTGGTGATACATAGCATTCATCGACTGGTATTTCTTTTGTGTATTTCCTAGTTTTAAGAGCTTAGTTAAGGTGTTTTTCCTAGGCGTAAGTATAGCTTCTGTGTGAGTGAGCGAGTGCGTCTCATTTAATTGATTTGAAATGTAATGTTAAATTTATTTTTGTAATCAATAAATTTAACAGTTCTATTTCTTGAGCTTAATGTAGAGTAAAAATCTTGTTTCATTTCTCCATAATTAAGCTTATTTTCCATACAGCTCCTAGCTTGCATAAACATTTACTATTCATAACTGGTACTTAGACCAGTCTTGTTGTATTAACTTAAAATCCGTTGTGCCAGGAGTTAATGCATCAGCAAGAACCTGATGTTATTATTATTAGTATTAGTTATTTACTGTCAGGGGTGATGTAACTTTCTCCAGAGGCTAACAGTACAGTAATTCAGCAATTGTGAGTAATTAGTCTCTGCTGTGTACTGTTGAGAAAGTTTATAAATTCTCGTTCTTAGAGAATCTTAGCAAATCAGCGTAAAGTAATCGTTGCTTGATGTAGCAAGACAATCATTGTCTCTGCTCTTCAATATTATTGAATATTATTATCAAATTAAATAACATTTAACCATTTATATCAAAATTACCGCGATATTATAAAAACCCCGTGACACTTACCTTTATACAACGGAACCACACAAGCACTTGCCCAGTCAACTGGCACGATAACTTGCACAAAGCACACATTCAGCAATCTTACTAACTACTCAACAATAGTCGCTCCACCTTTCAGACATAACACACCAAAACCATCCATAGATGCAGCTTTCTCTGCTTTCATCTCCTTTACTGCCTCCAGCACTTCGTCCATTGTGATCAAAGAATCATTCAACTCTCCCAATACATTTATTCCTCGCACCCTTCCATCTGCCACAGTCTTAGCCTCCCTTTCTTCCCCTACGTTTAACAATCTTTCAAAATACTCCTCCCATATCTTCCTCACTGCATCGATCTAAGTTAACATCCTTCCATCCTCTGCTTTTACTAACTCTTCCTTCCCAGATTCTCCCTTTGGCACCATTTTCACCTCCATCCAAAACATTTTCTTATTCTGATGAAAATTTTCAGTCAGCCGCCTACCACATCTCTCATCTGCTGCCACTTTAGCATAATGCACAGCCCTTCCCGCCCTGTTCCTCTTTTCCTAATGCCTCTCATATAACACCTCATCCCTCCTATGCAGCCACACGTCACATGTACGTCTCTTCTCAGCCACAGCCATACTTCCTCGCACCACCTTTCACTTCCCTTTTTTTTACACCACCACCCACTCGTCTCATACCAAACACCTATTCGGCATGCCCCACCGTAGCCCTCTTAATCAACTGCCATTCCTCCTCCACACTGCCATTTTCCTGATCTTTCACTGCGTTTCAGTCATCTTTCAACTTCTGATATTCTATCATTTTCTCTCTTTTATCGAACTCACTCACTTTCAAAACCTCCCTGCCACACCTAACTCTCCTAGCTCTCATCCATCTCATACCTACTCTCCACTTTCCCTCCACTATGTAATGGTCAGACGGTCAGACATACCTCCACCCTCCCCTCTCAAAACTCTCACATCCAACAATCTTCCCCTTACATTCCTGTACACAACCACATATGCCATCAATGCTCTATCAACAACCCATCCACCCTATCCTGCCTCATTCATGTACACTTATATCTTTCTTCTCAAACAAGGTTCATACGTTCCCCATTTTCATTTCTTCCAGGCACACCATGCATACCACTACACATTTAACTGCTACAATTCCCTCTCTAGCATTCAAATCTCCCATCATTACCACATTCACATTTGCTCCAAAACTCTGCAGATGCTCGTCAATATCATTCCAGAAAGACTCACTCTCTTCTGCATCCCTTTCGATACCAGGCCCATTTGCACTCACATATACCCGCAGCTCACATCCAAAAATCACTTTCATCCACATCAGTCTCGATGACACCTTCTTCCATTCAGTCACACACTGCTGCACTTCTGGGCTCACTAACAAGGGCACACCTTCTCTCGCCCTTCCTCTATCAACGCCTAACATCCTTCCATTCACACTTCTAAACTTAGACTCACCTTTCCTTTTCATCTTTGTTTCACCTAAAGCTAACACATCCAACTTTCTTCTCACATTTTCCCAATCATCTCCCTTTTAGCCTCAGTCGTAATACATTGACGCACATTCAGAGACCCAATCTTCAGGGTACGGGGATAAGTCAGTCCCCCTTCCCTTTTTATTCCTTGTCTCATTGTTGGACCTAAAAAACAGAGGGGGGGTCCCTAGTCCCCTCACCTCGTCCCTTGTAGTCGCCTTTTACGACACGCAGGGAATATGGTGGCAGAATTCTACCTAACACAACCTGGCCGCAGAATGGTAGTACCACCCCATAGTGCGGCGAGATTGTGTCCCCCCCCCTCCCCGTCATAGGAGGGATTATAGTTAATGATATTCAAAGTCTTGCATCATTTAGAAGGTACATCCCTAAATGTGTGAAGAAAAACTGATTTAACTGGTTTTCGGTTTGTTCTGAAATATATTCATTACTCTCACTACTAATTCTGAATTGAATACAAATCTGGACATGAGCCTGTAAGCATATAAACTACTTTTGCACAATTCATTTATGTATACAGAATGTTCAAATATTCGTCTACTATGCATATTTAGCTGTACAGTACATATTTGGAGATCAGGGCAAATTTGAATATTTTCAGGGCAAGCTCCTCCTCCCCCTCCCCCCTCGTGTAATGCCTGTTCCTTTTCTTTCTTTCTCATTCTTATCCTTCCTTCTCTGTTTCACTCAAGTCATCTCTCTCATTCCGCTACCTCCGTGTTTTCTCCCCTTCTTCCTTTTCCTTCTTCTCATCTCATTCTCACAATATAATTTGTAACTTCTTGTAGAGAAGTTTTGTAGATCAGCTATATATATATTAGACTTGTGGACGAGCGGTTGTTATACTTGAGTAGTTTTGTAAGTAGATAATCTTCGTTCCCATTTGTCATGCAGTGACAGGAGAGGTAAAGAATAATATGGGACTATTTTTATTTGTCTTAGAGATATTAACAAAGTCTCTCACACACGAGTGAAGTATAAGTAGAGTCCCTCGAGCTACCTCCTTGTCTCGCTCTCTCTCTCTCTCTCTCTCTCTCTCTTCTCTCTCGCCCATGTTGCTAGGCTCGTTTTCCCTACTACCTGCCGGTTCTATGGCCTGTCTCCTTCTGAGCTCTGCTTCCTAAATTCTGGTGTAGCAGGGGTCGTGTCACGTGTGTTACACTGTGGTTGGAAAGTTCTAGAAACCTGTGTGTGAGTATGTGTGTATGTGTGTGTATGGTCACTAGGCTTTGTTCGTATGCTATCTCGCTGACACACTACCTATATCATCCCCTGACTTGCTACTTCCTGTGTATTGTCAACATTTCCTCAGTTAACTTGCAAGATCATTTCCCTTTCCCAGGCTTGCCTGGAGCTCTGTCTATCTATCTCTTTATCTATCTATCTATTATGATTTGTAATTATAATATGGAGTCCTGACATTGCTCGGCCACGCCGCTGAAGGTCCTCCGACAGCAATCATCATTGACATATGCTAATTTATTAGTACATAATATTGATTATAATATTGTATACATATAATATTCATGTTAATATTGTACTGATCCAGTAATATTACATTTTAAACAAGTTGTATACATATTTGAATAAATGCAATGGTTGTTGTATGACATTTTGTTAGATGTGTATGTATAACAGACATACGCATATAATTGTGCAATGGTAATACTGCTAGGTTATTACATTACAGATTGAGTTATCCCTTTAGTAATGTCTAAGATTTCACCTAACTTGTATGATGATTCTGGTAATACAGAATTGTGGTAAAATTGTATGATTTTACATAATTTTGTAGTAACATTGTGGTAATACATAATTGTAACATTGTGAATTGTTACATAATTGTACTGTAATTGTTACATTGTAGTGACATTGTAGTATTACATAATTGTAATATTTTATGAATTATTACATAATATTGTGGTAATGCATAATTGTGTTGACCTTTTAATTGTAGTTACATTTTGTTAATGCAACTATTACATAATTGTGTTGGCCTTATAATTGTAGTTAAAGTTACATAAAAGTTACATCTTGTTAATGCAACTGTTACATAATTGTTACATATTGTTTGTAGTTACATAATTGTGGCAAGTGTAACATAATGCAATTGTTTGTCGTTACATAATTGTTACATATTGTTTGTAGTTACATAATTGTAGCAAGTGTAACATAATGCAATTGTTTGTCGTTACATAATTGTTACATATTGTTTGTAGTTACATAACTGTAGCAAGTGTAACATAATGCAATCGTTTGTCGTTACATAATTGTTACATATTGTTTGTAGTTACATATTTGTAGCAAGTGTAACATAATGCAATCGCTTGTCGTTACATAATTGTTACATATCGTTTGTAGTTACATAATTGTAATAATTGCAGTCCTGACATTGAATCCGGTCATGCTGCGGTCGATGATATGATGTGCCATGCCACTAGCTTGTGGAGACAACAATTTGCTTTTTTGTTTGTAGTTTATGTGGTATTTTGGCATTTGTAGTAATACTTACACTTATTTTCATTTGTTTGTTATGTGATCGTACCGTTTTTTTTTTTTTATGTATTGATTTTCTATAATTTGTTTTTCTTCGTTTGTCTACGCTTTTCAGTGTTGTTCGAGGTTGCATAATTGCTGGCTAATTCCCTTGGGACCCTTTTCTAAGGTTTAGTTTATATTGCACAGATATTACTGAAAATGATATTATATAGCCCCATATTTTGTTATTTTATATAAAAAATATATATACATTATACACAGTATTAACTATATACACTGACTTGTTGTTCACTTGTACCTATCGTGGGCAGCGTATGTGTCAGCACTGTGTGGAAATCTTTGTCTTCACGATTGTGTGGAAGATGTTCATTCTTGCTAACGTCATTTGTGTTGGCCATTTTTTTTTTTTCTGGTCTTCCTTGTAATTTAATTTGTCTGTTTCCACTAGGTAGCTTTAATTAATGTTTAATACAGTTCTTTTAATCGCTCACTGAGTAACTGTGATGGTATATTTTCTTTATTACTTTGTAGATGTAATAATGTATAGCTGCATGTATGCAACACGTATTTTATATAGGTATAAATGGTAACACTCGTTGGTAGTAAGTAAATGCTATAATTAATGAATGAATATATACAGTATAGAATATTTATTGTTGGTGCAAGTATTTAATGATTGAATTATGAAGATAATTGAAGTAGGTATATGTATTTAAGTTGTATTTATACAGCACGTTTTATATGTTTGTGCAGAATTTTTTTGTCTATCACTGTGTATTGTATAAATGAAGTAACTATGTAACTCACTCATTTTTACCGTGGTGGAAATGGTGTGAGTGGTGTTGCACGTGGTGATAGCGTTGTTCTTCACGGGTTGATTGACGTGTTGTGGGGTGTCAGACACACGGCTTGGCGTCACCTCAGCACACGTATGGTATCGTCGACTTCCCACACTGGTAGCTGTGATGAGTAAATGAGTAGCGATGAGTAACTTGAGTGCAGATGAGTGAGTAAGATGAGTTGTGAATATGGACTTGGTATTTGCTTCGTCGTCTTGACCTCTTCACTCCTGCATCAGCGGTGGAGTTTGGGGGACGGTAGGAGAGAAAGGAGGGTGAGGTCTGGTGCTTGTGAGTTGTGAGTCGTGTCTCACTCTTCGTTTGTTTGCTTTGTTTTTCTTTCTCGATGCATTCGCGGTCCTTTTTTCTTGTGATTTACTCGTTGTGGGATGAAGACTGCCACTACTTGTAGGTGCATGTAGAAGATTATACAGACGACTCGTAGGGTTGTTACTTGTAGTTGATCGTAGATTGTTGTAGTTCGTTGGTTCGTCGTAGAAATTGCAAGATTGTTTGTATCAGTATTTTGTTAAACTACTGGCAAGACGTCGTGTGATCACTTCTAAATCAGCGTGATGATCGGGGAGACGGAGGGGGCTGGTTGGAGAGAATACTGTCAGGAGCTGGTTGTGAGTTGTTGGTTGTGAGAGGTTTTTGTTTTGTTTTCAATCTTGATATTTTGTAGGAATTCACTGTAGATTCGTAGACGAGATTCATACGTTCGCTGCCGCCATATCTCACAATAACTTTGTAATTTCTTGTAGTGAAGTTTTGTAGATCAGTTATACATATATTAGACGTGGACGAGCGGTTGTTATACGTGAGTAGCTTTGTAAGTAGATAATCTTGGTTCCCTTTTGTCATGCAATGACAGGAGAGGTAAAGAATAGTATGGGACTATTTTCATTTGTCTTGAAAATATTAACAAAGTTTCTCACACACGAGTGAAGTATAAAGTAAAGTCCCGCTAGCTACCTCCCTGTCTCGCTCTCTCTCTCTCTCTCTCTCTCTCTCGCCCATGTTGCTAGGCTCATTCTCCCTACTACCTGCCGGTTCTATGGCCTGTCTCCTTCTGAGCTCTGCTTCCTAAATTCTGGTGTAGCAGGGGTCGTGTCACGTGTGTTACACTGTGGTTGGAAAGTTCTAGAAACCTCTGTGTGAGTGTGTGTGTATGGTCACTAGGCTTTGTTCTTATGCTATCTCGCTGACACACTACCTATATCATCCCCTGACTTGTTACTTCCTGTGTATTGTCAACATTTCCTCAGTTAACTTGCAAGATCATTTCCCTTTCCCAGGCTTGCGTGGAGCTCTGTCTATCTATCTATTTATCTATCTATCTATTATGATTTGTAATTATAATATGGAGTCCTGACATCATCTCTTCTACTTCTTCATGCCTATTCTGCCTCCATCTTCTCATTTCTTCTGCCTTCTTTTCCATTCTTCTCTTCTGCTTCCATTTCCTCGTCTCCTTTGCCTTCTTTCGTCTCATCTTTTGCCTCCATCATCTTATCTCTTACGCCTTCTCCTTTCTTCTCGTTTTCTATCACCCACTTTCCATCCCTACTGTCGTCTTCTTTTTCCCCCCAATATTTCACTTCTATTTTATTATCATTAGCCCCCGTTTTTTTTTTCTCTCTTATTCTCTGAAACTATCTCTCATTTTCTTTTATAGTACTTTACCTCCTTTACGTGTCTGCATTTCCTTCCTCCCTCTCATTTCCTACCTCTCTCTCATTAACTACCTCCCTCTCGTTTCCAACCTTCCTCTCATTACCTCCCTCCCTCTGATGTCCTACCTCCCTCTCATCCCCTACCTACCTCTTATTTCCTACCTACCTGCCTCTCATTTCCAGCCTCCTTCCCTCTTAGGACTGTGCTTTTTTTTTTTTCCTCCTTTTGTACCTCCCTTTCCATTTCTACCTCCTTCTCATCTCTTCTCTCCTTTTTATTCTCCTTTCTTCCGCCTCATGTTTCTCTTCTCTCACCTTCCTTCCTTTTCTTGTTTGCCTCCTCATCTACTCTTCTACATCCACACTTTCTTCTCTGCTTCTCTACCTTCCTATTTACCTCTCTACTTCCACTTTCACTTTTCGCTTTCCCTACACAGCTTCTCTTATCTTTCCTAGCTCCAATTTCGAAGTATTTATCATTCCATCTCTTCTCAGCTACGTCTCACTGCACGTCTCAACTCGTCTGTGCTCTTCTCTTTTGTCTCCCACGTGTCTTCTCTTTTACCTTCTTTTTTTCTCTTCTCCCGTACCTCCCCATTCTGTTCTATTCTCTTCTACTCTGTCTCTGTCATTTTGTCTTCTCGTTGACCTCCCTCTTCTCTCTTTTTTATCCTCCTCCATTATTTCTTCTTTTTTTCCTGTACCTGCACAAGAGCGGGCAATGTTTTACTGTGTGTGTGTGTGTGTGTGTGTGTGTGTGTGTGTGTGTGTGTGTGTGTGCGAACAGAATCTCAAAAATTTTTCATCCGGTATCAACCAAACCTTGCGGAAAGGTTCAGGGTTAGCAAACGGGGGAACCTGTTATTCCCGGGAACAACGGATCAGAAGTCAACGTCGCGTCGCAAGATTAACTTAAGCACTTATTCGACCTGATCTGGACCAAACTTTTTGGGAGGGTTCTCTCTCTCTCTCTCTGTGCGTGTGTGTGTATGTATGTATGTATGTGTGTGTGTGTGTGTGTGTGTGTGTGTGTGTGTGTGTGTGTGTGTGTGTGTGTGTGTGTGTGGTGTGTGTGTGTGTGTGTGTGTGTGTGTGTGTTTACTTATTTGTTATTTCCTAGCCTTGTTCATACTCATATATCACTGACAGGAAATCGGACAAGTAAAAGGAAAATAGTATGTTTTCGCAGTAAGTAAATGTTTTCTTTTTCTTCTCGTCTGCCTTTACAAGGCAGCCAATGTTTTCCAAGACATCCTGAGTTTTCTAAATTTCCCAGCAGAAACATACCCCAGGACCTCCTGTATCTCGGCGCCGGTGATACAGGAGCTGCACCAGCCCACTATGCACTGTTTCAGGCGGTGCTGATGGGCCATGGCTAGATTTAGAGCTCTAGTTCGCCCCTGGTGTAGACCCACCCCGAATGGAATGAAGAATAATTTAAAAAAAAAATGACAGGAAGGCTGGGAGAAATAGGAAGAGAGGAGGGCAGTTACAGAAAAAGAATGATAAAGGTCATGGGATAGCATATGTCGAATTTTTCAGCTATCAAATTTCAAATATGATGGATGCTAAAAAGTTGCACCATGACTTAGGAATTGTAAAGATATTTTTGTTAATTTGATATAATTTAGTATTGCTTGGTAAAAAGCTACATCAAAATAGTGACCTTTGTTGCGTTTTTGTGGAATATCCGATAATTTTAAAATTGTCTTATTGGAAAACGTGTGTGTAAAATTACCCGAAAATCATGAAAAATGATTGACAAATACTTGCTGTTATATCATATATTATATTTTATATTATATACTTTGTATTACATATATTTTATATAATGCACTGCTATTTTGCAAATTTCACAGGTTGAAACGTCTTCACCAGTGTGCTAAAGATTACTTGTCCGCCAGTCCTACTATACTAACCAGAGGGAAGTGACCTACAGTGGCATCTAAAAAGAGGACAAGACTGGGGACATTCACTCACATCAGCAACCTTGTTGGAACTTGCCGGGCCTTGTTGCCCTTTGAACTCCCAACTCTGCGAGACATTCTGAGATATGGGCTACTGCTAAGAGATCAAAGTGGTGAGGATGTGAGAAACTACCCAGCAGGCAGTCTTGCAAAGGACATTTACCCTAAAGTGCTTGATAAGTGGGAACGAACCAATAATTCTTTTGTTGCCACGGTTGTAAATTCACGAGTCACAATCTTGAACAACATGCAAGAGAGCTGGAAGCAGGCCAAAAACTTATATCGAAGAGGCTTTCACTACAGAACTTGACAAGCTTTTCGACATCCTCAACTGCAAGTGTAAAATTGTTCTCTGCTCTGCATTTGGCTGCCCTGCAGATGATGGTTGCAAAAAAAGAAACTCGTATTACCTGTACATTCCCTAAGGAGATGAAGACGCCTGTGAAGGAACTTGCTTTCATTAAAGGTCAGAGAGACAAGACTGGTTCTATTGGACCACATCAGATTGGTTTGCCAGATCTGCCTGAGCACAACAGACGTCAAAAAAAAAAAAAAAAAAAAAAAAAAAACCAACAGACGCTGCAAGAAGACGAGAGAAGAAGGCTTGCTGAATATAAGCAGACAAGTAAGCAGGATGGTTCAGTACCATCAAATGAAATAATTTTCTCTGATGATGAAAATGAAGAACAAATAGCTGATGCTCAAAATGGAAAAAATGGAAGTTACGATGTGACATTAGAAATACCAAGCACGTCTTCCACTTCCAATAAAAAGCCAGAGTATAACACATTAGAGATACTTAATGTTGTTATGCAGTGCATCTGATATAGTGTTGACCTGAGTGCCACAGCTGCCATCACCATTGCTGCACTTATGGATGCTGGCTTGAGCACTGAGAAAGACAAGAGACTTGTACTTGATTACAATAAAGTCCAGGATCAGGGATTTGATGATCTTTTTGAGAAGGGTGAAATTGACTGCATCTACTTTGACGGCCTTCAAATTACAACTAAAGTTTTGCTGAAAGCAGGGAGTTCAGATCATCAGTTCCCCAGCATCGTCAAAGAAGTGCATTATTCTGTCTGCAGTGAACCAGATGGAAGTTATCTCAACCACTTCACTCCTAAGAGAGGCTCAAAGAGGAAAAAAAAAAACTGCTGAAGTTATTGCTGATAAGCTTGCAGATTTCATGAAGATGAAAGGCATTGATAAAAAGTCTGCAGGCCATTGGAGGTGATTCTACATATGATAATACTGGCTGGGAGGGTGGTTCTATGCACTGGATAGAGGTAAAGCTTTGCCGTAAACTGAATTGGTTGGTTTGTGCACTCCACACTAACGAATTACCCCTCCAACACTGGATGGGAAGACCTTGTCTAACAACAAGTGGACAGGTAACATTGGCAAGATGCTAGACACTGCTACAGAGCTTAAAATTGATCCTTCATTCACCAACCTCTCAATTGGAGAGCCTCTTACTTCACTGAGTGACAATGTCGTAAAGGATCTCTCTTCTGATCAAGCGTACTGGTATAGAATCACACGGGTCATAAGGACAGAACTTTCCAGAGATCTGGCCCTTCTTGAAATTGGTCCAGTGAGCCATTAAAGGTGGTTGACAAAAGCAAACAGGCTTTGCCGCATACGGGTTTCAAAACATGGGCTTAAAGGCAAAACCCTCAACAACTTAAGACTGATAATGGAATACATCGTTGAAGTGTACTAACCCTGCTGGTTCAGCATCAAAGTAAATCACTTTTGGGTGCAAGCCTCACACCACATTTTGTCTCAGCTGCGGCTAGTTAGACTGCAAAAGTAGGCTGTAGTGGATGCTGTTTTGCCAACTGTTCAGCGCTCAGCATGGTATGCATTCAGCGAAATGATAATCCAGACACTCTTGTGCTCTGATAAGAGAGAGGAGAGGAGAGCTGATGTCCAAAAGATTGTTGACTTGAGCTGTGGAGATGACACACTGAGAGATCTTTCTGTACGTCCTGGGAAGACATCTTCCATCAACACTAGTGCTTCTTCCCTGTTGGAGCTGATAAACTGGTCTGACGGGGTATATGAACCTTCTTTAACATGTAAGGTGACTACAGCGAAAGTAAAAAAAAGTTCATTGACAAGCCCATGCAAGTTCCACAGTGGCCCTGTCATTCTCAGTGTATAGGGTAGTGTGTGAAACAAGTCACAGAGGCAGCAGGAAGGGTGTGTACACATGAGTAACCTAGGGGCTATACCAGAGGCCAAGAGCAAGTCGGTGACTGATGTCCGAGAACGAGTCAAACCAAGACTTGACGAAACTTGTTTAAATATATATATATTTTTAAACTTATGTCATTACTTTCTAGTGTTGTTTTGTGGTTACATGGATATGTTTTATGTTTACTAGGATGTTAATGCAGAGAAACTATAATATTCATGGCATTACCTGAGCAGCTAAAATTAATATATGTTGTCTTCCGAGAGCAGTTTATATGCTTTTCAATCAAAAGTAGATTAACCAAGCTAAATGTTGTGCTATCACGAAAATAAACGGCAGATTTGAATTCTTCACATCCCAAACAATTTTTTTTAAACCCCATCACTGAAGAAATTTGCATAAATTCATTTTCACCTCTCTAAATGACACGCCCTAGTGACAGAAGCAGGTAGCACCACATCATGTGAATGGATGACAATCACCACCACCTACCACCTAGGTTCAGTAATCAAACTAGCTGTAACATTCCTGCCATTTTTTAAAGCATCTCTGGGGCACTGAACTGTTTACTATATTCTCCTGACAAAGCAGATGCTTTTAATGAATCTGAATTTGAAGTACTGTAGATATGTTAAGAAAAAATAAAAAAAAATTATATTAGAACGTTGATATATTTAAGTAAGTGTTGCGGCCCTTCTTAATCCCTTTAATATGGTAGGGTTTTACTGTTTCGCTCTTTGTATTCCCCAGAGCATTTTATTTGACCTTTGAGAGACCCTTGATAATGAAGGAATAAATGAAGGATGTATCTTTTTTTATGAAAAGACAAGAATGCAAGGCTAAACGCCAACAAAGTTGTTCAGAAACGAAAAAAGCCAGATTCTGGATCCATTGATTTCTAGGTGTCTGGACATTTTGTGTTAAAAAGGCTGGGAGTCATAGTCACGGGAAAATATAGAATGTGGAAGACAGTTACAGGATGACCTGATGCATAAATGAAGAACAGCGAGCAACGATTATTTCTTGCATTAGAGAGTGGGAGTGACAGAGCACTGCCAGGTGGGCGCTTTATGCCCACCTTAATGGAGAAGGAATGCAAGCAGGCAGTTCAGGAGAACAGTGGCCATTGAAAGAACAATAGTAAGGAGACGAAGAGGCAACAGTGCGGAGAAAAAGAGAAGTTAAAGGGAGTCAGTAAGAGGGTAGCTGATGAGACGAACAGTCTTTGACTCAACCCTGTCAAAAAGAGCTGTGGGAGAAAAGCCACCTCCCCCCACCTCCACACACACACATGTCAGTGTACTTCACACAGTCGCGGGGAGATGGCCCCTGTACAAAGTCAACAGCTGCGCAGCGGTCAAAGAAATTACGGAGTCGGCTTAGCACATTCAGTGCCCTCCAGTTCGAAAAGTCTCAAAATCTGAATGATATTGTTTGGAGGCGGCAAGAATAAACTAAAAAAAAAAAAAAAATCGATTTCATGGCCTAAGCAGATGGACATCAAACAAATGCTAAGGAACGATTCATTCTGTGTGTGATAATACTGCTTTTAAGAAGGTATGAGTTCTATGGGCTAATATCGAGTTTTATGCTGTTCCCATGTACTCTACAATGTCTTGAATTTTAATGTCCAGGATTGATATCACGCTCTAAGGTATTTCATTCATACTGTCATCAGACGATTTTATTCAACATGCGAGAGCACCAAAGTAATAAGGACTTGGTGAAGGCTATATCAAACACCCAGTTTGGAAAGTCTAGGCTGTCCTAAGTTGACTAGTCTCAGGAGATTGCAAGAACAAAATAAGAAATATGTCTTTGGATTGACATGGTTCTTTGCCCTAATATTATTCTAGAGACTGCGAGTAGTGTTGAAGAGAATGAAGTAAATAGATATCATACAAAGGAAAAGTGTTTTTGGAATGATTTTCGTTTTTATTATTTAGTTCTTTATTTACCATTCAGTACGAGCTCCAACACTCTGGGGAACATTGCCACTGAAGGCCAAGCAGGGGAGGGTGCGAGAGAGCAAAGGGTTACAGTGATACATATATGGCAGAAAAGGTATAGAAGCAATTTTCATTTCAAGCACAGTAATGAACAAAGAGATACAATAACACTTCCATAGTACAAAGGTGCAGTAATTATCATTACAAGTTTATGAATGAGCAAAGGGATACAATGACACATACGTACATTCGTATGCAGAGAGAGGCACATATGCACACATACATTACGTATACATCAATACGCATATGCATATATTCACGCACATGTAGCCACAGACATACTGTATGTTCAGGATAGGTACGCATGTATAAAGATATGGGTGGGTACGTGTACAGACGTGCATACATGTGTGTGTATATATATATATATATATATATATATATAGATATATATATATATATATATATATATATATATATATATATATATATATATATATGATATACAGTATATTCATATATAGGGTATACACATAGAGGGAGACATATATATACATATACATTCTAAATAGATACATATACACAGTCACATACACAAGTAGGTAGATAGACAGAAATGATACTCATCATATGTTTATCTCTTGATTCAAAACCCCTGTACAAGGACAATACATGCACATGCACATGCACCTGATGTGTATGTGTGTGAACAAAACACACACACACACACACACACACAGGCTTGAATATATATATATATATATATATATATATATATATATATATATATATATATATATATATATATACCACAGTGTTGCATCATTGTCCTAGTGCCAGGGCATTATTACACTGAAAGGGAGTTGGGGTGAAGGGTGAGAATGTCTTCGAGCACATCAAGATTTTTAATGAAATGGGTACACAAAGCACAAAGCAAAAATCCAGGGGGTCTGAATGGGCAATAACTGGGCAGTAATGATGTGATGGGATAATGCTTCATCCATGGGACTGTGACGGAATTTACATGGCCTGTTGGCAGTCCGTTGTTACTTCCCCCGAGGAGCGATACCCCAGGCGAATGCTGGCGGCGGCCACATCACAGCGGCGGATGAGGGTGGGGTACTGGTCATAGGTGCGTCTCACGCCACGGCAGTTGTCATAGTGCTGGATGGTGACTCTAGTGGGACGTTCAACATCGGTACGCAGGGCAAGATCCTCTCTGGACTCCTCGAGAAGGATTCTCCCGACAATTATCGTGGACACAGGGAGGCGGTTGGTAGCTAGTGGGAGGTTACAGGCAGCTAGGACCAGTCGTGGCGGATGTAACCAACATGGGCTGGGATACAAATAAAAGAAACCCTGAGACCAAGAGCATAAGCCTAATGGAGGATGGAGTAGAGGGAGGCGTGGAGAGAGGAGAAGAGTCGGGAGGGGGGGGGGGAGGTTGTGAATTAAGGCAAGGGCAGCCTCGGAGCTTTGATGATCAGATTTGGTAGGCTAGGTGCTAGAAGAGAAGTAAGTCAGGGGCAGAGCGTATAGCAGATAGTTTACACTGGGTACTGTTGGCCCAGTTGGAAAGGCGGTGGGAGGTGGAGAAGACGGAGGAAGCAGTTAGCATAGGCAATGCAAGCAGCTCCCGCCCGGCCCATGATAAAACACAGTTACTGCTGTTTCGCAATGCCGTTTTCGTTTT
This sequence comes from Coenobita brevimanus, assembly GCF_032717465.1. Lineage (NCBI taxonomy): Eukaryota > Metazoa > Arthropoda > Malacostraca > Decapoda > Coenobitidae > Coenobita > Coenobita brevimanus. The sequence goes on from NC_137011.1 coordinate 13,277,250, forward strand.
CTTTGATGATCTTCATCCTAAGAAAATGAAATAAATTATTGCTATAGCTAATGTATTTATGGCTAAAAAAAAAAAATCATGCTGGTATTTCATCAACCTCATCTATAGTGTTTCGGTTTGTAATAAGCAGTGCATAATCTAAAGTTCTTCTCTATAATTCCCATTAATATTACAAAGAACATTACTTAAGCTGGGTTAGGCTGGGTTAGGTTAAAGGTAGATTAGGCTATGTTAGGCTAAGTTTGGTTGGGCTGGGTCCGGTTAGGTTATTACATGATAAGGAAACAAGTCTTCGTATCGACACTGTTCCTTCGTCCATAATATGGTAATGGTCTATCTATCTGTTGCCAGACGCTTCAATTCCGCAAGGGGTGGCCACAAACAAATCGCCTCCATGTCTGTCTGTTTCCGGCCATTTCGCTGCCCACTCCAGCACACACACACCTTTCTCAATAACCGTTCCACTGCATCGCTACATCTCATCCTCGGCCGCCGCCTCCTCCCTCTTTCCCCTTCCATCTCACTTGCGTACACTGTCCCTCCCTCCCTACCTCTGCACGTGGCCAAATCACCAGTGTATTTCCCCCTAACGCTTTCTATAACATCCATATCCACGCAACAAAGCTCCTTCACTTCCTCATTTGTCAGTCTGTCTCTCCACTAACTCCATATAGCTCGTTTTCACTACTCTCACACTTGATTTGTATCCTTCAAACAAGGTCCAAGCTTCGTTGGAACAAAGACAAAGTACTATTTGCTGTTCAGTGCAAGTACGCATTTCTTATATATATATATATATATATATATATATATATATATATATATATATATATATATATATATATATATATATATATATATATATATAATAACCAGACGATTTTATTCAGCTTAGGAGACGACACTACGAGTATTCCAGGTGCTCGGGTCAGATATAGCCTATAGCCTTAAGTAACATTTTCACTAATACTGTTCTCTCTTAAGCTGTTTAGTATCGTCTGCTGGGAGTGATGGCAGATAAATAAATAAATACACACAGAAAGAAAGAGAAAAAAGAAACATACTGGACAGCAACAAAAAATAATTTGTAGTAGTAGTGATGATCCGCATCCTTATGTTTACTGCTAAAAGAACATGATGTTCAATGGTGGGATTTTTCATTTGTGAGCCTTAATACGGGAAAGGATTCACATATTTCTTCGAATATTTATAGTAAGCTATTGGAATGTTTAATTCACTGTCTGCCATTTACTGAAGAAACATTCATATCTTGCTAGTTTTTATCCACGATTTACCGGAATACTGGTGAGCATATTTCACACGGGCATGCAGGAAGAAGTATGGCATACAACACGCCATAAACTCCAAACGGCATGATTGCTTGTAATTTAGGAAATCAGTAAATAAATAAATAAATAAATAACCAGATATATGACGATAGAATGCGTCACCGAATGCATCGGGAGGAAGAATAAAAGAAAGAGTACGTCACCGAATTAGAGATGCAGCACAAACCAAATGTATCTCATCTTAGACACCTCATTCTCATCATATTTTTTCTGTAGAAATATAGGTATAGTAATGAATTAACATCCACATCTCACTGAATTCACATAGTTTATTGTTAGGCCCAAACAGATTACTCTGGAAATAAAAACTTGTAAATATTGAAAACTTCACAAAAGTACATTTCATATGCCTGAAGTTGAGAAAAACATATGAATTACTAAGTCAATCGAAAAAACGGACGTGTTTTCATTTCCCAGTGAACAGATAGCTTTCATAATTAAGCAAACTAGTATACATTCCTTTATAGCATGTTTCATAGAAAGGGAATACGCTTAGAATTAGTTGTAAATTTGTAGATGGTCAGGTGCAAGCGATACACAATATACTACTGCATCGTAGGGAGATTATGCATCTCCTACTGAGGCTCCATGCACTCCAAGGGTTGCATGCACCCTTGGTTGGACAACCCTAATCCAGTCCTTTCTTACCCCATAAGGAGCGTAGGAGCATGATCTAGGCTACTCAGTCCCGATAGTTTCAGCGTGGGTAATTACCCTCACTCACACCTGAGTGGTTTAATGTGAGCAACATGTTCCAACCAAGCTTCGGATATACAGTAAACCCTTAAAGCACACTCCGAATGGAGCGCCTTAACCTATTAAACCACTAACCAGCATTTGGTTGTATGGTTAATACAAAAAGTAGTAAACAGTGTCCTGATTTACACTAGACTGTTTGATTGTCACTCAGTGTACAGTTATCCGAAGGCAGCACTACATCGAATGAATGAATGGTGGGCCCCTTCACCCGCCAGTCAAGGAACTGAAAGAGAGAGAGAGAGAGAGAGAGAGAAAATCTGCAAAGAATTAGAGACCACATAAACCTATTGCCTTTTGTCGGAAATTTAGGAATAATTCCTCCCATTTTCTATTTTAGTTTGTGATGGGCAGTCGTATTTTGGAAGTATTATACGTAACCCAGGGTGATGGGTATATAGGATTACGTATATTTATACTATGGTTCATAATTTAGTCTTTTTCCCAGCCAGGGATGGAATGTGCACATATGCATTTTTAGTTATTTGATTGGTGGATCGCCTCTGTTCTTCTCTCCAGAGGTCTAAGTTTTAGTGTCGGCTAGGCCTCGGTCAATTACGAGTCTCGAGACCTCAGTTGCTCGGGCTCTCGCCCACGCTCTCAGTCCTAACTCATTGAGTCTTAGTCTCAGATGATCTCGAGTCGAGTCAGAGGCGGTCCCAGTCATGCCTTAGTCACGCTTGGAAGCAGTCTAACCACTCTCGTGGTATTAAGAGAGAATTCGGTTGGGACAGACTGGACTGATTAATTAATTTACGACAGTGCTTCCTCCTAGATGGGAATGAACATTATCAATTCACTTTAATTTATAAATAGTGTAAATAGTAATGCTTACGTAAAAAGTACGTATTTGGTCCAGGCCGTAACCTCCAGTAATCCGCCAAGCACTAGCAACAAGCAACATCTTCAACAACTCAGACCATATGGCAACAACCTACAAGCCTCTCCATTGCTACTCTTAAACTAAGTAACTAAATGACCCTTAGTGGCGAAAGACGGGGCGAATAATATTTCACCAGGGTTTCCAGCTTTTATTTGAGGATCCTTAAATAGATCGTTTAGTTGCTTGGTAGGGAACACAACCTACACGTCATTACGATCCAGGTGAGTCCTGGGAGTAAGACATATATATCCGGACAAATTATGTAGTGTTGTAGGCCTATTTTTGTCTTGTTTAGTGCAAGTGATTAGCCAGTTAAATATTTACGACACTACCGAGGGTATATTCTAAATTTTTCTAATTTTTCCCCCACAAAGTGATCCTTCGAACCGGATTGTTAACACTCCAACATGGCGACTGCTCTGGAAGTAAATTATTATCGGGTGGCTTATATAGGCCACTCTCTGGTCACCTGTGACACCTTGATGTCTGTGCCTTCACCATGGCCCTTGGTGACCATGAAGATGATCAGAGTAGGGGGTGCCAGAGCAGACAAGTTTTTTGAGTACGAGGAATTTGCAGAAGTACTTAGACCTGGCTATAATTTGGTTATAGTCATGTTGGGGGGAAACGATATTAATGAGTCAACTGACGTGCAGGACTTAGTGGCTACACTACTACAAATTAATGAGGCTATAGAAGATGCAGGTGCTAAATGTGTGATATGCACTGTAGAGAAGAGGGAATATCCACATAATCATCCTCGATATGTGGATCCCATTGTTTACAATACGATCATGAACGCGGTTAATAAGAAAATAACCAAGGAACTAAAAGGGAAAATTATTTTGCTTGGTGGTAAGACCTATCCTCTGGAGGTACGAGTCATGGACCAAATTCACCCTACTTGGGAAGGAAGACGTAGAATTTGGGCCAAGGTGCGAGGAACTATTAAATTTCATTATGATCAGTGGGTTGCTAACACAAACTAAATATGGATTAATTTTGTAGTAACCCCTAGAAGGCTTTAATTTGTAATCTAAATTTAATTGTACTATTAATTTAGTTGTTCAGATTTATGTATCATTCTTAGTATTGTTGTTTGATGCTGAATTCTTCTATGTACATTTAGTTAATTTAATTCTAGTGGTTTCATTGCTGTAGGCTACATTTAGTGATTCTATTAATTTTGATTTTCAGACTTGGTTCAATATGTCCTTGTCAAGGAGGATTGCAGGCCATAAGGCCTATGTCACCACTCTCAGTGGTAAAGTAAATGATGAATTCCAATCCTCTGACAAAGGCTACACTAAACTTAAGGCCTGGAGCCAGCAATTACAGAACCAGCTGACTGTCATGGGAACACTTTATGATTCTTTATTGGAAGCCACAAAGGACGATGATGAATTTAATGAAATTTTTATAGCTAAGACTAACGAAGAAGAGAGAATTTGCCTACTAATAGCTCAAATTAATTCCTCTCTGAAAAGTGAGTCTACCCATTTAACTTGTCCAAGGGCTGAGTCGAAGCTGCCCACACTTAAACTACCCGAGTTTGATGGCACTTCGGCTAATTGGAATTCCTTCTGGGATCAATTTGTTGCCAGTATTGATTCCAGAAAAGATCTTAGTCCAGTAGACAAATTAAATTATTTAAGAGGAGTGTTAAAAGGTGACGTGAAGAAACTCATCGATGGTTTCAGTATAGAAAGTGATGGATATAGCAGTGCAGTGCAGCTACTTAAGGCAACTTTTGATAATCCTAAGAGAAAACAGCACGAACTTGCAATGCGACTGCTACACCTTAAAACTCCTATTCATACTTGTAATTCCTTGGCCGAATTTAGGGCTAATCTAGAATGCACCCTTAGGAGATTGGAAAAAAATGGGGTGTGATTTAAGTAGTTCCAGTTGTCTTATCTCTCCACTAGTAATGAAAAAGTTACCCAGTAAAACTATTGAGAGAATCCAGCATGTAACAAATGAAGATTATCCCCAGCTACAGGAAATTAGGGACTCATTATTAAAAGTTATTAATCATTTAGAGTCCAAAGGGCCTGAAGCTAAATCAGATTCCAGTACTAAAGGTGCTTTAAGTAAAGAGAAGCCTGATAAAGTCAAATTATCTCCTAAATCAATTCCTAAGATTTACCACACTTCAGAACAAGTATCTTCACCCACATCTCCCAAGAATGCTCAGTCACAAACCTCTGCATCGGCTAGTCAGCAGCCAGCTCAGCAGCTGAAGTGTATTTTGTGTGATGGAGCACATCTGTCCAAGAGCTGTGAGGCGTATTCAGGTCGTTCTACTCGTGTGGAAAGACTCGAACAGATAGGACGGTGTGGTAGATGTACTTGTAGGCACAAGACTGATCAATGTAACTTCAATTTGAAAAGGTGTGACCTTTGTAAAAAGAGGTTTCATCACAATGTCTTGTGTGATAAGCTGAAAACACTTAATTCACAAATTTGCTCAGTCACTCCAACAAATCAACATACCATCTCAACTGCTTTACCGGTTGGAGCTGTTCATATTATTAAGAATAAATCTCAAATTAAAGCAAAAGTTCTTTATGACCAATGATCACAGAGGACATTCATTTCTCAGGACCTAGTAAACAAGCTTAAATTAAAGCCTAGTGGTACGATTAATTTACAGCTGTCCGGCTTCATTAGTGAAGATCAGAGAAGAGAATATCAGCTAGTTAAGATTACTGTTAAAGCTGGCAGGAAGTACACTAGACTAGAGGCTGTGGTTAGAGACACCTTACCTAACAGCATAAGAACAGATGGTCTAGAGAAGTGTTTGACCTATTTGAAAGATCAACAAATTAAAGTATCTGATCGTGGTTTGACTGATCACATAGATAAAATAGATCTCCTTATTGGTGCTGATTTCTATCCTAAATTAGTTTATGGTCTCATTAAATTCAAGGGCATAAATTTCCTAAAAGTACAAGGAGGATTAGTTGTATATGGCAATATTCCTGACAAGTTTGTAAGTACAAGGAAAGCAATTCAGGTTGCTATGGTAACGAATATATGCTTGCAGCCCTCACTAAATTCAGAAGAGCCGGACATTTCCAATTTGTGGAAAATGGATAGCATTGGCATTAAACCTGAACAGGTAACTCACGAAGAAGCTTTTGTGCTTGAAAATTATAAAAAGACTGTTCAGTACTATGATGACCAATATTGGGTAAAACTTCCTTGGAAAGTCAATCGACCTAGTTTGCCCACAAATTATAAATTAGCTCTTAATCGCCTAAATTCAAATTTAAAGAGACTTAAAGGTGAAGGAGATTTACTAGATAAATATGATCAGTTAATCAAGAGTCATTTAGAAAAGGGGTTTATCGACGAAGTTAAGCAGGCACAAGTTGGACAAAATACTCATTATATTCCTCATTTGGCAGTAATGAGAGACAGTAAGACTACACCTGTGCGAATAGTATTTGATTGTAGTGCCAAATTAGGCTCCCACACTAACAGCTTGAACGATTGTTTGTACACTGGTCCAACTCTAACCAAAAATCTATTAGATGTGCTGCTAAAATTCAGAACTAATGAATATGCCTTTACAGCAGACATCAGCAAAGCTTTTTTACGGATAGGACTTCAAGAAGAAGACAGGGATTTCACCAGATTTTTGTGGCCAAGTAATCCTCATGATGATAACAGTTCTCTGGTAACTTACAGATTTAAATCAGTCCTTTTTGGAGCCACTAGCTCACCCTTCTTGTTGCAAATGACGCTAAATTATCACTTAGAGCAGCAAAAAGAAAATATAGAAGTGGCTAACCAAATTAAAGATTCGCTATATATGGACAATCTCCAGGGGACTGTAAATACTGAGGAGGATCTAAAGAAATTTCGTCTGATAGCCAACAAGATTATGCAAGAGGCTAACATGCCATTGCAGGAGTGGACATCTAACTCCACTGAAATAAATTCTGATTCTGAAGTCTGTAATAAAATATTAGGATTGTGGTGGGATCCAGACATCGATGTCCTTAATGTAAAAAATGTAGAGTGGGATACAGTTGATAGCAAAAGATCTTTATTAGGTAACATTAGTAAAATTTTTGATCCCCTAGGACTAATTTCTCCCCTAACTATTCCTTTAAAAATTCTAATTCAACAAACATGGACCAGAATATTAGGCTGGGATAACCCTTTACCTACAGACTTGCTGGAGAGTTGGGAAACCCTCTCAAAAGAATGCAACAACCTAGCAAGTGTTAAATTTCCGAGAATGGTGGGAAAAGAAGGTTCTTCCTATGATTTACATCTGTTTTGTGATGCTTCACCCAAGGCTTATGGAGTAGTTGCTTACATCAGTAATTATGAGGATGTTCCTATAATTTTATCTTCTAAGGCAAGAGTAGCTCCTCTAAAAGGTAAAACTTTACCTCAGTTAGAACTAACAGCCATGTATGTAGCAGTCCATTTTGGGGTGTATATCAGGAAGACCTTAAGTAATATAAAGATTAATACCACCTATATATGGTCAGACAGTGAAGTAGCCCTTCAATGGGTAGTGAACAATAAAAGTAACATCTTGTATGTCAAAAATCGAGTACAAGATATGAGAGATGCTGATCCTGACTGTTATTATCTCCATCTCACAACTAAAGATAACCCAGCTGATTTGTTAACTAGAGGCCTAACTTATGATAAATTTATAAATAGTGACTCCTGGTTTCATGGTCCGGAATGGTTGAATAATAAAGATCTTTGGCCAGAACAGAAATTTAAGACGAAGATGGAGCCTAATGCGCTGACTGTCCTAGAAGTTCAGGAAAAAGAACTTGAACCCTTGTTTGATCCGGAAAGAGTTGGTAGTTGGAGGAAGTTAATAAAGATCACCAGTTTGGTTTTCCAATTTTTGCAAAAGATTAGGGGGAACAAAACTCTAAACCTAATGAAACCCCAACAATATTGGTTGCTATACTTACAGAAGAGTAGCTTCCCCGAAGTTTACCAATATTTTCAGAAACCACTTGTAACAAGGATACCAGATTTGGTTAAGAGTTTAAACTTATTTGAGCACAATGATTTGATCAGATGTAGTGGTAGGCTGGACCAAGCTGGTCTCCCCTTTCACACTAAATTTCCACTGTTGTTGCCTAGACAGCAACATTTGACGAAATTATTGGTCCTATATGCTCATGAAACCACTTTGCATGGTGGTGTTTCTGATACATTGTGCAAATTGCGAGAAAACTTCTGGATCCCTAAAGGCCGACAAGTTGTGAAATCTACAATTAAATCCTGCTATACATGTAAGAGGTTAGAAGGACGACCGTATCATTATCCTTCACCACCACCCTTACCTAAAGAGCGGGTGAAAGAAGCTAGACCCTTTGAAATAATCAGTTTAGATTATACAGGCTATATGGAAGTCTTGAAACCAGACACCCTACAAGAGCAAAAGGTGTATGTGGTACTGTTTACTTGCGCTGTCACCAGGGCAGTTCACTTGGAGTTGGTCACTGCCGAAACTTTTTTGAATGCTTTTAGGAGATTTGTGTCGAGAAGATCTTGCCCGAAATTAATTATCAGTGACAACGCTTCTAATTTTAAATTAGGATCCGAACTTCTACATCAGGTCCTGCAGAGAGCGGAAGTCCAAGATGAATTCACCAGCAGAGAATGTGAGTGGAAATTCATACCGCCGAGAGCTCCATGGTTCGGTGGTTTCTATGAGAGACTAATAGGCATAGTAAAAGGGTGTCTTAAAAAGGTATTATTCAGAAAACCAGTAAACATGGATGATTTACACACTATAATTACGGAAGTGGAATGTCGTGTTAACAACCGCCCCTTAACGTATGTCCTTAACAGCCTCGATGAGCCAGAAGCCTTCACTCCTCCTCATCTTATTTGTGGATATCGATTGGACTCTTTGCCTGCAATAACTACGGCACCCTATGATTTGGATCCCTCTTACGTTGAAGCTGATAAATTGAACACTAAGTACCATCAGTTATCCAAATTGATTAACAAATGGCAGGATTCACGGAAAACTCAATATTTGTCATCCCTTCTCGATAGACATGTACGCCAAAAGTCGGCTAATAAAACGGATGTTGATATTAAGGAAGGGGATGTAGTGTTAATTCACACTGATAAGTCAAGGAATAGTTGGCCATTGGGGAAAGTTATTGAATGCTATCCGGATAAGCAAGGGATAGTTCGTACAGTGAAGTTAAAGACGGCCCAAGGCCTTGTACTCAGGACTATCAATAAATTATATCCATTAGAAACAGCCGTGAGTTCCCGTCCGGAGGCGCTTAATACAGCACTCGGGGACGTTACTCATGGCCGTAGGGATACAGATGCGGGAAGCTCAGATAGACCACAGCGGGGAGCCGCACAACGGTTCCGAGCTCACCTGGGGGAGTTAATTAAACGGGGTGATGTTTAGATTTCTTGGCCCCCAGGATGTCGGAAATTTAGGAATAATTCCTCCCATTTTCTATTTTAGTTGGTGATGGGCAGTCGTATTTTGGAAGTATAATGCATTATACGTAACCCAGGGTGATGGGTATATAGGATTACGTATATTTATACTATGGTTCATAATTTAGTCTTTTTCCCAGCCAGGGATGGAATGTGCACATATGCATTTTTAGTTATTTGATTGGTGGATCGCCTCTGTTCTTCTCTCCAGAGGTCTAAGTTTTAGTGTCGGCTAGGCCTCGGTCAATTACGAGTCTCGAGACCTCAGTTGCTCGGGCTCTCGCCCACGCTCTCAGTCCTAACACATTGAGTCTTAGTCTCAGATGATCTCGAGTCGAGTCAGAGGCAGTCCCAGTCATGCCTTAGTCACGCTTGGAAGCAGTCTAACCACTCTCGTGGTATTGAAAGAGAATTCGGTTGGGACAGACTGGACTGATTAATTAATTTACGACAGTGCTTCCTCCTAGATGGGAATGAACATTATCAATTCACTTTAATTTATAAATAGTGTAAATAGTAATGCTTACGTAAAAAGTACGTATTTGGTCCAGGCCGTAACCTCCAGTAATCCGCCAAGCACTAGCAACAAGCAACATCTTCAACAACTCAGACCATATGGCAACAACCTACAAGCCTCTCCATTGCTACTCTTAAACTAAGTAACTAAATGACCCTTAGTGGCGAAAGACTGGGCGAATAATATTTCACCAGGGTTTCCAGCTTTTATTTGAGGATCCTTAAATAGATCGTTTAGTTGCTTGGTAGGGAACACAACCTACACGTCATTACGATCCAGGTGAGTCCTGGGAGTAAGACATATATATCCGGACAAATTATGTAGTGTTGTAGGCCTATTTTTGTCTTGTTTAGTGCAAGTGATTAGCCAGTTAAATATTTACGACACTACCGAGGGTATATTCTAAATTTTTCTAATTTTTCCCCCACAAAGTGATCCTTCGAACCGGATTGTTAACACTCCAACATGGCGACTGCTCTGGAAGTAAATTATTATCGGGTGGCTTATATAGGCCACTCTCTGGTCACCTGTGACACCTTGATGTCTGTGCCTTCACCATGGCCCTTGGTGACCATGAAGATGATCAGAGTAGGGGTGCCAGAGCAGACAAGTTTTTTGAGTACGAGGAATTTGCAGAAGTACTTAGACCTGGCTATAATTTGGTTATAGTCATGTTGGGGGGAAACGATATTAATGAGTCAACTGACGTGCAGGACTTAGTGGCTACACTACTACAAATTAATGAGGCTATAGAAGATGCAGGTGCTAAATGTGTGATATGCACTGTAGAGAAGAGGGAATATCCACATAATCATCCTCGATATGTGGATCCCATTGTTTACAATACGATCATGAACGCGGTTAATAAGAAAATAACCAAGGAACTAAAAGGGAAAATTATTTTGCTTGGTGGTAAGACCTATCCTCTGGAGGTACGAGTCATGGACCAAATTCACCCTACTTGGGAAGGAAGACGTAGAATTTGGGCCAAGGTGCGAGGAACTATTAAATTTCATTATGATCAGTGGGTTGCTAACACAAACTAAATATGGATTAATTTTGTAGTAACCCCTAGAAGGCTTTAATTTGTAATCTAAATTTAATTGTACTATTAATTTAGTTGTTCAGATTTATGTATCATTCTTAGTATTGCTGTTTGATGCTGAATTCTTCTATGTACATTTAGTTAATTTAATTCTAGTGGTTTCATTGCTGTAGGCTACATTTAGTGATTCTATTAATTTTGATTTTCAGACTTGGTTCAATATGTCCTTGTCAAGGAGGATTGCAGGCCATAAGGCCTATGTCACCACTCTCAGTGGTAAAGTAAATGATGAATTCCAATCCTCTGACAAAGGCTACACTAAACTTAAGGCCTGGAGCCAGCAATTACAGAACCAGCTGACTGTCATGGGAACACTTTATGATTCTTTATTGGAAGCCACAAAGGACGATGATGAATTTAATGAAATTTTTATAGCTAAGACTAACGAAGAAGAGAGAATTTGCCTACTAATAGCTCAAATTAATTCCTCTCTGAAAAGTGAGTCTACCCATTTAACTTGTCCAAGGGCTGAGTCGAAGCTGCCCACACTTAAACTACCCGAGTTTGATGGCACTTCGGCTAATTGGAATTCCTTCTGGGATCAATTTGTTGCCAGTATTGATTCCAGAAAAGATCTTAGTCCAGTAGACAAATTAAATTATTTAAGAGGAGTGTTAAAAGGTGACGTGAAGAAACTCATCGATGGTTTCAGTATAGAAAGTGATGGATATAGCAGTGCAGTGCAGCTACTTAAGGCAACTTTTGATAATCCTAAGAGAAAACAGCACGAACTTGCAATGCGACTGCTACACCTTAAAACTCCTATTCATACTTGTAATTCCTTGGCCGAATTTAGGGCTAATCTAGAATGCACCCTTAGGAGATTGGAAAAAAATGGGGTGTGATTTAAGTAGTTCCAGTTGTCTTATCTCTCCACTAGTAATGAAAAAGTTACCCAGTAAAACTATTGAGAGAATCCAGCATGTAACAAATGAAGATTATCCCCAGCTACAGGAAATTAGGGACTCATTATTAAAAGTTATTAATCATTTAGAGTCCAAAGGGCCTGAAGCTAAATCAGATTCCAGTACTAAAGGTGCTTTAAGTAAAGAGAAGCCTGATAAAGTCAAATTATCTCCTAAATCAATTCCTAAGATTTACCACACTTCAGAACAAGTATCTTCACCCACATCTCCCAAGAATGCTCAGTCACAAACCTCTGCATCGGCTAGTCAGCAGCCAGCTCAGCAGCTGAAGTGTATTTTGTGTGATGGAGCACATCTGTCCAAGAGCTGTGAGGCGTATTCAGGTCGTTCTACTCGTGTGGAAAGACTCGAACAGATAGGACGGTGTGGTAGATGTACTTGTAGGCACAAGACTGATCAATGTAACTTCAATTTGAAAAGGTGTGACCTTTGTAAAAAGAGGTTTCATCACAATGTCTTGTGTGATAAGCTGAAAACACTTAATTCACAAATTTGCTCAGTCACTCCAACAAATCAACATACCATCTCAACTGCTTTACCGGTTGGAGCTGTTCATATTATTAAGAATAAATCTCAAATTAAAGCAAAAGTTCTTTATGACCAATGATCACAGAGGACATTCATTTCTCAGGACCTAGTAAACAAGCTTAAATTAAAGCCTAGTGGTACGATTAATTTACAGCTGTCCGGCTTCATTAGTGAAGATCAGAGAAGAGAATATCAGCTAGTTAAGATTACTGTTAAAGCTGGCAGGAAGTACACTAGACTAGAGGCTGTGGTTAGAGACACCTTACCTAACAGCATAAGAACAGATGGTCTAGAGAAGTGTTTGACCTATTTGAAAGATCAACAAATTAAAGTATCTGATCGTGGTTTGACTGATCACATAGATAAAATAGATCTCCTTATTGGTGCTGATTTCTATCCTAAATTAGTTTATGGTCTCATTAAATTCAAGGGCATAAATTTCCTAAAAGTACAAGGAGGATTAGTTGTATATGGCAATATTCCTGACAAGTTTGTAAGTACAAGGAAAGCAATGCAGGTTGCTATGGTAACGAATATATGCTTGCAGCCCTCACTAAATTCAGAAGAGCCGGACATTTCCAATTTGTGGAAAATGGATAGCATTGGCATTAAACCTGAACAGGTAACTCACGAAGAAGCTTTTGTGCTTGAAAATTATAAAAAGACTGTTCAGTACTATGATGACCAATATTGGGTAAAACTTCCTTGGAAAGTCAATCGACCTAGTTTGCCCACAAATTATAAATTAGCTCTTAATCGCCTAAATTCAAATTTAAAGAGACTTAAAGGTGAAGGAGATTTACTAGATAAATATGATCAGTTAATCAAGAGTCATTTAGAAAAGGGGTTTATCGACGAAGTTAAGCAGGCACAAGTTGGACAAAATACTCATTATATTCCTCATTTGGCAGTAATGAGAGACAGTAAGACTACACCTGTGCGAATAGTATTTGATTGTAGTGCCAAATTAGGCTCCCACACTAACAGCTTGAACGATTGTTTGTACACTGGTCCAACTCTAACCAAAAATCTATTAGATGTGCTGCTAAAATTCAGAACTAATGAATATGCCTTTACAGCAGACATCAGCAAAGCTTTTTTACGGATAGGACTTCAAGAAGAAGACAGGGATTTCACCAGATTTTTGTGGCCAAGTAATCCTCATGATGATAACAGTTCTCTGGTAACTTACAGATTTAAATCAGTCCTTTTTGGAGCCACTAGCTCACCCTTCTTGTTGCAAATGACGCTAAATTATCACTTAGAGCAGCAAAAAGAAAATATAGAAGTGGCTAACCAAATTAAAGATTCGCTATATATGGACAATCTCCAGGGGACTGTAAATACTGAGGAGGATCTAAAGAAATTTCGTCTGATAGCCAACAAGATTATGCAAGAGGCTAACATGCCATTGCAGGAGTGGACATCTAACTCCACTGAAATAAATTCTGATTCTGAAGTCTGTAATAAAATATTAGGATTGTGGTGGGATCCAGACATCGATGTCCTTAATGTAAAAAATGTAGAGTGGGATACAGTTGATAGCAAAAGATCTTTATTAGGTAACATTAGTAAAATTTTTGATCCCCTAGGACTAATTTCTCCCCTAACTATTCCTTTAAAAATTCTAATTCAACAAACATGGACCAGAATATTAGGCTGGGATAACCCTTTACCTACAGACTTGCTGGAGAGTTGGGAAACCCTCTCAAAAGAATGCAACAACCTAGCAAGTGTTAAATTTCCGAGAATGGTGGGAAAAGAAGGTTCTTCCTATGATTTACATCTGTTTTGTGATGCTTCACCCAAGGCTTATGGAGTAGTTGCTTACATCAGTAATTATGAGGATGTTCCTATAATTTTATCTTCTAAGGCAAGAGTAGCTCCTCTAAAAGGTAAAACTTTACCTCAGTTAGAACTAACAGCCATGTATGTAGCAGTCCATTTTGGGGTGTATATCAGGAAGACCTTAAGTAATATAAAGATTAATACCACCTATATATGGTCAGACAGTGAAGTAGCCCTTCAATGGGTAGTGAACAATAAAAGTAACATCTTGTATGTCAAAAATCGAGTACAAGATATGAGAGATGCTGATCCTGACTGTTATTATCTCCATCTCACAACTAAAGATAACCCAGCTGATTTGTTAACTAGAGGCCTAACTTATGATAAATTTATAAATAGTGACTCCTGGTTTCATGGTCCGGAATGGTTGAATAATAAAGATCTTTGGCCAGAACAGAAATTTAAGACGAAGATGGAGCCTAATGCGCTGACTGTCCTAGAAGTTCAGGAAAAAGAACTTGAACCCTTGTTTGATCCGGAAAGAGTTGGTAGTTGGAGGAAGTTAATAAAGATCACCAGTTTGGTTTTCCAATTTTTGCAAAAGATTAGGGGGAACAAAACTCTAAACCTAATGAAACCCCAACAATATTGGTTGCTATACTTACAGAAGAGTAGCTTCCCCGAAGTTTACCAATATTTTCAGAAACCACTTGTAACAAGGATACCAGATTTGGTTAAGAGTTTAAACTTATTTGAGCACAATGATTTGATCAGATGTAGTGGTAGGCTGGACCAAGCTGGTCTCCCCTTTCACACTAAATTTCCACTGTTGTTGCCTAGACAGCAACATTTGACGAAATTATTGGTCCTATATGCTCATGAAACCACTTTGCATGGTGGTGTTTCTGATACATTGTGCAAATTGCGAGAAAACTTCTGGATCCCTAAAGGCCGACAAGTTGTGAAATCTACAATTAAATCCTGCTATACATGTAAGAGGTTAGAAGGACGACCGTATCATTATCCTTCACCACCACCCTTACCTAAAGAGCGGGTGAAAGAAGCTAGACCCTTTGAAATAATCAGTTTAGATTATACAGGCTATATGGAAGTCTTGAAACCAGACACCCTACAAGAGCAAAAGGTGTATGTGGTACTGTTTACTTGCGCTGTCACCAGGGCAGTTCACTTGGAGTTGGTCACTGCCGAAACTTTTTGAATGGAATTAGGAGATTTGTGTCGAGAAGATCTTGCCCGAAATTAATTATCAGTGACAACGCTTCTAATTTTAAATTAGGATCCGAACTTCTACATCAGGTCCTGCAGAGAGCGGAAGTCCAAGATGAATTCACCAGCAGAGAATGTGAGTGGAAATTCATACCGCCGAGAGCTCCATGGTTCGGTGGTTTCTATGAGAGACTAATAGGCATAGTAAAAGGGTGTCTTAAAAAGGTATTATTCAGAAAACCAGTAAACATGGATGATTTACACACTATAATTACGGAAGTGGAATGTCGTGTTAACAACCGCCCCTTAACGTATGTCCTTAACAGCCTCGATGAGCCAGAAGCCTTCACTCCTCCTCATCTTATTTGTGGATATCGATTGGACTCTTTGCCTGCAATAACTACGGCACCCTATGATTTGGATCCCTCTTACGTTGAAGCTGATAAATTGAACACTAAGTACCATCAGTTATCCAAATTGATTAACAAATGGCAGGATTCATGGAAAACTCAATATTTGTCATCCCTTCTCGATAGACATGTACGCCAAAAGTCGGCTAATAAAACGGATGTTGATATTAAGGAAGGGGATGTAGTGTTAATTCACACTGATAAGTCAAGGAATAGTTGGCCATTGGGGAAAGTTATTGAATGCTATCCGGATAAGCAAGGGATAGTTCGTACAGTGAAGTTAAAGACGGCCCAAGGCCTTGTACTCAGGACTATTAATAAATTATATCCATTAGAAACAGCCGTGAGTTCCCGTCCGGAGGCGCTTAATACAGCACTCGGGGACGTTACTCATGGCCGTAGGGATACAGATGCGGGAAGCTCAGATAGACCACAGCGGGGAGCCGCACAACGGTTCCGAGCTCACCTGGGGGAGTTAATTAAACAGGGTGATGTTTAGATTTCTTGGCCCCCAGGATGTCGGAAATTTAGGAATAATTCCTCCCATTTTCTATTTTAGTTGGTGATGGGCAGTCGTATTTTGGAAGTATAATGTATTATACGTAACCCAGGGTGATGGGTATATAGGATTACGTATATTTATACTATGGTTCATAATTTAGTCTTTTTCCCAGCCAGGGGTGGAATGTGCACATAGGCATTTTTAGTTATTTGATTGGTGGATCGCCTCTGTTCTTCTCTCCAGAGGTCTAAGTTTTAGTCTCGGCTAGGCCTCGGTCAATTACGAGTCTCGAGACCTCAGTTGCTCGGGCTCTCGCCCACGCTCTCAGTCCTAACACATTGAGTCTTAGTCTCAGATGATCTCGAGTCGAGTCAGAGGCAGTCCCAGTCATGCCTTAGTCACGCTTGGAAGCAGTCTAACCACTCTCGTGGTATTGAAAGAGAATTCGGTTGGGACAGACTGGACTGATTAATTAATTTACGACAGTGCTTCCTCCTAGATGGGAATGAACATTATCAATTCACTTTAATTTATAAATAGTGTAAATAGTAATGCTTACGTAAAAAGTACGTATTTGGTCCAGGCCGTAACCTCCAGTAATCCGCCAAGCACTAGCAACAAGCAACATCTTCAACAACTCAGACCATATGGCAACAACCTACAAGCCTCTCCATTGCTACTCTTAAACTAAGTAACTAAATGACCCTTAGTGGCGAAAGACTGGGCGAATAATATTTCACCAGGGTTTCCAGCTTTTATTTGAGGATCCTTAAATAGATCGTTTAGTTGCTTGGTAGGGAACACAACCTACACGTCATTACGATCCAGGTGAGTCCTGGGAGTAAGACATATATATCCGGACAAATTATGTAGTGTTGTAGGCCTATTTTTGTCTTGTTTAGTGCAAGTGATTAGCCAGTTAAATATTTACGACACTACCGAGGGTATATTCTAAATTTTTCTAATTTTCCCCCCACACCTTTAACACGATGTCCCTCTCTGAAAGCTGGAAGACTGGGTGGAACGGGGAAGGTTGGGCAGGGAGGGAAGAAGGGGAGTATGGTAGGGAAAGGAGAAGAGAAGGGAAAACTGAGTAAGAGGGGGTCAAGAAAGGGGGGATGGAGGGAGGAGTGGTGCAGGAAATGAAGTGGCGAGGGAACAAAGGTGAGACCAGGCGGGGTGGGGTGGGTGGGAATAGGTGTAGGGAGAGGGGGAAAGAGCGACTGATTTTTTTTTTTTTTTTAATTTGATCCCGTAGGGCTAGTTTATTGGACGTCCCTTCCTCATCCCGTGAGGGGGTAGCGTCAGTAAATGGTGACTATATGAGTGGCCAATAAGGAAGGAGTTATCTCGCTGAGATTCCTCCGAGCTACAGTAATGTAAGAATAACTTTGGCCCAGAATTTATACGTTATTATAGTACACATAATTACAAAGATTATAAAAATAAAAAGGATATATTGGCATAAGCATTTTATGACAAACAGTAATGCCTATATATAACCCTACTTGATGATATAGATAATTACAAAATATATACAGTACATAATGATGCTTAATTGGTATATACATTCATAAATACTAATGGGGATAATATTTAAAAATACTGAGTAGCGATAGCTATCCAATTACCAAAATATAGTAACTACGAACTATTACAAAGATACTAGTATATATAGATAAGCAATCTTGTGACAGACTTCCCTCATGCCTCCTCTCTCTCTCTCTCTCTCTCACGAGAAACGACACGCACGTAGTTGTACATACTGTTCCAAGAATAGTGCACACATAAATCACGGGCAGGGAACACCCTATTTAACCCTTAATACTAACACCACTACAATGACTTAAATTGCAATCCTCATAGCGGTACACATGAGTTTAAACATGCTAGAAACTACTGGCATTAACCACTTCACTGCGGCGACGCTTCTTTAGATGAGGGAGACATTTTTAGAACTCGGACTGTCAGTCAGTAACTCACTCAGGATTTTTGGAAACATAGAACTCAACCCCCATAAAATAATGCGCACCCTCATCTACTGATATTGTATTTATTACAATCTCGCTACCAGACGATTAATTCATCAGTCAAGCCCTCTATCTCGATGACGTAGTTTCCATTTTATTTTTGCTATCTTCGAATGATTTTATTGAGCTTGGGAAAGATGGTTTATAGTAAAAGGTTACATGAAGGTTATGGTTAACGTCTTCATTAGGAAAGTGGGAATAAAGAGAATAAAATAAACATTTATGCCATTACAGTGAATATTTTAAAACTGGTTGCCGAGCTGAACATAATGATCTAGAAATATCATGGGTAAAATCAAAATATACGTAAAGGGGGTAACTTGCCCAATTAAACCCCTTACCAGCCAAAACGGTAATTTACAAATGATAGGTGTGCTGTACTGTACTCCTGAAAGGTCGCCGAGGAGCCTACATGTCTTGGCGCTGTGCACCCTGTGTGGAATGGCTGCGGCGTCCATTCGCGAGCTAAATCTGTCCTTAATTCCTTTCACCTCTCCGTGGGAAGCACTCTGGTCTCATTCTGGTACTGGTAAGGCGCTTGCTGCCACAAAGGGCCACCAAGTCCCTACACGGTGTATGTACTGTACAGTATCTGTAAGATGGTCCCACAGAGGCAGTTACCTACCTGTGATACAAAGTGCAAAGGAGTACAAAGGAAAGCAAACAGCAACAGATCTAATGGCCCTTTCGGGGCTGTTGTTACAAAGAAGAGGATCCCTATGATATCTAATCCTATGAGCTGAAGAAAAAGATAGAAAAGCAAGAAGGCCTCACCAGCAAACAAAACCCTGCAGCCGAAACGGGCAGGAAAAAGTAAGGACTACTATGCGGCATAGAATAACTGCCACGAAAATTTCATAAGAAGGGCTGAAAAGGGGGAAAAAGCTATATCCTACACTAACGTCTTTGAGGTAATTTTAGCATTATATGAGAAAATGCTGGTATATTCTCCCCGATCTACAAAAGAGGAAAGTCAGTCAGATTAATTACTCAGCCACGAACGCGTTTAACCGAGGATTCCAGGCCAGATGCTCATCCAATCTATTTTTTAACGTTATTACCGTGTTACGGTCTACCACATTTCTAAGCAATTTATTCCATATGTTCGCAACTCTTACAGAAAAAGTTTTTTGCTTCATTAGGCTGGAAATATTTGACGATGATAATATAACCGTTGCTTCTAGTGTACTTTGACTGGTTAGTTGTAAAGTACTTGTCAACTACCTTGTTGCCATGTCCCTTAAAAATTCTGTATACTCGTACTTGAATCAGATCCCTTTCTTAATCTGTGCTTTGATAAGTTAAACACCTTTAGCTCTTCTAAACGTTTCTTATACGGTTTGTTCTTTAATCTAGGTTTTTTTTTTGTGTTTTTTTTTGGTGATACTTCGCTGCACTCTCTCATTTCTCCATATCCTTCTTATAATAACGTGTCTAAAACTGAACACAGTATTCCAGTTGGTGTCTTACTAAGGTGAGAACGATGTTCTCCAATTTAAATTCAAATGCACATCCAATAAATCCGACTAGACTTTCTTTATTGCCTCCGTGCGCTGTTGACTTGGTTTTTAAATGCCTGTTATTATTCCTAAATTTTTTCTCTGGGTTCACATCCTCTAGCTGAGTTTTATTCTCAGTGTACCTAATTTTTCATTTTTGCTTCCAGTATTTAAAACTCTGATTTGTGAATATTAAAATCCATTTGCCACTTTTAAGCCTAGTTAAATAATCTAAGATTTCTTTTAATAATCAGCCTTCGTTTGGGTCTATCAGCTCTATTACCATCACCAAATCTGGAGATTTTGCAACACAAACCTTCATCAGTATCATCAATATACATCAAGAACAGAACATGTAACATAACTGAACACTGTGGTACTCTGTTTGCGCCATTCATCCACTCTAATTCTCTCCTATTAAAATACAACGCTGTTTATGTTCCATAAGTCAAATTTCAATTTATTTTTGTATACTGCCTCTGAGTGAGTGCATGTGAATGAGGTTGAGGGGAGGACAGTGAGGAGGAGGCCAAGGATGAGATGGAGGGTTGGAATGGAGAGGTATATGAGAGGGGCTGTGAGCTGCGAGCAGGGTAGTGAAATGGCTAGGGACAGGGGGACATGGAGGCGATTTGTTTGTGGCAGCCCCTTACGGGATTAAGGCGTCTGGCAATTGATAGACAGCCTCTGATATCACAGCCTTTTCGTTTTTCAAGAAGACGTTGATAGAGAACGTTATCATAATTCTGGAAATCGAAATAGATTACAATAACAGATTTAGTTTTATCATACATATCAATAATATCACTGGAAAAGTCAAAGAGATTAGTAAGATATCACCGATTGTTCCAGAATCCATGCTGTGTCTTTAATGAAATTATTTACCTCTAATTGCTTGACTATTTTATCTCTACGCATGGTTTCCAATAACTTACAGTACATACTACTGACGTTAAGCTAATTGGACAATACTTTCCAGATTGAGCTTTATTGCCCTTTTTTATTACGGGAGTTACGTTCACTAGTTTCCAATCCTGAGGTACAGTGCCACTTAGTGATGTATTGAATATTTGAACAAAAAGCTTCAGTATTTCATTTTTTATTTCCTTCAAAACTCTTGGAGATATTTTATCTGGTCAACATGTTTTGCTCATCTTAAGTTTACATTTCTCTAATAGTACATTTCTCTCACCGATCACTTCGCTCATTGTTCTGTCTTCATCGACGAGCAGTGTGCGGA
This sequence comes from Coenobita brevimanus, assembly GCF_032717465.1. Lineage (NCBI taxonomy): Eukaryota > Metazoa > Arthropoda > Malacostraca > Decapoda > Coenobitidae > Coenobita > Coenobita brevimanus. The sequence goes on from NC_137011.1 coordinate 13,298,472, forward strand.
GAAAGATGGAGGTAACAAACATGGCTTTTCTGCTTTAAATACTGATACAAAATAGTGCCAGTCCTGGCTATTGCAGTTCATCGTTTGTATGCACACCAATAGCTGTAATTAGCAGCCCCATTGCTGGCGTCAGTATCTTCTAATTTCTCATGTAACTAAAACATTCTTTTGGTTTTGATGTGCTGATGATTGCTGTATGTGCTACTAGATTTTTTTTTTTTTTTTGGCTTTCTTTTATAAACTTTATATAATTTCGACGAAAGTTGTAATATTTATAATTGTCCTCCTGAGTACCCATGACTTTGTAGGTTTGATGAGCAAGTTTCTTTGCTGACAAAAGAGCTCTTGATATTGCTGTTTCACCGATTTGGCCTAGAACTTTCACAGGCAGTCTTTATGCATCAGTACACATACCCTGACAGCTTTATTAAAATGGTCTGAAAACCATGTCTATCATCATGAACATTTGCTGTCTGAATAATCGAACTCGTTGTCTGAATAATCGGTTCCCAGTCGTTACTGCATAATATGAGATTAAATTTCTGAAAGTCAGCTCTTTTGCAGTCTGATACCTTTTTTGTAACAGGAATTCATGCTGCTGTCGGTGAGATTAAGGCTGGATGTGACTATGGAATTATCACTAGCACCAAATTTAGTTTCTACAAGAACATTACCAAGTTTTGCAATGTTGCCCGACTATAGAATTATCACTAGCACTAAATTCAATTTCTACAAGAACATTACCAAGTTTTCCAATGTTGCTAATCTTATATACTATAATCCTCTGTGTGTGTGTGTGTGTGTGTGTGTGTGTGTGTGTGTGTGTGTGCGTGCGTGCGTGCGTGCGTGCGTGCGTGCGTGCGTGCGTGCGTGCGTGCGTGCGTGCGTGTGTGTGTGTGTGTGTGTGTGTGTGTGTGTGTGTGTGTGTGTGTGTGTGTGTGTGTGTGTGTGTGTGTGTGTGTGTGTGTGTGTGTGTGTGTGTGTGTGTAGTGCAGCCAAAACTGGAAAAAAGATATTGATGAGACTTGGCAGGATGGTTGGAATTGGATCCCAGATGAACTAGTTTCAATTTCATGTCCAATGATATTTTCTGAAGGATGCTTCTGATAATTGCCCCCACTGGTGTTATAATACGCACACATGGAGGAGGCAGCGCGGCATTGCTATAGAGTTGGATACATCTTTGCAAAAAAGAGAGTGAGAGAAAGAGAGAGGGAGGGGGGTGTACATCAAAACTCTGATGTCTATTACTTTATTAATGCTGTGAACAGACGATTTTACTCTGGAGAAAATAGTGGCAGCTGTGGTGATGGTGGTGGTAGTAGCTATGGTGTTGGTGGTGGTGGTGGTGGTAGCTGTGATGATGAAGGTGGTGATGGCTGTGATGATGAAAGTGGTGATGGTGGTGGTGGTGGTGGTAGTTATGATGGCGATGAGGGTGGTAACTGTAATGGTGATGGTGGTGGTAGTGGTATCTGTGATGGTTGCTGTGATGGTGATAGTGGTAGTAACTGTGGTGGTGGTGGTGGTGATGGTGATGATGGTGGTTGTGGTAGCTGTGGTGGTGGTGGTGAGGAGAGTTGGTAGCTGTGGTGGTGGTGGGGAGGGGCGGTTGGCAGCTGTGATGGTGGTGGAGGTGGTGGTGGTGGTGGTGGTACCTGTGGCAGCGGAGGTGGTGGTAGCTGTAATGATTATGGTGGTGATGGAGGTGGTAGCTATGATGATGATAATGGTGGTGGTAGCTGTGGTGGTGGTGATGGTGCTGATGGTTACTGTGTTGGTGGTGATGGTGCTGATGGTTACTGTGTTGGTGGTGATGGTGCTGATGGTTACTGTGGTGGTGGTAGCTGTTCAGAAATGGCTTTCATTTCGGCAAGTGCTTTGTAACTCATTTCCTCAAAAGTGAAGCATGGTTCAGAGACGGCTTGGATCTGGACAAGTGCCTAGCAGTCCAGTAGGGCTACAGGGCTTTTCCCCAAGCCCAGAGATATTTCCTCAACGTGTTGGCTGATCTACAAACTGATGTAACAAACTTTACAGCAAGTTAGTGTGCAAGTCCAACCCTGTGTGTGAGGATAAGGATTTATTTCTTCTCCTTGCAAGTAAATTATAATATACAAAAAATTCAATATTCTGGAAGCAAGTGACTTTGGCAATCTGTTCATATACTTTAGTTGCCAGCCATGTGAGCCCAGAAATGTTGTTTCAAACGGAGCATTTTTTTTTATGGAAATATGATCACTGGGATCTAGAGACTCAGAATCACAGGGGTGCTATTATGAACACGTCGGACAATTTGAAAAATTAACATAATTAGATGCTAATTATGTCATATTTAGAAACACTCATATCTTCCATAGAAATACACTTGCAGATTTGATCTTGGTGTCTATACCCATGTTTTCTACCCCAAGGAATTAATTCAACATGTTTTCAACCTCGTATCTATGTTTCTAATATACATAATATGTATAATTATCAATCATTCATCAGTAATCGCCAATCTCCAAAAACTGTCAAGTAACTTCTTGGATAAACCTAAACTCAAGGATAATGCTGTCTCTTTCAGATGAGATTGTTTGTTGATAGGCAGGTTTCAAGAAAATTACTACTGCACATCAGTTATATGGTAGATATGATATCGTGGTCATGCTTAATCAATGACGTGACGACCAGAATATCACCATTACTTCGAAAGTGTTCATGATAAGCAAGTAAAATTGACTAAATGCTTTATTTACAAATCCTTAAGTCCACAAAAAACTCAAACAATGAACTAGTCTTCATTGTAAATCGCCTCATATCCCTCATCTTCACCGTCTTCTTCATAAATAGTTAGTGGATTGTGACAATTATCCCCACCTTCAAAGTGCCAATAGTCTGTGCAAGACAAGCCAGCTGATATGCAGCTGCATTTATTTTGCTTACAAGACGTTGCTGCACTGCAGCTGACGATGCCAAGGAATTGTTTCGATGTCACTGGCTGATCTGCCATACATGGCATTATTCCTCCTTGTGTGATTTCCCAGCCATAGTTTGAGATATCATTTGCATTAGCTGGAGGTCTGTCTTTGTCAGCAGCTTTCCACAAATGCAATTGCAAAAGAGCTCTGAGCGTGTGGAAGAGATCCGTGTCCGTAGGTGGCAGCTTCTTGAGTGGAACTGGCTTCTTTTTGCTTTTATGACGTTATATTTTGCCGCATTCATGGAAGAGGCCTTCGTTTGTCCATCTAGTGCCAGGAAAAAGACCTGAGAAGTTCTCTGAATCTCATCATGAGAGGCACCTTCTTCACCAAGAACCGTACCAAACCGCGAATGTCATTGTTTAGTAACACTTTTAAAGCAGAAAGCTTGCCTCTCCCACAGGGGAATGATATTGTGTCGCAGCCAGACAGTGCATACATTCCGAGAAGATCCTAACATTTGGCTCCAAGCTGTGCGACGGTAGCACTGATGTCAAGGACTGTCCCATCCCATTTTTCCATGTGTATGCAGCACTCTTTCGAGAGATCCTTTTTCCACACCCAGTACACTGCCAAAGCAAACACATCACTGTCATCATATAGCAGACAGATGATGCAAGCTCCTTCAGCAGCTACTTTGAGCAGGTTGCTTATGAGGGTGGCGTCAGCTTCATCATGGATGAAGAGACTGTTGACTCGGCCAATCATATTAACCATTTGGCCAAGGATAAAGGTGCAAAGGGGTTGACTCAGCTGTCTCTTGCTGCTCTTCTTACCTCTGCCAATGATATTATGTTTTTGCCCATGTTGGTTTGTTTTGTTTTGCTTTGCTTTTTGTTTGTCGGGTTGTCTGTCTGTCTCTCTGTTGGCAGGCCGGATTTTGATGAAATTTTGTTGGAGGATAGGCCGTGGCCCAAGGAAGAAATAAATAAATTTGGGGGCGGATCCGGGTCTGGATCCAGAGTATTCCGCACAATATCTCCAAAAGTTCTCAATGAATTTCAATTACATTTTGTGGAAAGGTGGGCCATGGACCAAGAAAGAACTGATTAGATTTTGGGGATGATCCGGATCCGGATTCGGATCCTATATGCACGGATCGGTTAGCAGGATTACTCAAAAAGTTATGAAACGATTTTGATGAATTTTTCTGGAAGGATGGGCCATGGACCAAAGAAGAAATAATTAAATTTGGGGATGGATCCCCATCCGGATCCGGAGTATCTCGCACAATATCTCCAAAAGTTCTCAATGAATTTCAATGAAATTTTGTGGAAAGGACCAAGACAGAATTGATTTAATTTGGGAGCGGATCCTGACCTGGATCCTTTTTAATGGCAATGGGATTGGCGGAGGTATGCGCTCTCTGAGTGCTTTCTAGCTTTTCATGATGCTCTCTCGAACTGGAAGAGGAGAATTAAGTGAAAGGATATTTTCCATTGCATCTTCACCAGCTCTCTTCTGGCACTCATGATCCTTGGCACTTGCGCTCATGGTTCTTTGCACTTATTCCATCGTATCAAAGATCACAAACTTTTCAGCATATTCATACTTGTCACTTCTACGCCGCATCTTCATGCTGTCAGCAATATCGGACACAGTGCCAGATACTGGCCAGACGTCGTGATACAACAGCTGACTTGCATCAACGAGAACATCTGGAGTTGAGGCGTTCTCATGAGGGCAACTTATTCGCCTGACCAAGGCAGACTTATCCCCTTTCCTTATATAGCCAAATTCATCAACCAGTGCCGCTGGAACTGCACTGAGCCCATACTGGAAGATGTCCTTTAGTTCGATGTCTCGCTGTTGCCCGACTACAAGTAGTCGTGTGACTATAGCTTCCACATCATACACAGGCTTCCCTTTCATGTTGAAAGATTTCTTCATATGCTGCATGACTTTCACTTGCTTCTCAGTCTTTTTGTGAAAGCCATCAGGAAGTGCTGCTGCAAAGTCTTTGCTCAACTTCTCTCCAACTGTGACAGAGTTGTGTACATTGACTTCTGAAGAGGCCATCTCTCCACTGACGATGCCATACAAATGAGATGAGGTTGTTTCCAGGGGATGAGAGCGATTCTGCAGTTCTTCGTATACCTTACTCCTATCTTCTTCATCGAGTTGTCCCCTTTTTTTCCCTTTCTTCCTTATGTTTGCCCCTGGCTGCTTGTAATCCTCCTCAGGGTCTCCACAGTACATCTCATCGATAGTCACTGAGAGGTGCGAGCAGAAATTGAAAGAGGTGACCCAAACAGCTACTTGTTCAGCATTCGTTGATATCCCTTTCAGGCCACTTGTACCTTTCCACTGTTTGATGTAAGTCTGCTCGCCAAATTGGTCTGCAGGCACTGCTGGGCTGCAGTCTGAATGGCGACATACATGTGCTCCAGCCAGAAACTCCTTCTTGGTGTCATCTGGAATGTTGCTTATTTCACGGAGATGCCATGTGATCCTTTTGGCTGCAAAGAAGTACCTCTTCATTTCAGCGAGACAGTGCTGCTCAAGAAGATATTCGCCTTCATGCCATGCCCTCGTGAACAGGTGTGCGATCATGGTGGGGATGATGAAGCAATCCACCCACAACTTTCCAGTTGGATGTTCCCTTGCCTTCTCCATGTATACAGTAATCTCTTCATCTGTTTTTTATTCATCTTTCGGGAAATCATGCAGTACAGCTGCCACTTCGAAGCGAGAGGCGCGAAGTGTCATTGGCCATTTCTTGCCGTTGAGAATACTGGTCAAGGCTGAGTGGAGTAGTACCTCGAGGCCACTTGCCTTCATATGCACTCCAATACGCCCCAATAACGACATTAGTTTATGCATCATACCTGGTCTTAAAATTATGCCTTTCCATTGATTTGAGTCACTCCACTTTATGAGACAAGCCACAACGTGCAGCTGCATGTCAAGAGTCAGAGATATGTATTTCATTCCAAAGCTTTTCACAGCCTTATCCATGCAGGCCATGGCTTGCTGCATTCTGTCAGGGTGGGACGGAGGTAGATCCCATAGTGGGCCAAATACAAACATGGTCCTTTGTTTCTCAGCAGCAGCCTCTTTCCTGTCCTCACGAATATTATATAGTATGCCGACCAATCAACTGTCTCTGGATCAGTATGTAACTGTGAGTACCAGGCAGCATCCCTCCTCTTTGCCCTAACTAAACTGATTGCAAGATGTTCCTAATCGGAGGGTGACAGGGCCTTGTCTGGAAAAGATGGTGGGTCTAGTTTAGGTGGGCCCTTGTAGTGCTCACATTGTTGATATTGATTTGTTAGATGGAGAAACGAAGCCTCAGATTTCCTTAGCCGGGAGATCGTGAGCTGCATCACTCCAGCATTTCCTGTCATCATGATGTCTGTCGGATGCTGCGTGAACTCTGTAACCATTGCATGAGTGCTCTCCTGCCCACTGGGGTGCAAATCATAAGATCAAAGTTATCTGCCCAGTCAAAGATAGGCCCATGCTCAGCCGTGAGGCCTAGTTTCTTGTAGTATACATCAACATTCTCTGAGACATACTATGCTACTGATTTCCCGAATAGCAAAACTTAGTCGTATGTGGTTAATAAACCATGCTCATTCAGGGTCTTTATCAGCTCAGCTTTCACAGCAAGACCTAAGGTAGTCTGGTTTCTTGTCTTATTGTGCTGTTGGATACATTGTGCTAGAGACAGAGATGGCTTTGTAACTTTTCCATAAGAGACTGAGACAGAGACGAGTCCTAGGAGAGTCTCACTTGTGTCCTTGACAGTCATGAGGAAGCAATAGTCATTCAAGTCATAGTCGCGAGATTGAGGAATGCTTCTTACTTCAGCCTTGATCCTCCTTACTAACGTGTCCACTGCATCATCTTCAGTAGATCTTGAATGTTTCACAAATTTAAGAAATCTTGGGGAAAAAAAAAATCGTAAATCCAATGACAGTGTTACAACCTTCCATGTTAATAACAGTAATATCCTCACCGAAATGATCACACTCGTGGACTAACATCTGCTTCCTTGACAGATGTCCGGACCCTTCTACACATAACTGTAATTTAGCCACAGTCCAAGTCTGATGTAGGTCAGCTTTCATCAGTTACATACCTCAATGCCTCATCAACAATGGGTTTGCGTGATTCTGAACTTACTGTGTTCATAGAGATGTGACGAAATCTGTCGTAGCAGCGAACATGATTCTGCGCATCATAAGCAGGTAAGTCTGTATGTACACTACAAAGCCTTAAAGATACCTCTCTGTCCCAATCATCCTAACGTTGATCACAAATATCAGACAAAACTTACTTGAATATGAGCACCCCTTCCCCTGTCTCTTTTGTTTCTCATTGTTTTACCGGATCCCAGCGATCTAGATGTTTTGGATCTTTTTGGAGACACTCCTTGCCACAGATCAGACAATCTCTTCTGACCTCAAAAGTCGACCTTACATGAGAATTCAAGACTCTATCAGACTTAGATGTCCATGGCGCCTTTCTTTTGTTCCTACGAACAGTGTTCTGATTCCAAGGTCCTGATGTATTGGTAGAGTAACATGACTTATGATAGTGAATTGTTGCCGTTTCACCGTGTGACTCCACCAACTTCTCCAGCTCAAAGTGAAGGGAATCACCTTTCTCTTCGTTTCGAAAGGAAGCTTGCAATTACGCCCAATTCCTTTGCCATGAGAGGGAGCAAAGAAGCAGTGCTTTACTGTGATGAATCTGAAAGTAGACAAATAATCAGTTCACTATTCCTGAGGCGATAGCATAATTTGATTATACACATTATGCATATTAGAAACATGGATACGAGGTTGAAACATGTTCAGTGTATTCTTTAGGGTCGAAAACTTGGGTATAGACACCAAGATCATATCTGTAAGTGTATTTATATGGAAGATATGAGAGCTTTTATATATGATGTAATAACCATCTAATTATGCTATTTACACAAATTGCCCAACATGTACACGATAGCATCCCTCTGATTCTGGGTCTCTTGACCCCAGTGATCATATTTCCATAAAAATATTTCTGTGGAAACAACATTTCTGGGTATCACTACAGGAGGTATAGGGTCGGCAAGTGAACTAATATAATTTGTTGTCAGTTTCACAGAACTGGGCTAGTGGACGATAAATCAATCCTAGCGTTTTCTTTTCACGCAGTTCATTTCTAATTTGAACATAAAGTATGCCAATTTTATGGATGGACGACTTTGGAATTAGAACTGAACGTAGACTTGTTTTAATATATATCAACCTTCCCATTCCCATTCTCCTGTCTCTCACTGCTCAAAACAGTGTAACTTGGCTGACTGCATTTTGCTATAAAGTAACTTTGTTCAGTATCTATCAAAGATTCAGTATCTAACCAATTATTTCACTGTCATCAACAAATGCATGAGTCTCTAAATCTGTAAGTTTACTTGGTGAATTATGCGAATTTACAAAAAAAAAAAAAGTTTAACTATCTGTTTCTTTGATGAAGAGAATCCGGAATACTTGTCATGCCCTGATGACAGTTTGTGTTAGCCTGACTGCACCCCATGAGTGCTGTGCATTTTTTCATCCAGAAGGAATACACAGCATCATTCAGGAGACGGCCAAGGGATGTGGAACCGAATGCACTCAGGTAAAAATCATCTCCTGTGAATAAAGCTAGCTGCTTATAGAAATCGTTCCATGGGATGACAAACTTTACACCATCCTGTAAACAAAGGAATCTTCACATATTATTTATCGGTAGGATTGCCGGAGAAAACATTCTCTGCTCCAGTCTTAGGAATGACACCGGAGATCAGCACATTCTTTTATCTTGGACCTCTATCACCGGATCATTATCTTAAAATGTTCCAATAATTCCTCTGACCTGGTCCCTACCACGTCGTTTGTATCTGCTTTGCGTAACCACAGGCATACTGTCAGTCAAACCGCTGACCACTTCGTTCGAGGCCTCGCTCACGTCGTTCACTCCAAGAAATGATATTAGAAAAAATAATGCTTAGTGTTTTTAGGTGTTCTCTCGCAAACCTCAACTAACTGGCCTCGGACAATGGAGTCTCTAACCATCCCTACCTCATGGGGCTCCTCTTCTGTCTGAAAGAATCTGAAGCTTGTAATAATGTTTTCACTGGTATGATGGTCCGCTTCTTTACTGCTTTCCCTCCATTTCGTACTACTTGGAACTCCTGTAAGGACGTAACATTATAACAGAGGGTGGAGGAGATGGCCAGAGTTCTCCTCAGACTGAGTGTGGGGCACTGGAACAGTGACGCTAAGAATGGAGATGCTAGGCTGGGCAGTAGTGTTGTCCTCAGTGCTTAGGTCAGCGTTGCTGGCAACAAACCCTTGTAGCGAATGTAATCTGCTGGTAATAAGAGCAATTTGATTATTGGCCTCAGTTAACATCTCCAGCTGACATCGGTATCTGCACGTTCTGTACACAAGAGAAATAGTGTGTTCAGCCAACCCCCCACCTCAGCACCACCACAAAAAAAGAAGAAGAAAAAGAAGAAGAAAAACGAGCAAACCTTCCAGAACAAACGGAACAGGTAATGGTCGGCATTTTAAAATGACAGTTACATGCAACTGAAAAGGGATGGTATTGTATGCGTACAATTAAGTAAAATCAAAGAGAAGCTATAACTCTATAGATGTAATGTTCAGTCCTTGTTAAAAGACAAAAAAATAACAATCCTTAATTATCCAGTAGCTAAACACAGTTTATGACAAATGCCAGTGAGGGAGTAATTCCAACATTTAATTAAAAGGAAAAACTCAAATCAAATCAAATAAAGAAACAAATAATAACAAGAACGACAAGGTATCAACTTAGTCTAGTGGAGCAATACCTGTAGTACAATATCAGTACCTGAGAATATTGTATATCGTTACTTGTTAGGAAGTATGTGTTATGCTGGATGTTTTTAGACCGACTTCTCGTTCTAAAGACACCAGAGACTGAGCGGGGTCCTCTTTCTAGACCGGAAATAGAACACTTACAAAGGAACAGGGCATAAAAACTCGGCAGTACACCTTAACATTTCTATTGTCTCAGTTCAGTTCCCTTTCAATAAACATACAAAGATACACTGAATATGGGTGGGGTAAAGTGACAGGTTAAATAATACTTGCTTAACATATCACATGGGCACGGTGTTTACACCTGAGTCAATACATGGGAGAATTTCACATAGCCGTGGTGACACTGTTCATACACTCGGTTTCTCTGGACTGTACATGGTAGGTTGGTCTCTTTGGCCACACACTAGAATATTACTCTGGTTCTTGGGTGCTTAGACATATACACAGTACTCTGGATAAACTGGAGTAGAGACCTTTATGGGTTGTGTTTCTGTCTTACTGTTTTATATTACTTGCAGTCAAATTCACTGTTAAGTCTTTAGCATGACACTGGGATCTGGGGGCGTCGTCACTGGGCTGCTGAGGCCTGGGTTTAACTGATGTGGTGCCCGGGAGTGGGAGGGAGCCCTTCTGGGGAGCCCTCCAGCAGGAGGCACGGGATAGCTCTTGGGGGCATCGTGGCCCGGGCACGTGTCTGGTCTGGGGTTCAGGGAGACCCTTTTCTGCTCGGGCCTCGACCTGGTAAGGGGCCCTCCGGACTGGGGCCAAACAGCGTCAGGAGTCGGGCCTGCCACTTCTTGCTCCTGGCAGAGGGCTGACGGGGAGTGGGGTCAGAACGGTCCTGCCTTGGGGTCCGCAGGCTGGCCCTGGGAGGCCTGGGTCGCCTCTAGGTTGGGGCGCCATCAGGGGTTGGCTGGGGCACCTCACCTGTGGGCGTCCATCAGGATCCGGTGTCGTCCAGGGGCAGGCTGTACGCCGCGAACCCTGCCTTCGGCAACAGGACCTCACCACCACTCCTGGAACGGCAGCACCTCCGGGGAACCACATCTGGAGGGAGAGAGAGAAGGGCGTCCCACGCAGCCGAGGGGTGGAGATTGGGCCACGCAAGGGACCTTCCCCTCCGGGAGAACCCTCAGGACTGTAGATGAAGGGCGTACAGTGGCTGTCCCTTCCCCGACGTGTAGAGTGGCCATCGTCACGGTTCCACAGCCCTTTGGGGTCGCAGCAGAAGGACGTAGAGTGGCCGTTCCTTCCCCGGCGTGTACAGTGGCCGTCGCCGCGGGCCTGCTCCCAAAGGAGGAAGAGGTAGATGAGGGACGTAGAGTGGCCGTTCCCTTCCCGGCGCGTACAGTGACCATTGCCGCAAGTCTGCCTGCCCAGTGGGAAGTAGCTGAGGGACGTTCAGTGGCCGTTACCGCGGGGCTACTCCTGTAGGAGGAGGAGGAGGAGGTGGATGAGGTACGTACAGTGGCCATTCCCTCCCCAACGCATACAGTGGCCGTCATCGCGGTTCCACTCCTCCTGCCTTTGCCTGTCGGTGTGCGCTCAGTAGCTGCCACACCGAGGCGGCCTTCAGATGTGGCTGCAGCAGAAGGACGTACAGTGGCCATTCCTTCCCCGATGCATACAGTGGCTGTTGTTGTGGGGCTGAAGGGGAAACAACTGAGGGACGTATAGTGGCCATTCCCTCGCCGGTATGTACAGTGGCCATTACCGCGGTGCTGCCTGGGACTGTATCTGGAGCAGTCCCACCCCGATCCTGACGAGGGCCGGTCTGACCGAGAAATAGTGTCGCATTCCTGCTACGTCGTGGTTGGGCAGGTTGAGGGGAAGAGGGACACAAGGTCGGGGCACCCCGGCGCCTGTCTTGCTCTGGGCCAGAGTCACACTCACCTGGCCCGCCGTGGTGTCCTGGGGTGGGGTTAGGGCTGCGGCTCCATAGCGGGGTGGGGGGCCCGGCGGTGGGGGGGAGCATATTAGTATGGTTAAAAGCTAGTCATTTCACAGAAAGGGAAAGAGATCGTTAAATTCACATCCTAAGAGGTAAAATCAAAAATATTTTAAGAAGTGACAATACGAAATCAGTTTGTACCTGCACTTAGATCATGCTGATACTTGTCAAGCAGAGATAAAGTACGCTGAATTCATCTACATCTGAAGAGATAAAAAAAAGAGAAAGATCTGGAAAGGGGATTTAATCACAAATTAGGAATTAAACTGTAAAAGAAGTTCGAGTTACACTGTACTAGGTGAAACAGCCATTTTCAATTATGACCAGTACATTTGTTTTTCATGAATAGTGTATGTGACAATAATGTGACTTCTTAGTTCATCTTAAACATGACTAAAAATAGACATAATTTAAAGAGGTGTATATTATGACTTAGTGAAGGGCTCAGATATCATACTTGGTAGCGTTGACCCTTCAATTTAGTACGAGACACCGTATTCCTGCCCCTGTTGAGGGTTTTCCATTGTGTTTTCTGAGAAGAGTATTTTCCTGAGGGGAGGAGAGTTGTCGCCGAAGCCATTACTATAGATTGTGGTCTTTTATTAACCCACTGTATCTCCATACATACTAGTTGACACCAGGGGGTTTGGACTTGTTCCAGGTTAGGGCAAGGTTTGAAAAATATTTGAAAACCAGACAATGGCCAAGCTGGACCCAGCCTCGAAGGTAGAATACTATGTCAAAACTTGGTTTAAGTCCACTGCCAGACTTACAGCCCTGAAACTTTCAGGTAGTTTCTAAATTACCACGGTTATATTATTATCCTTAAATGTGAAAAACAAAAATTGTCACAGGAGTATTTTAAGGAATTAAAATAATTCGTGCCCTTTGACCATCCTAGCTTTTATTTTTTAGAGTGATACTGCACAGGATAAAAACTCATCACCCTTATTTCATAATTATAAAATAGTTTTCAGTATTAGAATGGTGTAAGAGACTGCTTAGTTTTACTGTAGGATGGCAAACTGCTGACACAACTGATCTGTACCTCTTCACACATCTGTTTTGTACAATAAGCTCCACAAAAAAGTGAGCCAGTAGCAGTGGTGAGGGTATGAAGACTGTCCCTGCCTTACTGGACTGCAAGTTACTGTTTAGAGGCCCCCATCACGTAAAATAGCACCGACCTAGTTTTTAGTAAACACTAGCTCTATATCAGTTTTAATTTAGTAGAGACCCTTAAGAGAACATAGCAGTGTTACTCTTAAGACATGGGTCTGGTGATGTAGGTTATTATGAAAACTAATACCATGCCTGTATTGCATAATGTCTCTTCCACGGGATTCAGAACAGCCCGACGTTTTACTCCGGATGCCGACACACGACTGAATGTGTAAATAAACAGTATTCGGGAAATATCACGTCATTGAATGAATAATATTTCACTGTATTATTGAAATCCTTGTGCAGTGGGGTAACAGGACATGTGAATTAAGATGCCTTAGGCCTACCCCGTAGGTGAATATTCACTCAAACAATGTATAATAAAGTGAGTCCACCAACACAACTGTGATCATATCCAATTAACATTGCATCACATCGGAAAGTACTTAAATTTGTTTAGGGTACTAATAGAATTTTATAATTTATTTGGCAGAAACATGCACTCATACAGCTATTTCTTTAGAAATTGTTAAATACTCCATCACAACCCTTAGGTCCGCAGTTATTTCAGGCAGAGTACCTCCCACCAAGGTAAAGAGAGACACCAGCTATAGTCAGGGCCTGGCCAAAACTGGTAGGGGGGTGCACAATACGTCACCGCGTCCAAGGACCCAGGTTTAGTGGCTCACCTGCGCTCATTCTCTTCCTGGCTGCCTACCTGTGCCGAGCTCCATTTTCTATGAACAGTGACGGGTGTGAAGTATGTGAGACTGGTGCATTTTACAGTAGAAAATGATGCGTGCATGTGTGGTGAAAGGATGTGAAGTGAAATATTATTTTGTTAAAATAGGTGTATTTTAGGATAATACTAAACAAAGAAATTGCAAACAGCTCCAAAAGTACAAAGAAAAAGATGGAAAAACATGTAAAATAAATATACAAAAGTCCTATTGCTCTGTTTTATTCATCAGTCCATTATACTCTAGTGAAGAAACAACTTATTGCTTTCATGTTCAGCAAATAGAAGGGAACGTAACAGAGAAAGGGGCGAGGTAAGGTGTGGGAGTGTCGAGGCTGGTCTCCCGTTCTCCCAATCCCAACACCTCTCTCTCTCTCTCTCTCTCTCTCTCTCACACACACACACACACACACACACACACACACACACACACACACACACACACACACACACACACACACACACACACACACCTCCCCGCCACACACACAGTGACGTCACTACACCCCTGACCTCCCAGAAAAGCTGCGCGTGTCTGTACCTGGTGTCTGTCTCTTTACCTTGCCTCCCACACTCGCAATTCGGGGGTGTTTTGGCAACTTTCACCAAAGGCAAATTGACTGTGTTCTGGCTAAAGAGGAAGAATTTACACACCTGACAACGCAATCCGCACCCCCGTAGGCCTAATGGTTACCGCACAATCGCGCGTCAAAGTTCAAAAAAGTTTATAATAGTTACCCCTCGAAAATGATCGAGAACGTGATAATTTTGATAACTACCCATTTTTCTTATTTAAACAGGTCATTTCAAAGTGTTTTGCCACTCCATCCATGAAAACAGGTGTATGCAGGTGTGGGGAGATCACTAGGCTGCGGAGAGATAAAGTAGGCTGTGAAGAGTGGGCCTACAGGTACGGGGGTTGGATATAACCAGCTTTGCACATGGAAAGAAAGCACTTCAGTTTGTTCTGTAACTTCTTCCATGTAAACAGGTGTGTATGTAGGCGTGGGGAGATAACTAGTGTGGGGAGTAGGCCTACAAGGCCTTGGTGGTACTTGGGGAGAAAAATTTCGGCAACAACCAAATTCTCTTATGAAAACCCTCCAGTTCAATGGGATTTGTCATATCAACCATGAAAATTGGTGCGTATGTAGGTGTGGGGAGACAAAACAGGTGTGGGGAGTAGCCCTACAAGGCCTCATAGTCATTCAAAAACTAACACAGACACATATAAATGTTTATAACCATAAAGGACATCAATATAAATTTGAATAATGCTATGGATGTTTGGGCATATCGAGAGAATGGATAATGAGCGATTGGTGAAAAAGATAACTAGATCTTATGTGAGAGGTGTAAGGCTGAGAGGAAGACCACGAATAGGATGGATGGACAGTGTGAAGAGAGCGCTGGATGCGAGAGGGATATCTGTTGAGCAAGAAAGAGTGGCTGTGCGTGACAGAAATAAATGGAGAGAAATTGTGAATGAATAAGTGATGACGCAGCCCTGAGGGGATATTCTCCCGCATTTGGTCTGATCAGCTAGTCAAGTCAGGTGCGGGTAAGGGGATGAGTCTGTTATGATGTGGCAGGGGTAAACCAGTTCTGCTGTCGGGCCCTGCTGCGGATGTCACTGATTGCATTGCACAGTTGACCCTTGTGCGGTGTGGTGCGGTGAGGATCTGTCCGTTCTCCCCTTTGGGGCAAAGATGCGAATACATGTGTTTGAATGGATGAGTAAGTGGGGAGTGTGTCGTCCTGTCTCGGCTACCTCCCTTTCCTTGGGGGAAGCAGCCTAGGTATATGGATGGATGGATATAGATGCATGCATATGAAAGGGAAAAAAAAAGAGGGCAATAATTTGTTTCCGATTTCACCTTTTACTGTCCTAACTTATCATTACACTTATTTATCACACTTCTCTTTTACACATTTATCACACTTATCATTACAATTATCACATTATCATTACACTTTATCACACTTATCATTACAATTTCGGCAACAACCTGATACTCTCGAGGGTCTGTAGTGGGTTGGAAAGGTACTGAGGGACAAGGAGGGAGGGTTGGGGTGGGGTTCAGGGGGGACACAAGGCTAGTAGGGTGGGAGGAGGGGAGTGTGTGGGTGGGAAGGGTCTCAGTTGGTGGTGGGAG
The DNA here is from genome assembly GCF_032717465.1 of Coenobita brevimanus. Taxonomy (NCBI): domain Eukaryota; kingdom Metazoa; phylum Arthropoda; class Malacostraca; order Decapoda; family Coenobitidae; genus Coenobita; species Coenobita brevimanus. The sequence continues at coordinate 13,314,290 of NC_137011.1, forward strand.
GAGAGATGCAGGTGCGTGGAGGGTTGGGAGAGTGATGGCGGACAAGGAGAGAATGAGGGAGTGGAGTAGAGGGTGGCATGGAGGTGGCCCAGAGGGGGGTACCCCCCCACCGCCCAGGTTGGTCCGATCCCCCCTCACGCCACCTCAGGGGTGAGTTCTCATTGGCCTGAAGCAATGTACATTATACCTCGGGCAAAGGAAGCGCTCCGCAATTTTTTACAGGCCCTGCTCAAATGATCCAATTAGGCATTTTGGCATAAAACTCAAATCGCATCAATTGATGCGATTAGGCTTTTAGGGGTTAAAATTGTTTACGGTACTAATAGAATTTTATATTTTATTTGGTAGAAACTTGCAGTCATACAGCTATTTCTTTAGACATTGTTAAATACGCCATTACAACTTCCCTCCTCCCCCCCCCTCTATAGACATAAGGATGCATGAGTGTGTTCTTACCTAAATGTATCTTTACAGGAATGAGTCAAGCTCGTACTGTCCCATGTTTTGAACCATGCTTATCATACATATCTTCAAATTTATTATTATTATTATGATTTTTTTTTTTTTGGGGGGGGGGCACATACTATTTCATTCGGCAGTGCATTCCACTGATCAACTGCTCTGTTTGGGAAACTGAATTTCCTTATATCTTTATCATTTCTCTTTTTGTACAATTTTCTGCAGTGTAGTTTTAATGTTGCTTCCCCATAGGGTATATACTCATTTACGTCTATTTTCCCAATTCCTGTGATACATTTATATAACATAATCATGTGTCCTCTTTTCCTTCTCTCCTGTATTGTTGGTAGGTTTAATTTTTCGTTTTTCTTCATAGCTTAGGTCCCTAGTAAACTTGGTGTCCATCTTGTAATGGCCCTTTGTACCTTTTCAATCTTATCTCTATGATTTTTGAGATCCGTATTCCAGACTACTGATGCATTCTCCAGAGTCTGTCTGATGAATGATGTTATTATCTTTCTCAGCATGTCTTCATTTATGTATGTGAATGCTACCCTCATATTAGCAAGCAGTCTGTACAAGTTCCTTACTTTTTCATTTATGTGGTCAGCCGGTGATAGTCTGTTACTGATAATCACGCCTAAATCCTTTTCCCTCTATGATGTGTGTAGGGTTGAACCTCCTAACTTGTAGTCCCAGTCTGGTCTTTTTTCACTTTTACCAGATTTTATTACATGACATTTGTCCACAGTGAATTCCATTTGCCATCTATTGCTCCATTCATGAAGCTTAGGTAATTCCTCTTGTAGCTCTATGCAAAAGTCTGTGTTTGTAATTTCCCTTTGTATTTCTGCTTCATCAGCAAACATATTTAGGTAGCTTCCATTTCCAATGTTGCTGTCTATGTCATTTCTATATACTAAAAACAAAATTGGGGCCAGCACCGAGCCCTGTGGAACTCCACTTGTCACTTCTCTCCATGATGAGTAATTCCCCCTTAGTACTGTTCTCATTTCCCATTTACTGAGAAAATCTTGCATTCAGTATACAGATTACCTTGGATTCCTCCTTGATTGTATTGTTTCCATAAGAGTCTTTTCTGTGCTACTCTGTCAAATGCCTTCTTGAAATCCAAATATATGCTGTTTACCCAGCCATCTCTTTTCTGTATTATTCCTGCAACTCTATCATAGTTACAGTACTTAATAAGTTAGTTACACATGATTTTCCCATTCTAAAACCAAATTGTCTTTCTGTTATCATGTTGTGTTTTTCCATGTGATTTACCCAAATTCTTCGTATCAGTTTTTCTAACATCTTGCTTACGACGCTGGTCAGTGATACTGGTCGGTAAAGTGGATTTTATCTATTTCCTTTTTTAAAAAGGGCACAATAATTGATTTCTTCCAAAATATCAGGTAGTTTTCCTTGTCTTAAGGATTCTCTGAATATTAAATGTAATGGGCTGCTTAGCTGTTTTGCACATTCCTGTAATACCCAACACGAAATCTTGTCAGGGTCATTGGATTTTCCCCTGTCTAATTTCCTCATCTCTTCCTGGACCTCTTGTTTCGTTATACATATATTTGTTAATATGTGTGGACATGCTTGTTCATTTTCGTCTCTCGCAAATCTACTTTCTTTTTAGTAAAAACTGACTGGAAATTTTTGTTTACTACTTCACAAATAACTCCTTCATTGATACAGATTTTCCCCTCATCCATGATGGATTGTATTATATCTTTAACTTTTCCTTTGCTTCATATGTAGCTGTAAAGCAACTTCGGCTGATCAGTATAATGTCTTCCTCAAACTGTATTTGAGCTTCTCTCCTTATCCTTGTATAATCATTTCTTGCCTGCTTGTAGTTGTTATATGCTCTTTCACTTTTATGTCGTCTGTATCTGATCCACAGCAAATCTCTTTTCTCTTTTTTTCATTTTTACAGTCAGTATTAAACAAGTTCTTTATCCTTATTTCCATGTCTTTGTGCAGTGGGACATAATTATGGACTCCTGTCTCGTAATATTCACAGATTTTTTTTATATATAAAACATTTGTATCTTGTCCTCTTATCTCCTTTTCCCAATCTATACCCCTAAAGTACTTCTATAGGTCATGATAGTTGCCCTTTTTGGAGTTTAGTCTCGTTTTGAAATTTCCATTACCTCTAACTACATCATATGGTATCCTGAAATTGTAATCTAGTACTGCATGGTCGCTCTTGCCGAATGGAGGATGACAGATTATATTGTCAATTTCATTTTCTTGCTTAGCAAATATAAGATATAATAACGAGGGGTCTTCCGGTCCTCTTTTTCTGGTGTTCTTCTCTACATGTTGTGTTAGAAAAAATTCCTATATAAGATCCAAGAGCTTTTGATCCCAACAACTTTCATGGCTTTTCACATCTAGAGTATTCCAGTAAATATTGGTGTTAAAATCTCCCGTTCGTACAATTCTTTTAGATTTTTCTTCCATTCTGTATAGTAGGATTCTTAAACCCTGAATTGTCTCTCCTGCCAGGTTTTCGTATTCGCCTCTGTCCCATGTGTTTGTCACGGGTGACAATTCAGTCCCACCGCGGGGGAGGGGGGGTCAGCCGGTGCATTGCCCCAGGGCCCATGGGGTCTTGGGAAGGCCCATGAATAAGTTGGAAAAAAAAAAAATCAAAACCTCTATTGTATGCATTTTTTTTTTTTTTTAAATAACAGGGACGAATTGGGCGAAAAGCCGGATTTGACAGGTAGACTGACTATAGACTACAGTATACATACGACCTAAGGGATATAGGATAGTCGTTACAAGGGCTGCATATACTGTAGGCTTGTAGCTCTTCGTGTCCGTGAACGTCACGTGAATGTTTTGGGTACGCCATTTTCGTTTTTTTACAGTCTCCATTTCATTATTTTTATGCATTACTGGTATGACTGTAGCCTGTAGGGTTGTATGGACCTTATGCAGATAGCCATTGTTTACATTTTGAAAATGAGGCTAAGAGCACGTGCTTCTTATGTGGGTCATGCTATTAGTAAACAAACCGGGTTTTCTCAGAAGACAATGGTTGTTAAAGCTTTTGAACACAAATGTCCAAATTTTTAAGTGTTAGGTTCTTGTAATATTATTTTCTCAAATTGTGACTTAAACAAATATTCATTTTTTTTATATAATTTAAATGATTTCTCGAGGTACTTTTTGTTATGAAAGAAATCAAAAGCACATACAGATTTATCAGAACAAAATGAAGCAGATGAGTCACCTGAAGAAGCATATTTCAGAAAGTCTGTGATTTATATATTATTGGATAATGTAATTGGTGGACTGACTGCTAGATTCAAAGCTGCCAAGAATATTTCTGAAATCTTTAGTTTCTCCGTAAGTACCAAACAATATCAGCAGAGGAGCTGGAACTAAAATCAAAATCACTGGCAGATAAGTATCCTGCCGATATCAGTCATTTTATCGTGATGGAAATGAGGCACCTACCAACAGTTCATAGCTCAAATTTTGGGCAGAACCAACTAAGCTCTTGGCAGCTTTTGAATTGCTTGACAGAGTACAGACTAGAAGGGCGCTTCCCAAATGTATCTGTCAGCCTGCACATTCTGCTAACCATCCCAGCCACTGTCAGCTCTGCAGAGCATTCATTCAGCAAACTCAAGCTGATAAATAATTGGCTAGACCACATTGAGACCAGTATTCAGTCTCAACTTGCAAGATCTCTTGATCTTGATGTTGTGCTTCATAATTCTGCCAAGAGGAAAGCAAGGAAAGCACCATTGTTTGTAAAATGAATGAGCCATATATGTATTCTGTATGTAATCTTTATGTATTGTATTATGATTTTACTTACATTATTATCAATTTAGTGCTTGGTTATTAATTGTCTTGCATTATTATCAATTTAGTGCTTGGTTATTGCTTTTCTTGTATTTTTGTAATAATTACACATATGTAATTCATGTACGGTATCTTATCACTCTAGAGGCTGAAACTATTTCTGGTCAACAGTTCATTTGAACGTATTTCTATTTTTTTTTTTTTTTGTGTCCGACTCCGGCCAAAGTCTTCAGGGTCTATAGCTCGGGGGCAGTAGCCTTTGCCAAGGGCCAGTAGTCCTCCTACACCTCCACATGTCACCACTTCGGCGCTAGCACCCACCGTCCATATTGAATACATGCTAGGGCTGTCTCATACAGGACTGGTGTATTGGTATTAGCAGGGGTATTTTTACGACATGTCAGCGGGTCATCTGGTAGATCAGGAAAGTCTGCTTTTTATGAAATTCAAATCCGTAAACTGTTCCTTGCCCCAGCCGGGATTCGAACCTGGGTCCATCAGGACTGCAGGCCGCCTCTCTACCGATTCAGCCACCGCCTCCCCCAGAGTTGTTGAAGCAGTAAAAAAATTATGTTACATATACGCATATCGTACGCCCCCCACCTCTACCTTTACCTACTGCAGAGGTGGGGTCCCCAAACTAGTCCTGCCCCGGCACATTTCAGTTTTCTCGGCGGCCCTGGTGGCATATATAGACTTGCCACAATTACTATCCCTTCTGATGTACTAATCTCTACTGCAACTAATTCTACATGTGAGGGTATGTCTATTTCTATCTCTATTACTTGGAGTCTATTCTTTGTTAGTATCATAACTCCTCCTCCTCTTTATAAATTTTTGTCTCTTTGTCAAATATTGTACTCATTCAAATTTAGAGTCGTTTGATATCCTTGAGGTTAATTTTGTTTCTGTTAGACAAATAATATGAGGCTTTTTTATCTCAAATAATTTGGATACCATTCCATCAACATTTGATTACGTCAACTTAGCCATATTGTTCACATATTTGACATTGGTTGAGTCTACTATCTTGCCTTTATTAAGTCCCTGCTGTTAATGTGCCTTTATTTACTTGTAATCCTACTACTCTGTAAAAAAAAAATATATATATATTTCTCTCTTCATCTGATCTTGCATCATTCTTTCTTCTGGCTTCATCCCCTTTTTCCTTTAGTAATCCCCATTCCTCTTGAGTTAGGCACCTTTTTATCCACACTTCTTTGTACTCCTCTGATTCCTTAAGCTTGTCAGCATTTTTTAATACCTCTTCTACAGTGTTGACGTTTTTGAAGGTTGCTTTCAGAGGCCTTGACTTGTTTCTCGCATATTTCCCTAATCTCTTAAATTCCTCTACATCTTTCTCAAATATTTCCTCTGATACTACTTTCAATATGTTCGTTATATTTACCATCTCCTTGTTGTCTCTTGTGAGTCTGTTCTTTATTACTTCTTCATCTTTATCAGTGATGACTATAGGTTTGTTAATCCCAGCTGTTTCATTTATCAGCCTTGGGTTCTTTCTTATGATGTCTTTCACCTCTCTTGTCATGCCTTTTGCTTCAGCCTTGTTTTTTAGATCTTGACTTGTTTTGGCTACTTCTGTCCATGTATTTTGTACTTCGTCTGTGTAATTTCTTATCATATCATTTGCCTGAGTTATCAGTGTCTCTGCTTTGTTCTGTCAGATTACCTGTTTGTCTAATTATGTCTTTATTATTATTGTACTCCGTTAAAACTCTTTCACGGGTGACTATTATATTTCCCATTTCGTTCATTTTCATCCTTATAATGTATACCTCAGCTTGAAGCTCAACTTTTGTTGCATCTTTTCTGTTTATTTCTTTTAACAGTTCCTCATTTTTTTTCCTTTTTGTTGGTACAGTTTCTTCCTTACTTCATCCAGTTCCAGTTTGAAAGTCTCCTCCAGTTTATTTCCTTTTCTGCTAATCAGTTAAATGAAACCAGTTCCATCAAGTCTGTGTAGTCATTATTTTGTTTTTTACTGTTTCCCTTCCTCTTACCTAGTTGCACTTCTTGAAAGTACGCCGTCTTATAGAAATATACTTTCTACTTACAGTTTAGCATATCCGTTGTCAGTGGACTTTGATGCATGGTCGTGAAGGGAGTGAATGTATGTTCGTTGGCTCTCTTCTCTAGCTTTCTAGGGTTGCCTCACAGGCATTAGTTTTTTTTTTTCACCATTCTAGTGGCGACTAGGTTAGCTAGTTACTCATATTTCTCCCCTCCCTGTAGCAAGGTACAGTAGGTGTCTGTGCCATTACACTGAGTTTACCTTTGCTTATCGCCCACGAAGGGTCCCCCCCACTGATCGCTCTGGGGCGTGAATAGACACGGTCGGGCCTCCCTGGAGTGGTTTGAGAGGGCAGCCTCAGACATAGGTGGTCTACCTCAGGTTATTTGTCCTTTGGTTGCTTTCTCACCTCCTTCCCACTTCCCCCGTTAGGAGGGAGTGGATTCTATGGCAGACGCCACTACTGCCTCCCCCCCCTCAGGGAAGAAGGTAGTCCTGACCGACCCCCAACTCCTTACACGGACTGACAGCCCCCAGACAGAACAGCCCCAGACTCGTTTGCCTCATGACGTCCCTGTTAATAATGCAGAATTTGTAATCATCACTGCTCTAGGTTCCACTCCCTTGAGCAGTCTCAATCCCTTCATGATTAAGAAGGTTATTGATGGCTGTGCTGGGGAGGTGGAACAAGTCAAAAAACTTCTGAATGGAGACCTCCTTGTAAAAACATGTAATTCATCCCAAGGTAAGGACTTGCTGAAGCTGTGCAAGTTTCACTGCTATGATATCGAAACCAAAATCCCAACTTCCATGAATTCCTGCAAGGGAGTTATCACTTGCAGGGATCTTATGGTGATGAGTGAGGAAGAGATCATAGAGGAACTCGTTCAGCAAGATGTCATCGATGCTAGATTTATCACCAGATTTTCGGAAGGTGTCAGGACAAAGACTGCAACCATCATTCTAACTTTTGATAAAGTGTCACTGCCTAGCCATGTAAAAATCGGCTACGAAATTGTTCATGTGCGGCCATACATCCCCAACCCTTTCCATTGTATGAAATGCCAGTTATATGGGGATGGTGCCAAGACTTGTCAGGCTTCCCAGCCAGTGTGTGGCAAGTGTGCAAGCCAAGATCATGATGCGGACCATTGTACATCTGAGACGGTATGTTGCTTTCACTGCAAGGGCACTCACTCCACTTCCTCTAGGGACTGTCCCAAGTGGAAGGAGGAGAAAGAGGTCTGCACAATGAAGGCAACTGAGGGCATTTCCTATTACGAAGCTAGGAAAAAGATGAAGGAGTTGCATGCAACTCCCATGCCGAATAGGTCCTATGCTTCGGCGGTAATGTCCCGTCCTGTGATGTGCTCTGTAGAGACGCAGACTGACCTTGTCCTTCTCCCTCCTGCCACTCACAGTACCTCTCCATCTCGGCCTCCCATCCGCTCCAACTCTTTCACTGACATCCCTAAGGTTTCAACCTATTCTTAGGCTGCTGCTGCCTCTCCATCAGTACGGCCTAAAGCAAAGTCCAACAAGTTTAGTAAAAGTAACATGACCATCCTCACAAAACAGTTCTTCCAGTTCCCACTCCAGCGAGGGAGAGGAAGGTTAGCTCTTCCTTGGGGGAGTCAGGGAACCTAGTAATTGACGACAATATGGAGGTTTCCGTAAACAAGCACTGGGATAGGTCCCCTGGTAATCGCTCGCCTGCTGGCGGGCAACAAAAAAAGACCAAGCACACTGGCCCCCAATGTATATCTTAAACCGCCGCATTCACTGTATTACAGTGGAATTGTAGAGGTATTGGGAATAAATTACAAGATATAGCAATCTTGCTTTCTATACACAGGCCAGACGTTGTTTGTTTACAGGAGATGCGCCTGGAGGATCATCCTGATCCTCCACAGTTAAAACACTACCACCCGTATAGAAGATATGAAGGTCACGGAGTAGCCATATACACACACAAATCACACCCACAAACGGAAGTGATTCTAAATTCTACTCTGGAAGCGGTTGCATGCAGAGTAAAATTTAATAACACGTATCTGTCTATTTGTTCTCTGTACTGTCCTCCACATGGCCTCATTGATAGTGATGCTTTATATTCACTATTTGAACATCTGCCTGGGAATAAGTTAGTGTTGGGCAATTTTAACGCCCATCACTATCAATGGGGTAGCTTGAGGATTGATGGTCATGGGCAGTAAGTAGCCGACCTAATACTACAGTCCAACCTCTGTCTTCTGAACGATGGTAGAGCGACTCAAGTAGATGATCATACTGGTAACTTTTCGGCCATTGACTTATCTTTGACCTCCCCTGGTATACATCAAGATTCCTCATGAGACCCTTACGATGATTCCTTGGGAAGTGATCATTTACCCATCTGTCTTTCTTATACACGCAACATCGTTTCGGACCCTCCACCTCCAATATTTAATTATAAGAAAGCAGACTGGGGATCCTTCTCAAGGATCGCCAATTTAGATATGTCTGGGGAGACCATAGATGTTAAGGTCGAAAATATAACAAAATCCATATTATGCGCAGCTGAGGCTGCTACTCCCAAGACTTCTACAGTTCATGCAAAGCATAGAGCACATTGGTGGATGCCGGATTGCCAACAAGCATTAAGAAAACGCAATAGGAGATACAGAACTTTTGACAGTCAGCCTACAGAGGAAAATTTCATTGCATACAAACAAGCACGGGCTGAGGCAAGGAGAATAATAAGAACGGCCAATCGTGACTCCTGGCGTTCCTTTGTGTCCATGATGACTCGCACTACACCATTACGTAAAGTCTGGTCCACTATAAGAATGTTAAATAATAAAGGCCCATACATACCTATTACGACCCTGCAGGTAAATAATAACATCTATGACGAGACAGTGGACGTTGCTAACATCCTCGCCAGGAGTTTTTCTCATATAAGTAGCTCAGCCAATTATGATCTGAGTTTCCAACATCATAAACGCATTGCTGAGCTACAAATCATGGACTGCCACATAAGACGTAGACTCCCCGTACAACCAAGAGTTTACGCTAGATGAACTGCTCCTTGCCCTTAAATCCTGTAAAGACACCAGCCCTGGACCAGACACCATCACGTATGGTATGATTCAGCATCTTAATCAGGACAACCTGATTAAGATGTTAGCATTGTACAATAAGATTTGGGCGTCTCAAACATTCCCAAACTCATGGCACTTTGTGCACGTCATACCGATACCAAAGAGGCTGGTCGTCTTATGAATCCCACTTCATTTCGTTCTATTGTGTTGACTTCTTGTCTATGTAAGGTCATGGAACGTATGGTAAACAATAGGCTTCTTTTTGTTTTAGAGTCGAAGAATTTGTTAAATGATCAACAATGTGGCATCCCTAAATACAGAAGTTAACTAGATCATTTAACGAATTTGGAGCATTGTATTGCTGAGGCATTTGCCAATAAATAATTCATGATAGGGGTGTTCTTGGACATTCATAAAGCCTATGACATGACATGGTGACACGGTATACTAATGAAGCTCTATTCTTATGGTTTAAGAGGAAATTTGCCTATTTTTATTTCAAATTTCTTAAGGGACAGGACTTTCTCTGTCAAATTGCCCCGTAACGTAGCATCGGATATATTTATCCAGGAAAACGGGGTGCCGCAGGGAAGTGTGCTTAGTCCTACTTTATTTAGTATTATGATCAATGATATTCTGTCATCAGCTTCCATCCCGAGGAATCTTAAATACTCGCTCTACGCTGACGATTGTGCAATATGGCACTCTTCCCGTAATGCACAATTTTCGGCCAGGCGGATTCAAGCAGCCCTTGACTCCGTCCACCAATGGGCCTTGCAGTGGGGATTTAAGTTTTCCATCCCTAAGTGTGCTGCTGTAGTTTTTACGACTCATAACGTACCTAATTTGTGCTTAACTTTGGATAATCAGGTGGTACCTTTTCAAAATTCTGTAAAGTTTCTGGGAATTCAATTTGATGGTCGATTGAACTTTAAAATTCATGTTAATACTTTGCTTGCTCATTGCAATAAACCAGTAAATGTCCTCAAGTACCTAGCGGGCACTACATGGGGTGCCGACAGAAAACCTTTATTAATGGTGAATAAGTCCCTCATTTGATCAAAGCTAGACTATGGCGCACAGGTGTATGGCTCAGCATCCGATGCCATGCTGAAAGGATTGGATGTGCTACAGAATAAATGTTTGCGAATGTGTCTTGGAGCCGTCCGGTGTACCTGTGTAGCTCGTACAGAAGTGGAGGCGAATGTGCCTCCCCTCCGTATTTGCCGTGACCACCTGGCTTGGTCCTATGGACTTCGAACATTTAGGAAAAGTAATATCGGCAATGTGGCCTGTACCCCCCTGCGTCAATAACACCATCTTCTGCGGGGGGTGCATCGGCCACTTGCCATTCGCCTCCACTTACTGACTCAGGAGCTTGGTGTGGACCCCAGTGACTGTGACAAGTTGGTGTTAAAAAATATAGCGCCTTGGGAGCCACCTGGCTTTACTGTTGATGTTACATGGCTCCCAGCACCTAAGACCAAGGTGCCGGAGGCGGAGGTCCACCACTTGTTTCGTAACATCATCATTCGTCACTTGGGGTCCCACCACTTGTACACCAACGGCTCCAAGTCGAGTGAATGTGTGGGTGCAAGTGTGTGGTCGACTGAATGTGCCCTCAGGTATCGGTTGCCGACTCATACATCTGTGTTTACCTCCGAACTTTTTGCTATTGACAAAGCCATAGACTATGCTCTCAATTCTAGGCATGACTCATTTGTCATATTTTCCAATTCAAAATCAGCCCTTCAGGCAATTACATCTTGCACTACGGACTCTCACGAGATCCAGGGCCGCATCATTAATAAGTTGCATTCATGCAACAAGTCATTCACGCTGATCTCGGTGCCTGGTCATTGTCGTATCTACGGCAATGAGCAGGCTGACTTACTTGCAAAGTCGGCTGTAGAGCTCGAGGAGACTTGGGACGTTCCTCGTGATCTACGGTCGAGTCTCTCTCTCGGAAAGAAGTCAATAAATCTTCTGTGGCAAGGTCAGTGGACCAGACTTAATATTCCAACCTGTAAGCCGTACCTGGGCGACTGGGACACTGCCAACCGTCCCAGTCTCCTTGAGGAAAAAGTGTTGGCTCGCTTACGGCTTAATGCCACCATATTAACACATATGAAACCTTATATGGAAAAACGATTCCCGCCGCACTGTGACATTTGTGATGCGGCGTTATCTATCAGTCATATCATCCTGCGCTGTCGGCGATTTATTCGTGAACGTGCTTCACTTATATATTACTGCGGCGAAACAGACGTCCCCTTCACCCTTTCCACCATCCTGGGTGATGGGGACATTGTTATGACTGATAAATTGATGGCTTTCTTGAGAGAGACCGGACTGATCAGAGTGATGTGACTTTTTTACTGTGTGGTTATGGTTTTTATCAACGGTGAATATGTATATATTGTGATATTAATTAGGGTTGACAGTTGACATATTTGAAATAGTTCCTCCTCCCATTGATCTATTTCTAATATAGATGTCTCCTACATTAAGCCACGTTCCTCGCCTGACAGTCACTAGCTGATGAGTGCAAGTGTGCAGTATAGAAAGGTATTAGGCACTTGCAGTCGATGGTGATCTGCTGGGTTAGGTTCTTCACTTTTTGTACAAATTATGCAAATACATTATACCATCTTGCTTAAGTTATTCTAATTTGGGCCGACAGCTGACGTATATGGAAATGTTCCTGACTCGTCTGGTTCCCTTTCATATATTGATGTCCCCGATGTGCCTCGACTGACAGTCACCAGGTGATGAGTGCAGGTATGTAATGTAGAAATACATTACATATCTGCGGTCGATGGTGTTTTCTTGATCGAGGCTTTTTTTTTTACCATTAGTGTAGGTCTAGTTATTTGTCTCTTAGGATTTAGTATAGGTTAGCGATTTGTCTGTTAGGTGATTAGTTTTAGGGTCTTTAGATTAGGTACTTTTGTTTATAAGACTAGTAATATAAGGTTAAAAAAAAAAATAATAAAAATAAAAATAAAAAAATAATAAAATGAAAATTATTATATATATATGTACGTATATATATATATATATATATATATATATATATATATATATATATATATATATATATATGTACGTGTGCATGAAAGTGTGTATGTTCATATGCCTGGATGAGTGTATGTATGTATGTATGTATATCTATATATGTTCGTATATATATGTATATATGTGTCAATGTATACATATATATATTTTTGCCTTAATGACCAGGGGCTCCGGCCCCAATGGTCGATAGGCAAAAAAAAAAAAAATAAAAATTGTCAGTGCTGGAATTTACCCGGCACTCATCTGTTTACCCGACGCGGCGCCTGTCGTCTGCTAACGCTGCAAATTCCTTAGGGCTCTAATTATTTGATATACCTGCTCTGGACAGCACTTTTTCTCTTCTACTTGATCTAATCGTCTATACTTAAGCTTAATACCGAGCTTGACTCATTGCAGATACACTTAGGTATTTTGCAGCTGAGCAGAGCGCAGAGCACGGTGACATGTCTGTCCCGTGGTCCAGTAGTGTGTAATTCACCGGGTCGGTCAGGATCACTTGATGGTAGTGATCGTCAGCTTTTACCCTCCCGGAAGGGAGCTGAGAGCTCATATAGTCCGATCTAAGGGCAAGGCTGTGACCTTCACACGCACACACCCGTCCCCTTGCTCAAGGGGGACAGTAACCACCCACTTCGTCAGTGAAACTTTTCGCAACCTGAGTGAGGCTCGAACTCCCGTCCACCAGTTGGCAAGCGGGAACGTTACCACTGCACCAGCGAGCCGTGTGTGTGTGAGTGTGTGTGTGTGTGTGTGTGTGTGTGTGTGTGTGTGTGTGTGTGTGTGTGTGTGTGTGTGATGTCTCCAGACGAGCAGCTCAATCGAAAGTGTCGTCACGCTGTGATGTGGAGGAGTTAGAAGCTTAGCAGAGGCAACATGAAGCGTAGGGATGAACGGATGCTGCTCAGAGGTAGTATTATCACCCTCCATGAATAAAGCCTCTCAGATGTGCCATCGCACGTGAACTTCGAGTATCCTGTTCAACAGTTACGAAGTGGATATAAAGATACGAAGAAAATGGTAACATTTCTAACCTCGGTAGGCATGTTTGCCATAGGGGATGTATTACGGTGCAGAGGATGTAATATGAATCATGACTAGCGCCCGTTAATTTTCAGTCCTTCAATATCATCAGGGTTCATTAATTAACTGTTGCTCAAATTCGCCCCTGTGATAATAAATGTAATGGTACAGTAAGGTAACAACGCCATTCAAAGGTAGTAAATAATTTATATTGCTTAACAGTGTCGATTACCCAGCTCAGTCACTCTAGTGCTCAGTCTTTAAAGTAAGAGCATGGCACAGTTTTAACTAGTTATAATGACTGAAATATGGTTCCAATTATTTATATGTCTGCCCTGGCACTGTCTGTTCTCTACTGTGAAACTGTGTGGAGTATCTTGATATAAGAATACAATGGCAAATACAGTATATGTTTCGGAGTACAAAGGATTATTGATGGCAAAAAAAGCAACAGTTGCGAAATCTTGACTGTGTGCAGACGGAACAAGCACAACAACTAACACCGATTATGGAGATGTGTTCCTTCCAGACTGCAGCCAGAACGGGTGCTCCAAGGAGGCCTACTATGGCTGACGATGCCGAGATTATTGTAAGAGTCGCGGTGACCATCTACAAAGATCTGCATCTAAATGTGTCCGCAAGCACTGCTGGACGTCGACTGCACGAAGAGGAGATACATCACAGAATCCAACGACGAAGGAGCTCTTAACCGATGGCCACAGGGCAGGGAGGCCTGCGTTTGCTCACCGTCATGCTAAGCATGGGATGAATTCAGGGCACGAACGGTGTTCACGGATGAGAAATTTTTCTCCTCAAGTACTCATGGCAGAATGCGATGCTTGAGGAGAGACAACACAAGATATAATATTTTTGATCATATAATTGTTCACACACACACACACACACACACACACACACACACACACACACACACACACATGCATCCTCATGTCTTACTGAGACAGGTAGGAAGTTGTGGTGGAGAATTTAACAATATCTAAACACATAGCTGTATGACTGCAAGTTTCTAACAACTAAAATATAAAATTCTGTTAGTACCGTAAACAAATTTAAGTGCATTCCTGTTGACGTACTGTTATTTGGATATGATCACAGTTGTGTTGGTGGACTCAGTTTAATATACGATGTTTGAGTGAATGTTCACCTACCGGGTAGGCCTAAGGCATCTTAATTCACATGTCCTGTTACCCCACTGCACAAAGATTTCAATAATACAGTGAAATATTATTCATTCAATGACGTGATATTTCCCGAATACTGTTTATTTACACATTCAGTCGTGTGTCGGCATCCGGAGTAAAACGTCGGGCTGTTCTGAATCCCGTGGAAGAGACATTATGCAATACAGGCATGGTATTAGTTTTCATAATATCCTACATCACCAGACCCATGTCTTAAGAGTAACACTGCTATGTTCTCTTAAGGGTCTCTACCAAATTAAAACTGATATAGAGCTAGTGTTTACTAAAAACTAGGTCGGTGCTAGTTTACGTGATGATAATAACTGCCTCTAGACAGTAACTTGCAGTCCAGTAAGGCAGGGACGGTCTTCATACCTTCCACCACAGCTGACCCACTTTTTTATGGAGCCAGTTGTACAACTCTCTCTCTCTCTCTCTCTCTGCAAAGACAGAATTATGTAACCCCAAGGAAATGCCTCGCTGCCTCTTACATGTGCGCATATTGAATCAACAATGGGGACGATTATTAGGGGTCGACTCAAACATTCAGATAAAAAGCAATCGACATCAAATTGAAACCGGCCCATCTGGGACCCAGTTTCAACCATCCTGCCAAGTTTCGTGAAAATTCTTATTACAGTTTTGGCTGCACTACACACACACACACACACACACACACACACACACACACACACACACACACACACACACACACACAGTATTATATTTTGTTAGGTTCAAGATGAAGAAATGGAAATTTTAAGGCCAATGAAAATGAAGAGCAACAATCGCATTCAGTATTGCCATGCAGTACAAATTCTCCTACCGGATGATAATCATTCATATGCAATTGACCTCGGGAGTAGATGACCGGTTGTTCCAAGCAACACACTGTCATTGTGTGGGGAACAATTGTGTGAAGTTACTGTACATCAAGTCTATCCATGCATGTGGAAGTTACGGAGCGGACACGAAATTGCAGAAGACTTGTTTGAGCCCCAAATCTGACCTTGACGTTGGAAGTAGATGGCTAGTTGTTGCGCGCGTCACACCGTCATGGTGTGGGGGACAATGAACAATTGGGTGAAGTTATATGAAAATCTGTCCATGCATGTGAAAGTTACAGAGTGGACAAGAAATTTCAGACGTCCGTGTTTGAGCCCCAAGTATGGGAGTAGATGGCTGGTTTTTGCGCGCGACGCACCGTAATGATATGGGGAACAATTGTGTGAAGTTGTATCAAAATCTGTCTTTGCATGTGGAAGTTACAAAGTGGACACGAAATGGCTGACGTATTGACGTAACTGAACAAACCTAGTCTCCATCTGGTTTTACCGGTAGGGGACTAATAACCATATTGAAGGTTAATTGATTGTTACAGGTATGCATTCAAAGTGGAGAGACGATAATCTGGTGCCAAGTAAAATGAAAAGTGCACCTTATCATATCCCAGTGTTCATCTCTTACAATCACTGAATATACAGATTTGCCAAAACTGGGTCAGATATAAGTGAACAGAGCACGCCAAGTCTCTTATCTGTAGCTCTTGATTACATCCATTGTTACTCACAGAGGATCAGGGTTCAAGTTTAAGATAATGCTCTCTCTCTCTCTCTCTCTCTCTCTCTCTCTCTCTCTCTCTCTCTCTATATATATATATATATATATATATATATATATATATATATATATATATATATATATCCTTACCTACCTACCTACCAACCTACATACCTATCTATCTATCTATCTCTTTTCTAGTGACATGTGTTCTCTCATATTCTTGCTATCCCTGGGCGATTTCATTCACTTTAAGGTAGGTTTTTCGAACTCTTTCGCATACAAAGGTCAGTCTGAGTTGACCAAAAGCGTCTGGAGATAGCAAGAAGATAAAGGAAAATACATCATTGGACTGAAGGAGTTAATGTACACTACCTTCTCACTGTCTGTCTGTCTGTCTGTCTGTCTCTCTCTCTCTCTCTCTCTCTCTCTCTCTCTCTCTCTCTCTCTCTCTCTCTCACACACACACACACACACACACACACACACACACACACACACACACACACACATCCTTGCCCAGTAACCGGTGAGTGTGTCACCCAGAACGCCGTTATCAGGACCAGTGATAAAAGTTCTCTCTCTCTCTCTCTCTCTCTCTCTCTCTCACACACACACACACACACACACACAATCATATATATATATATAGTCAAGGGAAAGAAGTAAGCACTCTCTCTCTCTCTCTCTCTCTCTCTCTCACAAAAACACACACATAATCAAGGGAGAGAAGAAAACACGAGTTCTCTCTCTCTCTCTCTCGCTTATCAGGGCCAATGATAAATGCCTCCACGGTCGCAGTAGTTCTAAGGTCAGTCTTCATTATTGGAGTGTGGATGTCAGGTGTGTGTTCAAATATTCTCCTATAATACAACTTGTAACAGATGATCTTACGTCCAGTTCCCCAATCTTCTGTGATAAGACTCGCGGTAGCTGACATCATGAACATTTTGTTGAAGTGAATTTTGTTAACGGAAACCATACTGATCTTCCACAAGACCCACCGATTAGTCATAAAAGCACTCTCACTGACACCACCACATCAGCCCTAACGAGACAGCCCATGCTTGTAGTCTGTATGGACGGTGAATAGTACTACCAAAGTGGTGGATGTGAAGGTGTGTGCCATGTACGAGGACTGCTGGGTCACCGGGAACGGATTCGTAAGCCCATGATCTGAGTCAGACACATAAATGAGATGGTTTGGGAGATTTCGTAACACTTCTATGGTGATCTGTTATTAACATTACACCTTAGTATATCCTCTTACATGATGCAATTGCAGTCTAGGCCACTATTTAGATAGATTAACTGGCATACAATAGAACTGCCAGGTGTGGTATGCAAAGTAAGTCGCTAAGCAAGAGGTGTTACGAAATCTTCATCATTTTCAGTATGACCATAAGTAATTTACAATTTATTCATCTCACAACCCGACGATTCTCCTCATTTCGAGACATTTGGAACTCGGGGGAGTATTTCAGGTCATTTTGGAAATTTCATTAACACCTTTTAGTTAACGATTTATTTTGCATATTATACCTCATCTACCTCTCGTGTGTGACTGATGCACAATATGTCAGTCCTAAAGATATATGCATACTACAGATGGGAATATTGCGGTGTAATGGGCTAAATAAGTCGCAAAGAAAAATGTTACGAAACCTACACTGTCACATATAGAATTATGGAGAATGATTTAAGAAGGGTTGGACATAGCCTTCATTTACCCCCTTCACTACGACAGGTGGCAGAGTAGGCATCGTCGCACCTCTTCCTGGCGATACAATATTACCCACATAAACCCTCTAATTCACTATTAACTCTTATGTAGTTTCAGTACTGACATAGTTTGCACTAATAACATACAAGAGGATACTGAGGTCCATTATACAGAGTAAATCGTTCAGGAAAACATGCTACGAAATCTCACAAACCACTTCGAACACAACCCAAAGTCATCTGTTTGCTTTCAAATACCCCCTGGTTCACATCTAGTAAACCCAGTGAGCTGTTGGCTGAAGTTTTCTCTGTCCTGACCTACATCATCCTCCACTTTGATAGGGAGGGATTTTAGGGACGCTTATATAACTGGGCAGATCTACCGCCCTGTTATATCAGTGCCGCCACGTAAAGGTCTCCCTCTCCAAAACTTAATTCCTTTTAAAAACAGAAAAACAGTTAAGTCTACCTCGTAACACTATTTTCGGTCTCACGTTCTCGAAGGAAAATAAGGGAGCCCAACACAGACTAAAGCAAAAATTCTCTCTCTCTCTCTCTCTCTCTCTCTCTCTCTCTCTCTCTCCTAAACCTTAACAATTCCAACTCTCTCTCTCTCTCTCTCTCTCTCTCTCTCTCTCTCTCCCTCTCTCTCTTGCCTAGACCTTAACAATTCCACCAACTTTGGTTCAGATCAGATCAAAGCTGCTTGAGTTGACAGTGTCTAATGTGCTTGACCTTTGACTTTTCCCACTGGGCTACAACATTGACTTACTGTTCTTTAACAGAACCCCTGCATCCTTGTTGCAATGCTAGGTGATCTAAGGGTCGGCTTCCCGTCCCTTAAACGCGTAGTGTGTAGCTGGGCTCTCTTCCTAGACCGGAGCTTAGACCAATAGGAGAGAGGCAGGACTCAAAAACTCAAGGCAACAACTTTACACGTGTATTACTAAGTTGTACATTGGAACAGGTAGATGTTACGGATACAGATACGCTGGACAATTACAACTCTTACGTCTAGATATGGGTTATCAGTATCGCGCAGGATACTGCCCGGGTCAAAATTAATAGCACTTGGGACAGAGGTTTACATATTATTAGTTACAGGAAGTCTGAGTTTTATATATCCGTGGAGTAGCTGGTACTGTTTTATTGTTGGTAACCTTTAGCACTGGGGTCTGTGTACTGTTTTAGTATTAGGAGGTGTTATCAGATGGTAGCGTATTCACGATAATAGCCCCGTGTTTCACTGCATGACCGTGTTCACGGTTACACTGTCACTTTTACTCACTCTGCCACTTTGATATTGTTACTGGTGCTTTTCTTACAGACTTCCGTTATGAGGTTAGTTCACTGCTCTGTCTTCCTGTCACTGAGTCACGGACACTGTGCTATCACTATCACTCCTTTCTGATCTGGGCGTCGTGGCGGTCAGGTATAAGGGCGGCGGAGGTGTAGTAGCCTCATTACTGATGGGGCTGGGTTCCGCCAGGGGCCTCTGTGTCCAGAGGCCACGAGATCACGCGCAGGGGCGTCCTCTCTCGTGAGGGGCTGTGGGTGTCGAAGGGCCCCACCCTTTCAGGGCTGGGGTGGGAGTACGACCCTCAGGGCTGGGGCCGAACAACTGCCTGAACTTCTCACTCAAGTGCCTGACGGAGGACGAAGATCTCCGGCGTCGAGGTGTGGGGAGATCCCTCCCAGGAGTCCTGGGGGCGGTCTGGGGTTCCCGAGGGCTGCGGTCCCCGGTGCTCAGTGACACTGTCAGGAAGGGGCTGTGGCACCAGCCTATGTCAGGGTCTGTCAGGTGGGTCCTCTCCAGAGCCGGTTGCAGGAAGCAGAGGCCAGGGGAAGTTAAGGGGCCTTTCCAGTACTCCTCTAGGCTGGGGACTCCCTCTGAGTTATGGGTTGGGGAACAGGAGTCAGCTCCTGACGGAGGAGCAGCTACAGGCAGTCTCCCGCCATAGGGCCTGGCTACTGGCTGTGGCTTTCTAGGGGCGTGGCTATCGTCCATCGCCAAGGCCCGGCTACTGGCCATGGCCTGGGGGAGGGAGCAGCTACCAGCAGACCTAAGGGCACCTTCAGAGCGGCTACAGGCCGCCTCCTGACGAAGGCGGGAGCGGCTGTAGGCCATCTCCTGATTTCCCTCGGAGCAGCTACAGGCCGTCTTCTTCAAGAGGGTTGAGTGGCTACAGGCAGTCTCAGGAAGGGCACCTTCAGAGTGGCTACAGGCTGTCTCCTGACGAAGGAGGGAGTGGCTGCAGGCCATCACCTGATTTCCCTCAGAGCAGCTACAGGCCGTCTCCTTCAGGAGGGTTGAGTGGCTACCGGCCATCTCAGGGATGCTGGCAGGAGCTGGAGAAACAGCTCCACCCCGATGTTGGTTGGGGAAGGCTCGCCCGGAAGGTAGTCTTGTATTCCTGCTATGGTGGCAGCGGGGGAGCTCCGGGTCATAGGGGCGTGCGGCCCGGGCGGACTTATGCCGTTGTCGCCCTGAGTCCAGGCGCGCTGTCGTTGCTCCTCTATGGGCTCCTCCTGATGTGTCGGGTCGCCCCCTGTGGCACTATACTGCATTTTACCACCGTCTGCTGGGAAAAAGTCACGTCCCTGTGACTGGAGTTGGTAAACTTTGGTGTCGTAGGTGTTGTAGACTGGTTGTAGGTGTTAGAGGAGGGTGTGCCAGGCTGCAGTGGTGGAGTTCTTGTCTTGTTGTCCATCACAGGTGAGGAAGAGGGTGGATGAGTCGGTGGAGGAGCGGAGTCGTTCAAGGTAGTGAGGTCCTCGGACTCGTTGTTTCCATCCAAGGGGCAGCGCCCATACAGCTCGTCGAATCTTCATGGCATTGGGTGTTGTCCTCTGTGCAGGGATATGTCAAATTCTGGAGATGGATGGTGAGTGTGGGGTTTTATGTCGTGGTAATGCGGCGTGGTGTCTCTGGAGAGTGTAGGTGGCAGGGATTTGCGCCTGGTGTATCATGAGTGTGAGATGATTTAGGGCAGGGGTAGGGGTGTGATTTTGCAGTGAGGTGGGTGGGGTGGGAGAGTGGGTGTATTGGGCTGGTGGGCAGGAGAGGCGGCTGGAGCATGTGATGGTTGTTTTGAGGGTGAGTGTGGGTGGTGATGTGGGTGTACATTGTTGGCGTGTGTGTGAGGTGCGCGGGGCACACGAGGGCGGCTGTGAGGTGGTAGGGGTGTGGGCAGCATGGCAGGGGGAGCGGGGAGTAGGGTGAGTGGGTGGTGGCATCATGGGGGCTTGGGCGGTGCAGATGGAGTTGGGGGCGTGTGCAGGAGGCAGGCTGAGAGTTACGGGGACGGTGGTGGGTGACGTTGGTGGTGGGCGATGGCTGGGGCGGGGGTGTGGTGGGCATAGGGGGTGCGGGGGTGAGGGCGGGACATGCGGCGCTGGGTGTGGGAGAGGAGGCGGCGGGTAGTGAGGAGGTGGGGGAGTGGCGGGGAGTTGGTGGTGTCGGTGGGTTGTCAGGTGATATGTGATGCGGAGTGACGGAAGGTGAGGTGGACGCAGCAGGGGAGGGAGAGGAAGAGAGAGATGGGGAGGGGGAGATGTAGCAGTCATAGGTGGTAGGGGGGGGCGGTGCGGGGGTAATGGGTGGGACGGAGTGCAGGGCCGGGGCGATGGGAGCAGGAGTGAGGAAGAAGAGCACATGCCAATTTCGGAGGGTGCGGGGAGTGCTGTGGTACTTGACAGTTACCTGATAAGAGTTAGGGACGTGGATGATGGTGTGCAGTCCCGAGAGTGTGGTGCGAGTTTGTCGGGGATGGGGAGCTGGGCTATCATAACCGTGTCACCTGGTTTGTAGGGGTTGGAGGTGGTGTCGGGGCAGAGGTTCAGGTTGTTTTGGAGGTGGGTCAGGCAACGTTTGAGTTGGTGTTGTGGATCTGTTGTGGGGGTTGAAGTGGGGGGTTGCAAATGCTGCCGAAGGAGCAGGAGAAGGGGTGGTTCCCCAAACACTCATTCGTATGGTGAAATTCCATCCTCTCAGGAGCAGGAGTTGATGCCCCATTGCACAATTTTTACATGGGCGGGCCAGTCGTCGTCTTTGGTAGCTTCTATCCACGTGCAGAGTTGATTCATCAGTGTGCGATGGCTGTGCTCGCATATGGCATTTTCTTGGGGCCAGTAAGGGGATGAGTGGGAAATGTTATACCCGAAGATATGGGCCAGCTCCTGTCAGATCTTACTGGTGAACTCGGGTGCATTATCTGAGTAGATCACTTGCTGGATACCAAAATACGGGAACACATGCCAAATCAGGGCGTCGGCCACTGCGACAGTGTGGCGTTCCTTTGCTGGGCAAGCCACTAAGAATTTGGAGTACGTGTCAACGAATGTGATCACGTACCTATAGCCTGATTTTGGGGGTAAGGGTCCCACTACGTTGATTGCCACCAGCTGCCAAGGTTTGTGGGCGGTAATATGGCCTGATGGACCTGCAATACGGGTGATGTCTTTACCAAGGGCGCACGCACAGCGGGTTTGGATAATTTCCTTGGCAAGGGTGGAAGGATTTGGCGCTCAGTAGGTGTCATTAAAGACATGCTGTAGTTTTTTGTGCCCAAATGAATGCCGTTTGGGTGTGCAGGTGTTGTAGGGTGTTGAGGGCGGTGTTGGGGGCTAGGAGGATATGCCCTGATGAGGTAAGTAGGTGGTCGCCCTGGCGATAAAGTTTCTTGAAAAGGTGCTGGGGAATCCAGGGGAGTTGCTCCTTGCGATGCCACTGCTGGAGGAGGTTTGGTTCCGGCTGGGCAGCATGGATGGGGAGCCGAGAGAGAACGTCCACGTTGGTGTGGAGTTTGCTGGGACGGTATGAGATTTCCTAGTTGAACTCCTCCAGGGTTTCACGCCATCAGATGAGCTGGGCATTGTGGGTGTCAGACTGCCACAACCACTAGAGGGACTGGTGATCAGTGATGATGGTGACCTGTGTCCCAGATAGGTATGCCCAGAAGTTCTCAAGTGCCCAGATGATGCCTAGGCATTCTCTCTTGGTGGCGGCATAATTTTTTTCCACCTGATTGAGGGTACGGCTGGCACAGGCAATGATGTGCTTGCAGCCTTCTTCGACTTGCACAAGCACAGTGCAGATCGCAATTTGGGAAACGTCTGTATAGAGCCAGAATGGGAGGGCATAATCTGGAAAGCCCACGATGGGGGCGGACACAAGCTTATCTGTAAGTTTTTCGAAGGCGGCTCGTCTCTCATCCGTCCAGAGGAATGGTCCTCCCTTACGGGTCAGGTCATGGAGCGGCTTGGCAATGTGGGTGAACCCCTTTACAAAACGGCAGTAGTAGGACCTCAGGCTGAGGAAGGCTCTGATCCCGTGAACGTCTTGTGGTGCGGGTATGTCTGCGATGGCACGGAGTTTGTCTGGGTCAGGGGATATGTCAGCCTGGGAGATGACATGCCCCAGGAATGAGACAGTTCTGGCGGCCAGGACACACTTGGTGGGCCGGAGTTTGAGGCCTGCCTATCGGATCCTGGTGAAAACCCGGCGGAGGTGCTGCAGGTGGTTGGCCCAGGTCTGGCTGAAGAACTATGATGTCATCCAAGTACACGAGACAGATCTCCCATGTGAGGCCGCTGAGAACGGATTCCTTTAACCTGGAGAAGGTGGCGGGGGTGTTACAGAGGCCAAAGGACAAAACGTTAAATTCATAATGCTTCCCATTGCTGGTTGAGAAGGCGGTTTTACCTCTGTCCTCCGGGTGCACCGGGACCTGCCAATATCCTGACTGGAGGTCGAGGGTAGGGACCCAGGAGGTGCCATATAGGGAATCCAAGGAGTTGTCCATGCGCAGGAGTGGAGTAGCATCCTTGGTGGTTACATTGTTAAGCCGGCGGTAATCGACGCAGAACCGCATCGTGCCATCCTTTTTCTTCACGAGGACAACGGGGGAGGACAAGGGGCTGGTGGAGGGGGAGATGACTCCAGCTTCGATCATCTCCTGTACCTGGCGGTCTTCCTCTTCCTGCTGTTTGGGGTTCTTCCGCTGGGATGGCTGTCAGACCGGTGGGCCCGTTGTATGCATCTCGTGAGCCAGGTAGGTGGTGTGTCCAATGTCGGCTGGTCCCGCCACGAACAGATCCTGAAAATCCAGGAGGAGGCAGCGGAGGGTGTCTGATTGGTGAGCAGAGAGATGGTCGGGGCTGGGGGGCAGGGGGGCAGGGGAGTGGGAGGGGGAGGGGATGCAGGGCTCAGCTTCCTTCATCTCTCCGATTATGAGCCCTTTAGGGAGAGTGCGGGGCGAGGGGGCAAGGTTGGCAATCCAGACTGCCGTGTGATGTGGGGGAAGGAAAGTTGGGGGCAGAAGGCAGGCTGAAAGGATTCCGTGCGGCAGGAGTGGGGACAACAGGACAGAGGTGCCGGAGGGGCGGTTGAGGGGCACCCAGGCTTCATGGTGGGGGGGAATGGTGACGGCGGAGGAAATGGTGGCGGGAAAAGAAGGGAGGGAGGAGGGGGCGGTGGGAGGAAGGGGGGGCAGAGTCTTCCAGCCGGGGCCGGGGCATGAAAGTGCAGACGGCCCGGGGGGGGAGAGTCGGGTGATTTTTGGAACTGAAGCTGTCTGTTGCGGCAACCAATGGTGGCTCCTAACTTCTGCAACAGGTCCAACCCCAGGTATCTGTCATAACTGCAGCAGGAAGAGTCGAATATTATGAACTGATGCTGGGTCAACACTGGTTGATGGGTGTCGATGCACAGGGCCCGTGTTTCCCCACGGATTGGCAGGGGACCATCCCCCACACCCACAAGGTGAGTAGCCACTGAGAATAATGGGCCAAAGGTCGATTTGTGATGAGAGAAGTAGTGGCCATACAGGCAGGATCTGGCCGCTCCCATTTCGACCAGAAGTCTGGCTTTCACCCCATTCAGCTTCATCTTGTGGTAAACTGGGAGGCGATATTTGGGGGAAATGGCCCCTGCCACCGTGGGAAGGTGCAGGGGCAGTCCTAAAAATCCAATTGTCTGGGGCCTCCTTCTTGCTCTGGCTCCTGTTCCCCAGGTTCAGTCTCCTCCACGGGTGTGGGTTCATCCTCTGTTACCTCATCCTCTAGAGAGGAAACTTTGCATTGGCCTGGGGTGGTGGTTTTTTGTTGTGCAGCTTTTAATTGATCTCTGACGTCGTGCAGTGGGCACCTGGAGCTGCATGCAGGGAATTCCCAGGGATTCACAAGGATGAGGTTGGGGTTCTCCTTGTGGCTGGGGTGCCGGTGGGTGGAGTTTGCCCTCGGCGGGATGGATGCTGGGGTGGGGCTGGTACGGGGCATAGGCAGATGTGGCTTGACTGGGGGAGCCGAAATCTTTGTGGGAAACTTTCTTACCACGTTGATTTGCTGGGGTGCAGGGTGAGAGGTCAGGAGGCAACATATCAGTTGAACGTCCTTATCCATGTCTCCAGTCGGGTCATGGATCGTAAAGTGCTCTTTGACTATGCTGGGGAACACTCTCAGAAGAGTATTAAAGGTGTGTTGCTCACGGGTTTCATCATATGCCTCCGGGTAGGCAGCAATGACCAGGCGTCTTGCCTGGATTAAAGTATTGTCTAAGTTGCCATCGAAAATTAATTATCCGGTTGGGATTTTACCACCACTTTACCTAGTGGTGGGGTGATGGCTTGGATCACAAGTTTCATGAAATTCTGCCAGGTGAGCCCCAGGACGATCTTAGGTACTATATTAGCTGCCGCTCTGCCCAGTAATGGGAGAGTGACTGCAATTTTCTGCCTGTCATACTTGAAACCGATATCTAGCAAAGGTTTAATAATTGCCAGGTATGTGTGAACATCATACTGTTCGGGGTCATACTTAGGTAATTGCACATGCAGTTTGGTTGCCATTTTCAGTATTTCCTGATTACCTCTCTCGAATGCCCGGTCAAGAACCACCACTATCCACCAGTGTAATGCTAGGTGTTTTAGGGGTCGGCTTCCCGTCCCTTAAATGCCTAGTGTGTAGCTGGGCTCTCTTTCGAGACCGGAGCTTAGACAAATAGGAGAGAGGCAGGACACAAAAACTCAAGGCAACAACCTTACACGTGTATTACTAAGTTGTACATTGGAACAGGTAGATGTTATGGATACAGATACACTGGACAATTACAATTCTTATGTCTAGATATGGGTTATCAGTATCGCGCAGGATACTGTTCGGGTAAAAAAGAATAGCACTTGGGACAAAGGTTTACATATTATTAGTTACAGGAAGTCTGAGTTTTATATATCTGTGGAGTAGCTGGAACTGTTTCACTGTTGGTAAGTGTTACTTTAGCACTGGGGCCTGTGTACGGTTTTAGTATTAGGAGGTGTTATCAGATGGTAGTGTATTCATGATAATAGCCCTGTGTTTCACTGCATGGCCTTGTTCATGGTTGCATTGTCACTTTCAGTCACTCCACCACTTTGATATTATCACTGGTGCCTTTCTTACTGACTTCTGTTATGAGATTAATTCACTGCTCTGTCTTCCTGTCACTGAGTCACGGACACTGTGCTATCACTGTCAATCCTTTTTGACCTGGGTGTCATGGCGGTCAGGTATAAGGGCCGCGGAGGTGTCACAGCCTCACTACTGATGGGGCTGGGTTCCGCCGGGGGCCTCTGTGTCCAGAGGCCACGGGATCAAGTGCAGGGGCGTCCTTTCTTGTCCGGGGCTGCGGGTGTCGAAGGGCCCCATGCTTTTGAGGCTGGGAGTGGGAGTACGACCCTCAGGGCTGGGGCCGAACAACTGCCTGAACTTCTTGCTCAGGCGCCTGACGGAGGACGAAGATCTCCGGCGTCGGGTTGTGGGGAGATCCTGCCTGGAAGTCCTGGGGGCGGTCTAGGGTTCCCGAGGGCTGCAGTCCCCGGTGCTCGGTGGCACCATCAGGAAGGGGCTGTGGCACCGGCCTACGTTGGGGGCCGTCAGGTGGGTCCTTTTCAGAGCCGGTTTCAGGGAGCACAGGCCGGGGGAAATCACGGGGCCTCTCCAGTACTCCTCTAGGCTGGGGATCCCTCTGAGTCGTGGGTTGGGGAACAGGAGTCAGCTTCTGACGGAGGAGCGGCTACAGGCTGTCTCCTGCCATAGGGCTGGGCTACTGGCCATGTCGTTCTAGGGGCACAGCTATCAGCTGTCGCCAAGGCCCAGCTACTGGCCGTGGCCTGGGCGAGGGAGCAGCTACCAACAGACCCAAGGGCACCTTCGGGGAGGATACAGGCCACCTCCTGACGAAGGCCGGAGCAGCTGCAGGCTGTTTCCTGATTTCCCTCAGAGCAGCTACAGGCCATCTCCTTCAGGAGGGTTGAGTGGCTACTGGCCATCTCAGGAAGGGCACCTTCAGAGCGGCTACAGGCCATCTCGGGAAGGGCACCTTCAGAGCGGCTACAGGCCGTCTCCTGACAAAGGCGGGAGCAGCTGCAGGCCGTCTCCTGATTCCCCTCAGAGTGGCTATAGGCTGTCTCCTTCATGAGGGTTGAGCAGCTACAGGCTGTCTCAGGAAGGGCACCTTCAGAGCGGCTACAGGCCATCTCCTGATGAAGGTGGGAGCGACTGCAGGCCGTCGCCTGATTTCCCTCAGAGCGGCTACAGGCTGTCTCCTTCAGGAGGGTTGAGTGACTACAGGCCGTCTCGAGAAGGGCACCTTCAGAGCGGCTACAGGCCATCTCCTGAAGAAGGCAGGAGCGGCTGCAGGCCTCTCCTTATTTCCATCAGAGCGGCTACAGGCTGTCTCCTTCAGGAGGGTTGAGCGGCTACAGGCCGTCTCAGGGATGCTGGCAGGAGCTGGAGAAACAGCTCCACCCCGATGTTGGTTGGGGAAGGCTCGCCTGGAAGGTAGTCTTGTATTCCTGCTACGGTGGCGGCAGGCGAGCTCCGGGTCATAAGGGCGCGCGGCCCGGGCGGACTTATGCTGTTGTCACCCTGAGTCCTGGCGCACTGTCGTTGCTCCTCTATGGGCTCCTTGTTGGGGTGTCGGGTCGCCCCCTGTGGCACTATACTGCATTTTACATGTATTAATGAGAACCCCTCCACAAAATCTACTGTTCATTGGATAAAATTTCCTTAAGTTGATCGTGCCATGCGACGTTTACCTTTGACTTGTTGCTATATATATAATAATAATAAGTCAACGTTTTGGGTAATGATAAACTCATCCACCAAATTTTATGTGTCAGATCAAAACTGTTATTTTGTTCACACACAGACACATGGTTCGAACTTCGACCTTGCCTGCCCAACAAACATTGAATCATTGGCACAATAATGGTCCATTACCGGTTTTCCTGTACATCAAGTACTGGCCCGATACTTCCAGATTCGACTCTCAGTATCGGGCCAATGTAAATCCATTATCCTTTTGCACCCCGGCCCATTAACGGCAATGTATCAATCTGGTTATGGGCCAGTTATTGTCCTCCATTAGAGTTCCAATATCCGATATGGATAAGATTTAACTTACTGCCTTCATTTTTCATGGAGCTCACGCAGATTTCAATAATTTGCCAAGACCGTATGATATCAAGCCAAGCTTTTCTTTATTCCTGCATTGCTGTCAAGCGATGAATGTCTGAAATGAGAGAATTTAAAATACTTGTATACAGGGGCGTCATTTCAATTTTCCTTGGGGGGTGGGTATAGGCTATTTAGGAGGTCCCCCTACTCCCACCTCCCCAGATGGGTGGGGTGGCGAGCGAGAATTTTGAAGCCACATGCATGTGAGCTCCATGAAAAATATATATATATATATATATATATATATATATATATATATATATATATATATATATATATATATATATATATATATATATATATATATACTTTATATATATATACTTTATATAATTATTTGTTAAACCAATTACTTCCTGAAATACACACTAATGGATATTCTGGCACTGGCAGTATTTCTATGTGAAGTTGAATATGTAATTTAAAATGCATGGTAAAGTACATATCATTGCATTATATGCTAATGAATGACCCTGGATAGGCTAATAGACCAAACAGCAATTAAAATATTTGTATTGGTAAAGACTTAAACTGACTTCATTCTTACAGCCTAATGAAAAGATAATTACTATAAAATTGAGAATGAAAAGATGTAGACTTGTACCGTAAGTAAATTAAAAATGGAGAGCTTTTAGCTTACTAGCCCCCAAAATACCATGAACCATATAAAGCAATGTGAAAAAGTAAGCTCTGCACTAAGATGTGGGAGAAATAAAATGATGGTTTTAAACTTGGAAGAGGCTCGAGTAAGAAGAGTATATTAATTTAAGAATTCATTAGAGGAAATTGAAAATTAAACTACGTATATTTACTGCATTCAAAAATGACTAAACTACTGCAACGGTGGATATCGCCGTGATATCTGCTTTGCAAAATTATCAGCCAGGGTGTTAAACTAGCAAGTCACTTAAGCGATCATTTCTCATTGAGATTCTTAGATGTCTTGACTAAGCCAAGTACTGAAAAAAGTCGTTCATTGAGTGCAGTAGTTACTGGAAGAATGAGAAGAATTTTGATAATTTTCACTATTTCTGAATACGCACAATCTAATGGTTTGAGTTCATATAATTAAAACAGATTCTTTAGCTTGTCACTCGTACTTAGAAAAGGTCGTTTTGCAACAGACATTTGGGAAACTAGAAGAATTTCATTTATGTATTACATAGTATCTTTGTAAGACTGTACTATAATAGAAAGCTTCTCATATTCTAGAAAGTCTCTGGAACTGTAATCAAGTGCATTCTTTGCTTCTGTTAGGGACATGTTTTGTGGGAAGCGAATATCAAGCTCTGAGAGAAATCTATCAAAATAGGTTCTTTTGATTTCAGTCTTTGGAGCAATAGAAATATTCACCTCATTTCTCCCTAGAACTGAATCATTTATGAAGCTCTTTGGTCCTGATGATACCTTCTGAATTCTCTTAGGCTTAGGTCTGCTCAACTGATTTGAATTTTCCAAGTTAGTATTTGCCTCATATGTTGAAATAAAATCTTTAGCTTTGTCAAAAATATCAGAGAATACCTCGTCCTTTTTCAAGACCTGTAATTCCTTAATAGTTGACTGTATAAGAGAGCAAGCTTCATATAGTAAGGCTTCCTCTGCTTGAAGTTGATCTGACAAACTATTGGTAACTCCAAGGACTTGTTCAGTAATATGTAGGTCCATTACGAACCTGAAAGACTAACTTTTTGTACAATCCATTTCCTTCTGCCGCAGCTTCTGAATCAGAACCCTCTGAAACTGTATGAAGCACTGATAGCAAACTTCCACACCGAAGCTTAACCTTTGATATTGACCTATAATTGTAAAACCATCTAGTTATAGTAGGTCTTTCTAGTGTCAAAACCTGAAGATCTTCTGCTTTCCGTGCCTCTGTGAAAAGTTGGTTCCCTGTGTTACTGTTTAATAAATGTGTAAAGAGTGTTAATAATTGAAAAAAAGAAAATGAAGAGTGGCCACTGGTATTCTTTATGCAGTCGCCCAGTACTAAATTCAGCCTGTGTACATGGCAATGTACGTATACTGCTTGGGGAATTTTATCCCGTAGTCTTGCTTGAATCCCACTAGAGCATCCACTCATTACACTAGCACCATCATAACACTGAGCCTCACACTTATACCAAATTTAACCAGATTGTTCTATCTCCTTATATATAAAATCAGCTAAACTTGAGTATCAACCTTTTCCATGTGATAGGTTCCAGTGACACTTTCCTTCACAATACCCTCACCAAAGTACCGCACATGAATAGTCATCTGTTCCTTTTTTCACAAGTCTTCCCTTTCATCAACCATAACTGAAAAGTACTTGGCTTCTTGTGCTTCAGCACAAATTGTGTCCTTGATATGTCTTCCAGCATCTGATATTAATTCTTTCTGGTCGATCTAACTTTTGTTTTAGAGAGGGATTTGAGTCAGCAATTAGGTGAGAAATGTCTACAAAATTTCCTGATTTTAATGTATCAACACCCTCATTATGTCCACAAAAAGACAGGCTTTGCCTTCCCAGTAATGCAGTGACTTTTAAAAGTCACTTTACATGTTCCCTGCTGTCCTTAATTTCTTGTAGCCTAGCTGAAGATAGAGAAGATGCTACAGACTGAGTGGACCCTGACTGAATATCCTTGGCATTAGACCAAGCGATCATACTATTAATGTGTCTTTGCCTGATATTGTTTGAGAAGGGTACTGGTATCTTTCCATTTCCTTGTTCCAGCATCAGTAAACGGTGTCCTACCTAATCCTTCCTCCTTACGAACAGATGCTCCAGCAAAGTACCTACATGGAGAGCAGTAACACGCATCTTGTGAGACCGAGTATTCTAACCAAGAAAATATATCAAAACATGGACCTCTAAATTTCCTATTATTCTGATTGCTTGGGTAGCTTGGCAATTTTGGTTGACTGGGTTTGTCATAGGGGGACTTAGATATATCTACTGCTTGAGTTGCTGGAGTTTGTGATGTGGATGGACTGTCTTTTGTATCTTTTTGAACCTGGTTCACTGCAACAATATGTGCTAATGTGACTTGTGCTTCATCAACAGAAATAAAATCTGAGTCTTGACTAGGGAATGATATAGTGGCTAAGTCAGTATCATTAGTTGCTGTACTGCTTGTATAAGGCGGTTTCGAACCTACATCTTCGCATCTTACTCGCCGGCACGCTCCTCATTGCGCCAAGACGGATCATTACCCGTCTTGACAAGTTAAATAATTTTATAGACATAATAAGATATATATATATATATATATATATATATATATATATATATATATATATATATATTTTTATGTGTCCGACTCTGGGCAAAGGCTTCAGGGCCTATATCTCGGGGGCAGTAGCCTATCCCAAGGCCCAGTAGTCCTCCTACACCTCCACATGTCACCACTTCGGCGCTAACACCCACCGTCCATATTGAATACATGCTAGGGCTGTCTCATACAGGACTGGTGTATTGGTATTAGCGGGGGTACTTTTATGACATGTCGGCAGGTCATCTGGTAGATCAGGAAAGTCTGCTTCTATGAAATTCAAATCCTTAAACTGTTCCCTGCCCCAGCCGGGATTCGAACCTGGGTCCATCAGGACTGCAGGCCGCCTCTCTACCGATTCAGCCACCGCCTCCCCCATATATATATATATATATATATATATATATATATATATATATATATATATGCGCTCCTTTCTGCTGTATATGTGGTTCTGAGGAGTGTAAATTTAATGCCTCATTAACATATCCTGCCTTATACCTTTTTTTTTTTTCACTTAGGTCAATGGCAGAATAAGACAATAATGGGGTTCGAACTACATCCTGTCTATCTTCGATCTTGACTGTCACCATATTCTAATGCAGTAGATTCTGTTATAACGCATTATTCAAGAGAGAAAGATACCAATTTATGTAGAAACAACATAGCAGAAACTATTATCCTTGTAGTTGAAACAAACAGTTCCATAAAATATTAATAAAATACATATTTGCTTTTTGAATATTCAGTCTTTCCAAATATTGACATTTTGTTGTTCCTATATGTGAGATTATGATCTGTAATTAATGGTATTTAACTTTATGCATGACACTGGCTACTGATAGTAGCTTTACAAGATTAATAAGACAATATTTATATCAAATAAGCATATAGTTTCTAATATACAGTCGCTGAACAAAAATAAAAACAGGAAATATCTCCTCTCAAGCCCATAGAGGCAGGATGACATGGTGGTCAAGTAGATACAGGAATGACTGGCTCGATGTAATGATGCAGGTTCGAATCCCGGTCAGTGTAATTATATATATATATATATATATATATATATATATATATATATATATATATATATATATATATATATATTCAGGAAAAAAAAAGAACGAGACATTTCAGTTCTTTTTATTGTTGCTGTGGCCCCAGGTTTATTTCAACGTGAATCCAGTGAACTACAGGCTGAAGTCGCCGATGCCTTGCAGATCCCATCCTTCCCTCGCAGGATAAAAGGGAAGTTGAAAGATGCATGTATAACTCCTCCGTGGAACCGCCTGGTTACATCAGTACCACCACGTGAAGGAGCCTCATTTCAGCACCTGCATTTCCTACACCAATACTTCCACGTTGTCTGAAAAAAAAAAAAAAAAATGGAGCTGGCAAAAGTGGTGGCGCAAGCGTTGGTGGAAATAACACTGTGTGTGGTGACGGGCTTAGTGGTGGGCGTGCGTTTACTGTTTGCCTGGTGCTTCGGAAGAATGAGGCCTCATGTGGTTCGAGACGCCCCTCCGGACTGCTTACATGATCCCTCGCTTGGCAGGCACAGATTCATTAAAATTAAGGTGAGGTTCTATGCTCTCGTGTTATGCACTCTTTTCACTTTAACTTGGCTTAAAATTGCCATATCTCCATCTTCAATTAAACAAATCATTAACATTAACACTAGAGAATGCTGTTAATTTTAGAAAATGCCATGGAATTATTATATGGCCATAACACTGCCATATTCTGCCTTTAAACTACGTGATGTAAGTTACAGGAGTTCAACACACTGAACTAAGTCAAGATACAATGAGTTTAGTTGTTGTTATTGTTAAAATTATTATTTTCATTATTATTATTATTATTATTATTATTATTATTATTATTACTCTTTTATGTTATTGTGATTGTTGTTGTCATGATTATTAATATCACCAGTATCATTAGTAGTAGTAGTAGTAGCAGTAGTAGCAGCAGCAGTAGTACTCATTATAATTGCCATTGTTGTTGTTGTTATTGGGGGTACATATGGCCAGGTGTTCCTTCTCCCGTGATACGCCACTGCGTAACATGAAAGCAATACTGACGTGATTTTCAAATCATAGTTTCTTTATGGCACTTAATATTTTGCTGTTCATCCTTCGATGGTTGCGGGAGGGGGACGTCTTCACGAAGTGGCAGTGATATAGCTGAGCGGGGTCATGTCAGGTTAGACGTATTTCCCTCACATTCCTTCCTGTTCCAGAGAATGAGGATGATGGTCTGCAGGGGAAAAAAAGTTTCTGCCTGTAGTCCACTTGGGGCCACAAAAAACAACCATGGTGATAGTTGTAACAATAGCATTTCTGTGAAGGTGAACGTTTATCTAATCTCGGATTTTTCTAAATTTATGATAAACCTTACTCTATCTCTCTTATCACAGATCGCGACCATAGGAGATGGTCGCCAGCTGACTAGTGAGAAAAATAGGGTGTTTCACAAGATAAGTGAGAACCTTCAGAAGATTTTCTCTGGGTAACTGAGAGTGAAAAAAAAAAATGCTATATGAATATGAGTCCACTTCTCAACGTTATAGAACTACAGTTACTGATGACAATATGAGTGAAAACTGAGTACTTCATAGAATTCACCCACAAGGACATTAGTAAAAATAGCTCTTTATCATATGAGAATTGAACCCATGTTAATACACCATTTTTAGCTCCAAATCAGCCAACGAATGACCTGAACTTCTCAACTAGCTTCCAGGACACCCCAATATTATGCTCCAGGGCAAAGTAATCCTGTCTCATATTTATAAATTGGTATATGGACTGATTGTGTGTGTGTGTGGGGGGGGGAAATGCTCCGTATATTACGACTCCATACCATGTGTGTTGCGAGGATGACACTCTGCTGTGGTCGTCCATGTCAGCTCTGGAACTGTCTCCCTCTGTCTGTATTTCCTACTTCCTCAGATCTCCAGTCTTTCAAACGCAGTGTGTCCAGGCATCTCGAAATGAATGCATCTTGAATTTGGCTCTCTTTTGTATTGTTTTTTTCTTTTTTTTCTTGGAAAGATCGTTTTTGCGGGCTCAGCCTTTGGTTCCTTCTTCCTCGCATAAAAAAAAAACAGTAGATTTAAAAAGAAAAAAATAGACACTACAGAGCATTAAGTGGGTTATGGGAAACAGAAAATTATGCAGAGGTGCTACTGTTATTGTGGCCGCAGGCTCTTCTGAATGTGAACCTAATGGACTTCAGGCTGAATCTGCACTATGCCTCCAATCCACCATCCTTCTTTTGGGAAACTGGGAGGGAACAGAGGGACGTTTGTATCAGTGCCGCCACACGAAGGCGTCACTCTCCAACACTGCATAATTTGTGGACGTAAACAAGTGGAAACTGTAAATCACAACAAGGGTTGTAGGAAGCAGAAAATTATGCAAGGCTGATAGTGGTAACATTTACTGAGCCGTCCCAGCAACACACTCGGATAGTTTCAAATGATGTGCAGTTTATGAAGCTCTCAACATTACTCATTTCTTTGTTCCTATCTCCAGAGTTCTCGAGTCGGAATGGGCTGTGGTTCTCACGCTGCTGTTCGAGTCCTGGAGGTGAAAAGAAATTTTTCCATCATGTAAAATGATGTCTGAGACATACGCAGGTCGCCTACCCTTAAACCCTTGAATACTGCTGCTAATTGGCTATATTCAATCTAAGACAAACTTTTCAAATTGCAGGGTCAGGTATAGCCTTAAAGAGACCTTCACAGCTAGGGATCCTTCCAAAGGTGAGAAAAAATGGAATGTCGGCAGCAAGAATATATTTAACAAGCCGAAGACACCCACCCCTGCACCATTCTAAAAGTATAGAAATAATTTTTTTACAGTGAGGTAACCCACGGGTAAAACCTGGGTAAAACTTGGATCGAATGAAGCTCCACAACTGAAGAAAATTGCATTTCCAAAAATTAATTCAAAAAGAAAGAAAAAGAAAATGGCCATGCATGCCACCATCTTTTGGAATCAGGGAGGACCCCCTCCTCCCGTGTAGGAAGGGGTCTCGGGGGTCTCACCCTACCTTAAACCTGGTCTGGGTGGAGGTCTATTACTGCAGAACTTTGTGTTTCCAGGAAAAAATTATGACCATGCACACAATTGTTGGCCAAGACCATGGGCGGAGGGAGAGCTGCCCCTCCGTGGGGAGTGGCTCTCAGGAATTCCACCCTGTCCAAAAACTAACCTGGGTATAAGCCTGCCACTGTACAAATTTTTTGTTCCAGGATAAAGACAATGGTCGTGCATACCGGGGTTGGGCAGGACGCCCGGGGAACACCTTTCACTGGAGAGTGTTCCCAATGGTGGTCTGCATGGAGGTCTAACACTTTACGAAGAGTAATTTTACGAACACACTCCCCATAGGGTCTGCATCCTATCATTTAAATAACCAGAGTAACTCAAATATAGACAGTAACGTAATCAGTGAGTATGAAAGTGAGTGTGCAATACAGTTAAAAACATGCACTATGCTTGGTCGACCCTGTGGATGCGGCAAAGATATATCACTGGATTAAAAGGGCTAAAGGTTTTGAACTATTGGAGCCTCGGACCCCTATGTTCTGAAAAAAGTATGGTGGTATTTGCAGTATTTTTTCTTTTCATTTACCTACAGGACGTAAAACTACACTACGTCGAGGCAGGTTACCCGGATAACCCGCTACTGGTGCTCATCCACGGAGCCCCTGATTTCTGGTTCACCTGGAGACGACAGATACCGGACCTTAGCAACGATTACTGGTACGTGTTATGAACACTGAGTATGCTAGGGAAAAGGCTAAACTAATCTTATGGCATACAGTATATCTTAGGTGGTAGGGGTGCCCATCATCCACTCAGTGTCGTGCTGCCTTCTGCGATTCAGCTCAGAGTGTCAAGCCAAATGGTTTCCTGTAAATTAGGAAATCATTTACTAAATTGGATGATAAAGCAAATGACGCCTGTTGGTGTAGTGGGTTCAGGTGCTCCGACCGGATTGAGCCTGTTAGGGCTCACGTCAAAGGAATGCTATGGCTTACTGATCTCATAATGCCAATCAGGGACGAGTGTGGCCGGTCATTCTCGACTTAAATGGGGAAAAAGATATTGAATGATGGATGGATGGATGGATACTCTTACAACTTACAGACTGTCATATTTAACTTGGGAGAGACTTTTCGATCCAGAGATTCCAAGTGCCAGACTTTTTGCCTTTTCACAACAGTGACGTACTTTAAGTTTTAGTCTTGCTACTAGTGGACGGTTTTAAGCAGTTTTATGAAGAATATTCTTAGTACTGAAGTTTAAAGGGATCGTTTCTTACACCTTGAAAGTGTGCAGTTCCCAAAACGTTGACTGAAGTTAGCAAGAATCAAATGAGAAAATACATCACTGAACAGAAGAGGTTAACAACGACTACTGCATAGAAGTCATCGTAGCACCTCTTCCTTTGTGAATTAGTTTGCATATTAAAATCTGTCATTCTCTTGTGTGTTATCAATATCATTTTAATTTCGACAAAGCATGCATCAGTAACATCCAGGATTATAGAAAATTATAAAGTTTAATGTGCAGAACAAATCTACAAGGAAGAGATGCCACGAAACCTCCTGCACCACCTAAGGTACGGGCCTAACGCTGAGTTCATTAATGAGAAGGCAAACCCAAATGCGTGTATGTGTGTAGAAGGGTGGGGCGGGGGACAATACATACCAAATGGGAAGGAATGGATGCTACATGGATGCAGTGGAAAAGGAGAGTGGCCTAGTACCGTGAAGTGATAACAAACTGACAATAATAAATCTTCCTAACCAGGGTGGTGGCTGTGGACCTGCGCGGATGTGGAGACTCTGACACACCTCGGTTCAGGTCACAGTACTCCACGCCTCAGCTAGCACAAGACATTGCTATACTCATTAAGCTTCTGGGTGAGTTATTTAGTTATTTAGCTAGTTAGATGTTCATTAATGTATTTATTGAAGCTTCACACATCTCTGTGGGAAGCATTATTGTTTGTCAACATTCTTATTTTTATTCTTCCTTCTTCTTAAAAAGTAAATGGCCATTACTCGGAGGCTATTTAGCCTAGAGCCTTCAAGCTTTGTCAGCTGAGTCTCCCCAGCTGGTGGCTTAATCTGGCAAAATTGGAAGGAAATCGGTTAACCAGATCTCCGAATATTGTCTGGAACATGGAAAACAAAATTGTTGACACTGTCTCAGAAATCACCGAAGTCAGAAAGCTGAAATTTTTATCGCATTTGCCACTTGCCGGGAAGCAGATCTGAAATGAGTATGATCTTAATCGGATGAATATCCTCCGAGATCACCTGGGGTCCAAACTGGGATTTTCCCGGATGTTCTCGATGTCACCTAATTTTCCATGAAAGGATAAAGCTAGAGCCACTAAACTTGCCGGACTTCTAGACTGTAACAACCTAAGGTGACAGACAAACGATCAATGACCTTGACCTCGCCTGCGGTAAAAAAAATAGGACTCTACCGGATATTCCGGATGTCATCTAATTTTCCATGAAACATTAGTGCTAGAATCACTAAACTTGGCGGACTTATACACTGTGATAACCTAAGATGACATGCATAAGATCAGCAACCTTGACCTCAAGGTCCCTTTATTACTCGGCTTATAGTAGGCAATGGCTGTGGCAAGTTTTTCTTTATCAATATTGTTTTTGGACTGTTTTACGGTGCTCTTATGTATTTAAGTTTTGCGTTAATCAGGCTGGGACGCTTTCCAAAATGTAGTGGTTATATGTAGCTTTATACTTATCCCCTTCATTACCAGGGATCCCAGTACATAACACATCTTTGGTAGGAAACGTCACTGTTATACTCAGTAATTCCTTTAATCCGAGGACGCATATCATTTATTTTATTCTTGATGTTTCAGAACAGTTGTATTCACCTTGGTAGTGATGTTTCCAGCATCAAAGTCTATGCTATACCCTAATTACCCCTTCGCCATTACATACCTTCTCAAGCTGAATAAATTCGTCTGCAGAAAGGAAGAATGAAATAAGAGAATTTGCCATAGTTGTGAAGGGGTTACGCTTTTTGAAAAGCTAGTTACTTTTCAAAGATGCTATGCCAGAGTTTCTCCAAATGAGAATGAGTCATAGGAGGCTGAGACTGAGAGCATTAGTACTTTCACCATTTGATCTCTCTCTCTCTCTCTCTCTCTCTCTCTCACACACACACACACACACACACACACACACACACACACACACACACACACACACACACACACACACACACCATTCATCAGATTAACCCTGGAGTATGCATCAGTAGTCTGGAATCCTGGTCTCAAAAAACACATAGATAAGATGGAAAAAGTACGAAGGGCAGCTACAAGATGGGTACCAAGCTTAAGGGATCTAAACTGCGAAGAAAGGCTAGAAATTTTAAATCTATCAGCACTAGAGGAGAGAAGGAAAAAAAAGGAGACATGATCATGCTATACAAATGCATCTTAGGGAAAGAGAAAATAAACGTAATGGAATATACTGTAATTATAATCTATGGGGAAGTATCAGCAAGAGAACACTGTAAAAAAAACTACATACATAAAAAGAGAGGCGAGAAAGACGTAAGAAAATTCAGTTTCCCAAATAGGGCAATTTATCAGTGGAATGCATTACCGAATGAAATAGTGTGTGCCAAAACTATTGATAAATTTAAGGATATGTATGATAAAAATGGTTTAATACATGGAACAGTACGAGCTTGACTCATTCCTGTCAAGATACAATTAGGTAAGACCACACACACACACACACACACACACACACACACACACACACACACACACACACACACACACACACACACACACTCACTTTCTCCCACTCTCTTCCTTACTCCCACTCACTCGCTCACTGACTCTCACTTTCACACACACACACACAGGTCGCACCCGCGCCCATCTCATGTGCGCGGGCGTGGGTGGACGTGTTGGGTGGTACCTTTGCTATAACTACCCTCAGCTAATCGGGAAAATGGTACTTATCCACTCTCCTCATCCCTTCGTCATTCGCCAGCACATGCAGACGTCATGGAAGAATTATTACAGGGCATGGTAAGTCTCTCTCTCTCTCTCTCTCTCTCTCTCTCTCTCTCTCTCTCTCTCTCTATCTATCTATCTATCTATCTATCTATCTATCTATCTATCTATCTATATATATATATATATATATATATATATATATATATATATATATATATATCATCATCATCATCAGCCGTTGAAGTTCACTGCAGGAACGGCCTATCCCTACCGAAGTAGGGACGATACAAGCCAATGTATCTCTACAAAGTGGCTTAGGCTGTCTGGTAGAGACTGTATGTAGGGTGAGAAGTGCTTGTAAATGTAATTGTAGTGTTGTAGTGGCTTAAGCCGACTGGGTGCAAGCATACTAGTATGCGACACTGGTTCAACCACAGCACCCCTTATGTCCGTCAAAGTAGCAAGTGGCTCGGTGAACGATTCCCAAAGTTTTTACAACTCTGGCGGGAGGCGAACCCTCGTCCACCAGCGTGCGAAACGCACACACACACACACACACACACACACACACACACACACACACACACACACACACACACACACACACACACACACACACACACACACACACACACATATATATATATATATAGATATATATATATATATATATATATATATATATATATATATATATATATAGATAGATAGATAGATAGATAGATAGATAGATAGACCTTATGTACTGAATAAGGTGGTACAAAAAGAAAAAAATTACCTTTCACCAAAAACTGTATGACAGGGAGGAGATATTATTTTGCCACGGTCCTCCGAACGAACGATGAATTCTACTGGTAATGAATATTTTGGCATTACTGTTGGTTCATCGTCCTCTAATGGTCTAACCGCACTGCCTCCTTTGCTTACTGGCAGTGTGTCACTGATGGTATGTAGCCACTGTCTCTGCAAATCAGAGACTGGGATAAGCTAAAATCCTTGAAAATTTCCACGTACAAAGTATGAAGTCTCACATAAAATTACAAACTCGATACCTCAAGAAGCGAAATAAAAATCATTGGTTGAGATATTATAGACCTGAGCGAAATCCATAAGAAAAAGACAATTTGTCTCCAAGACGATAGCCACCTATTGCACAACAAATGAACACAGAAAGGAAGAGTTAATGTTGTGGGATTTCTGATTAACAGAAATCTTGCACTGAACATCGTTTAATCCTGCCGAGTGTATGACAGAGCTTCATCGACTGTAATTAGGCTATGCAAAAGATACAACCTGAAAATAATGGAAGTATATACGCCCACTTCTAGAAGCCCAGATGAAATAGAAACAGTCTGTGATGACATCATGGTTATGGAAGAAGAAAATACCAGATATATTATACCCACGGGAGACTTCAGTGTAAAACAAGACTAATTTTAAAAAATGGGCAACCATGTATAGGAAAATTAGGAGTAGGAGTGAGGAAGGACTGAGGTGAAATGGTGGTAAACTTTACTGAAATGTATAACATAAGAATAATGAACGAATTCTTCCACAAATGAACAGAAAGAAAATGGACCTTGAGAAGCCCAAATGGAGAAATAAAAAATGAAATTGACTTCATTAGGGAGGATAAGAACAACGCAATCACTAATGTCACAGTTATCAAGAGAGTAAAATTAGGACGTGATCACAGAATGGTTTGTTGCAGAGTCAGGTTCAATTTCAAAAGTGAAAGAAAGAAGGTGATTGAAAATAAAAGTAAGTGAAAACAAAGATGCCTTTCAGCTAAAGAAAACAAAAATCAGGCTCTAAGTTATACGGAATGTGACGCTGACGAGCTGAAAGGTGTACTAAAACAAGCGTTAAGGAAATCAGGGGAGGTAGTAAGAAGAGTTAATACAAAGCCAACAAGTATTTAAAAACGACCATCGAACTCATGAAAAGAAGAAAGGGGATGAAGTAAAAAAAAAAAAAAATGAAACAGAAGGAGAAGAATTAAATTAATTTATCAACAAAGAAGAAATGTACGGCATGGTGGGATGAAGAGGTTAAGAGAGCAGTGGGGGAAAAGAGGAAGAAGTGGCTAGAGTGGTTGCAGGATAGGGGTTCAATTGAAATGAGAACTGGATATACTGAGAGCAAGAAGCACATAAAGAGACTAGTGAAGAGGAAAAAGTAGGAAGTAAATGATATCTAGGAAGAAAAATTAATGCAAATTACTTTGAAAAAGGAAGCTATTCTGGAAAGAGGTGCGGAAATGTAGAAGTGACAGTGGAAAGAAATGTGAAAGTGTGAAGGATGTAAGTGGTAGATTATTAATCCATGGGGATGAAGTAAGGACCAGATGGAAAGAATATCTGAAAGCCTGATGAATGGGAATAGAGAGAGAAGAGCCGCTGTAAACATGACTGGTTTGGGGTGTGAGCAGAGAAGGAATGCAGTGATAGGAAACGTGACACTCGCACAGGTGAAGAACGCTTTTAAACAGCTGAAAATGGGAAGCAGCCGGGGTTGATGAGGTGTATGTAGAGATGATTAACCCTCTCGCACACACATAAGTTATATAAGTTTTGCCGACACGATTTTACTCCGCCCCCCCTCCCCGCCAGCTCGCCCGCGCACTGCTGAAAACCCATATTCTTGCCTTATTTTCGCCACCCAAACCTCTATATGTTGCCGTGAAACCTACATATCTTATTCGCCGATGTTTGTTCTAGCTGATAAGCAAAAAAAAAACCAAAAAGAAAAATAATAAAAATGTACATTAGGCCACCATGAATAAACATTTCCAAATATCAATCTCACTTCCGAGCCACCCAAACCTCTATATGTTGCCGTGAAACCTACATATCTTATTCGCCGATGTTTGTTCTAGCTGATAAGCAAAAAAAAAAACAAAAAGAAAAATAATAAAAATGTACATTAGGCCACCATGAATAAACATTTCCAAATATCAATCTCACTTCCGAACATCCTAGTTCGAATGTTTTCCATCATACAGAAAAATGTTATTAGAAGTTTTGATAGATAATTTCATCAGCTTTCTAATGGGAAAGTCCGATTGTGATACGATTTGTAGTTTTCGAGGAAATAGCCAAAAACTGAAAACCATTTTTTGAAAAAAATGATTTTTGTGCAGGGAGCTCTACCGTAAAAGTTTTCTTGCACACTGTAATGCTAGGTGTTTTAGGCTCGGCTTCTCATTCCGTAAATGCCTAGCGTATAGCGGGGCTCTCTTTCGAGCCCAGGGCAGGAAACAAAAACTCCAGGCAACAACGTTACATGTGTATTGCTTAGTTAGACAGGGGAATAAGTAGATGTTACAGACACAAGTACACTGGGCAATTATAAACTCTTATATTTAGATATGGTTAGTAGTATCTCGCAGGATACTGTTTTGGAGTCACAGTGAATAGCACTTAAGGCAGAGCATTCTCAATTTGGGAAGTCCAGGGTTTCTATACATGTGGAGTTGTTAAGGTTATTTCACACTGGGGAGGGTGGTGTAAGGCACTGGGGTCTGATTTTGGTTATGGTAGTATGAGATAATTTCTGATGGCAGCATATTTACTTTATTACCCTCCGCTCGTATTCTGCTTTTGACTAATTATTATCACTTTTTCTACCACCTTGATCTTGTCACTGTATTATTCTGTACACTGTTCACTGTATCTATTATTCTCTCCAACACTGGGTATTCTTGCTGATTTCTGCGACAAGGTCAAATCACTGTTCTGCCTAGGCACTGTTTGATCACTGATATCGCACAGTTAGGGTCACTTCGGTCTGTGTCTGGTGCCAGGGGCGCGGGTGGAGGGGTGGCACAGGTCCACTACTGATGGGGCTGGGCACCAACAGGGGCCTCCATACTCAGAGGCAGGGGATCACATGCAGGGGCGTCTGTTCTCGTCCAGGGCTGTGGGCGGCGAAAGGTCCAGCACTCTCAGGGCTGGTGACAGGAGTGTGGCCAACAGGACTGGGGATGAACAACTGCCTGAAACAGTCGTTCAGGCTCCTGATGGAGGATGAGGACCTCCGCCGTCGAGGTGAGGGGAGTTCCCGCCCGGGAGTTCTGGGGTCGGTCTGGGGTTCCCGAGGGCTGCGGTCCCCGGGGCTTGGCGGTGCCAACAGGAAGGGGCTGTGGTACCGGTCTGCATCAGGGTCCGTCAGGTGGGTCTCCTCCAGAGCCAGTTGTTGGGAGCAGAGGCCAGGTGAGACTACAGGACCTCTCCAATACTCCTCTACGCCCGAGACGCCCTCTGTGTCAGGGGTCGTGGAACAGGCATCTGCTACAGGCGGCGGAGTGACAACAGGCCTTCTCCTGCCATAGGGCCTGGCTACTGGCCGTGGCCTGAGAGAGTGGGTGACTGCCAGCAAACCCAGGGGCACCTTCAGAGTGGCTACGGGCCGTCTGATGAAGCCGGGAGCGGCTACAGGCCATCTGACAAAGGTGGGAGCGGCTACAGGCTGTCTCCTCGTTACCCTCAGAGCGGCTACAGGCCGTCTCCTTCAGGAGGGGTGAGCGGCTACAGGCCGTCTCAGGGAAAACACCTTCGGAGCGGCTACAGGCCATCTGATGAAGGTGCGAGCGGCTACAGGTTGTCTCCTGGTTATCCTCAGAGTGGCTACAGGCCGTCTCAAGGAAGACACCTTCAGAGCGGCTACAGGCTGTCTCAAGGAAGACACCTTCAGAGCGGCTACAGGCTGTCTCAAGGAAGACACCTTCAGAGCGGCTACAGGCTGTCTCAAGGAAGACACCTTCAGAGCGGCTACAGGCTGTCTCAAGGAAGACACCTTCAGAGCGGCTACAGGCTATCTCAAGGAAGACACCTTCAGAGCGGCTACAGGCTGTCTCAAGGAAGACACCTTCAGAGCGGCTACAGGCTGTCTCAAGGAAGACACCTTCAGAGTGGCTACAGGCCGTCTCAAGGAAG
Organism: Coenobita brevimanus; assembly: GCF_032717465.1. NCBI lineage: Eukaryota > Metazoa > Arthropoda > Malacostraca > Decapoda > Coenobitidae > Coenobita > Coenobita brevimanus. The sequence continues at coordinate 13,359,011 of NC_137011.1, forward strand.
ACACCTTCAGAGCGGCTACAGGCTGTCTCAAGGAAGACACCTTCAGAGGGGCTACAGGCTGTCTCAAGGAAGACACCTTCAGAGCGGCTACAGGCTGTCTCAAGGAAGACACCTTCAGAGCGGCTACAGGCTGTCTCAAGGAAGACACCTTCAGAGCGGCTACAGGCTATCTCAAGGAAGACACCTTCAGAGCGGCTACAGGCTGTCTCAAGGAAGACACCTTCAGAGCGGCTACAGGCTGTCTCAAGGAAGACACCTTCAGAGTGGCTACAGGCTGTCTCCTGACGAAGGCGGGAGCGGCTACAGGCCGACTCCTTAGAACCCTCAGAGTGGCTACAGGCCATCTCCTTAACCCTTACACTGCGGGCTTGTTTTGCTTTGACTTGCTGCTCCCTCGGGCATATTCGCGCTCCGACAGACTCTCTAAAAATATTTGCCAAAAATCAGTTACTAGTCCTAGAATATTAAAATCACATATACTTATGGCACATACCTTCAGCTTTCTCCTTGGGTGTTTGTTGAGCCTTCGTCGAGTACCGTAGGACTTGTGGAGACCTCTGAAGTTGGGTAACGAAGTCTCCACTTTACACTTCCCGATAACTCGTAATATGATTACCACAGGCTGATATTATCACTAGAAACACTAACCTATGATTCTCAAATAGTTTGGAATCCATACTCCCCCAAAAAAACACTGTGAAAGCAATGAAAATTATGAGGGCGTATGACCATCCCACTTCCGATCGTTTGCCGCTAGTGTTGTCTATTATTCATAAAAACACTCACAGTTTATATTTCTGTTACTGTATAACACTTATATATATCTACAGTCTTTATCCATAAGTTTCTTTCAGTAATTGTAGTTTATTGTCACTGTAGGGATTCAATTTCTTTCAGTAAAATACGTAGCATTCACTTTCTCGTCCTGTATACTAGCATTGAGAGTGAATGTCACTTTCACCTTCACTCTCATAACTCATAGTATTCATACATGCTAGAGTGAAACTTTCACTTTCATAACTCCTAGGGTATATACTCGTATTCTAATAATACTACTCATTTACATTTCTATTTACGTTCTCTATTTTATTTACGTTATTTACATTTCTATTTTATTTACACTGTGTTATGCACTGTCACTTGAAGTAACTTATAAAACTATTTTCCACTGTTCACGTATATTTACATTCATTACCTTCACTTGCTGTTTACACATTATTTACACATTATTTACAATCCCACTTGCACTGTTTTACTCAATAGAAAGATCATTGTCACTCTTTTATCAATTGTCAGCCCTTTACCTCTTTCCACATGAGGTTTAGTAAGGGGTAAGGGTCACAGGGCCCTTTGCATGGGGGTGAAAAGTGGCTGAAGTTAGCAGGAGCAAACAGACGTACCTTCACATTGGAAGATGACAGTGAACTGATAGGGGTGGGCCGGGGTGGCCTACCTAGGGAAATACATTACTGCCAACATCAGCCTCTTGACAGCTGCTAATATATAGCAGTGAAATGATTGGCAGGAAATCTAGACAATACATTATAAATTAAGTAGTTCCAGGTGAATGTAAATATCACTTAGGCTTCTCCCTTCCCTCCTTATATGTATATTTATTACGAAAATAGATTATACAGCATATTTCAAGGGGAAATAAACAGCGAAAATTAGCGAACGAGTGCACGTGAGGTGTTGTCAGGTGATAATTAGCCAATTCTAGGTGTATTGCACTCTCACTTACCTTATTTCTTTCTTATATATATTATTTGGTATAAGTATAGGGGATAGGGCTTATTTCAATGGATGAAATCAGTGAAAAATTCCAGGGAAGATTTACTTTGCGTAGCACGGCCGGGCAGGCTAGAGGATAGGGTAATGGAGGAGGGGGTAGGGAGGGGAGTCAAGAACAGGGAGAAATGGCTAAATTGTCAACAATGGATGGGAGTACAGATGAGATTAGGAGTGCTGACTAGTGTTGGACATTGGCAGTACTGATAGATGATACAAGCCACCACTTGAAAGCCCGAGTGAATTCAAAATAACACAGAATCACAAAAGTGACGCCCCGCGGTTAACGGATTAAAGAGCGGTAAGCAGCTACAGGCCGTCTCTGGGGTGCTGACAGGAGCTGGATTGGCAGCTACAGCCCTTAGGTGGTTGGTGAAGGCTCGCCCAGAAAGTAGTGTGGTATTCCTGCTATGGTGACGGCGGGCGGGCTCTGGGTCATAGGAGCGCGCGGTCTGGGCTGACTTAGGCCGTTGTCGCACCAAGTCCCGGCGCGCTGCTGCTGCTCCTCTGTAGGCTCCTTGTTGGGGTGTCTGGGTGTTCACGGGGGCACTATGCTGCCTTTTACCACCGTCTGCTGGGAAAAAGTCACGTCCCCGTGACTGGAGGTGATAGACTTGCGTATTATAGGTGGCGTAGACTGGCTGCAGATGTCGGAGGAGGGCATGCCAGGTTATGGTGGTTGTGTTCTCGTCCTGTTCCTCATCGCAGGTGAGGAAGAGGGTGGACGTGGTGGTGGAGGAGCAAAGGAGTTGGAGAAGGTGGTGTGGTCCTGGGACTCACTGGTTGTGTCCGAGTGACAGTGCCCATAAAGCTCTTCGTATCTTCATGGCAGTAGTTGTTGCTCGTGGTGTGGTATGTTGAATGCTTGAGATGGATGGTGAGTGTCGGGTTTTATGGCGGGGTAATGCGGCGTAGCATCTCGGGGGAGTGTAGGTGGCTGGGATTTGTGCTTGATGTATCATGAATGTGAGATGGTTTAGGGCAGGGGTGAGAGTGTGATTTTGCAGCGAGGCAGGTGGGGTGGGGGAGTGGGTACAGTACCTCTAACAAAGGTGGGAGCGGCTACAGGCCGTCTCCTGCAGGAGGGGTGGTGAGCGGCTACTGGCCATCTCAGGAGGAACACCTTTGGAGCTGCTACAGGCCATCTGATGAAGGCGGGAGCGACTACAGGCTATCTCCTCATTACCCTCAGAGCGGCTACAGGCCGTCTCCTTCAGGAGGGGTGAGCGGCTACAGGCCGTCTCCTTCAGGAGGGGTGAGCGGCTACAGGCCGTCTCCTTCAGGAGGGGTGAGCGGCTACAGGCCGTCTCCTTCAGGAGGGGTGAGCGGCTACAAGCCGTCTCCTTCAGGAGGGGTGTTGAGCGGCTACAGGCCATCTCCTTCAGGAGGGGTGTTGAGCAGCTACAAGCCGTCTCAGGGGAAACACCTTCAGAGCGGCTACAGGCCATCTGACAAAGGCGGGAGCAGCTACAGGCCGTCTCCTCATTACCCTCAGAGCGGCTACAGGCCGTCTCCTTCAGGAGGGGTGAGTGGCTACAGGCCATCTCAGGGGGAACACCTTTTGAGTGGCTACAGGCCGTCTGATGAAGGCAGGAGTGGCTACAGGCCATCTCCTGCAGGAGGAGGCTTGAGCGGCTATAGGCTGTCTCAGGGAGAACACCTTTGGAGTGGCTACAGGCCATCTCCTGGTTACCCTCAGAGCAGCTACAGGCTGTCTCCTTAGCTAGTGCTGAGTGGCTACAGGCCGTCTCAAGGATGACACCTTCAGAGAGGCTACAGGCTGTCTCCTGACGATGGCGGGAGCAGCTACAGGCCATCTCCTGACGAAGGCCGGAGCGGCTACAGGCCGTCTCCTTAGAACCCTCAGAGTGGCTACAGACCATCTCCTTAAAGAGGGGTGAGCAGCTACAGGCTGTCTCCTTAGAACCCTCAGAGCAGCTACAGACCGTCTCCTTAAAGAGGGGTGAGCGGCTACAGGCCGTCTCTGGGGTGATGGCAGGAGCTGGATAGGCAGCTCCACCCCTTAGCTGGTTGGTGAAGGCTCGTCTGGAAGGTAGTGTGGTATTCCTGCTATGGTGACTGCGGGCAGGCTCCAGGTCATAGGGGCGCGCAGCCCAAGCTGACTTAGGCTGTTGTCGCACCGAGACCCAGCGCGCTGCTGCTGTTCCTCTGTGGGGTCCTTATAGGGGTGTCTGGGTGTTCACGGGGGCACTATTCTGCATTTTACAAATGTTATCTTTTTATTTCATGATCTTTTGTAGAATTTCATGAGCTTTCTCATGGTATCTGCCGATTTTTGATAGGCCTAATAGTTTCCGAGTCAATTGCAAAAAACTACTGGGTACTCCCAGCCGTGCTGCACTTTTGTAATGCACTCACAATACCTTTATATTCCGCCTACATAAAAATGACTTTTCATCAGAGATATTACATTGTTATGTCCTGTACATACGTAGAATTCACTGATCTTTATCATGGTTCTTACAGGAAATCGATACGTCCAATTCTTTTCGAGTAAATGGACGAGAAATGTAGAATAGTCCTCCTTGCCCGCAAGTGAGATACTCGTTAGGGTGTCGAGATGTTGGCAGGACCTTGAAGGGTTTGATGAAGATGGGGAGTTATGTAATGTGTGTGTGTGTGTGTGTGTGTGTGTGTGTGTGTGTGTGTGGCGTATTTTGTTCTCTCCTCCTTGCACTACATTTGCCTAACACATGTGATGCACACAATAGATTTCTCCACGAACATTCACTGCACGACATACGTATATATGTGTGGCATATTTCATGTCTCTGATCCTTGTGCTAAGTTTTCACTAAGTCAGTCAGTGCATGCAATATTTCTCAGTGAACACTCGCTGCACTATTTTATTCATATGTTTCACACTAGGCCACACGCAGTACAGTATAGCACTGTCTGAGATTGATACAGTACCTTTTCACTGAAATCTGTGATTGTGTGACATATTTGTTGTCTCTGATACTTGTGCTAGGTTTTCACTAAGTCAGTCAATGCATGCAATATTTCTTGGTGAACACTCGCTGCACTATTTTATACGTATGTTTCACACTAAACCATACGCAATATAGCACTGTCTGAGATTGGTACAATATCTTTTCACTGAAGTCTGTGATTGTGTGGCGTATTTGTTGTCTCTGATACTTGCGCTAGGTTTGAGCTAAGTCAGTCAATGCATGCAATATTTCTCAACGAACACTCGCTGCACTATTTTATACGTACATTTCACACTAAACCATATGCAATATAAAACACAATCACATGATTCCATCCCAATCTCCTCTACTATTCCCTTCCTGACTCTATGGCACACGTGACTGCTTATTTCCTTAGCTACTATGGCATATCTCTATGGCATACATAATGCCTGCTATGGTAGGTCAGTTATTTCACTACTCCAGGCACTATATGTTTCACAAAGTATAAGTATTGGCTTCACCATAAAGATAAAATACTCACATCATTTACAAGCAGGGGGAGCAAAGTGGAAATCCCATTATAACAAACCACACTCCTGCCTCTAGGCCTAACGGCTGATAATGGGCCCCAGTGCATTACAAACAATATATCTATGTTCCAGAGACACAATCACTTCACATTATAGCAAAAATCACTGTACAATCACAATATTTCAATAATGGCTTCTGCCTTGGGTGAGAGGGGGAAAATGGCAGATTTAAAAAAACAACTGACAGCAGTGCTACCCTTCAGCCCTGCTGGTCGTGAGATACTGAAGTTTTTCTTCTGCTCATTGTCTCATCAGAGCAGTCACAGTGTTGCCAAGTGTTTACCTTGGAAGAGAGGCGCATCCACTAGAATGCACAAAAATTTGACGCAAATTGGCCAAAAACTTTCCTTTTGACAGCGTTTTTTCAGCTTAACAACATGATTCACGTCTATGTGCGTTTATATGCCAAAGCACAAAGAACGCAATTCACGTCAACGTGCCTCGGAGGGTTAAGTGTAGTGGAGAGAGCAGAGTGAAGTGCTTGTTGGAGATATGTAAGAAGGCCTGGATGAGTGAAATTGTGCCAGCAGAGTGGAAAAAGGCTGTGACTGTATCCCTGTACAAAAATAAAGGTGAGCAAAGTGAGTGCAAGAATTATCGTGGCGTAAGTATATTGAGTGTTGTAGGGAAGGTAAGAAAGATATCAGAAGTCCTGGTGAGTGATGAACAGGGTGACTTTAGGAATGTCAGAGGATGTGTGGATCAAATAATTGCAGTGAGACAGATAGTGGAGAAGGCTTCTGAGAAGGACTATAAGGTGTTTATGGCATTCATGGATCTGGAAAAAGTATACGGCAAAGTAGACAGAGAAGGCTTGTGGAGGATTTTGTGCATGTATGGTGTAGATGGTAAGCTGCCAGGTGCTGTCAAGGGTTTTTATGATGGTGTTGAAGCATGTGTAAGGATAAATGAGCATTTAACCCGCCCCGTCCGGACCACTTTTCGACCACTGGTACCCCCCAATCCCAACCATTTTTCGACCTTTTTTTTTTTTTACTTAAACTTTCGCTTTTGGTCAGAAACAATGGTCGGTGGCAAAGAAATTGGTCCCCGGGGTCCCTAATTAGCTAGACCAGGTATGCCTTGGTCCCACCTGGCCCCGTGTTCTCCCTAGGCGGTCTGAGCCTCAAACGTTTTCTATGGTATTATAAGTCTGGGAAACCAATGACAATAAGTAGAAATGAATTTATTACAAACATAAAAACATGTGATAAAAGAGTATATTGGATTTTATACAAAAATAGAGCAGAAATAAGCATTGTACCAACTTGCGAAACGAGCAAAATCGGCCAACTTGGTCACGATGAATTGCTAACATTCTAAAATCATGATACATATAATTTTTTTTACTTACATAATACTTCTACAATAACATTATACCATTTTATATTTTATTGAACTGTTTTTACGTATTCACAGGCCTTTTGATAACATTTAGCGTAATGTTAGCGCTTATTTACGTAGTGAGTGAACTCGCTGTCACTGTTGTTTCAACTCGTATTGTGGTTTTTCTACTTACATAATACTTTTCTAATATTATTATACACTTTTCAACTTTATAGAACTGTTTTGAGATTATTTCAGGCCTTACGTAAATATATAGCGTAATAATAGCGCATAATAACACACACGGTGAAGTCGCTATGACAACTATTTCAACTTACAACCTATTTTTGTACTTATATAATAATTCTCCATTAACATTGCACATGTAAACACTTGATATAATTGATATCACATCATTTCTGAACTTACGATGGAACTGAGCGTCATATTTGCGCGTACTTACACAGGGAGTGTTATCGCGATATCATTTGTTTCATCTTACACTAGTAATCAACTTATAAAATACCTTACAACTAACATTACAACATCTTCCACTGTATATAATTCCTATCACATACTTACTGACCAGAATGTGGGTGTACTCGTGACATTAATTATGACAACTTACAGTAATGTTCAACTTATACGTTTTATTCATGCTAACATTACACCCGTTTCCACTTTATTTCCTTGCTATCACATATTTACTGACCAGATTTACACAGTGGGTGTAGTTTTGATAACAATTCTTTCCACTTACACTAACCACGTCACCATCGTCCCCTTGGTCAGGGTGGGGAGGTGAGGGTGGTGGGGGAGGTTGGGGAGGTGGAGAGCGGCGCCTCTCATCACTCGCACTTCTCTTCCCTCTCCCTTTTCCTTTCCCTTTCCCTTCCCTTTCTTTCCTTTCCCCACATCCTGGGGCTGTGGGGAGGAAGTTTGGGAATATTCAGGGGCGAAAGAAGTGCTGGGGAGTGACTCAACCTCCTCTCCCCTAGGCCTACGAGCACCATGTGCTCATGCTGCCTCCCTCACACCACTTGCCCCTTCACCCCGCACTACCCCCACACCACTCTCACTTTCACCCCGCGCTGCCGCCACAACACTTTCCCATTCTCCCAGCAATCCCACCACACCACTTGTCACTTCCCCAGACAAAGTACTTTCACCATACCTTATGTGTTGTCTCGCCCCACCTTCTGATCCTCGTGGAGATATTTTCTCTTTTCCCAACCACGCGGCGATATCACGTCCTAGGCCTCCGTCATCCTCATCGTCCTCATCCTCGTCCTTATCAGATTCAGGATGGAGAGATAGCTTTGCACGTGGCTGGGGAGCAGGCTGGCCTTCCCTTGCCTTACGGTATGTCACATACCGCTTTTTTCGGGGCGAAGGGACCTCCTCATCACTGCTACTCATTTCTTCCTCTGGCTGGACATAATCGCGATCCACCACATCATCATCGAGTGGAGAATCACTGTCTCCAGTGAAGGCTTCCAGGACGGATGCGATTTCCTCATCTGAGAGACCTTTCCGCGCCATGTCTGACCTGGGTCACTGCTAGCAGGTGAGTGACCGAGACAAGGGCGAGCGCGGGTCACGCGGGGTCTAGGATGCTGCCCACCTGGCGGCAGGTAGGGGAGGCTTGGGTACCCGGGCGAAAAGAAAATCTTGCGCGAATTTTGAAAATTGTGGAAATCATGAACCTTGCAATTGCAGGACGTTGAAGTACGTCCCCGGGATTAGCTGTGACAAAACGTGAGGACGTGGAAGTACGTCCCCGGGACGCCGCGGGTTAAGTGAATCATTCACAATCAGTGTGGGCGTGCGACAAGGTTGTGTGACGTCCCCATGGTTGTTAAATATATATATGGATGGAGTGATGAGAGAAGTAAAAACACGAGTAATGGAGAAGGGGATGGTGTTAGTAATGAATGGTGAATGACAGAATATCTCAAATTTGTTGTATGCTGATGATGCAGTATACTTGCAAATACCGGAAAGGAACTTGGTAGACTAGTGCAGAGTTTTGCTGATGTCTGTGAGTGTCGTGTCTTGTGAGTAAATGTAGAAAAGAGTAAAGTGATGGTTATTGAGAGAAGATAACTCCCAGTGCGATGTTACAGTGAATGGAGAGAGACTGGAAATGGTGAGAGAGTTCAAATACCTGAGTACAGTGATAGAAAAGAGAGGAAAATGTGCAAACGAAGTGGAAAGCAGAGTGACATAAGGAAGAAAAGTAGCTGGTGCAATGAAGGCCTTGATAAGAAACAGAGGCTTGAGTGTTGCAGCTGCATGAGGCTTACATGAAGAAGTGTTAGTGCCAACTTTAACACATGGATGTGAAACTATGGTGTGGAATAAAAATGAAAAGTCAAGAGTGATAGCAGTGGAGATGGGACTGCTGTGGAATGTATGTGGGGTACACAGGGTGGATAGGATACGATATAATGTGATTCGTGAAAGATGTGGAGTGAGGAAGTCTGTGGACACCAGAATCGAGAAGAGTGTACTGTGATGGTATGGTCATGTGGAGAGAATGGGTAACAATAGAGTGGTGAAAAAGGTACTGTATATCTGAGTGAATCTGAAGGAGGGAGGAGGTCAGGTAGGCCAGGGAGAAGGTGGAGGGATATGGTGGATGAGTGTGTGAGGAAGAGAGGTTTGGAAGTTGGTGAGGTTAGGGGATTAACAAGAAATAGAGCTGACTGGATGAATATTGTGAGAAGTGCATGGTCAGTGATTTTCCACCTCTTTTTAACGTGACAACGTCCGGATTGACTCTATCGGATAGGTTTATGTGAAGCAACAGTACGTGGTGGATGTTTTTCGCGTATCAGATAGAACCAAGATTCCGGGGGCTTGAATGGTGATTGAATGGAAGCGTGGCCCATTGGTCTGGGCAAATTTGGGCTGTCTGGACATTGCTACTCCTCACCCTGTCCTAGGGTGGGAAAGGAGGTCCAGATGATGATGATGATGATGAATGATGAATCAATAGGAGACAGAAAGCAGCAAAATGATAGAGAAACATGGATCAGATCAAAGAAAGTACAAAAAAACGAAAGTCTGAAAAAGGTCCAAGGCAATATTGCACTAAAAAAGCAAGAAATTATATCAGTGAGAGACAATAATGGTGAAGTCATAAACTATAGAGAGAATATGGCAAACAGAGTTGAAAAATATTACAAAGAACTATATACATCAAAAACAATAGCGCCAACAGCTGCCTTTTCAGTTGTCACAAGTGAAATAGAAGAGGTAACACCGGATGAAGAAAACTTTTCTCTCACAAGTATGAAAAGAGCAAAGGCCCCAGACGGTGAATTAGTAGCAAATTTACTGTTGGATGTAGAAAATTTCCAAACCGACTCGTCACTTATTATCGCAATGGATAAAGAAGAGGAAAATTCCCATCTTTACCAGAAAGGCGACTCAAAAGCTCTTAGCAACCATCGACTTATTAGCTTATTATCAGTTGCTTACAAAGCCTTCGCGTAAGTCCTTATGAACAGAATAACAACAAACCTGAAGGAAAACCAACCTCGTGAGTAGGCAGGATTCCAAAGTGGGTATTTGACTACTGAATATCTACACACAATGAATCAGCTAATTGAAAAAAACTACATAATATATAATAGAATAAACCACTCTACTCAGGTTTTCACGATTGCAAAAAGGCTTTCAACTCAGTGGAGCACATCGCTAATATAAATTCATTGCGGGAACAAGGTGTAAACAAGAACATTGCAAAACTGTACAAAAACATATACAAAAATGGAACTGCCACAGCTAAGTTACCTTAAGACTAAGAAAAGATTAAGACCTGAAAAGGCTTACACCAGGGTGATACAAGGTCACCAGAATTATTTAAATAATGCTTTGAAGGCATTTTCAGAAAGCTAAAATGGGAGAACAAAGAGTAAACATGGAGAAAAATTAAGGAATTTAATATTTGAAGTTGCATTGCCCTATTATCAGAAACAGCAGAGACATTGCAAGATATGTTAAATGGCCTAAAAACTGAGTCTCAAAGTAGGCCTAAAGCTGAAGCGGATTAAAATCAATGTTTAATCCAGGTACACCAAAAAGTGCCATCATAATAAATGAAGAATTTCTTGGAGAAGTTGAGGAGTGCTACTACTTGGGCTAAATATTAAAACTAACCATGAAAGCGAAAAAATGCGTATTACAGTTGGATGTAATCCTTTTGGTAAACACAGAGACATCATGAAACGTAGCTTTTCAGTATATGTGGAACGGAGATTATAACGAATGTATGTTCGGAATATCTTTAAGAGATTGCAGGCATACAAGAATGAGGTCAGACTGGAGGGGGACAGATGAGATAGAGAAGTTTGTAGGCAAAGCCCGCCAAAGTCATGGAACCCGTGAAGAAGGTTGGGGATGCCTTACTTCAGGAGCGGACTTGCACTGGCTGACAATTATTCATATATATATATATATATATATATATATATATATATATATATATATATATATATATATATATACACACACACACACACACACACACACACACACACACAGAATTACAGAGCATGGTAAGTCTCTCTCTCTCTCTCTCTCTCTCTCTATGTTTATTTGTTGTGAGGAGTAGACTGTAGCACCAGTCGAGCAGGGCAGTACTCCCAAGGTGGCTGGAAAGCTGATGACAGGGAGAGCTGGAGTTCCCGTTTCATCAGCCCTCGGGACTAGTTGCTGAAGTTTTTCAGTGTCTCAGTAACACAGAGAGTAGGCCAGCATGCTCTCCAGTATCAGCACCAAACTACGTGCACAGTACGCACTAAACTTCCTTTTCAAAATTAGATATGAAAAATGGTGACCAATAACCAAGTCTCGGAGTTCCCGGGGGGAGGGGGGGACCATAAATGCCCCCACCATCCTCGCCTCTCCCGGTGACGACTCAACGAGTTTCCCTGAACCACTGTCTGACTCACTTCTTCATTTCTGCAACATTCACTGCATTTCCTCTAACTTTCACTCTGTTGAGCACCACCTCTCCTCCTCTAAACCTCACCTTCTTTTACTAACTGACACTCAGTTGTCTGAGGCAACTGACAGGAAACCCTTATCTGTATCCTCCTCCTGTCTCCATACTCATTTCAAAACCAAAGGTGGCTGTTGTGTATAGGCCTATGTATGCAATGATTTATCTTGCTCTCGTGTGCCTGAACTTGATTCTTCTGAATTCTCTACTCTCTGGCTTCGGCTTTCCTATCATTCTCAGACTAAATATATCTGCACTGTTTATTTATTGCCTAATTCTACTGACTATGAAAAATTCTTCGACTATATTACTTCAGTCATGGAACACATTCTGTCCATTTCTCCTTTCTCTGAAATCTCCATTCTAGGAGATTTCAATGTTCACCACCACCTTTGGCTCTCCTCTCCTTTCACTGATGCACCTGGTGAACAAGCCTACAGTACATCTTTTCTATCCTTAATGACCTACAACAGGTTGTACAACACCCTACCAGTATCCCTCACCGCCATGGAGAGAGCTCCAACGTAATTGACCTCTTCCTTACAACTAATCCTTCTGGTTAAACTTTTAATCTGTCCTCTCTGTTGGGCTCCTCCAATCACAACCTTATTACCTTAATCTGTCCTATCACTCTGGTATGGCCTGTGGACCCTCCAAAGAAAAGTCGATTGTGGCACTTTGGAGCTGCTGATTGGGAGGCCCTCAGGCAGTACTTCTTTGATTTTCCCTGGAATGATTATTGCGTCCATGGCAGGAAGCCATCTGAGTGTGCCTTGCTCATTATGGAAGTTATTCTCTCGGGCATGGAAGCACACATTCCCTTCTCATATCCTTTTACTAATGCAAGGAAGCCTTGGTTTAATCACGCTTGTTCTAATGCTGTCAGCAACAAGGAGAGGCCCTATAAAAGGTACCAGAGCCAGCCCACCCCTGAATCACATCATTTTTATGTTTCTGCCTGGAATCGTGCTAAGTCTGTTCTTCACACTGCTAAAAATAATTTCATCCATACTAAATGCTCTCAACTCTCCAACTCGAATTCTTCCTGCTTCTTCTGTAATCTTGCCAAAAACCTTTCTAACAACTGTACCTCATCATCTTTCCCTCCTCTTTTCTACTCTGATGGCTCTGTAGCTATTTCTTCTACTGATAAAGCAGATCTCTTTGCTCAGATTTTCTCCTCTAGTTCCACCTTAGATGATTCCGGTGCTGTTCCTTCGTCACTTCTCCACCCTGATTTCCTAATGGCTGACATTGAAATTTCTTCAGCTGATGTATTTTCTGCCATCACTGGCCTCAGTACTAACAAGGCATTTGGGCCTGATGGAGTCCCTTCTGTTTCCCTCAAGAACAGTGCTTCTGTGGTTACACCCTGCCTAGGTAAAGTTTTTCTCCTTTGTCTGTCAACTTGTACCTTTCCTTCTTGCTGGAAGTTTGCTCTCATTCAGCCAGTCCCAAAGAAGGGTGACCATTCCCAACTCTCTAACTATCGTCCAATTGCTTTAACATCCTGTGTCTCAAAAGTTTTCGGGTCAATCCTTTACAGAAAAATTTTAAAGCGTCTTTCCTATCACAACCCTCTTTCTGATCGTCAGTATGGGCTCCGTCAGGGACACTCCACTAGCGATCTTCTCACCTACCTTTCAGACACCTGGTCATTCTCCTTTCGGAACTTTGGTGAAAGCTTTGCCATTGCAACTGACATCTCAAAGGCTTTAAATAGAGTCTGGCATAAATCTTTAATTTTCAAACTGCCCTCTTACAGTTTTTATCCATCTATCTGTGCCTTCATCTCTAGCTTCGTTTCTGGTCGTTCTATAGCTGCTGTTGTAGACGGCCATCGTTCTTCTCCTAGATCTATCAACAGTGGTGTTCCTCAGGGCTCTGTCCTATCACCAACTCTCTTCCATTTATTCATCAATGACCTTCTAAGCTGTACATCTAACCCTATCCACTCCTATGCTGATGATTTCACCCTTCACCTTCCCATTCAGTTCCTGCAATGTCCATCTGAGCAGTTACTTCAACAAACATGGGTGGAGGTTATGGCACACCTAATGTCTGACTCGGCTCATATCTCTGACTGGGGTAAAAATAATCTTGTTGTTTTTAATGCATCAAAGACTCAGTTCTTACACCTATCAACCCGACAAAATCTCCCACAGGAGTACCCACTAATGTTTAGTAATATTCAGCTTAATCCTGCATCATCCCTGAATATGCCTGGGCTTTCATTCACTCGGGACTTATCTTGGAAGGATCATATTACATCTCTTGTAAAATATGCTTCCAAGAGATTAGATGTGCTAAGTCGACTCCGTACCTTCTTTGTCCTTGCACAGTTGTTGACTTCATTCACGGTTTTTATTTGCCCGTGTGTAGAGTACAACTCTCATGTGTGGGAGGCTCCCCACATACAGCTCTTCTCAATAGGGTTGAGTCAAAGGCTTTTTGTCTTATTAACTCTCCTCCTCTTACTTGCTCCCTTCAATATCTGGCTCTTTATCTTATTTCTATCGTTGCTTCATTGGTCACTGCTCCTCTGTACTGTCTGCCTGCATCCCTCCACCTCTACGACGGGTGTATAGCATCCGTCTAGCAACAGACTCTCATCCCATTTCTGTCAAATTCTCTAATGCAAGAGTTAACCGTTACTCTCAGTCCTTCATTTATGCTACAGATCAACTCTGGAACTGTCTCCCTCTGTATTTCCTACATCGTATAATCTCCAGTCTTTCAAACTCAATGTGTCTAGGCATCTCGAAATGATTTGATCTTGAATTTGGCACTCTTTTGTATTGTTTTTGTTTTTTATTCTTGGAAGGAACAGTTTACGGGCTCCTGGCCTTTAGTTCCTTCTTCCTTGCACACACACACACACACACACACACACACACACACACACACACACATATATATATATATATATATATATATATATATATATATATATATATATATATATATACACACACACACAAATGCGGGCCCAAAATTTCCCAGAATTATGAAAAAAAATTATTACACAGCTTACAGCAAATCCAGTTTAATTCCCTTAAAATACTCCCACTGAGATGCTATACCCCTTGTCCCAGGGCTTTTCCCATTTCTGAAAATGCTTCCATTAGTCGTCTCCTGTCACCTTGTTTAGTGAATCCTGCATTTTTTCGTGGTTCTCTTCTATGTTGTTAAATCTTCTGCCTTACAGTTCTAACTTAATCATGAGGAACAAGATAAAAATGAAGTAAGATCTGGTGAGTTGAAGGGGTGCAGATCATTAACGACGTTGTTTCTGGCCAAAAATTGCTGAACTGACAACGCAGTGTGTGATGGGGCATTGTTGTGATGCAAGAACCATTTCTAGGTGCACCACTTGTCTGGGATTTTGCGTCTGATGCTTTCCCACAGAGGCCACAGCATTGTAATGTAAAACTGCTGGTTCACAATCTGTCCATGATGAACAAATTCTTTATGGAGAACTCCCTCACTGTCAAGAAACATTGTCTTCATGTTTGACTTGACTTGATGCACTGTTTGACGGTCTTGGAGATGTTGACATCTTCCACTCATTGGGCTGCTGCTTGTTTTTAGGGTCATATCCACAAACCCAGGTCTCATCGCCTGTAATGACATTTGAAAGATATTCTGGGTCATTTCTTAACTGTTCTTTCAAGTCCTGACACACATTCACACAATTTGCTTTTAGATCTTCTGTTAGCAGATGGGTGACGAAGTTTGCCGAAACTAAGTGCAAGCCAAGACCTTGTCTCAAAATCTATTGAACTGAACTCCAAGAAATGCCTGTGGCAACCACTAGTTCATCAGTAGTGCGATGACGATCTTCCAAGATCACCTGTCATTTTTTCTTAATGTTTTTAATTGTTCGAGACATTCAAGGGTGGCCATAATTTGGGGAGTCATGGACTGATATGTCGCCTTTCTTAAAATGTGTGTACCATTCGTAGTCATGTTTTTTTATAGCCCGCTCCATGAAAGCTTACTCAAGCACTGTCATTGCCTCAGTCGCAGTTTTCCCAAGCAAACAACAAAATTTAATGCACACTCCTTGCTCATTCAGTTCTGCCATAGTGGTCTGAAAATGAAATTGCAGATATCACGTGTACGAACAAAGGAACAAAGAAATGCCAGAAATATGAATTTCACCCTCTCAGAGCGATGCCATGTACCAGAATGATTCACCAGACGGCACGCAAGTGGTGCCTACTGATGCAATGAGGGAACTATTCATTTTTCCTGTGCTATTGATTTATTCTGGCAAAATTTGGGTCCCCCCCCTCGAGTATATATATATATATATATATATATATATATATATATATATATATATATATATATATATATATATATATATATATATATATGAGCCTCTGTGGTACAGTAGTACAGTGTGCGTTTCGCACGCTGGTGAGCGCGGGTTCGCCTCCCACCAAAGTTGTAAAAACTTTAGGAAGCGTTCACTAAGCCGTTTTTTTTTTTTTTTTTTTTTTTTTATAAAAGAACGGAGGAAGGAAAAACAAATGGGGAAAAAAAAAATCCATACACCAGATTACTGGTGTCCTCTATTCATAAAATATCTGTAACAGTTAGACTTGAACAGTTGTGGGTTGAAATTTGGAGGAAAACAACTCTGGGGAAGTGAGTTCCAGAGAGATGCAGTTCGGTGAATGAAAGAATTCTGATAGGGAGAAGTTCTGCAGTATGGTTGAGTGACATTCCAGTCATGAGCGCTACCAGATGCCCGTGTAGCACGAGGGAAGGCATGGAGAGGTGGCACCATGGACGCAACTTCGTCTGAGCATTTGCCAAAAAAAAATCTAAAATAATGCAAGGGAGGCAACATTCCTTCTTACTTGCAGGGGAGGTAGTTTATATGTAATGGCAGGGTTGTTAATGATTCTAACTGCTTTATTCTGAATTATGTCTAGTTGTCTTAATGCAACCTCTCCACAACCATTCCACAAGGGTGAGCAATATTCAAGCTGAGAGCGCACATGACTCTTATAAATTATAGCTAACTGCTCATCGGCGAAGAAGTTACGGACTCTGTACAATAATCCAAGTTTCTTTGAGGCGGTTTTAGCAAGTGATCTGACATGAGAGGTCCAGCTGAGGGCACTGTTAAGTGAGACACCAAGAATTTCAATACTTTTGGAGATGGGAATATTAGTAGCACTTAAGGTAATGTACGAATCTGGCAATATCTGTCTATTAGTAAACTGTATATATTTAGTTTTACTAGCATTAAAAGAGACAAGGTTGTTTTGTTCCCATTCACTGATTGTAGCTAGATCTTGATTTATGGAGATGGCTGTACTGAGTTGAGAGGTAGAGATATTAGACTTTGTAAATGGATGTCTGAGTGTGAATGAACTATGTAGTGTTGAGTCATCTGCATATGAGTGAACGGGATTGTGAGTGACAGATAAGAGATCATTAATATGAACCAGAAATAGGGTTGGCGCCAGAACTGATCCCTGCGGCACGCCGGCGTTAATTGAGTGGAAATTCGAATATACATTATCTACTTTTACTCTTATTTTCCTGTCACTAAGATAAGAAGAAATCAAAGGAACAAAAGACGTTAGTCCATAGCAAGGGAGTTTGGACAGCAGGGAACGGTGCCATACTCTGTTGAAAGCTTTAGAGATATCAAGAGCTACTGCATGAGTTTCTCCAAATAGATCAATTGATTGATGGATGGTATGAGTTAAGAGATTGAGTATGTCAATGGTGGATCTTTCATGGCGAAAACCGTATTGTCTATCACTAATTAAGTTGTTGGATTCAAGATGTTTAACAATATGCTTATTAATTAAAGTTTCAAATACCTTACCAAGAGAAGATGTGACAGCTATTGGTCTGTAATTGGAGGGGTCAGACGAACTTCCTTTCTTCGGAACTGGGTGGATATTGGCTTCTTTCCATGAATTTGGGAATAAAGAAGTACGTATGCATAGTCTGAATAATTTGGCTAGGACAGAGGCAAGTTCAGGGGAACACTTTTTCAAAACAATTGGTGGAATTCCATCTGGGCCTGGAGCTTTGTTGGTAAGTAAATTGTCTAGGATGGATTTTACGAATCGTGTCTGTATTTTAAGTGGGGCAATTTCGGGAGAATCAAGTTCCAGTACTGAGACATTCTGGCTGGTATCATCTATGGTAGAGTTTCTTGCAAAGGTACTAGCAAAGATATCTGCTTTCCCACGTGGGTCATTTGTAATATTGCCATCTGAAGATTTTAGTGGGGGAATGGATGATGACTTGTTAAAGTTATTATTGAAAGAATTAAGAGTTGACCAGAATATTCTATTGTCATAAGGGTTGTTAAGTAGTTTTGATGCTTGCTTTTGAAGAAAGTTTGATTTAGATAGATTTAATACAGCTTTTGCATGATTTCTAGCAATTTTAAATTGGGAGAGTGATTCAGATGTTTTTGATTTTAAGTAAGAGTTATAAGCTAATGACTTTTGGGCTGTTGCTCTGGCACAATTGCCATCAAACCATTTTGGAGAGTTTGATCTTTTAGTGAATTGTTGACTTGGTATGAATAAATCCATACCAGCTAGTATTAAGTCGCAAATGTGGGACTGGGTAGAATTGGGATCACTAGAGAAGAAAGACTGTCATGGAACATCAGCAAGATAATTTCTAAATCCATCCCAGTCTGCCCTGTCAAAGTGCCATCGGGTCACCCTGACAGGTTCGGAATGGGGAGGTGTAAGAGGGTTAACTAATAAGGCTTTGATGAGATTGTGGTCAGAGGATCCAAGTGGTGACAGTACCTCTATCCTGTATTGATCTGGATTATTTGTCAAGAATAAATCCAAGAGATGGGCATTATGGTCAGGATTATCAGGTATTCTGGTTGGTTGCTTTACCAACTGGGTGAGATTAAACGATTCCGCAAACAGCTCGCATTCTAGACCAGCATCGTCAGTCCGGGCAGAATGCAATAACCATTCAACATTGTGTATGTTAAAATCGCCCAAAATGGCAATTTCATTGCCAAGGGCAAGGTCAAGGTTACTCAACTGAGTGGATATGGAATCAAATACACTGGGTTCCGAAGAAGCATTGGGGGAACGATAAACTACAAAGATATATTTGGTAATGTTTTGGCAATTTAATTTATATAATGAGTAATCAAAACTGGATGAAGTGAAGTTTAAAATAGTATCAACTGCATATTGGGATTTGATATAACAACAGGTGCCGCCCTTGTTTCGAAAGTTTGTAAGGAGATGGTAACCAGGAAAACAAAATGGAGATATATCGGTAGAGGGTGAGATTTGTGGTTCTGTGAGGAAAAGGGCCAAAGGGGATATGGACTGAAGGAAAAAATGAACTGAGTTTAAATTTGTGGTAAGGCCGTGGATGTTGGTAAAGAATAAGGCAGCACTGTCACCTCTTCGCCAACGAGCATTCCCGGAAATAGCAACAGTCGCTGCCGGCACAGTCACTTGATAGCGACCGGGAGGACCCTGTGCCTCCAGCCCTACCCTGCCGGTGGTGGCAATCCGAGGTACCACCTCATTTGATTGTAAGATTGCAGCAGCCATTACTAAAGATGTGAATAGAAGGTGTGATATGTTATGCTACTTTGGCGGACACAAGGGGTGCTGTGGTTGAACCAGTGTCGCATACTAGTATGCTTGCACCCAATCGGCTTAAGGCAGGCCGTTTACATTTGGTTCACAGACTACGCACACATTCAAAGCCACTACAACACTACATTCACACTCACAAGCTCTTCTCACCCTACATACTGTACAGTCTCTACCAGACAGCCTAAGCCACTGGGTAGAGATACATTGGTTGTATCGTCCCTGCTTCGCTAGGGATAGGCCGGTCCTGCAGTGGACCTCAACAGGTGATGATGATGATGATGATTATATATATATATGTATATATATATATATATATATATATATATATATATATATATATATATATATATATATATATATAAGAGTTACTAAGGATTTTATTTGTTAATGGTCATGTGTGCATCAGAACGTTCCATATATATACTGTATATATATATATATATATATATATATATATATATATATATATATATATATATATATATATATATATATATATATCAAAATCTTACGTAACTTAAATGGCAAAACTTGTCACTTTATTTCTGACAGGGGCTCCTTTCTCCACTGAGTGTGATGCAAGGTAGATATTGCCTGAAAGAGGCTTTTAAATCGATATATACAGTATGTATTGGGACTCCATATTGTAGTTACAAATCATAATAGATAGATAGATAAATAGATAGATAGACAGCTCTATGCGAGCCTGGGAATGGGAAATGATCTTGCAAATTACACTGAGGAAAGCTGACGACAGATTACGAAGTGGCCAGTAAGGAGATGATGCAGTTAGTTGTCAGCAATCCACCGGTGAACAAAGCCTTAGTGACCATACACACACATACACACATACTCACACACAGGCTTCTAGAACTTTCCACTCACAAGGAACACACGTGATACGTCTCCTGTTTCACCAGAATTTAGGAAAGAGAGGGCAGAAAGAAGCTAGCCATACAACAGACAGGTCGCAGAGAGAAGGGCTTAGCAACTTGAGAGAGAGACAGAGAGAGCGAGACAGAGAGATAGCTAGCGGGACTCTACTTTATATTCCGCTCTGTGTGAGAGACTTTGTTAATATTTCCAAGACAAATAAAAATAGTCCCATACTATTCTTTACCTCTCCTGTCACTACATGACAAATGGGAAAGAAGATTATCTACTTACAAAGCTACTCAAATATAACAACCGCTCGCCCACAAGTCTAATATATATAAAACTCCACTACAAGTAACTACAAAGTCTTTTATGACATTTTTTTTTGTTCACCGGTGGATTGCTGACAACTAACTGCATCATCTCCTTACTGGCCACTTCGTAATCTGTCGTCAGCTTTCCTCAGTGTAATTTGCAAGATCATTTCCCATTCCCAGGCTCGCATAGAGCTGTCTATCTATCTATTTATCTATCTATCTATTATGATTTGTAACTACAATATGGAGTCCCAATACAAGTACACCAAATTTAGCAGAAGAGTAGTGGGTGACCAGAAGCAAAATCGGTCAGAATTAAAGGTCACAAGGTAAGGTCAAAGCTTTCAGCATTTTAAAGGTTTCTATTCAGTTTGAAATAAACGTGGAAGAGATTAGCCAAAGATTTAACTCTTCTGTTTTGAAAACAGTAGGCCAAAGATTAAGGTCACACGACATGGTCAACTTAAAAACTTTTGATCAAATATGGGCTAAACTTTGTGGAGAAGTTAATGATCATAGAAGGACGAAATATCTCAAGTTTGGGAACAATCAACCAAAAGTCAAGGTCACAGAGCTAGGCCAAAAGTTCGGTTAGAGACCACTATAAAGGCGTGTGTTTTGATCTGTCTCAGTGCTCTTTCTGTGTTTACATCCAAATTTTATTCAGCTCAAGACTTTTTGAATGGGATCAAGTTAGAGACTTTATTAATTCTTTCCTACTACGACAATTTTCTTAAGTTCAACAACTTACAAAAATCTTCAGAACTTTCTTACACAGAACCTCTGATAAAAGAAAAAAAAAGTAAAGGAAGCATAAAAATTATGCTTTATAAAATAAAAGAAGATAGGAATGGCTGTGTGGTAAAAAGCACTAGAGCAAGATTGCGGTAGTAAAAGAAATTGTAACCCCCACCCCAACACCCTTTTTTTTTAATGCTGTAGCATAAAAGTACCCAAAAGTGCCATGATAATGATATAACTGTTAATCAACCATGTACTGCAGAGATAATGTGCCATAAGATATATATATATATATATGGGTATGACCACATGTCCTTTTACTACTTATTTCGATGGTTTTGGACGCACTGCCATCCCTACATCTTCATATTTTAAATATATATATATATATATATATATATATATATATATATATATATATATATATATATATATATATATATATATATATGTGTGTGTGTGTGTGTGTGTGTGTGTGTATTTATCTGTCCATCAATCAGTCTACCTATGCATCCATTCACCAATCAGTCATTTTATCTATTTATCTATCTATCTTTATATCTCTGTCTGTCTACCTATCTATCCGTCTGTTTATCAGTCTGTTTGTCTGCCTGTACGTCTGCCTTTCTATCTTTCATCCAATTCATTATTACCCGGAAAAAGAGTAGGGGTCCGTGGGTAGACTATTTGTCCTAATACAATAAGCTACTTTTCACTTAGTCATAGCCTTAAATTGCCATCTCTCCTCGTTGAATGCTGAGTTGTAACATTTAAAGCATGATGCTAGTCGCAAAGAAGTGGCATGGCAAGGGTGTAGAGCCCTAAAATTATTCTTTTTCCCTACCACTGAACTACGTGAATGGGACGTGAATCTGCTCATTTCTGCCTCACAACTAAAATCTTAATGAATTTCTTGCAACCGCGATTAATTATTCAAGATGTGGGTTTGGCCCATTTCCATCAGGTGTAAACAAGCTTCCTATAATAACCAACAAGCCTCGTTCCTACCTCATAGCTAAGTCTTACTGGGTTTCAACCAAGACTTGTGGGAGTGTCCTAGTTCCATCAGTTGAAAACAAATTGACAATAATCAGGACCTCATAACTAACGACAGGATACTAATACAAAAATTGTAACACCAATTTGTACGGTAGGCATGCTTCACAAGTGTCTGAATGCTTCATCACAACTGTGGCATGGAGTGAGATTGGTAAATGTGACGGGGCAAGATCAGTGGTTTTATACTATATCATTATACTATTTGAATTTTAGAACAACTGTTTCAAGCCTTTTTTTGGCCTCACACTATTCTCAATAATTTTGGGAGATGGCACAGATATGTCATTCCACACTGTGAATTCCACAGATGTTTAAGCATATCAGTTAGAATGCAACTCACAGTCTTGACAGATTTGTTTAAGCTTATGACCATGAGACACTGAATTTCAGTCAAAAGCATTTTATTCATCAGGTTGTGGAAGTGGTCCAGTTCTATCAAGTGAAATGGAAATGACTGTAGTAACAAAGGAGAATTATTCCTACCTCATAACCGAGTCTTATTGCATTTAAGTCGACCATGACTTAGTATTTATGTTGAGGGAGTGGCCAGGGTCCGTCAAGTGAGAACAATCCGACTATAGTGCTATGTTTTTGTGTTAATGTGTTATTACAGTTCACCATGCAAGATAGAGAGATGGTAATTTTAGGCTAAGTTAAAGTGAACAGAGTATAGTAACCAAGAAGACCGAGTCCTACCTCATAGCTCTTAATGAATATCACACAGTACAACAGCAACTTCGTATTCAAGTTAGGGCAGTGGCCCTATGCTGCCATATAAAAACAAACCGACTATAGTACTGCGTTCCAATGTTAATCTCATTTAACAACTCAGCATTCAGTATAGAGAGATGTCAACTTTCGGCTGAGTGAAGAGATAATAGTAACCAAAAAGACTAACACCATATAAGTCTCACTGACTTTCAAGCAACTTAGTAAAGTTTGGGGAGTGGCATAGTTCTATTAGTTGAATGCAAATGGCCCATCGTAACTTTCCCAGGTTCCTGTTATCCTTCTGTTTTCTCTGCAGGTTCCTATTCTTCGTGCGGCTGCCTCTCTTACCGGAGATCGCTGCCCATGCAAATGATTCAGGATTAGTGGACTCACTGTTGTTGCCCTTCATGAAGGGAGGAACTGTCACAGAAGAGGAAATCGAGGCTTACAAGTTTACCTTCTCTAGGAGAGGTGAGAAAGATATTTGATGGTCTAGTGGGTTAGAGCCGTCAAGCCTGATTTGACCCATAAGGGTTTTAATCTGAGAGGGGGTTGGGATTTAGTGCTCAGATAATGACTGTCAGGAGAGAACAAGGACGGTCACCCTTGTCTTAAATGTTGGGACTGAGTGACCCAGCCACAGGCCTCTGCACTCCTGATGGACCAATGTAGCAATGAATAATACGTAAATAGATAGACAGATAGATATATCGATAGGTAGGCAGTTGGCATGTTGCTTTTGGCCACTATAAGGAGAGGAGATACCGAAAGGGAGGAGGTCGATGCAAACAAATCTATTTTTTCTAGGAGGGGTGAGAAGGAGGTGAGACTCATGAAAGAAGCGGGAGAGAGACGGAAGGAGAAAAAGAGGTGGGGGGAAAATGAGAAAGAGAAGGAGACGGGAGTGAAGCAGAAATAGAGGGAGACAAAATAAGTCAGACTGAGGGGAAGAGATGAGAGGAAAGGAAAAGGAGAGGGAAAAGGAAAGCAAAGAGAAACATAGATAGATAGATACAGAGAGAGAGAGAGAGAGAGAGAGAGAGGATGGAAACAGAGAGTAAAGGAAAGAGATAGAAGGGATAAGAAGAAATGCGAAAGAGAGGTGAGAGAGAGAAATGAAGAGAAGCAAAACAGAATGATAGTTGTTCTCGATAGGAAGAGGAAAAAAGGTTGAAACATGCTGACATGCTGAAACCGGACTAAAATCTAGGTAAAGTTAAGGTGAACAAACTAGTCTTCCTTGTTTCAACAGATGACTGGAGGGGTCCCCTACACCACCTACGACAGTTTGACCTGCGATGGGTAGGTGACAGGGAGGGAACCCCTGATGTTATCACTAAACCAACGCTTCTTATCATGGGGGAGGCTGACCTACTCCTACCCATAGATACTGCTTATCGCTCTGCTGGTGAGTAGACCAGTGGTTTACACTAGTCTGTCTGTCTGTCTGTCTGTCTGTCTGTCTGTCTGTCTGTCTCTCTCTCTCTCTCTCTCTCTCTCTCTCTCTCATTAAATTTCTTCAGAAAGGTGACACACACACACACACACACACACACACACACACACACACACACACACACACACACACACACACACACACACAGTGCTAGCACCTCAAGAAACATGTAAAGTGAATGGAAGAAGCGCTGGCCACTACTTCACCACCTTGCCGTCACGAACGTCACCTTCCTTTAAAGAGTTGTAGGTGATAGTGATGATGATGACAAGAGTAATATTGGCAATTATAAGAAATGATGATGATGATAAAAATACCAATGAATAATTACAACAACAACAACAACAACAACCATCATCATCATCATCATCATCCGGACCTCCTTTCCCACCCTAGGACAGGGTGAGGAGTAGCAACGATCAGACAGCCCAAGTTTGCCCACTCAATGGGCCACGCTTCCATTCACTCATCATTCAAGTCCCCGGAATCCTGGCTATATCTGATACGCTAGAAACTTTCACCACATTCTGTAGCTTCACGTAAGTGTATCCGATAGAGTCTATCTGAACGCTGTCATGATAAAAATGGATGCCGAATTCCTGATCATGCACTTCTCACTACATTCATCCAGCCAGCTCGATCTCTTTTCAGTTCCCTAGCCTCACCGGCTTCCATAACTCTCTTCCTCACACACCCATCCACCATATCCCTCGACCTTCTCCTTGGCCTACCTCGCCTCCTCCCTCCTTCAAATTCGCTCAGATATACCTTCGCCACCACTCTATTGCTATCCATTCTCTCCACATGACCATACCATCTCAGTACACTCTCTTCGATTCTGGTGTCCACAGACTTCCACACCCCACATCTTTCACGAATCACATTATTTCGTATCCTATCCACTCTTTGCACTCCACATACATTCCTCAACAGTCCCATCTCCACTGGTCTCACTCTTGACTTCTCTCATTTTCATGCCACAGCATAGTCTCACATCCACATGTTAAAGTTGGTAGTAACACTCCATGTAAGCCTCGTGCAGCTGCAACACTCAAGCCTCTGTCTCTAACCAAGGCCTTCATAGCACGTTACCTTCCTTCCTTGTGTCACTCTACTTTCCACTTCGTTTTCAAATTTTCCTCTCTTTTCTATCACTGTACCTAGGTATTTGAACTCTCTCACCAATTCCAGTCTCTCTCCATTCACTGTAACATCACACTGGGAGTCACCTCTCTCGATTACCATCACTTTACTCTTTTCTACATTTACATTCAAGGCACGACGCTCACAGACATCAACAAAATTCTGCACTAGTATACCAAGCTCTTGTTTGGTGTTTGCAAGTAGAACCGGATCATCGTTATACAACAAATTTGAGGTATTCCATCCATCACCATTCATAATAATAGTAATAATATAAGTATTACTATTACTATTAATACCAATGTTAATATACGTATTAGAGTATTACTATAGTCTTTAACCTGGCGTAAAACTGCCATATATCCATCTTAATTAGTCAGCTGTAAGAAGATATTAACACTTGAATATGGCGTTATTCATGGAGAAGTGCTGCGGAAATTATTTAAAACTGTAGCATTGCCCTGTTCTCACACTGAACTATGTGAAAGAAACTGGAGAAAGACGAAACTCTGAGTATAGTATTAGGATTAGCATTAGTAGTAGTTGTAGGAGTAGTAGTACCAAGAGTGATAATAGTAGTAATTGTAATAGCAGTAGCAGTAATAGCTGCTGCTGCAATTATTGTCGTCCGACTTTAGACGGCGAAGCGATGATTTTTTTGCATGCCTCTGTGTGTGTGTGTGTGTGTGTGTGTGTGTGTGTGTGTGTGTGTGTGTGTACCCATTATATCTTATGAACGGCTTGAGCTATCAACATGAAACCTTCAGGGTATCAAGATATGACTAAAATCTTGGAAGAGTTCGAAAATGGGCATTCGTGGTCAAGGTCTAGGTCACCAAAATGGCTGCCAAAGGTCAGCTAGTTTTTATTGCCCTCCTTTAGCACCATTATATCTAATGAACGGCTCAAGCTATCAACATGAAACCTTCAGGGTATCAAGATACGGCCTAAATCTAGGACGTGGTCGACAGCATATTCTGGCGGGCGATTAGCATTCGGTTTCCGAATGCTTTTCCTTCATTATTATTATTTGTTAGCAAAGCTGGTATTGTTTCCAGTTAGTCTTTCAGCTTTTGTGTCTGTTAGGATGATAACTTTGCAACCACTCAAATATGTAGTAGGGGAAAAAATTCGATAACGAGTTCGAAAATGGTGACAATAGGTCAAGGTCTGTGTGTCTGTTACCACGATAACTTCGCAACCGCTCAAAATATCATCACAAAATTTTACAGGTGTGCAGTAGGGATGAAAATCTCGTACGAAATCGAAATCGGTGAAAGTTGGTCAAGATCAAGGTCATATTCCGAGCGGCGCTAGATATGTATCAGCTCGTGGATGGTGTGATTCCCCCCTTGGGGGGACCTCTAGTTATTATTATTATTATTATTATTATTATTATTTCACTCTCATCTTAAATGTCGGGACCAACTGCTTAGCCCGGGGCTCCTAAGCTCCTCATGGGGGAATGTAGGATTGGATGATGGATGGATGGATGGATTATTATTATTATATCTATCAATCCATCTATTGCCAGACGCCATAATCCCATACGGGGTGGCCACAAACAAATCTAATCAAAGTCGCCCTGTCCTCCGCCATTTCACTGCCCTGCTCCCAGCTCACACCCCCTCCCTCATATACCTCTCCACTCCATCCCTCCATCTCATCCTTGGACTCCCCCTCCCTCTCTCTCCCTCCATCTCACTCACATACACTCTCCTCGTCAGTCTCTCACTCTCCATCCTCTCCACATGGCCAAACCACCTCAGTGTGTTTCCCCTAACGCTTTCTATCACATCCACATCCACACCACAACGCTTCTTCACATCCTCATTTGTCAGTCTGTGTCTCCATGTGACTGCACAGGCTCCTCTCAAATAACTCATTTCCACTGCTTTCACTCTTGACTTGTCTCCCTCCAACAAGGTGGTAGGTGGGGGCATCCATCATCCACCCACTTGGTGTAGTAGTACTGTACTCTGTTTTTCAGGGTAGCTCTATATTGAGTGGCAAGCCAAATGATTTCCTGTAAACCAGGAAACCATTTACAGTGCTGGGTGGTAACCTTATAACCAACCAACACGTGTTCCCTACGTGACACGAAGTGGGTTGCCGGAGGGTTAGTGCCCCTCCCCGGAAAACAACCAACTAAAAATACGAGTATTATTATTATTATTATTATTATAAAAATCATCAGCATCATCTTGGTCCTCCTCCTTCTTCTCCTTATCATCATCATCATCATTACTATTATTTTCACTGTCATCATAATTACTCTGACCTCTATTCCAACCTAAGGTAATAATGAGTGAGGTAGGTCCAAAAATGTACGGAAAAAAGAGGACGATAAAAATAAGTTATTATTATTATTATCATTGTTATTATTATTATTATTATTATTATTATTATCATTATTATTATTATTATTATTATTATTATTATTATTTCACTTTCACCTTAAATATCAGGACCAACTTGCCTAGCCCCGGGCTCCTACGCTTCTCATGGGGCAATGTAGGATTGGATGATGGATGGATTATTATTATTATTATTATTATTATTATTATTATTTATTATTATTATTATTATTATTATTATTATTATTATTTAATATTATTATTAAGGGAGATGGTGAAGTGGGCCACAAGAAAGCTTGGGGCTGAGTGGTGACTGGCTGGAGTGGCTATGGTGGTCCGTGGGGCAAATCCTGCCCTTAAATCGTTTTTGTTTGGCCCTTTGACCGACTCAGAAGAATGAAAATAAATAAATATACAAGGATAAAACGGAGAGTTTCGAGTTTTTCTCTTTTTTATGTATTTAGCGGAAAATGTAAACGCAAATAATAATCTCGTATGAATTTCTAGTTTTTTGTGTGTGTGTGTATAAGTGTGTAGATAGAGGGAAAAGCAGCAGGTTAAATACTGTAAGGCACATTTGTTAATCTGAGTTTCATAATTCGGCCCTACTTCTGGAGTTGCTGAACAGCCCTGGGCAATGGCAATGTATGAAAGTGCTGCCATCCAGATGAAAGTGAACTGAGCCTTGCGTGATTAGCTTTCCGTGAATGTTGGTGTGCATCAGGGATTAGTTATAAGCCCTTTCTTCTTTATCATCTCTCACGTGATTTCAAATCTGTACTTCCATGAGTGGTGTTGCATGCTGATGACGATATGTAACACATGATTTTCCATTTCTAAAACCGAACTGTCTTTCTGTTACCATATTGTATTATTGCAGTTGGTTTACCTAAATTTTTCTCATTAGTTTTTCTAGTGCCTTTCATACAACACTTGTCAGAGATACTGGTCTATAGTTGAGTGGATTCTTTTTATTTCCGTTCTTGAATAGGGGAACAATGAGTGTGTGTGTGTGTGTGTGTGTGTGTGTGTGTGTGTGTGTGTGTGTGTGTGTGTGTGTGTGTGTGTTTGTCTGTCTGTCTGTCTGTTTGTTTATGCGTGCTTTCTTTCTCTCTCTCTCTCTCTCTCTCTCTCTCTCTCTCTCTCTCTCTGTATGCTTCAGTGTATGTGAGTGTGTGTGTGTGTGTGTGTGTGTGTGTGTGTGTTCTTACCTTACCTAATTGTTCTTACCTAATTGTATCTTTACAGGAATGAGTCAAGCTCGTACTGTCCCGTGTCTTAAACCATATTTATCGTACATATCCTTAAATTTGTGAATTGTTTTGGCATACACTACATCACTCGGTAGTGCATTCCATTGATCAGTTGCTCTGTTTGGGAAACTAAATTTCTTTACGTCTTTATCACCTCTCTTCTTATGCACTTTTTTGCAGTGTCCTCTTGCTGATGCTTCTCCATATGTGAAGTAATCATTTATGTCTATTTTCTCCTTTCCTGATATGCATTTATATAGCATTATCATGTCACCTCTTTTCCTTCTCTCCTGCAGTGTTGGTAGATTCAGTTTATTTAGTCTTTCTTCGTAGCTTAGGTCCCTTAAGCTTGGTATCCATCTTGTAGCAGCCCTTTGAACTTTTTCAATCTTGTCTATATGCTTTTTGAGATGAGGACTCCAGACTACTGATGCATATTCCAGGGTTGGTCTAATGAATGATGTTATTATCCTTCTTAGCATGTCTTCATTTATGTATGTGAATGCTATTCTCATATTTGCAAGCAGTGTATACATGTTCCGCACCTTCTCGCTGATGTGGTCAGCCGGAGATAGTCTGTTATTGATAATCACACCTAGGTCTTTCTCTCTTTCTGATGTGTATAGGGTTTTATTTCCTAACTTATAATCCCAATCAGGTCTTTTTCCACTTTTACCAAACTTGATTACATGACACTTGTCCACACTGAATTCCATTTGCCATGTACTACTCCATTCATGAAGTCTGTGTTAGTAATTCTCCTTTGTATTTTTGCATCATCTGCAAACATATTCAGATAGCTCTCATTTCCAGTGTTACTGTTTATATCATTTATATACACTAAAAACATGATTGGTGCCAGCACTGAACCCTGTGGTACTCCACTAGTCACTGCTTTCCATGATGAGTAGTTTCCTCTTAGTACTGTCCTCATTTCTCTTTTTATGAGAAAGTCTTGCATCCAACAAAACAGTTTGCCTCGAATTCCTCCTTGATGGTACAGCTTCCATAAAAGTATTTGGTGTGGTACTGTGTCAAAAGCTTTCTTGAAATCTAAATAGATACTGTCCACCCATCCTTCCCTTTCCTGTATTGTGTTTGTTACTCTGTCATAGTAGCTCAACAGATTAGTAACACATGATTTTCCTTTTCTGAAACCAAACTGTCTTTCTGTTAGCATACTGTGTTCTTCTAGATGATTTACCCAAGCTTATCTTATAAGTTTTTCTAATACCTTGCTTACAACACTGGTCAGTGATACTGGTCGGTAGTTGAGTGGATTTTGTCTATTTCCTTTCTTGAATAACGGGACAATATTTGCTTTCATCCAAATATCAGGTAGTTTACCTTGACTCAAGGATTTCTTGAAAATTAAAAATTATGGTTTACTTAACTCCTTTGCACATTCTCGTAATACCCAACATGAAATTTCATCAGGACCACATGCTTTTCCTCTGTCTAATCTACTTAACTCCTCCTGTATTACTTTTTCTGCTATTTGTATATCTGGTAGTATGTGTGGACATGCGTGTTCCACATAGTCCCTCTCAAAATTTTTTTCTTCTGTAAAAACTAATTGGAAATTCTTATTTAGTGCTTCACAAATATCTTTCTCTTGTGTATAAGTGATTCCCTCGTCCGTAATGGATTGTATTATATCTTTTACTTTAGTTTTGCTTCTGATATAGTTGTAAAACAGCTTTGGTTGATCACTACTTTTATTTATTATATCCTCCTCAAACTGTTTTTGGGCTTCCCTCCTTATTCTTGTATAGTCGTTTCTTGTCTGTTTGTAATTATTATACGCCCTTTCACTATTGTGTCTTCTGTATCTATTCCACAACAAATCTCTTCTTTCTTTTGATTTTTTACATTCTGTATTGAACCATTCCTGTATTTTCTTATCTCCTTCTTTGTGCTGTGGGATGTACGTCTGGACTCCTATTTCATAAAATTCACAAAATTTTTTATATACAGCATTTAAATCTTGTCCTCTAAGCTCACTTTCCCAATCAACTTCTAAGAAATACTTCTTTAGGTCTTGATAATTTCCCTTTTTATAGTTTAGGCACATTTTGTAACTATCATTGCTGTTTACTATGTCATATGCTATCCTGAAGTTATAATTTAGTACTGCATGATCGCTTTTGCCGAGTGGAGGGTGATATATTAAACTGTCAATATCATTTTCTTGCCTAGTAAATATTAGATCTAGCACTGAAGGTACATCAAATCCTCTTTTTCTGGTGGTTTCCCTCACATGTTGCGTTAAGAAAAACTCCTGCACGAGATCCGGGAGCTTTTGGTCCCAACAGCTTTCTTGGCTATTTATATCTAGAGTATTCCAATTTATATTTGTATTGAAGTCCCCAATTACTATAATTCTTTCCGATTTCTCTTCCATTTTATGTAGCAATGATCTTACACTGTGAATTGTACTCTCTGCCAGGTCCTCATATTCATCTCTTTCCCATGTGTTTGATCTGGGTGGCATGTACAAATTGGCTACAATTACTT
This sequence comes from Coenobita brevimanus, assembly GCF_032717465.1. Classification (NCBI taxonomy): domain Eukaryota; kingdom Metazoa; phylum Arthropoda; class Malacostraca; order Decapoda; family Coenobitidae; genus Coenobita; species Coenobita brevimanus. The sequence goes on from NC_137011.1 coordinate 13,390,720, forward strand.
TACCTTCAGATGTGTCGATCTCTACTGCAATCAGTTCTACTTGTGATGGTATATCTAGTTTTATTTCATTGACTTTTAGATTTTTCTTAGTTAATATTATAATTCCTCCTCCTTTTTTTGAATATCTGTCTCTTCTCCATATATTGTATTCCTCTAAGTTTAGTATGTCATTGGATATCGTTGGTGTTAATTTTGTTTCAGTTAGGCATATTATTTGTGGTTCATTTTCTCTGACATAATCATTCATCTCTAGTAATTTAGATACCATTCCATCCACATTTGAGTACATCAATTTTATCATCTTGTTTATATACTTGTCATGACATGGTTCTACTACCTTCCTCCTTTTTCTTCCATCCTGTTTGTGTACCACTTTCGTACCTGCAATCCTATTACTTTGGAAAAATATTTCTTCTTCTCCTCTTCTGATCTTCCCTCATTTTTTGTTTTTGCTTCCTCCCTTTTCTCTTTCAGTAATTCCAGTTCCTCTTGTGTTAGGCATCTTTTTATTCATACATTTTTAAACTCCTCTTTTTCCTTAAGATTCTTTGCATTTTTTAGTATCTCTTCCACAGTGTTTACACTCTGGAAAGTCACCTTTAGAGTCTTGTCTTGCTTTTCTCGTATTTCCCTAACCTTTTATGTTCCTCTATGTCTTTACTACAGATTTTCTCTGATACTTCTTTCAGTAAGCTCATTACATTTGCCATCTCCTTTTTATCTCTTGTGATCTTGTTTTTAACTCCTTCCTCTTCTATACCAGTGATTACTATTGATTTGTTTATCCTACTGAATCTCTGACTAACTTTGGATTGTTTTGGATTATTCTTTTCACCTCCTTTTTAATGTTTTTTTCCTCCACCCTTGTTTCTAAGTCTTTCTTTACTTTCACCATTTCAGCATACGTGGTTTCTACATCATTTTTGTAGTGTGTGTGTGTGTGTGTGTGTGTGTGTGTGTGTGTGTTTCTGTCTGTCTGTTTATGCGTGTTTTGTTTCTCTCTCTCTCTCTCTCCCTGTGTGTGTGTGTGTGTGTGTGTGTGTGTGTGTGTGTGTGTGTGTGTGCGCGTGTGTGTTTCTGTCTGTCTGTTTATGCGTGTTTTGTTTCTCTCTCTCTCTCTCACTCTCCGTGTGTGTGTGTGTGTGTGTGTGTGTGTGTGTGTGTGTGTGTGTGTGTGTGTGTGTGTGTGTGTGTGTGTGTGTGTGTGTGTGTGTGTGTGTGTGTGTGTGTGTGTGTGTGTGTGTGTGTGTGTGTGTGTGTGTGTGTGTGTGTGTGTGTGTGTGTGTGTGTGTGTGTCAGTTGGTTGGGTGGCTGGAGTTGATGAGGTTAAGCTGAAGGCTGTGGTAGTTCGGTCCATCGCCAGGGTGGGTGGACAGTGGCAATGGTGGAGAGGGGGAGGGGGGACAGTTGTTGGTTGTGGTGTGTGGAGTGGTTTTGGGTGGGTTGTAGGGGTAAATGGGTTAGTGGGTGGATGCGTTTGGTGGGCTGGATGGGTAGGTGGCTGGATATATGGGTGGTCGGGGAGGGGCCGGTAAGTTACGTTTGGATAAGGTGAGATTGATGGATAAGTCGGGTTCAAATGCGTGAATGGCACAGCGGAGTGAATGGGGTTGGGTAAGAAGGGGGGTTGGGCATGTGGATGGGCGGGTGGGTCGGTGGGAGGAGTGAGTGGACAGGATGGGTGGATGGGCGGGGTGATGTGGGTGGGGAGTGTTCAGGGAGAGGTGGGAGGGTTGTGTGGATGGATGAGATGGACGGCATTGTTGTGTGAGCTGGGTGGGTGGAATTCGTGAGTGGAGAGGGAGGGTGGTAGGGGTCGGTGGGCAAGATAGGTTGTTGGGATATGTGGACAGTGACTCGCCAGGGTGAGTGAGCACCGTTAGTAGCCAGGGTGGATGAGACGATTGCGTGTTCGGGATGATCTAAGTGGGTAGTTGGATTGGGTGGTTGGATGGGTTCAGGGTAGAGAAGTGAATGAGTGAATGTGTTGAGTAGCATTGTTGAGTGAGCTTCGTGTATGGCATTTGTGGGTTAACAGGGTGGATAGCAGGGATCGGTGGGCTGGGTGGGTGGCCTGGATGAGGTCGGTGGATTGTGTTGGATGGGTAGAGTGGGTAGGTGGATAAGTAGGTGGGTGCATATGTGGCTGTCCTGATGACAAGGCAGGAGAGGGACATGCGGCTAAATAACTTTTAACCTGCGGTGTCCCGTCGACGTGAATTAACATCCACACGTTTTGTCACTGCCAATCCCGTTGATGTACATAAATGCAAATCAATTGCAATGTCCCTAATTTGCACAATTTTCAATTTTCGCAAGTGATTTTTGGTACTTATACACGGGACACCTTCCTCTACACGATGCCAGGCAGGGAGAATGCCTTACCCAGCATGACCTCCCCCTCCCTGCATGCCATTGTCTCAGGAATTCACCTGTTATCAGTGACCTGGCCAATAAAGCCATGTCATGCCACAGTATGAAATTCACGGCCAGAGTGATTCCCCAATCAATGACAATGTGGAGGACAAACTTTACATAGCATTAGAGGAAGAAACAGTCAGAAATGATGATCAGGTAATGTGGCAAAAAAAGGTCAGGTATGGTGATGAGTTAGTGAGTGAAACAATGCTTATAATGCCTATATTACTGTTTGAAAACCAATATACTCTCGTACTACATATAAATTCATACCAAGTAAATAAATAAATACCGTTTATGAGTGGTGTGAAATAGTTACCCTCCCATAGAACTCGTTTTCTTTGGTGCCAGCCTGTTAGAAAACCCAGTAAGGTAAGGAGGTACTGCTACCTGGATCGAGTATTTTAAACCTCAGGTGAGCGATTTCTCTATGAATTTCTGATGTTTCTCACCAAAGGCGAAGGTTTGAGCCAAAAAAAAAAAAAAAAAAAAAAAATGGTCGGGATTGGGGGGAGTCAGTGTTGGAAAAGTGGTTGGGATGGGGTGGGTTAACTCTTACTTGGATTTTAGTATATCGCTTAGAAAACGTTGGATAAATATTTAGAAGCCAAACTCTATAAATTAGGGTGATTGTACTGTAATCTGCTTAAACTCCAATATAATCACTTCTCGTGGAAGTGAAGATGGATCTATGCACTTGATAATACACCTAATAGAAGAATAAATAAAAGTAACATTACATGCGGCAAGACGTGAGAGTTAGCGAAGCTTCATATCTCCGATCCATCAGCCTAACGAATCAGTTTTTTGGTGGGGGTAAGGAGGAGGAGTTGGGAGGGTAGACGTGTGCGATTAACAGAAATTTCTGTCCGGAGGTGTACCTCCGGACAGAAATTCGTGATACAGGATAATCTGCCACCAGAGGTCAGGTTAATCGTACACGTCTGCCCCCTAACTCCCCCTTCTTACCCCCACCATAACACTGATTAGTTATGCGGATGGATCGGAAATATGAAGCTTCGTTCATTCTCACGTCTTGCCGCATGTAATGTTACTTTCATTTATCTTACTATTAGGTGTATTATCAAGTGCATAGATCCATCTTCAGTTCCATGAGAAGTGATTATATCGAAGTTTTAGCAGATTTCAATACAATGACCTTAATGTATAGAGTTTGGCTTCCAAATATTTATCCAACGTTTTCTAAGCGATAGACTAAAATCCAAGTAACAGTTAAAAGTTATTTGGCCAAAGAAGTCCCTTTCTTGCCATGTCATTAGGACAGCCACATATGCACCCACCTACTTATCCACCTATCCACTCTACCCTTTCAACACAACCCACCGACCTCATCCCGGCCACCCACCCAGCCCACCGATCCCTGCTATCCACCCTGCTAACCCACGAATGCCATACACAAAGCTCACCCAACAATACCACTCAACACATTCATTCATTCACTTCTCTACCCTGAACCCATCCAACCACCCAACCCAACTAGCCACTTAGATCATCCCGACCACGCAATCGTCTCAGCCTCCCTGGCTACTAACGGTGCCCCCTTACCCTGGCAACCCTATCCACACATCCCAACAACCTATCGTGCCCACCGACCCCTACCACCCACCCTCTCCACTCACGAATTCCACCCACCCTGCTCACCCAACAATGCCATCCATCTCATCCATTCACACAACCCTCCCACCTCTCCCAGAACACTCCCCACCCACCTCACCCTGCCCATCCACCTATCCCGTCTACCCACTCCTCCCACCGACCCACCCTCCCATCCACATGCTCAACCACTCTTCTTACTCGGTCCCTCCGCCACCCCATGCACCAATTTGAACCCGACTTATCCATCAAACTCATCATAACCAAACCTAACTTACCGGCCCCTCCCCGACCACCCACATATCCAGCCACCTGCCCACCCAGCCCACCAAACGCATCCACTCACTAACCCATTTACCCCTACAACCCACCCAAAACCACTCCACACACCACACCCAACAACTGTCCCCCCTCCCCCTCTCCACCATTACCACTGTCCACCCACCCTGGCGATGCACCGAACTACCACAGCCACCAACTCAACCTCATCAACTCCACCCACCCAACCGACTGACTCACACACACACACACACACACACACACACACACACACACACACACACACAATGGCGCATACAGAGAGAGAGAGAGAGTAATGACGCGTCCACACGCGTGCTCGAGAAATTGCTGGCAACATGTAAGCAACACAGTAATGAACACGCTGCAAACATGTTGGGAACAACAGCGTCCAGATCATGTTGGCAACATCATGATGAAGTCTCAGCTCCCTGGTATGGATACACTTATCCCATCGCCTCTCCTGCAGGTGTTCGAAGCTGCACTGAAACATGTTTGCACACATCTGTCCAAATACTGCTGCAAACATGTTCCCGAGCATGTTGCCTGCCGTGTTGCCAATATATGTTCGAGAGCACGTGTGGACTCGCCCTAAGACAAACAAAACACACACACACACACACACACACACACACACACACACACACACACACACACCGCTCGCTGGTGAAGTGGTAACGTTCTCGCTTGCCAACTGGTGGACGGGAGTTCGCACCTCGCTCAGGTTGCGAAAAGTTTCACTGACGAAGTGGGTGGTTACTGTCCCCCTCGAGCAAGGGGACGGGTGTGTGCGTGTGTGAAGGTCACAGCCTTGCCCTCAGATCGGACTATATGAGCTCTCAGCTCCCTTCCGGGAGAGTAAAAAGCTGACGATCACGACCAACAAGTGATCCTGACCGACCCTGTGAATTACACACACACACACACACACACACACACACACACACACACACAGGGAGAGAGTAGTTCACAACAACTTCACTCACTAATCATCCTCAGTGGTTGTTTATCCCCGAAGAAGATTGGCCCCACGTCTTACTAATTACTGTTTGATGGCTGACTGTATAATCACTGAACAGTATGAACAACATGTAATATTGAAACTAACATAGTTATGATATTTAATATTTTACCAAAGTATTCGCTCATTAAAACTATTGCCATTTGGATGGCATATCATGGAATCCTAATGGAAATACATCCATAATATAGCTGAATTAAAGGGTTTATGTCGGAGATACGAGTCAATGTAATGTGCAAGCTGCTACTAGAACAACACTAGACACTTCCACATCTCATCCGACCCTTTCACCGTCCCCACTCCTCCCTACCTCCTTTCCCACTCTGTTGCATCTGTGTGTGTGTGTGTGTGTGTGTGTGTGTGTGTGTGTGTGTGTGTGTGTGTGCATATATCTGTTCTTACCTAATTGTATCTTCACAGGAATGAGTCAAGCTCGTACTGTCCCGTGTATTAAACCATTTTTATCATACATATCCTTAAATTTATGAATAGCTTTGGCACGCATTTTTCGTTCGGTAGCACATTCCACTGATCAGTTGTCCTATTTGGGAAACTGAATTTCCTTACGTCTTTCTCAACTCTCTTTTTATGCATTTTTTACTTTCAGTGTCCTCCTACTGATGCTTTCTCATAGGTTATATCTCAATGATGTCTTTCTTTCCCTGAGATGTATTTATATAGCGTCATCATGTTTCCTCTTCCTTCTCGCTTGTAGTATTGGTAGGTTCAGTTTTTCTAGTCTTTCTTCATAGTTTAGATCCTTTAAGCTTGGTACCCATTTTGTAGCAGCCCATTGTACTTTTTCAGTCTTATCTATGTGTTTTTTGAGATGAGGATTCCAGACCAGTGATGCAAATTCGAGGATTGGTCTGATGAATGAAGTAATTATCTTTCTTTGCATGCCTTCATTTATATATGTGAATGCTGTTCTCATATTAGCAAGCAATGTGTGCATGTTTCATACCTTCTCATATATGTGGTTTGCCGGAGAAAAAGTCTATTATCGATACTAACTCTTAGGGCTCTCTCCTTTTCTGATATGTTTAGGGTTGAACTTCCTATCTTATAATCCCGATCTAGTCCTTTTCCACTTTACCGAACTTAATTACATGGCATTTGTCCACATTGACTTCCATATTTTGCCATCTATTGCTCCATTTATGAAGCTTGTTTAATTATTCTTGTAGCTCTCTGCAAGAGTCTGTTTGTAATTCTCCTTTGTATTTTTGCATCATCAGCAAACATATTTAGATAACATCCCATTCAAATATTCCTGTCTAGCCTATAGCATTAATATATACTAAAAACATAATTGGTGCCATCACTGAGCCCTGTGGAACTCTGCTAGTCACTTCCCTCCATGATGAGTAATTTCTCCTTAGTACTGTTCTCATTTCCCTTTTCTGAGAAAATCCTGCATCCAACAGAACAGATTACCTTGGATTCCTCCTTGATGGTACAGCTTCCATAAAAGTCTTTGGTACGGTATTCTGTCAAATGCTGCCTTTATATCAAAATAGATACCGTTCACACATCCTTCTGAAACTCTTGTCATAGTAGCTTAATAGATTTGTAACACATGATTCTCCTTTTCTAAAACTGAACTGTCTTTCTGTTATCATATTGTACTATTCCAGTTGGTTTACCTAAATTTCTCTCTTTTTCTAGTACCTTGCATACAATACTTGTCAGAGATACTGGTCTATAGTTGACTGGATGCTGTTTATTTCCTTTCTTGAATAGGGGAACAATGTTTGTGTGTGTATGTATATGTGTGCGCGTGTGTTCTTCCCTAATTGTTACCTAATTGTATCTTTACAGGAATGAGTCAAGTTCGTACTATCCCGTGTCTTAAACCATATTTATAGTACATATCCTTAAATTTGTGTATTGTTTTGGCACACACTATTTCATTCGGTAATGCATTCCATTGATCAATTGCTCTGTTTGGGAAACTGAATTTCCTTACGTCTTTATCACCTCTCTTCTTATGCACTTTTTTGCAGTGTCCTCTTGCTGATGCTTCTTCATATGTGAAGTAATCATTTATGTCTATTTTCTCCTTCCCTGATATGCACTTATATAGCATTATCATGTCACCGCTTTTCCTCCTCTCCTGTAGTGTTGGTAGATTCAGTTTATTTAGTCTTTCTTCGTAGCTTAGGTCCCTTAAGCTTGGTATCCATCTTGTAGCGGCCCTTTGAACTTTTTCAATCTTGTCTCTGTGTTTTTTGAGATGAGGACTCCAGACTACTGATGCATATTCCAGGGTTGGTCTAATAAATGATGTTATTATCCTTCTTAGCATGTCTTCATTTATGTATGTGAATGCTATTCTCATATTTGCAAGCAGTGTATTCATGTTCCGTACCTTCTCACTGATGTGGTCAGCCGGAGATAGTCTGTTATTTTATAATAATCACACCTAGGTCTATCTCTCTTTCTGATGTGTATAGGGTTTTATTTCCTAACTTATAATCCCAATCAGGTCTTTTTCCACTTTTACCAAACTTGATTACATGACACTTGTCCACACTGAATTCCATTTGCCATGTACTACTCCATTCATGAAGTTTATTTAATTCTTCTTGTAGCTCTTTACAAGAGTCTGTGTTAGTAATTCTCCTTTGTATATTTGCATCATCTGCAAACATATTCAGATAGCTCTCATTTCCAGTGTTACTGTTTATATCATTTGTATACACTAAAAACATGATTGGTGCCAGCACTGAACCCTGTGGTACTCCACTAGTCACTTCTTTCCATGATGAGTAGTTTCCTCTTAGTACTGTCCTCATTTCTCTTTTTATGAGAAAGTCTTGCATCCAACAAAACAGTTTGCCTCGAATTCCTCCTTGATGGTACAGTTTCCATAAAAGTCTTTGATGTGGTACTGTGTCAAAAGCTTTCTTGAAATCTAAATAGATACTGTCCACCCATCCTTCCCTTTCCTGTATTGTGTTTGTTACTCTGTCATAGTAGCTCAACAGATTAGTAACACATGATTTTTCTTTTCTGAATCCAAACTGTCTTTCTATTATCATACTGTGTTCTTCTAGATGATTTACCCAAGCTTTTCTTATAAACTTTTCTAATACCTTGCTTACAACACTGGTCAGTGATACTGGTCGGTAGTTGAGTGGATTTTGTCTATTTCCTTTCTTGAATAAGGGGACAATATTTGCTTTCATCCAAATATCAGGTAGTTTACCTTGACTCAAGGATTTCTTGAAAATTAAAAATAATGGTTTACTTAACTTCTTTGCACATTCCCGTAGTTCCCAACATGAAATTTTATCAGGACCACTTGCTTTTCCTCTGTCTAATCTACTTAACTCCTCCTGTATTACTTTTTCTGCTATCTGTATATCTGGTAGTATGTGTGGACATGCATGTTCCACATAGTCCCTCTCAAAATTTTTTTCTTCTGTAAAAACTAATTGGAAATTCTTATTTAGTGCTTCACAAATATCTTTCTCTTGTGTATAAGTGATTCCCTCATCCGTAATGGATTGTATTATATCTTTTACTTTGGTTTTGCTTCTGATGTAGCTGTAAAACAGCTTTGGTTGATCACTACTTTTATTTATTATATCCTCCTCAAACTGTTTTTGGGCTTCCCTCCTTATTCTTGTATAATCGTTTCTTGCCTGTTTGTAATTATTATATGCCCTTTCACTATTGTGTCTTCTGTATCTATTCCACAACAAATCTCTTCTTTCTTTTGATTTTTTACATTCTGTATTGAACCATTTCTGTATTTTCTTATCTGCTTCTTTGTGCTGTGGGATGTACTTCTGGACTCCTATTTCATAAAATTCACAGAATTTTTTATATACAGCATTTAAATCTTGTCCTTTAAGCTCATTTTCCCAATCAACTTCTAAGAAATACTTCTTTAGGTCTTGATAATTTCCCTTTTTATAGTTTAGGCACATTTTGTAACTATCATTGCTGTTAACTATGTCATATGCTATCCTGAAGTTATAATTTAGTACTGCATGATCGCTTTTGCCGAGTGGAGGGTGATATATTAAACTGTCAATATCACTTTCTTGCCTATTAAATATTAGATCTAGCACTGAAGGTACATCGAGTCCTCTTTTTCTGGTGGTTTTCCTCACATGTTGCGTTAGGAAAAACTCTTGTACGAGATCCAGCAGCTTTTGGTCCCAACAGCTTTCTTGGCTAATTATATCTAGAGTATTCTAATTTATATTTGTATTAAAATCCCCAGTTAGTATAATTCTTTCCGATTTCTCTTCCATTTTATGTAGTAATGATCTTAAACTCTGAATTGTACTCTCTGCCAGGTTCTCATATTCATCTTTTTCCCATGTGTTTGATCTGGGTGGCATGTACAAATTGGCTACAATTACTTTCCCTTCAGATGTGTCGATCTCTACTGCAATCAGTTCTACTTGTGATGGTATATCTAGTTTTATTTCATTGACTTTTAGATTTTTCTTAGTTAATATTATAATTCCTCCCCCTTTTTTTAAATTTCTGTCTCTTCTCCATATATTGTATTCCTCTAAGTTTAGTATGTCATTGGATATCGTTGGTGTTAATTTTGTTTCAGTTAGGCATATTATTTGTGGTTCATTTTCTCTGACATAATCATTCATCTCTAGTAATTTAGATACCATTCCATCCACATTTGAGTACATCAACTTTATCATCTTGTTTATATACTTGTCATGACATGGTTTTACTACCTTCCTCCTTTTTATTCCATCCTGTTTGTGTACCACTTTCGTACCTGCAATCCTATTACTTTGGAAAAATATTTCTTCTTCTCCTCTTCTGATCTTCCCTCATTTTTTGTTTTTGCTTCCTCCCTTTTCTCTTTCAGTAATTCCAGTTCCTCTTGTGTTAGGCATCTTTTTATCCATACATTTTTAAACTCCTCTTTGTCCATAAGATTCTTTGCATTTTTTAGTATCTCTTCCACAGTGTTTACACTCTGGAAAGTCACCTTTAGAGTCTTGTCTTGCTTTTCTCGTATTTCCCTAACCTTTTGTGTTCCTCTATGTCTTTACTACTCGTACAGATTTCCTCTGATGTGTGTGTGTGTGTGTGTGTGTGTGTGTGTGTGTGTGTTTTGTTTGTGTCTTAATGAGTCAGTCTCTCTCTCTCTCTCTCTCTCTCTCTCTCTCTCTCTCTCTCTCTCTCTCTCTCTCTCTGTATGCGCCAGTGTGTGTGTGTGTGTGTGTGTGTGTATGTGTGTGTGTGTGTGTGTGTGTGTGTGTGCGTGTGTGTGTGTGTGTGTGTGTGTGTGTGTGTGTGTGTGTGTGTGTGTGTGTGTGTGTGTGTGTGTGTGTGTGTGTGTGTGTTTCGGTTTGTTTGTCTGTTTATGAGTGTTCTCTCTCTCTCTCTCTCTCTCTCTCTCTCTCTCTCTCTCTCTCTCTCTCTGACCTGTGACCCGACAACACCTCTCTTCCCGAGGTCTAATCTGCCCACCTGTGCGGCCCGACTCAACGGATATCCACTACTGAAAGGGAAGTCCATAATATATTTTCTTAAATATCTCCTTTAACTCTAACCCCAATTCTCCTAATTATTTACTTGCTAAATTGTGTCCCCTCCCCTGACTTAGTAAATAACATCAACATGCCCCCAGTACGAGTTCCTTGTCCCTCATGTGGAAACAAATTCTTCAATGATTGGTTTCCGAAATTCGGAAGGCCCGATTCAAAATGTTTAATGTGCTTGACCAATGAAAATATTCAGTATCTAGAAAGTACTATCAAAAGTCATCAGTATGCAATTGAGGATCTGAAACAGGAAAATGCAGACCTCAAGGCAGAACTCAAAAAGGCGAATGAAAGCCCCCTGAATACGACTCAATATCTAGAAAGCACCATTAAGAGTCATCAATATGCACTTGAGATCTGAAACAGCAAAATGCAAACCTCAAGGCAGAGCTAAAAAAGGTGAAGGAAAACCCCCTGAATATGACTCCAGCCGACCAGGCATTTCAAGTAGTATGTAATAAACGAAAATGTAAACAAACGCCTAAGAAAACACCCGAAATTCCTACATCCAACAGTTCCGTTCTTTGTGATGAAGGGGAAAATAGCAGAGTAAAACAGGTCGTCCATAAGAATGGTAAACATAGAAGCCAGGATATAAACAAAGCAAGTGGACGTTTCTTGGACACCAAATTCAGCACTAGGGAGAGCACCACACTGGTGGTTGGTGACTCCATATTAAGAGGTCAGGGCGCTGCCTTTGCATCAAATAATAAAGGCAAGAAAAGATCAGTGAAGGTTGTACCTGGCAGCAAGATTGATATGATCACCAAAGACATTGCAAGTACACCAGTCAGTCGCGTTGCATGTCTTGTAGTAAATGTAGGAACAAATGATGCACACGACGGAGGTAGAGTTTCCACCAAAAATATCTTGCAGAAATATGAAGCCCTTCTAAAAGTAATGAAAAATAAGTCAGATAAGTGCGTGGTGAATGGTATATTGCCAAGGCTACGTTCCAATTCTTACTGAAGGAACAGAGTAGTGAAATTAATGGAGCCCTTAAGGAAATGTGTACCAGAGAAAACATATATTTCAATGATGTCTGGAACAGATTTGTTGAAAAGCCAAGCGTCTTTAGACAAGATGGTGTACACTTAAATGCGAAAGGAATTGCAGAGATGGGCAAATTGATAAATATGGCCGTTTTTAAAATCCACGAGAATGCAGGTGTAGCGGAAACACCTGCGCCCCTTGGGGACCTCACGGACGCTCCCACCTCACCCACCTCGCCCATCACCCCAGCCCCGTCCCTCACCCCAGCCCCGTCCCTCACCCTCACCTCACCCCCCCCTAATCTCACAGTCGAGCAGTCACCCTCCCCCTCCTCTCCCTCCCTATCCACCCCTCCACTGACCCAGGGAAACTAAATCATAATTCCCGGGGAGATGGTGTATCCGGATTAGCCCTACAGTCGAAGCCAACCACAGAGCAAATTAAAGTATTATCATTCAATGCTCGCAGTCTTAGAAACAAGTTGAACGAACTCAAAATCCTTCTTAGTGTCGAAGATTTTCATATAATTGCCGTAACAGAAACGCATCTTCATATAGGTAATAGAGATTTATAAGCTGAATACCAGTTAGACTCGTATAAATTTCACTATAAATGCAGAGAAAATGGACGCCTAGGAGGTGGTGTTGGGATATATGTTAAAAATCACTTAAACCCAACAGAGGTAACCTTAAATGGACAAAACACCGAATTGGTCTGTGCCAAATTACGTTTAAAATAAATGAATATAAATATTGCTACAGTCTACCGTCGTCCTACTCATACTCCAGAGGAAGACACAGAACTATATAGTACCTTGCAGGAAGTTCTCGATGGGAACGAAACGTTGATTACCGGCGACTTCAACCTGCCGTCAGTAAATTGGAATACAGTTACCGGTAGCAGTAATAATGACAAAAGAATGACAGATTTCATTAAGAACAACTTTTTATTTCAATGTGTCACGGAACCGACAAGACAGGGCAATATCTTAGATCTTGTTATCACTACAAATGAAGATTTGGTCTCAAGCCTCACTGTGGGTGAACATCTAGCATCTAGCGATCATAATCTCATAAGATTTTCCATGAATCTCTCACATAATGAGTGCATAAGTAAAACTAAAATGCCGGACTATAAAAACGCAGATTTTAACGGCCTAAAGGACGCCCTGAGTACACTATAGTCTCACCAATCTAAAACCAAGGTTTGGGTGGGGTCTGGCGCTGGGTGCAGCCATGCCATACTTCCTAAACGAGCGATGAGTAGATTCTGTTATATATGTAATAGGCATCACAGATAGGTACACACATACTAGTACAATATAAACGTAAGTATTCTAGCATATCAAAGGAAGGTAAACTTGTAATGCATATGACTCTTGTACATCAATAAAGAAACGTGGCATACATATTTTACAGTGTTTGCTGAAAAAAATTTGGTTACTTTTACCGACTTTCACGGTAGTTCTAAGCTGGGTAAGTAATGTAACAATTACGTTTAAAATATAATTTGAAGGAATCAGTAGAACATACGCTATTTTCTTAATAGAAATAAATAAGTTAAAACACTCACGAGCGGCAACATCCAGGCCCATACTGGGAATTGATCCATTGGAGGGAGATTTAAGCTTCTGTCACGTGCTTCCACTGTTCACCTTCTGTTATATATATAACTTAAATTTTATTTATGACAAATTAGTTTGTCTTTATACACACACACACACACACACACACACACACACACACACACACACACACAGAAGTGGGTGAAGTCATGTCAGGCCAGGTGGCGAGATGTGAGAGGACGAACTCTAACGGTGTCAGGTCAGCCACTACCCAATCAGAGTATAGGAAACAAGGCAGCGCTGTACGCCGGGAAATCCCCGGCTGGACTCCACCCAAACCTTGGTTTTAGATTGGTGAGACTATAGCTCAGCACATAGAAAGAATTAATGATGTAAACGAAATGTGGGCAGAATTTAAGCACGTATTCATGACCGCTCAAAATAAGTACGTGCCAATGAAATCTAGACAAAACAACGGTAGAAACAAACCAGCGTGGTTTATGCCGATATTAGCAGAGCAGTTAAAGAAAGAAACCGTCTCCACACCTTGCTTAAAAGTCACACCAGTGAATTACTCACGGGGCAATATACCAGTAGTAGAAGAAAAGTTTAAAAACTCATTAGAACAGCTAAACGACAATTTGAAATTGATATAGCAAAAACAAGTTCTACGGATCCTAAGCTTTTTTATGGATACATTAACGGCAATAAGAGACGGAAGGCGGGCGTTGGTCCACTTATCAGCGACGAGGGTGCTGTTATCACGGACGATCAGGAAATTGCCTCTACTTTAAATAAGTTTTTCAGTTCATTTTTCACAGTAGACGCCAATGACACCATCGAAGAGCATCAAATATCAATCCAAAACGCACTAAGTGATAAGCATATTAGCAGTAATGAAGTGAGAGATAAACTTAATAAAATGAACAGTAATAAGACTCCCGGCCCAGACAATTTCTATCCTAAAATACTAAAAAATGTGATGGATGTAATATGCAGCCCTCTAACACCTATCTTTAACAAGTCCCTACAACAAGGAAAGGTTCCAGTAGACTGGAGACTGGCTAACGTGACTCCTATATATAAAAAGGGCAGTAGAGATCAACCAGGTAATTATAGACCAATTAGCCTAACCTCTGTCTTGGGAAAGATCCTCGACTCATTAATTAGAGATAGGATACTTGAGTTCCTAGAAACTAATAACGTAATTAGGAACAGCCAGCATGGCTTTAGAACGCGGAGATCATGCGTGACAAATTTAATTGAGTTTTACGATTCACTTTTTAAAATGGATGATTGTACCAGGTCACTTGATATAATCTACTTAGACTTCCAGAAAGCCTTTGGCAAAGTGCCGCATGATAAACTAATGACAAAAGTAAGATCACTTGGAATTGACGGAAATATTCATAGGTGGATACGTTGCTGGTTAAGTGAGAGAAAGCAACGAGTCGTTATAAATGGAGTAGAGTCAGACTGGGCTCCAGTGACCAGTGGTGTTCCTCATGGATCAGTGTTGGGACCAGTCCT
>NC_137011.1:13410693-13513193 GCF_032717465.1 Coenobita brevimanus
TTTAGACCCCCTGGAATCTACATGGTTATATGTTTTCCACCTAATACAGTAAAAAAAATTTCTAGACTTCAAGAATAATAAGTGGGTAGCGTATCATCACCATCCTCACCTTTTCAGCTCACCTAACTATGGAATGAGGCAGGGTCCATAGAAAGAGTTAGCACGAAAGCGGGAGAATAATGAACCGCATACCAGTGAAAGGGGCAGGACACATATTCACCCAACACTCAAACCCCTAGAATCCTAACATCATCTCACAGGCCTAACCTTTTACGTATGTTTTTGTTGTTGCATCAAACTATATATTGTGCTAGCATCTAGTGACATTATCTTCTCATATACAGGATGTTCCATATTTTACACATCCCAGTGCTCGTGTGTTGCGTGGAAAGATCTGCCTGGTAGTGTGAGAAGTGCATATTTTTTGGCTGCTTTGTGATATTTCTAGTGAGCTTGCATTCAAAACAGCACACACTGTAAGGCATAAGAAAAGTTACGGGAAGTAGAAAGTTGATGCAGGATTGACAGGGGTAAAGATGACCTAGCCGTCGCTGCAACACACGATAATTTGACTGTGTAATACATTGACCACCCTGTATTATCAGTGTTGTTAATATAATGGGGATTGATATTCATACTGTTTGTAATATTTCTTATACTTTTTTTACCTTAACATGGTCCAGATTTTCATCCTTTGGCAAATTATTTCGAGTATCTGAGTGGCAGAAAAGACAACTCTGCGACTATACACCCTTTTCATAGCACTTCTTGGCGACCAGGATAATATTCAGTGTTCATATTTTGTTGCAGCTCAGCATTTACGATGGAAAAATGGCAGTTTTGAACTAAATTTAAGTGAATGGAGTATAGTATTATATACGACGTCATTGTTGTAGTTGCAAGTTGTTTTGTTGTTTTTACTGACTATATAATAATGAACCGTCCTCTGTCTATATAAGGGTTTATCCAGCTATTTCTAGACACGTAGAGCTATTTTGATGAATCTTTGCTAGAACACTCCATAGGGGACCTGAATTTTTTTATTATTTTTTTTCCCGAGAACAGGGCTGGATTTAGACATGGTGAGGCCTTAAGCTATGGGAAGGTATAGTGACCCTGTTTAGCAATTGTTAAAACAGAATAAGGCTGTAAAACAACTGAACTTGACAAGAATGTCACCAAGATGAATAACAAACCCGTGCAGAGTGGGTTAATTAAATTAAAGGATTTCTTCATTAATCAAAACATAATTATTAAAAAAAAAAATCTGATTTTGATAGGTCCCTTCCTACTGGGAGGCCCTAAGCTGTAGCTTGTGTAGCTTATGCCAGACACCCACCCTGTCCGAGAAATATTTTTATTTGCGAAATTATTATATTCATCCCTCGGTAGTTATTTTTCTGTAATGGAGCCAAGTCCATTTTCTTCGAGCCTTACCACGCAGTAGTTTGTTCATCCATATTTAGCTTAATTCAAAGTTCCGAGCAAAGGGTGATGAATCAAATTAATGTAGACTGTTGTAGGCAACCTTACACGAGTAATTATTAGTAGGCTATTGTGTTCATATCTTAAACTTTTACAACTACTGGTGGTGATAATATTATCAGTTCGTTCATCATTCTCATCATCTTTGGTCTCATTCTTTTTTGCCCCATTAGGAGCACAGGGGCCCAGGGTGCATATTTTTTTCTTCTGGTACACTTAGTCATTCAGTCATATTGACAAAGTCGGTGCGAGTTCAGTGAGAAATGACTCGGCAACGTCGCGCCTTCGCCCGGGAATAGATGAGACAGTTCGGCTAATTAAATCCATAAAATCATCAGAAAAGCCGCGTTTTGACTTTAAACAAACCTGTACCTAACTAACTTAGGCCTAACTTAATGTTAACTTAGCATAATACCTTATTTTGTTTGGGGGGATGGGCAAGATGCAACGCTGCTGAATCTTGTCTTGAGGCACTCGATCCATCATTGTCAGCATGATTGGATGATCAAGTATGCCAGGATTTTTTTTTTTTTTTCATTGGTTAGGCCTCTCGGTCACGACATGAAAGGCAAAAGGTAATTGGTCAATTTTTGGTAGTACACATCACTCGATTTTTTAAACAAAAAACATTTTTTCCGGTCGATTTTAGTGAGATTTGAATGAATTTCAGTTTCATTATTGTCGGAAATCACTTGTTTTTGGAGATAGGCATCTCCAAAACAAGAAACTTCCGACAAAAAATGAAGGAAAGAAACGGCTTTAGGAAACTTTGGCATTAGAACTTGGACACTGGAAACTTCGGCACCAAAATTTCGGTACTGGAAAATTTCGGCACCGGGAATTTTGGACACCAAGAAACTTCGTCACTGAGAATTTTGGACACCAGGAAACTTCGGCACTGGGAATTTTGGGCACAAGGAAACTTTGGCACCAGAAATTTTGGGCACCAGGAAACTTTGGCACCAGGAAATTGGATGTCTAGCATGGAACAGCATTGCCAAGTAGCACTTTTAAGATAGTTCCAGATCAGTCAGATATTTGAAATCAACTCCTCGACACCAACAATCCATCACTCAGTTTTCAATACCATATCAGCAAGATGAATTCAGGAAACTAAAAACATAAATCCACTGATGAAAATGAAGACCCTACATTTGTTTCAATAAATAAAGATCAGTACTGCAGGCATCCAAAGGCAACTAATCGGGTTAGCGAGTGGTAGAGCTGCCATCTCAGGACATCGGAATGTCATTAGATTCACTCTAAGAAAATTGCTAAATGTTACAAAAATAGAATATGAAGTTCCTAAAAATGCTGCTAAATATTTACTTGAGTTTTTATTGGAAAAATATATTTTATCCATTAGTGAGTGTGCGCAGTGCGCACAGGCTACCCTGAATATGAACATAAGTTGAAAGTGGCATAAATTATATAATTAATATCTCTGCAACCAACTTCATAATTAACTTTACTTTAACGTGCATCAAAGTATATATCACTTACTGTCCCAAAAGGAAGGTTAGTCGAGTATGTCACCCAGTAGATTCCAGTCTTCAGTTCCATCAGTGTGAATTGTCACTAAAAACTACTGAAAGTCGCTAAATCTAGGGACAAAATCACTAAACTGGCAACTCTGGTGAGTGATCAGTGAGGTGCAAGCGACTGCAAGTGAGAGTTACCAGAAAGCAGCAGTATCAAAAGACAGGTGAGAATGTGAACATCCGTGCATTTTTGACGTCTGGTCTAGTGGTTAGTCCTGCTTATTTTCGAACTGTTTTATCTGAATTTCGATTCAGATACATTTGCTTTCGTTTGGCATCCATACAACTTGCTGAAGATGGAGTGGACAAAGACATCGAAGGGGAAACCTGTCCTATTCTATGATGGGCACATGTACGTGTTCAGGAAAAAATTGACTGCAGGAACAGAACTTTGGTGCTGTCGAGAGAAAGGGATGAGCTGCTCTGTCACCCTCTAACTTGACAAGGATCGACAGAAGCTTGTGAAAGAGCCCCAACGTGACCACATTCACACACCTCCAATCTCCTTCTTCAAAGCTTCCTCTTATATGGCTACAGTAAAGGACGAGGCCCAACAGAATCAGATGAAAAAAACCCTCAGCCATTCTCCATGACAATCTTACTATCGATGAAGAGGGAAGGGGTGCTCTGTCACACGAGTCATCAATCAAGAGAGTTATCTGGAATGCACAGACCAAAGACTTTTTGAAGGGTCCACCATCCTTGAGTCTACTGAGGGAAACTCCAGATGCCTTTTCTTCCTTTGATGGAGACCAATGGCTTATCTGTGACTCCTCGGAGGATGGCCGTATCTTTGTATTCACCACTGGAGAAAGACTGCGATCCCTGTCAATCGGTAGTTATTGGATCGGAGATCAGACATTAAGGTTCTAGCTAAGACACTTCTTCAATTGTACATGGTCCATACCTGTGTTTATGGAGTTTGGGCTCTGTGTGCATATGCCTTGATGGAGAAGAAGAGCAAAGTGTCTTACACAGTATTTTTTGAGGCACTGAAGAAGGAAGCTCTACACTTAGATCTCATACTTGAGCCAACCTTCTCCACGAACTTCGAGGTTGGAGCTATGGAGGCTATTCAACAATCGTTTCCCACAGTGAAGCTTGCAGGATCCCTTTTCCACTTCAGTCACATCTGTTGGAGGAAGGTGATGTCAGCTGGCCTCAAGAGTGACTTTGGGATGCTCAAAGAAAGCAGAATCAGGGATGACTTTCACTCCATCATTGCCCTGTCTTTCTTTTCTCCAAACTTGGTCCCAGAAGCCTTTGACACCCTTGTTGAAAGTCTTGATCTTCGCCTTGAACCCTTGGCCAGTCATGTTCATGAGTACTTTGCACATTGGAAATAATGTGGAAAAAAGACTCTTCCTCCAAAGTTCCTGCCAGAAATCTGGAATGTCCATGAAAGGACTCTTAACAGCCTCCCCCAGACAATCAACACAATGGAAGGGCTCCAAAATATGTTAAATATTGCGTATGAGAAATCTGATCTCATTATTTATCGTTTGATTAACCATCTACAAAAGATCGAACGAGAGGCTCAGCTGGAGTGGGAGCAAGAAGAGACTGGTAGGAAAGGGAACAACCCATCAAGAGCAGAGACAGTTGAATGATCAGATCCATTGCATCATTGAGGCATTCCCTGAGTATTGGGAGTGAAAAGAAGTCAACCGCTATCTTAAATCTCTAGGACACTGTTTCATGGGGAATCTAACTGCTCCATCTCGCCCTGATTACAAAAAGGACATCAATCAGGACACCAACCAGGATGATGAGGCAGAAATTGTTAAAGAGGAGCTGCAGCTCTGAGATGAGTCTCTCAATCCAATTAGTGAGGAATGGCAGTGGGACTCCTGCAAAAGGCTTGGGCTCTCTTACATTGGCAGAAGCATGATGGAGACCAGGGGAAGGGTGTCGATGTGAAATCCTCCAAGAGAGTGGCACAAAATCCAGGGGGATAGAAACTGCCGTTTTCGTGCCTTGTCCTTTGCCATCACAGAATCTGATGCTCAACATATGGGTTTGCACATCCGGCTCTGTGAATTCATGGAATCTGAAGGACTGCCTATAGAACCCAAGCTGTAGTCTTGGGGAACTTGGGGAATGACAACAGCATTGATTGCTGCAACTTCATTCTTTCAAAGTTCAATCTACATTTGGGGGAAGTATGGGAGGGAAGGACTGTTTTGGCATCGATACCCAAACCCTAGCAGCCAAAGTCCCGTCATCCTTCTGGATAATGAGTCAGGGGCTCACATTGATTTTGTAAAAAAAAAGTGTAAGGACAAGAAATCGGAGTCAAACGATGTGCTCTTAAGAGGAGATGCTCCAAGATATGCAGTGTATTGTAATCATTTTTTTTTTTATGCAAGAAAGAAGGAACCGAATGCCAAGCCCGCAAAATGTTCCTTCAAAAAAAAAAAAAAAAAAAAAAAAAAAAAAAGAGCCAAATTCAAGATCCGATCATTTTGAGATGCCTGGACACACTGCATTTGAAAGACTGGAGATCATAGGAAGTAGGAAATACAGAGAGAGACAATTCCAGAGTTGACCTGTTGCATAAATGAAGGACTGGCAATAACGGTTAACTCTTGCATCAGAGAGATGGACAGAAAAGGGATGAGAATTTGTTGCTATGCACCCGTCATAGAGGTGGAGGGATGCAAGCAGACAGTTCAGAGGAGCAGTGACCATTGAAGTAGCGACAGAAAAGAGATAAAGATGCAACAGTGCGGTGAAGAGACAGAGGTTGAAGGGAGTCAGTAAAAGGAGGAGAGTTGATGAGTTGAAATGCCTTTGACTCTACGGTATTGAGAAGAGTTGTAAGTGGGGAGCCTCCCCACACATGAAAGCTGTACTCTAAACAGCGGTGAATAAAACCCGTGTATAAAGTCAACAACTGTGTAGGGGCAAAGAAGGTACGGAGTCGGCCTAGCACACCTAATCCCTTGGATGCAGATTTAACATGAGATGCAATTTGATCTTTCCAAGATAAGTCCCGAGTGAATGAAACCCCAAGCATGTTCAAGGATGATGCAGGACTGAGCTGGATGTTATTAAACATTGGTGGGTACTTCTGTGGAAGATTGTGTCGGGTTGATAGGTGTAAAAACTGAGTCTTTGATGCATTAAAAACAACAAGATTATTTTTACCCCAGTCAGAGATACGAGCCAAGTCATACATTAGGTGTGCCATAGCCTCATCCCTTGTTTGTTGAAGTAACTGCTCAGATGGACGTTGCTGGAACCGAATGGAAAGGTGAATGGTGGAATCATCAGAGTATGAGTGGATAGGGTTAAATGTATAGCTTAGAAGGTTATTGATGAATAAAGGGAAGAGAGTTGGTGATAGGACAGAGCCCTGAGGAACACCACTGTTGATAGATCTAGGAGAAGAACGATGGCCGTCTACAACGGCGGCTATAGAACGACCAGAAAGGAAGCCATAGATTAAGGCACATATAGAAGGATAGAAACCGTAAGAGGGTAGTTTGGAAATTAAAGATTTATGCCAGACTCGATCGAAGGACTTTAAGATATCAAGTGCAATGGCGAAGCTTTTGCCAAAGTCCCGAAAGGAGGATGGCCAGTAGACTGAAAGATAGATGAGAAGATCGCCACTGGAGCATCCCTGACGGAACCCATACTGACGATCAGGAAGAAGGTTGTGATAGGAAAGATGCTTTAAAATTTTTCTATTAAGAATTGACTCGAAAACTTTTGAGTTGCAGTCTGAGAGCTACAAAGACAGGTGTGCTATAAAAATATGCCTTGTTCGTTGTGTTTGTTACAACAAATGCAGTATATTTCTTTTTATTTAAAATATAATGTAGGTAGTTGCAGTCTGAGAGCTATAAAGACGGGTGTGCTAAAAAGAAGAATGCCTTGTTCTTTGAGATTGTTACAACAAAATTTTGCAGTATCTTTCTTTTTATATAATATATAATGTAGTCAGTTGCAGTCTGAGAGCTACAAAGACAGGTGTGCTATAAAAAAAAAATGTGCCTTGTTCTTTCTGTTTGTTACAACAAATGCAGTATCTTTCTTTTTGTATAATATATAATGTATAATATATTATATGATGTATAATATAAGTAATAAATTAGGAACAACAATTTGACAATAAACTATTGCATTTCCCTACATATATAATTTTACATGAGATGTTTAAATAGGTGATTTTGGTGGTCAGAGGGTCAATTTAACGTGGTCTTCGAATGCCAGTGTGGGTTTCTAGCTCTCTTGCTGATTTTGATGTTGAAAATACGAGGGATGGATTGTTGGTGTTGAGGAGTTGATTTCAAAAACCCCTTGGAAGATACAGTCACTTGTTAGTCTTCCATATATCTGACTGACCTGGAACTATCTTAAAAGTGCTTCGTGGCAATACTACTCCATGCTAGACATCCAATTTTCAGGTGCCCCAAATTTCTGGTGCCGAAGTTTCCTGGTGTCCAAAACTCCCGGTGCCAAAGTTTCCTGGTGCCAAATATTGTTGGTGCCAAAATTTCCCAGTGCCGAAGTTTCCAGTGCCAAAAATTCGGTGCCGAAATTTCCAGTGCCCAAGTTTCTGGTGCCGAAGTTTCCTACATGCAAAGAAACATTCAGATCACACTAAAAGAATAAGAAAATCACATTTCTAATTGGATAGCCTTCTTAGGGCTATCTCCAAAACGAGTGATTTCCAACAAAAATGAAGCTCAAATTTATTCAAATTACACTAAATTGACCGGAAACAGAATTTTTTATTTCGAGATCGAGTGATGTGAACTACCGAATATTATTCCCAAAAAAAAAAAAAAAAAAAAAAAAAATAGTATGGCCTCGTATGCTGTCACAGTACATTCAATACAAGAGGAAGCCATCGTGCAACTGACTTAAGTAAGGGATATTTGAAATTTCATGATATACAGTCAGTGTCAGCAATGTGGTTGGCCTGCATTTTGGCCAATTTTAATCTCATTGGCCGTGAGGTCCGAGCATGCACAGTAGTCACGTGACTTCACGCCTCGGAGCGGCCCTTGGCAAGGGGAAAGAGCTCCATGTAAGTTAGATATTGAAAGATCCGAGGTACTTAAATATAGGATTTTCACGTTAAATATACATTTCCGAATACAAGTCTATAGTGGAATAGATTCAAAATAACATGGTCTACAACATGGTAGTTAGATTTCCAATATCTAGTGGTGTGAACTACCGAAAATTGACCATGTAATCAGCCTCATACGCCCCTGGGTGGCATTATATGAGCAGCGAACCCTAATCATCCATCGATAAACCCCAGCCCTTTCCCCCTTTGGACCTTTAACGTCTACATGTGGTTGGAGTCCCTTAACTCACTAAACCACCAAACATTTGTCTGGGTATATTGTTACCTCTCAGCGTATTAAAGGATAATCTTCATTTTTCTCATTTTACTGAACATTTAATATGTTGAGTTAATCACAGCAACCAAAGTGA
Source organism: Coenobita brevimanus (assembly GCF_032717465.1). Lineage (NCBI taxonomy): Eukaryota > Metazoa > Arthropoda > Malacostraca > Decapoda > Coenobitidae > Coenobita > Coenobita brevimanus. The sequence continues at coordinate 13,419,177 of NC_137011.1, forward strand.
GATTATTAAAAATTATGGATTAGGGAAATGCAGGATTGTTCACAATTATATTGCTCTGAAAATTTTTGTGTGGTACTTGGGAGGGTCAGCTTCACACACTGGCATCAGTATAATGAAGCAGCTCCTCTGCTAGGCTAAACAGATGTCCCACAACTCCCTCCTTATCCCCCAAAAAGAGGATGGCAAAATGCAGAACGCCAGTTGCAGCCTGAAGGTCCACCAGGTTCACATTCAGAGGAGGCTGGGGCTGTATATAATATTACTTCTACTACATCCACTACTACAAATACCGCTGGTGGTGTTGGTGCTGCTGCTGCTGCTGCCACTACTACCACTACTACTACCATTATCACCATCACCACGATGGCTATCATTACTACAATCTTCTGTGTTGAGGGGATGGTTTGTATTTTTGTCTGAGAGGAATATAGAAATTTTAACATGAAATTAACAGTCAGACGTCCAATCAACGGTGGTGAAAAGCAGATATTTCTAAATTGCTGTGTGGAAGTGATGCAGGTAAGACACTGGTAACGCTGACTGAGCTGTCCTTGCAGCACACCAGAAATGTGATGCCTAATATATGGCCCACCCTGTGAAATAAACAAGCTTTTAGTAATTAACCTACACTTTGCTGGATGTTCTCGAAATTATTCAGATAAATAAATGGCAGAAATGAGGGGCTGCCCATAGTAACGATGCTAAGTGCCAAATATAAAAATCCAGGAAATTGCGTTTAAAGTTTGGCGACTTTTAACTCTTTAAAGATTTTGCTTACTATTAATGTCAGTGTCATCATATTTGGTCACAATGTAGTTTAAGGTGTCTGCTCTTAACTAACAATTTGAAAATCACTGAAATCTGTAAAAATGGCTATGAATTCACTTGATGTTTAATAATTTGTTCGTTTGTCAAAATTAGTGCCAAACTTTGAGAGCGATTTGCCACACCAAATAATAATAAAATAGCGTGGTATAGTACTTACTGAGAGGACTTTCCCTACGTGCTAAGGGGTCTTTGTATGCAGCATGTGTTAGGAGTGTAATGCTGTGGTAGTGAGACCTGGGCAGTAAAGGAAGAGGATAATCTCAGGCTCGGACGTACAGAAATGACAATGATTAGGTGGATGTGCAGTGCGTCCCTGCGTGCAAGGCCTGGGGGGGCTGGGTTTACAATGGAAGAGTTGAGAGGTAGGATGAGTCTGGAGTGTATTGGTGTTGTGATGAGGAGAGGTTGACTGAGATGATTTGGACATGTGGAGAGGATGGGGGATGATAATAGGGTGCAGAAGGTGAGAAGTGTTAATATTGGGGGTGGGGTTGTGAGGGGTAGACCGAGAAAAACGTGGGACGAGGTCATTAAGTGTGACCTCAGGGTTAAGGGACTGAACAGGGAAGCTGCAATAGATCGTGCAGCATGGATAACCGCCATTAGGTGACCAAGGCGGATGCATGCAAGCATGTTGGAGCCTTCAAAAACGAAAACGAAAACGTTGTTGTTTACCTATTGTAATGGCACAGAATATAGGTTTCCACCTAATTACTTACTGGTAAATAGGCGAAAGATTGATGAAAATGATAGATCATGTTACCTGGAAAAGCTATAAGCATAATACTACCACTATTTTCATAATAATAATAATGGTAATAATAATTACAATAAGAATCATAATGAAAAACCATTATATAGCTACTCTATACAATCTAGAATGGTTGATTATTGGCATTAATAAGAATAATAATAACAATAATTACACTGTAGGTGTATGTCAACTTCCTACGACTTTCCATTAAAATTGTCAATACCCCCACTCTCAAAGCAACGTGTGTTGCAGCTGGGGCCCACTTTCCTCTTTGGCATAACTTTTTTCGTGCCATAGGCAAAGTATTCCTCCCCCAGATTGCGTTTCTCTTTGCAATATTCATTGCCCACTTTTCTGGCTGGCTTTTCCTTTTTCAACCATTCTTTTCAAGACTCTTTGCTGGTCACTTCCTAGAACTTGCTGGTGTAGTTACATTATCACTATCACTATCCATACCACTCGCCCCAGCATTACAGCCAAGCCTAGCTCCCACAGTATCCCCATAATCACTTTCACTATCACTTAGTATACCAGAGAGCTCAAAATCAGGATGGTCAACATCATTATCACAATCACTTTCATTGTTTAACACTGAGCACCATAGAACAGGCCTCTAGGCAATCTCAAAGGCTTACTGTCACTCTCACCACGCTCGCGCTGGTCACAGGGCATGGTTGTATTGCTGTAATATCCAGGGTGGTCACAAAACCTGAAGTATATGGCAGAAATGTGGTCAGGGAATGCTTTATTGACGTCACTACTCGCTAGCCTGGCAGCCAATCAGAGAGCAGTGCTCGGCTGGTTGAGTTATCATTGGCTCAGGCTGTCCTAGCTGACAAAACACGCTCTCCAGGAAGCTGGGAGATGGCATCATTACTATCCACATACCAGACTAGGCACACTTGGCCAAAATCTTGTTAGAGTGAAAAAGCTATCTTGCTTCACAAGCGTTTCAACCTTATTTCCAATGCTGTTTTGAGGAAACATGCAACCACAATCGTTAGAGGAAGGGTCAATATACTGTAGTGATGTATGTCATAAAACGAATTTTGCAATAAATGTCGCTTAGCATTGTTTCTATTTGCAGCCCCTCAAATGATTATGAATTGTATAGTTAATTTATATTTGAATAACGAATCATCGCAACAAGAGATATGCATAAATTTTCATGCAGCCTTTGTATCAAATTCTGCTCTGCGAGAAAAGATTGATAATAATAATTATAATAATGACAATAATAATAATAATAATAATAATGATGATAATAATAATAATAATAATCAAAGAATACTTATTTCATCCTCTTGAACACATGAGCACTTTCAGTAAAATTAAGTACATACTAGCCCTCTCAGGCACAGGTGGTTTGAGTCGTTAGATTGTTTAACAACCTGTAAAGCACACCATGACACGAATCGGGTAAAATTATATATATATATATATATATATATATATATATATATATATATATATATATATATATATATATATATATATATATATATATATATTGTTACGGAACAGAGAAAGATAACGTACACTTTAAGTGAGAATACTAAGAGTCACTACTGTCCCGTAAAGTTCCAGGTTCAAAACAAAAGAGTTAGGTAAAATTACAAGTTAAAGTTTAATGCTCAAACTAACAACAAAACATTCAGAACTCATAAGGATAATGTAATGGCAAAAAAACAGGTTAAATATATGGTTAACCGCAACAGCCTCTATTAACACGAAATTACCAAGAGTAAATTTATCTAAGTCAGCCCTGATAAAATGAGATACCAGATAATACTCAGTGAATGCCAGATAAATTATTACAGATACAAACTATCATAAAAAATGACTGACATAAAATCCAACATTAATCAAAAAAGACCTCACTAGGCCTAAGAATTAACCTTATGCTACACAGTACGAGAAAAAATACAACAACAGTTATACTCAAATTACACACAGCTGCTAGATGTTTGGAGATTTCTTGAGCACTCACATTAATAATATCTGTACAGGGGAGGACAGAGATGTGATAAAAACGAGGAGCAGATCTAAGTGGCAAAGATTCAGAGACTGAGCTCATTATATAGGGGCCGGCAGAGCTTGATACAACTTGTAAGAAGGACGCGCAAATGAAGCGATGGGGACAAACAGTTGACAATCCCGCACTGGATAACAGAAAGGACGACTTACTCTACTATAACGGTAGAAGGGGGGGACTGAGGCAGAACACGCTCGTGATCAAACATGCAGCATACTGTGCGTTAAAATTACACAAAGGATGATGAAATCATAGGCTATGTAACACCTCCCCACAAAGAAAAAGAAATTTACAAAGGAAATTTCTTATTACTCTAAAACAATCTGTCTAAAGTCTAGATAAGCAATCTGCAATAACATTTTCTTTCCCCTTGACATGTTGTATGTCTAATGAATACTCTTGAAGAAGTAGACTCCATCTTGTCAATCTCTGATTTTTATCTTTAAACTTACTAAGGAATTTCAGTGGGTTGTGATCGGTATAAATGACTATGGGGTCAAAACCAGAACACAAATAAAATGAAAACTGCTGTAAACCCAAAATCAAGGCCAAAAGCTCTTTCTCAATAGTGGAGTAGTTCTTTTGAGGTGGAGTGAACTTCTTACTGTAATAAGATACAGGATGTTCAATACCCTGATCATCCTCTTGCAGCAAAACAGCCCCAGCTCCTGTATCACTTGCATCAACAGCCATCTTAAAAGGCTTAGCAAAATTTGGAGTAGCGAGCACTGGCTGACTTAATAGAATAGCTTTAAGTTTGTTGAAAGAGGATTCACAGTTATCGGTCCAGACAAATTCATCTCCCTTTTTCAGTAGGTCTGTAAGTGGTGATACAAGAATAGAAAAGTTAAGAACAAATCTCCTGTAATAACCTACCATTCCCAAAAATCTTTGTAGCTCTTTCCTACTTTTAGGTCTGGGAAGATCACTTATAACCTGAACCTTAGCTCCTGGTGGTGCAACATCTCCATCACCAATTACATACCCAAGGTACTGAACTTTAGCTTGACCAAACTCACACTTTGATAAATTAGCTACAAGATTAGCCTGAACCAAACGCTCAAGAAATTTACTGACATGGCATAGGTGATCTTTCCAGTTGTCACTGAAGATTAATACATCATCAATATAAACAACACACCCTGCCAAACTAGAATCATGAGCCACTCTAATGATATCCTGCCTACAAACACGAGGGATGACAACTTGATGTACAACCTCCCATTCACAGTCGGCTGATGCTGTTGGGGGTCTCCACTCCTGACTTTACATAATAACAAGTAGAAGCACCGTCTGACTCTTCTTCACTGTAAGCAGAGTTAGCTAGACCTTTCAACTCAGGGTCAGCAACCTGCAACTCAACCAACTCTTGACGAGACAAATTATCAACACTACGGGGTACTGCCTCATCTGGTGAGTGGTCCAAATTAGCAAGAAAAGTGTCAGCTAGGATAACATCATCATCATCATTATCCTCTAAATCACCAGTAACTTTAGACTTAGCCCTAGTGACAGCACATGCAGGGAACACATCAGGGACATCGCAATCCTGGGTCGCAGCCACTGGCTCACTAGACAACTGAGGAGCTGGACACACTTGACTTCCACCAATATCATTTCCAAGTAAGAAAGTTACACCTGACATTGGGAGTGTCTCAACCAACCCAACCATAACGGAACCATTAACAAAACCAGACTCTAAATTCACTCTGCACAGAGGGACAGAGAAGTAATTATTCCCTACACCTTGTAAGATTACAGTTTCATCAGAGGAATTAACATTAGAGCCTAGAACACTGGTCAGCATAAGGGATTGGCAAGCACCTGTATCACGATATATTTTAACTGATTTCCTGTCATTACTGTCCAGAGGACTGACAAAACCATCAGACAGGAAATTAGCACATGAACTCTTGAGAGTGTCACCCACGTTACTGCTCAAAAGAGGAGCTCCATCATGAGAATTTAAGTTACCTCTCAAAGCAGGTTCAGTTAACTCAGTTAAAGAATTCTGGGAACTCTCAAGAGTGGACACTAGACCAATTGACTGAATATTTAAAGACTCCTTTTGTTCACATCACGCTGTCTCCTGAAACATCTCTCCGTAGTATGACCAAGCTTACTACAATAAGTACATTTACTTTTCTGAAATCTAGAGGTGAAGCTGGTATTTACTTCCTGAGAAACATCATCTTTATTTTCTTTCCTGTTACCTGTACTCTGAGTAGAGGCAACGTACTTACTCTCAGCTTTCCCTTTTTCTCTAGAATATCTCTTGTGAGTGAGAACATACTCATCAGCTAAAACTGCAGCATCAGACAAATTATCTATTCTTTTCTCATCAAGATATAGGCTTACATCTTTACTAATACACCTTTTGAAGTCCTCCAGCAAAATCATCTGCTTAAATTTGTCAAAATCAGAATCCACATTCTTAGAATTTAACCACTGCTCTAACAGATCTTCTTTGATTTTTGCATACTCAACATGGGATTGCTTATCTTGCTTTTAAGTTGTCCTAAATTTTACTCTATAAGCTTCAGGAACAAGCTCATAGGCCTTAAGAATCAAGCTCTTAACTACATCATAATTATCAGACTGATCCTGAGGCAAAGATGCATAAGTTACTTGAGCTTTACCGGTGAGAACAGTTTGAAGGAGTACTGGCCAATACTCCTTAGGCCAATTAAAACCTGTAGCTACCCTCTCAAACAACTGAAAATACTTTGTTAAATCAGATTCATTAAAAGGAGGGACAAGTTTAACATTTTTAGCCACATCAAAATCATCAGAGCTAGATGATCCAGTTCCACCTTGTTTCATGCGATACTAATGGTCTGCCTGAATCCTAGCAAGTTCAATTTGTGCCTGAAACTCAGCCTCCTTAGCACGAGCCTGAAACTCAGCCTCCTTAGCATTTGCCTGAAACTCAGCCTCTTGAATACGAGCTTTTGCCTGAAATTCAGCCTCCTTAGCACGGGCCTCCTGCAGGGCTAGATGTAACTTAGCTAATTCAATCTGCGTTTGCTCATTTCGAGGAGTTACATTAAACAAGCTTTCATTAATCATGTCAACAATTTGATCTTTAGAATGATGAGAGCGAACAGCAATTCCCAATTGTTGAGCAACAAGCTTAAGTTCATTCTTTGTTCTGTTTTCTATCACACACTGTTTGCACATTTGACAAAAAATCTTTGGCTTCATCAAGTGTAGTAATAGTAGACATAATGAATAAGTAACAGTCACAAAATATCAAGCAATATCCTTATGATAATATCCTGAATATCCTGATATGAGGTCGCCAAATTTATGTTACGGAACAGAGAAAGATAACGTACACTTTAAGTGAGAATACTAAGAGTCACTACTGTCCCGTAAAGTTCCAGGTTCAAAACAAAAGAGTTAGGTAAAATTACAAGTTAAAGTTTAATGCTCAAACTAACAACAAAACATTCAGAACTCATAAGGATAATGTAATGGCAAATAAACAGGTTAAATATATGGTTAACCGCAATAGCCTCTATTAACACGAAATTACCAAAAGTAAATTTATCTAAGTCAGCCCTGATAAAATGAGATACCAGATAATACTCAGTGAATGCCAGATAAATTATTACAGATACAAACTATCATAAAAAATGACTGACATAAAACCCAACATTAATCAAAAAAGACCTCACTAGGCCTAAGAATTAACCTTATGCTACACAGTACAAGAAAAAATACAACAACAGTTATACTCAAATTACACACAGCTGCTAGATGTTTGGAGATTTCTTGAGCACTCACAATAATAATATCTGTACAGGGGAGGACAGAGATGTGAACAAAACGAGGAGCAGATCTAAGTGGCAAAGATGCAGAGACTGAGCTCATTATATAGGGGCCGGCAGAGCTTGATACAACTTGTAAGAAGGACGCGCAAATGAAGCGATGGGGACAAACAGTTGACAATCCCGCACTGAATAACAGAAAGGACGACTTACTCTACTATAACGGTAGAAGGGGGGGACTGAGACAGAACACGCTCGTGATCAAACATGCAGCATACTGTGCGTTAAAATTACACAAAGGATGATGATGAAATCATAGACTATGTAATAATATATATATATATATATATATATATATATATATATATATATATATATATATATATATATATATATATATATATATATATATATATATATATATATATATATATATATATATGACACACATCGGCGGGAAACTTGTGTCCTTTGACACGATGTGCATCATCGTGCATTGTACAGGATGGTATTTAATAACTCGATTGGAGTCCATGCATGAAAGGGCTAGTGACAAGTGATGAAAAATATTTACTTAAAAAAAATTAAGATGCTGAAAAAATAATTTTAATTCGTTAAATAATCATATCAAACTTGTAAGAGAATAAATTATAAATACTTAACATAAAGCATTGCTCCATAAATGTGTATGATAGGTTTAGAACAGGGAGTCTAACCTTCTTCCCTGTCCAGGCCTTCAGTGGATTGCCCCATCTCCAGACTGTCGAAATCATCATCATCACCAGCCCCATAAGGTGCCAGTATGGCTTCAAATGATGCCAATAGCTGGGTTTAACTTTACATGTGGATAACTAGTAACAACAGAAAAGTATATATATATATATATATATATATATACAGTAATCACTCCAATATCCGGATCAATAGAGCCATCGGTAGGTTCGGATATTGGTTTTGTCCGGATATTGGGCCCCAGCTTATGGACTTGTACTTACGGACCCTAACACAGAGAAACACCTATACAACTCCCTCCGGACATGCATAGCACCTATTTAACACCCAAATCACACCAATAAGGCACATAAATGACTGAAATAAATGCAATAGACACATAAAATGTGGGTTTAGAAGTATGTTCATACATTAATAAACATTCTGGTACTTATGGACTCTAACCGAACCTAACCTAACCGAACCTAACCGAACTCTGAAAAACCCATTCCTACTGCACATGCATGAGGTAAGTTTAGTATGGAAAGAAGTACAGTATGACACTTTCTGGTAAGTATAGTATGGGAAAAATACAATATGAAACATTCTGGTAAATATAGTATGGAAAATAGTACAACATGAAACATTTTGGCTACTTACAGCAAGTCCCTGGCCACCTCGATGAATAACCGCCTCCTCTCGGACTCTGACAGTAAGAACGATTTCCTGAAGCACTTGCACTACACTCTTCCTGAAGTCTTGCACTGAACTTAGTCACTAACACACAGAAGTCCGTTCTTTTCACAGTGTTCACTTTAGTCCAAATAATGTTCCATTAAATTTAAGTGTTGCACATTAACTTTTCCCAAGTTTTTTTAAGTTTCCAAAGCCAAAACAAAGAAGGTTAGTTACGTTAAATTTCTTTTCTACTTAGTCTTTTCTCCCAACTTGAAAACCTTAACACAACACACCGTTTTTTTCACTGCACAACACTCAAAATTCCCGTGTGGTCTAGTGGAGAAGTTCTTGCTGTTTATTCACTGTCAGAGCCCGAGAGTATCACTGGCAGGCGTCCAAGGGGTGCATCGGTGGGTAGTGGTGATGGCGTACCGACTACAGAAGACTCTGAAGACAGCCGCAAACTCACGTCGAGCGGTGACTCCACTGTAGCTTGTGTGCTGGGCTGTGGCTCGGAGCATGAGGGCCTGTCTTGGGGAGGCAACGGAGTGGAACCAGGGCTTGGCACAGCGGGGGTCACGGGCCTGAAAAAACTGTCAATCGTTGACTGACGCAAGGACCGACGATTCTGGCGATTGATGATGCGCTGCCGGAAAGCACGCACTTCCTCCACGAGTCCCAAGGGCCCCATCTCCCTGTCGCAGTCCGGGTGTTCCAGGTAGTCTAGGACAGAACTCTAGATGTTCCCGGAGTGCGCTCAGCTTGGGGATGGCTGGAGTAGTGTCCTGCTGGGCGGAGTCTGCATCATCATCGCCTTCGTCGTCGGGAATCTTCAAGTTCGGGACTGACACCAGCAACCGAAGACGCGATCTCGATATCAGACAACGTCTGATACCCAGGATCGCCCTCGTCGTCGTCCAACCACTCACGAACATCGTCCACATCAACATCGTCGCCGTGCGTACGTGGCCGTGCATGGAAGTCATCCACGTCAAACCCTAGGAAATCGTACTCCACATCTGTTCCGAGAAGCAGACGAGACCAACCATTTTCAAGAGTTTTCACAGGGACTTCCTTCCATGCACTAGCCCAGTTAATACAGCGCAGACTTGATGTTGTAGCGGCGAAGGTTTTCCAAAGTCCGCTTGCCTCGAGTGTCACGTCCTTCCCTGCGCTCGTCCTCGTCCTCGAGAACCACCATCACCTCGTCCAGGAACTTCCGACGGTACAGGCGCTTTGTTGCCACGATCACTCCTTGGTCCATTGGTTGAATGAGAGCAGTCGTATTAGGTGGCAGAAACATGCACCTAATACGGCCATTCTCAGCAACCAAGTCCTTGTCGCACGGGTGGGCAGGTGCATTGTCGAGGAAGAAGGAGAGCCTTTACCTGGTCGCGAGGAATTCCCAGTGTCTTCGTCTGGTAATGTATGACCTCCTTGACGAAGTGATGGTGAAACCAGTCTTTGAAAATCACAGCTGTGAACCATGCTTTCAAAGAATGGTACCATACGACAGGAAGGACATCACCCACGAAGGCACCGAGGCTGCTTTGCACGGCCAACAATAACGGGCTTAAGCCGGTGCATGCCGTTAGCATTGGCACAACACAAAGCAGATATCCGTTCCTTAGAAAGCTTGCGGCCAGGTACACGCTTCTCCGTCTCATCGGTGAGAGTGTTCGTTGGCACCGAGCGATAGAATAGGCCAGTTTCGTCAGCGTTATAGACTTGACCGAGTGAGGCCCTCCCTGTCGATCAAGCCTTTCACCTTGTGCCGAAACTCGTCCACTCCATCCTCGTTAGCGTCCAATGCTTCGCCATGTGCTTTACGGTTAGTAAGGCCATGTCGCAACTTGAACGCGAAGAGCCAACCCTCGGATGCCTTGAAGTCTAGGGCGTCGTGAAGCCTTGCAAACTTCTCAGCAGCAGCCTTCAGCTCCGTTCCACGTACCATCACACCAGCTGCACGTTGCTGTCGATACCAAATCAACGTGGAGCGGTCGATCTCTGCATACTTGGGAGTAAACATAACCTTCCTCTCCACGTTGCGTTTGCTTCTCGACAGAAGTCAGCCGTGTACTGCATGAGCTTGTCTCGGGAACGCTTGATATCAAACAAAGTCGACCGGGCCAGGTTGAACTCGCGGAGAATGCGAGAGGAAGACCAACCCGCATCAACCTTCTCCAATATCTCCCGTTTCTTCTCCAGAGTCAACACCACTCTCTTCCTTTTCTCAGGAGGCGGGGCCATCATCACACACACTAAGAGTAGGGCAGAGAGCAGCAGGAGGCCTTGCAGCAAGTACGGCACCACCACAAAAGCGAGCACGTGGGCAGCCATTACGAAGAGCGCAGGTCCAGTCGCGGTGAGAGACAGGCGGGAAGTGGGGAGGATGCAGCGGCGCTCTATCGGACGTCGGAGGAATGACGAACCAAAACAATGCTCTCACGCGGCGCGCGCGGCAAGTTCAAATTACGGACGGCAAAAAATCGGTTTTTTTTCCAATTTTTTTGGATTTTCGGACCATTTTGGGAATGTTTGATCCCAGGACGATAAGGTTCGGTTAGTGGGGATGTTCGGTTATTGGGCGTCCGGATATTAGAGTGATTACTGTATATATATATATATATATATATATAGATATATATGTGTGTGTGTGTGTGTGTGTGTGTGTGTGTGTGTATGTTTATGTATGTATATATATTTTTATTTATATTATTATTATTATTTTTATTATTATTATTATTATTATTATTATTATTATTAAGAGAACGAGTCCCATACCTCCAGGTTTTTGTCCCCATTATCCCATGGGGTATGGATATCCCAAGTTAAGAACCCCTGGTTTAGAGTATGAATATGACAATTATAATGAAAAATAACACCTGAGAGGCTTTCCTATCGACTATTCTTCCAAGGTATGAATAGTTTAATCGGCACTGAATATCAAATAACTATAATACATAGTTACATATTCTTATTGTGTAACCATAATTAGAAAGCTTCGCCTAATGGTATGTAAGGAATGTGTAATATAAACGAGATCTTAAGACCCTAAGATAACTTTTTGTGAAATTTCAACAAGTCACCACTCGGATCCTCTGACCACAACTTTCCTGGTCCGAACCTGTGAGGGTGACCCGATGACACTTTGATAGCGCAGACTGGGATGGATTCAGAAATTATCTTGGTGACATTCCATGGTAGTCTTCTTCTCTAGTGACATCAATTCTACTCAGTCCCACATTAATTACTTAAAATAAACTGGTATGTGATTGTTCACATCAAGTCAACAGTTCACCAAAAGATCGGACTCCCCAAAATGGTTTGATAGCTACTGTGCCAGAGCAACGGCTCAAAAGTTAATATAAAAAAATTCTGAATTACTCAGCCAATGTAAATTGCTATAAACCATGCAGAAGCAGTAATAAATCTCGCTAAATCAAACTTTCTTCACAGCCAAGTTTCCAACATACTAAACAATTCTAATGACAATCGAATATTCTGGTCAACTCTCAATTCTTTCAATTAACTTTAAGTCATCCCCCATTCCCCCACTAAAACCTTCAGACAGAAACATTACAAATGGCCTGCGTGGTAAAGCAAATATCCCTGCCAGTACATTTTCCAGGAATTCTACGTTAGAGGAAGTCAGCCAGAACATTCCAGTGCTAGAACTTGACTCTCTCGAAATTGCTGTACTTAAAATATGGCCCAGATACGTAAAATTCATCCTAGTGAATGTACCGACCAATAAAGCTCCAGGCCCAGATAGAATTCCTCCAATTGTTTTGAAAAAGTGCTTCCCCAGAACTTGCTTCTGTTCTAGCTAAATTATTCAGACTATGCACACGTACTTCTTCATTCCCCAATTCTTGGAAAGAAGCCAATATGCACCCAATTCCGAAGAAAGGAAGTTCTTCTGACCCCTCTGATTACAGACCAATAGCTATCACATCTTCTCCTGGTAAAGCATTTAAGATTGTAATTAATAATCACATTTTTAAATATTTTGAATCCAACAACATAATTAGTGACGGACAGTATGGATTTCACCCAAAAGATCCACCATTGCTATACTCACTTTCCTGACTCACACCATCCATCAATCGATTGACCAACATGGAGAAACTCGTGCTGTAGCCCTTGATATTTCAAACGCTTTTGACTGAGCGTGGCACCATTCCCTGCTGTCCAAGCTCCCTTGCTATGGACTAACATCTTTTGTTCCTCTGCTTTCCTCATATGTCACTGACAGAAAGATAAGAACAAAAGCAGATGATGTATATTTAAATTTCCACTCAGTTAATGCCAGTGCGCCACAAGGATCGGTTATGGGTTCAGCCCTATTCCAAATTCATATAAATGATCTCTTATCTGTCACCCATAATGCCATCCATTCATATGAAGATGACTCAACAATTCACAGTTCATTTAACCTTAAACTTCCATTCATAAAGTTTAATATCTCTCACAACTCTGTACAGCCATCTCCATAATTCAAGACTTATCCAGGATCAATGAATGGGGACAAAATAATAACTTTGTTTCATTTAATCCCGGCAAACATTGAAATGACGGGCCTGCACTGGCATACAGTATAACGAAACCAAGGGAAAACGGCAACTATGCACTGGACCGGTTCCTGGCCATAATATTCTGTTTACATGTATATCGGGCCAGAAGTTGTAAAACTTGTGTTGGGCCAATATATAAATAAAACTTATTTTTCGACACTGGGCTGAAACGGCAACCATACATTGGACCGATTCCTGGCCATAATATTCCGTTTAAATCGGGCCATTTGATGTAAAACTTGTGTTTGGTCGATATATAAATAAAAATTTTTCCGACACTGGGTTGAAATGGCATCCATACACTGGACCATTTCCTGGCAGTAATGGTTATATATATATATATATATATATATATATATATATATATATATATATATATATATATATATATATATATATATATATATAACGGACCTATTGATGTAAAACATGTATTGAACGGAATTATAAATATAACTTTTTTCGAAAACTGGGTTAAGAATGGTAATAAAATGTTGGCCCAATCTACAGAATGTAGGCCTATTGCTGATCACGCCAATCAAGCAGCTAACAACTGAGTGATATAATTATACATCATCCATCACAGATCATTTTCATATATTGGATAATTGATATGTATTTTATATAATGTACGAACTTCGACAGAGACGGGAGTTTTCCACAGGTTACTGTCTTGTTATAAAACAAAAGTCTTACTTTTGGTATCTTAATGTTTTTTGTGGAAATGAACTTGTCTTCAGCTTACTTGATAATAATTGATATTACTAACTGTTTTGCAGTGTACTCTGAGTTCAACTCCTTGTCCTCAGAGCACGGGCAACTGACTTGGGTTCTTTTACAGGACCGAGTCTAGAGCATGCAACAAAAGGAACAGGGCTCAAACACAGGCTAAGTACTCTTACACGTATATTACTACAAGAAGATACAAGTGCAGGACACGGTACATATGGAACAATACAAATATAATATTGGCACATGAGGATAGAAGGACTACAGGAGGCCAAGTAGTTACAGGTGGCGGCCAGGTGTGGGAGGCGGCCTGTCATGTGTGCCCTCCACTGAGAGGCAGAGGTCCCTGGTCGTGTGGTGGATAGTCCGGTGTGGGCTGCAGGGCGGCGTCATATGAGGCTCACTTCTGGTGGGGCCTCAGTGTGTGTGGCGGCCCTTGGGACTGGGGCTGAAAAGGGCAAGCAGGTGCGCAGCCCTGCACCTGCCCTTGGAGGGGGATGGGCGTCTCGACAGGGGGTCTGGGAAGGTACTGGCCTGGAGTCCTCTGGGTGTTCCTCGACGGATGGGGGCTGCAGTCTCGCCAGCGTGGGGAAGCCATCAGGGTCTGCCTGCGGCCTCTTGTACTCGAGGAGTCCGACAGTGACTGGTGACATCAAGGCACCAGCTGCAGTGAGCACATTCCCAGGCTCATGATGGGACCACTCCAGACACTCTCCAACAGGGACTACACTGGGGAGCAGACTCCACCCCTAGGGGTGTGGGGGGAATGAGAAGGGCGTCCCACTCTGTCTCTGGAGGTATGAGGCAAGCAAGGGATGCTACCCTCGACGGAAGCTACAGGGGTAGTGGATGAGGGAAGTATGGTGGATGTTCCCTCTCCGTCAGGTACGGTGGACATTGCTGCAGTTCCACTAGTCCCTGGGATGGCAGGTGAGGGAAGTACAGTGGACGTTCCCTCCCCGGCAAGTCCGGTGGACGTTGTCACGGTCCTGTTCCCTGTGGGGTCTGTAGGTGAGGGAAGTACGGTGGATGTTCCCTCTCCAGCAAGTCTGGTGGACGTTGCCACGGTCCTACTGGGGACTGTGAGAACACTAGTCCAACCCCAATGCTTGTGAGTGTTGGTCCGGCTGGAGTGTAGTGCAGCAGGGCAGCGTACTCTCCGTTGGCTCAGTTGAGGGGAAGAGGGGCGCATGGTGGCGGGGGACGTGGGCCCATCTGGCTTGGGACCCTTACGCACTTCCCCGTGGTCTCCTCCTGGGGTGGGTGTTTCATCCTAACCCATACGTGCGCCTCTCTGTGGTCTCCCCTTGGGGTCGGTATATCATTAATATTATAGAGGCATTGGTATACACACAAAATATATACAACTGGGTCTATAAAATGGTCAGAGTTGCACTAATGACTATGGAGGTCATCCACGGCTCAGTGGTAATGGTCGTCCATGGCTCAGTGGTAACGTGCGCATATTTGATGTCCTGGAGGCACGGGTTCGAGCCCCACACCAGGCAGTTAATTTTATTTGTTTCATTTCAGATATTCCATCACTTGGCAGTAATTCGGGACATAAGGACATACTGAGCTGGCAACATAGCGTGGATTCATAGAAGTATGTAACTTGGTTAAGAGAGACTCCACTCACTAAATCAGCTGTCAGATGTGTAGACTGTACGGTAGGCGTTCAGAGGACAAAGGTTGGAATCCTGATTATTTTTTAGAAGAATTTGAAGGCTAAAAGTCGGCAATGTTATTCCCTCAAAGGAAGAAAAAGTCAATTTCAATATCTGTTAATTTCAAGCAATCCAGACACACTTGTAAATTGGCCCGATTACTTACACCCGATTAAGACTCGATTAAGGCTTCCATCATTGGCCCATTACAAATCCTGTATTGTACAGATTCATCCCGGGGTGCAAATGATAACTGATATAAGTCGGACCAACATCAGAAGCCAGAGCTAACATCATTGGTCTGATATATTAAAGGTCGGAGTGCCTGCACTGGAACAGTACTGGCCCATGCATTTTATGTTTTCTGGGATGCATTTAAAGCCAAATATATACAATTTACTAATAGACAGATATTTCCAGATTCCTATATTACCTTCAGTGATACTAATATTACTATCTTCAAGAGTATTAAAATTCTTGGTGTTTCACTTGACAGTGCTTTCAGCTGGACCTCTCATGTTAGATCCCTTGCTAAAACCGCCTCAGAGAAACTTGGATTTTTGTACAAAGTTCGTGGCTTCTTCACTGACGAGCAGTTACCTGTAGTTTATAAGAGTCATGTGCACTCTCAGATAGAATATTGCTCACCTTTGTGGAATGGATGAGGAGAGGTTACACTAAAACAACGTCACAAAATTCAGAATAAAGTTGTTAGAATTATTAAAAACTCTGCTATTACAAATATACTACCTCCCCTACAGGGAAGTAGGAATGTTGCCTCAATTGCATTATTTTACAGACACTTTTATGGCAAATGCTCAGACGAAGTTGCAGCCATTGTGCCACCTCTCCATGCCTTCGTCTGTGCTACTGTACACGAGCAACTGGTAGCGCTCATGACCGGAATGTCATATTGCCATATTCCCAAATTTCTATCTATCTATCTATCTATATACCTAGGCTGCTTCCCCCAAGGAAAGGGAGGTAGCCGAGACAGGACGACTCACTCTCCATTTACTCATCCATTCAAACACATTCATTTGCATCTTAGCCCCAAAGGGGAGAACAGACAGATCCTCACCGCATCACACCGCACAAGGGTCAACTGCGCAATGCAAGCAGCGACATCCACAGCAGGGCCCGACAGCAGAACTGGTTTACCCCTGCCACATCATAACAGACCCATCCCCTTACCCGCACCTGACCTGACTAGCTGATCAGACCAACTGCGGGAGAATATCCCCTCAGGGCTGCGTCATCACTTATTCATTCACAATTTCTCTCCATTTATTTCTGTCACGCACAGCCACTCTTCCTTGCTCAACAGACATCCCTCTCGCATCCAGCGCTCTCTTCACACTGTCCATCCATCCTATCCAAATTTCTGCCTATCAGAAATCTTTTATTCCCCGAACCGCATCTGTTTGGAATTCGCTTCCTCAAAGTTGTTTCCCCTCAAACTTCAACCTTCAGCTGTTCAAGTCCAACTGTTACAGATTTTTTATGAATGGAGGACACCAGTAATCTGGCGTATGGAGTATATTCTTTTTTTAACATTCATTTTGTTTTTTTCTTCCTCTGTTCTGTTGTTAAAAAAGGGGGGAGGGGATCTGAAGAGAAAGGTGTCGAAGAATGCATCTGTAAATTTTACGTTTATCTCAGTAACTAGCTAACTGTGTGCTTAACTTTCAGATCATAAAAGGGACCACAGCTCTCTATAAATGGAAAGTTACAGATTTAAAGCTTTTTCAGTTTTCTCTAAAAACGTGCTGGAAAGAAAAAAAAAAAAACTGAGCAGATTTAAATTTGGTACTTGCCACTAGCATAATGGCAAACTATTAAGCCGAATTATTCAGCAAACATTTTTATCATAGGATTTTCTAAAAAAAATAGCTGTATCTCAATTAGTTTCTGAGATACCGGTATTCCAGTTTAGAAGATACAATTTTTAAAATAAATATATCACATAAAAAATAGGTCAAAGTCATTTACATTTGGCCCATGGACTTAGGTTACCCTAGGGTACCTTCATGTACAATATCAAGGTCGAAGAGAAAAAGGTGCAAAGAGGAGTAATAATAACTACTTACCATTCTTACGGAGTTGTCACATTAACGAAACTTTGCCATATGGTTTATAAGGTATGTGTAACATAAACAAGATCTGAAGATTCTGAGGTAACTTTTTGAGTAACATCAGCAAGAGATCTGATGACATAGGTGTCAAAGAACAGATGTATAAATTATAAGTTTGTCACAATAACTGGCTAACTGGAAGCTTAACTATAATCACATTCCTTTCAGACCACAGCTATATATTTGGAAAGTTACGGCTTTAACTCATCGCGTCCGGCACATATTCCCTCGAACACTTTCCACAGCCAGGAATTCCTGAGAAAAATCGTCTATTTTTAAAGCTTCATATCTCAGTTAATACTTAACCATAATAAAAAAAACAAAGTGTCATAATACTCATCAATTCTCGACATCAAGCCGATTAAATCAGATGGTCCGTGAAGTGCATGTAGGGAGAGTGAGTGAGTGGGGAACAGGGGCAATTTTTGTTGCTTTTTTGCCCACGTCCATATGCGGGCAGAGGTTCAGTGACACACACGAACAGCCGGAGAGAGCGGACGTCCCAGGCATCGCTCCTAACCTTGAGTAGTTTCAGGAATTTTGTCTGTCCTGTCTCCTAGGGTCTTTCTTTAAATTTAAAATAATGAAAGTTAGTACACTACCAAAAATGTAAAGATTTGTTGGCAATAGTATACATGAATGTTTGTGGCTTATTCGGTAACAGCTGTTTAGGTACTTTACATTAAACATGGCCGAAAATGTAAACAATGAGGGAATGGAATTTCAAGGATTTGATGCTAGTACTAATGTCATGGACCTGGTGAAAACATTAATTATGAGGATTAGTGAACTCGAAAAAAAAGTAGAGAATTTAGTGATAAAGGATGTGTCAGGAAATACGGAAACCACCATACAGAGTTTAATCCAGTCCAACGAAACAGCCAATGAAGAGATTAGGAATTTGAAGAGGGAAAATGTTGAACTGAGGAGGAAACTTGAAGAGAGTACTAATAAAACGGAGAAGGTGAGTAATGTATTAGAAGAACATAAGGCAAATTGGGCACACGTAGAAGAAGAACAGAAAGAAGTGGTCAGCTTAAGAGAGATCATCCAGGAAGAAAGGGAAATGAACAAGAAAGAAATGGAAGAAAATGTAGTGAAAATACTGAAGAAAAAAGAGAAAATAGTGAGAGAAACTGTAGAAAGGAACAGATGTGTGGTAGTATTTGGAAACATGGAAGAGGAAGAAAAGGTTAGGTTCGCAAGACTCGAGAGAGACACGAACATGGTGAGAGGAATATTAGGCAAGATTGACCCCGAAGGAGACAAGTGGGTAAAAGAAATTGAGGAAGTAAGGAGGATAGGGCCTTATAAGAAAGGGGAAACAAGACCAATGAGAGTCAAGTTTACATCAGAAAGTGTAATAAATGAGATACTTAAAGTGACCTGGAAATTAAGCAAAGAGGCGGGGATGGAAAATATTATGATAAGAAAAGATCTGAATGAAGAAGAAAGAGAAGTTTTAAAATCATTAAAGGAAGAAGTAAAGGAAAAAAATGATAAGAGGACAGAAGAAGAACGTAATACTTTTTTTTTGAGAGTATTGGATATGAAAGTAAGGAAATGGTATTTAAGGAAATAGAAGTGAAGGAAACTAGGGGGGATGGTTGTGAAAGATCAGAAGTTGAGGAAGTGGTACGGACAGAGAGTAGGAGAGAAGAGGGTATTAATAATGTCAAAAACAATTTGAAGGTGATATATACTAATGTTGATGGTTTCATATCGACAAGGATCGAAATTAATGATTTCTTGAGAGAACATGAACCTGATGTCATGTGCTTTGTAGAGACCAAATTAAGAGAAGATATTGATGTTCATTTGGGAGATGGTAAATACAAACTGTGGAGAAAAGACAGAAAAGAAAAAAAGGGAGGAGGAGTGATGATAGCAGTGAAGAACAACATAAATATAGATACTGTGGAAATGGGAGAAGGCAGGGCTGAAGTGATATATATGAAATTAGAAACTGGAGAGAATGTTAAGAGAGATATGGCGGTAGTGTATGTTCCCCCAAAGACGAGAGCATGGAAGGATGACGAATACCATGAGATGTTGTCAGATATGGCTAGCTACTTGCAAAAAATAATTGAGAAAAGCAATAATATAATTTTGGTGGGTGACTTTAATTGTAAAGAGGTGAACTGGGAGGAATGGTACTCAGGAGGCGGCGAGGATTCGTGGGGCACTATGTTATTAAATATAATAATGAATAATGTGATGACGCAGTGGGTCAAAGAAGAGACACGGTTTCGAGGTGAGGACACACCAGCAAGGTTAGATTTACTGTTCACCAAAGAACCCGATGTAATAGAATCATTGGAATATCTCTGTCCTTTGGGAAAAAGTGATCACGTGGTCATTGAGTTCCAGATGTTAATAGGAAACGTCGAGCCAAGAGACGAGCTTCATAGACAGGGAAGATACAACTTTGGCAAAGCAAATTTTACAGGATTGAGAAAATTTTTTGAAAATGCGGATTGGAGAAAATTCAGAGAAACAAGAGAGATACAGAGGAGGTGGGATATCTTTCTAGACCTCTGTAATTTGGGAGTGGAAAAATTTGTACCAAGAGTAAGAGGGAAAGAAAACAGGAAAAAGGAGTGGTTTAATAGAAGGTGTATGATAGCCAAAAAAAGAGAGAGATAAGGCGTGGAACAATTGGAGAAAGAGAGGTAACGACAGAACAAAGGAAGAATATAAAAGAACAAGAAACGAATACACAAGAATACGTAGGGAAGAAGAACGGAATTTTGAAAAAGGTATAATTGACAAATGCAAGGATGAACCCAAACTGTTTTATAGATTTGTTAATGGCAAACTGAAACACAAGGAAGGAATCACCAAACTGAAAGTAGATGGAGAGGTATTTAAGGATGCGGCAATGCAAGCAGAAATAATGAACAAACGTTTCCAGTCAGTTTTCACTAAAGAAAAGGAGCTTGTGGAAGGGGAGAGAGTGATTAGAAATGTTCCGGTGATGAAAGATATAAAAGTGGAGGTGCTGGAAGTGTATAAATTACTGGAAACTCAAGATGTAAGGAAAGCCCCAGAACCTGATGGAATTTCTAATTGGGTACTGAAGGAATGCAGAGAACAACTGGCGGATAAAATTCACAGCTTAATTGTATGCTCACTGGAAGAGGGGAAAGTGCCAAAAGAATGGAAGAGGGCAAATGTGGTACCAATTTACAAGGGAGGAAACAGGGAAGAACCCCTGAATTATAGACCAGTGTCTCTAACCAGCATGGTCGCAAAATTGTGTGAGAGAATCCTGAAAGACAGATGGATAAAATATCTGGAAGAGATGAATATTTTGGCTGAATGTCAGTTTTGATTCAGAAGTGGAAGGTCATGTGTTTCAAACTTGTTGAGCTTTTACTCAAGAGCGATTGATGTGGTACAGGAGAGAGATGGTTGGGTGGATTGTGTGTACTTAGACTTAGAGAAGGCCTTTGACAAGGTACCTCATAAGAGACTAATGTGGAAACTAGAATATATAGGAGGACTAAAGGGGAAACTTCTGGAATGGATGAGAGACTTTTTGGGAGACAGACAAATGAGGACAGTAATAAAGGAAAAGATGTCTGGATGGAGGGAAGTAACAAGTGGAGTCCCTCAAGGCTCAGTGTTGGCGCCAGTAATGTTCCTGATTTACGTAAATGATATGGTAGATGGAGTGAACAGTTATGCGAGTCTGTTTGCTGATGATGTAAAGATCTTGAGGAAGATAGAGGTTGAGGAGGATTGTAAAATACTGCAGGAGGATTTGGATAGGATACACAATTGGAGCCGGACGTGGGAAATGAAATTTAATGTAAAGAAATGTAAAATATTGGAAATGGGTAAAAGTACCAGGAGACCATCACTGAATTATTTTTTGGGTAATGAATTAATCACAAAAAGGAGAGAAGAGAAAGATTTGGGAGTGCTGGTCCAAGATAGTTTGTCACCAGAAAAGCACATTAACAAGATAGTTGGAGAGACTTATAAGCTCTTGACTAACATAAGAGTAGCATTTCATTATATGGATGAGGAAATGATGAAAAAATTGATAGTGGCCATGATCCGCCCCAGGTTAGAATATGCAGCGGTAGTGTGGTGCCCACACAAAAAGAAAGATATAAACAAGATTGAAAGAATACAAAGAACAGCAACCAAGATGGTCCCCAGTCTGACAGACCTGTCATACAGAGAGAGGCTGGAAAAACTGGATTTGCTTTCGTTAGAGGAAAGGAGAAAGAGGGGAGACATGATTGCGGTGTTCAGGACCATGGTGGGAGTAGATAAAATTGACAAAGAAGATCTGTTTGTATGGGATAAGAGAGCAACAAGAGGACATGGAATGAAATTTAAAAAGTCAAGCTGCTTGAAGGATATCAAGAAATATAGCTTTCCTTACAGAAGTATAGACTTATGGAATAGCCTGGACAAAGAGATCGTCCAGTCTAAAAACTTAAACGAGTTTAAAGTTAAATTCGACTTATTGAGAAACAGCGACGGAAACCCACGAGCATAGTACATTCCGTGTATATCACAATTAGGTATATTCTTAAATATTTGGAACGACTTAGATAAAGAGGTGGTGCATGAGAAAAACATTCATGTGTGTAAAGGTAGACTTGATAAATGTGGATATGGAGACAGGACAACACGAGCATTGCTCAATTCCTGTATACTACAAATAGGTAAATACAAATAGGTAAATACAACTAAGGCTTAGATTAGCCCTCCACAATAATAACACTTCGGTAACACTTCCAGAAGACCGCAATGCACCACGAACACTGTTTATGTGAAAAATTTTCCATAATTGGGCATACTTCCTGCTGGGAGGCCAGGAACCATAGCAACGACCTTGAGGCAGGCTGCCTGCACACACCATCATACTGCCTTACAGACAGACAAACAGACTCTCTCTCTCTCTCTCTCTCTCTCTCTCTCTCTCTCTCTCACACACACACACACACACACACACACACACACACACACACGGGAAAGAGGTGAATATGAGGCTCTGGCAGAGAGTACAATTTAGAGTTTAAGAGCATTACTATATAGAATGGAAGAGAAATCGGAAAGAATTATACTAACTGGAGATTTTAATACAAATATAAATAATACTCTAGATATAATAAGCCAAGAAAGCTGCTGGGACCAGAAGCTCCTGGATCTCATGCAGGAGTTTTTCCTAATGCAACATTTAAGGGAAAGCACCAGAAAAAGAGGACTAGATGTACCCTCAGTGCTAGATCTTATAATTAATAGGCAAGAAAACGATATTGACAATTTAATGTATCACCCTCCATTCGGCAAAAGCGACCATGCAGTACTAAACTGCAACTTCATGATTGCATATGACATAGTTAACAGCAATGAAAGTTACAAAAAGAGCCTAAACTATAAGAAGGGAAACTACCATGACCTAAAGAAGTACTTCTTGGAAACTGATTGGGAAAAGGAGCTTAGAGGAAAAGATTTAAATGCTATATATAAAACATTCTGTGAACTTTTTAAAATAGGAGTCCAGAAGTACATCCCACAGCAGAAAAGAAAAGAAAGAAATGGTTTAATACAGAATGTAAAAAATCAAAAGAAAAAAGAGATTTATTGTGGAACAGATCCAGAAGACACAATAGTGAAAGGGCATATAACAACTATAAACAGGCAAGAAACGATTATACAAGAATAAGGAGGGAAGCCCAAAAGCAGTTTGAGGAGGATATCATAAATAAAAGTAGTGATCAACCAAAGGTCTTTTACAGCTTCATCAGAGGGAAAACCAAAGTAAAAGATAAAATGCAATCCATTACTGATGAGGGGATCACCTATACACAAGAGAAGGATATTTGTGAAGCACTAAATAAGAATTTCCAATCAGTTTTTACAGAAGAAAATAATTTTGAGAGGGATGATATGGAACATGCATGCCAACACATATTACCAGATATACAAATATCAGAAAAAGAAATACAGGAAGAGTTAAATAAATTAGACAAAGGAAAAGCAAATGGTCCTGATGAAATTTCATGTTGGGTGCTACATGAATGTGCAAAGGAGTTAAGTAAATCATTATCTTTAATTTTCAAGAAATCCTTGAGACAAGGTAAACTACCTGATATTTGGAAGAAAGCAAACGTTGTTCCCTTATTCAAGAAAGGGAATAGACAAAATCCATTCAAATAACGACCAGTATCAGTAACCAGTGTTGTAATCAAGATATTAGAAAAGCTGATAAGGAAAGTTTGGGTATATCATTTAGAAGAACACAATATGATAACAGAAAGACAGTTTGGTTTCAGAAAAGAAAAATTCTGTGTTACTAATCTGTTGAGCTACTATGACAGAGTAACAGAAACATTACAGAAAAGAGAAGGATGGGTGGAGAGTATCTATTTAGATTTCAAGAAAGCATTTGACAGAGTACCGCACCAAAGACTTTTGCGGAAATATCAAGGAGGAATCCGAGGCAAACTGTATTGTTGGATGCAAGATTTTCTAAAAAAAGAGAGAAATGAGAACAGTACTAAGAGGATATTACACATCATGGAGGGAAGTGACTAGCAGAGTTCCACAGGGCTCAATGCTGGCACCAATCATGTTTATATAAATGATATAGATAGCAATATTGGAAATGAAAGCTATCTAAATATGTTTGCTGATGATGCAAAAATACAAAGGACAATTATTAATGCAGACTCTTGTAAAGAGCTACAAGAATAATTAAATAAACTTCATGAATGGAGTAATACATGGCAAATGGAATTCAATGTGGACAAGTGTCATGTAATCAAGTTTGATAAAAGTGGAAAAAGACCTGATTGGGATTAAAAGTTAGGAAGTAAAACCCAACACACATCAGAAAGAGAGAAGGACCTAGGTGTAACTATTAATAACAGACTATCTCCAGCTGACCACATCAGTGAGAAGGTACGGAACATGTATACATTGCTTGCAAATATGAGAATAGCATTCACATACATAAATGAAGACATGCTAAGAAAGATAATAACATCATTCATCAGACCAACCCTGGAGTATGCATCAGTATTCTGGAGTCCTGATCTCAAAAAACAAATAGATAAGATTGAAAAAGTTCAAAGGGCCGCTGCAAGATGGGTACCAAGCTTAAAGGATCTAAGCTACAAAGAAAGACTAGAAAAACTGAATCTACCTACACTACAGGAGAGAAGGAATAGAGGAGACATGATTATGCTATATAAATGCATATCAGGGAAGGAGAAGATAGACATAAATGATTACATAACCTATGGGGATGCATCGACAAGAGGACACTGCAAAAAACTGCGTAAAAAGAGAGGCGATAAAGACATGGGAAATTTAGTTTCCCAAATAGAGCAATTGATCATTGGAATGCACTACCGAATGAAATTGTGTGCCAAAACAGTTCATAAATTTAAGGATATGTACGATAAATATGGTTTAAGACACTGGACAGTACGAGCTTGACTCATTCCTGTAAAGGTACAATTAGGTAAGAACACACACACGGAGATATATGTTTGGCTTGCTCTGTTGCTCCATTCTGGCACCACTGTGCGAATAAAAGTCTGGGTATTACAAGTACTACAAATACTGCTATTATTACTACCACTGCTACAACTACCATTACTACAACTACTACTAATACTACAACTACCACCACCATAATCACTACTACTACTACTACAACTACCACTACTACAACTACTACTATTACTGCCACACCTATTAGGCTACTACTAAAACTACTACCAATACAACTACAACTACTACTACAAAAAACCTATACAAAGTATTGTGAACAAAGTAGTTATTCACTTACTGTCCATAATCGGAAATACTTAACACTATGACTTTTTTTCCTGTGATATGTACTTTTTCATCATAATAAATATGTATAAACATGAAAACTTTCAGTAAAAAATAAGGCACCGACTTTATCATGAAACAAACTTTCTGCTTCAATTATTCACATAGACACAGAGCAGTAAAATCATTTTTTCTAATTACCCCCAAACCAACATACCAGTATGTACTAAACTAACACTAACTAATTCATACGACCCAGACTTTTACCACGCGGTCTTTGAGTGAAAGTCGAAGAAACAGGTAGTGCACAGTGCCACCTGACATTCAGCACACCACCACCTCGTCATATGGAGTTGCTGTGGTCGGTCCAATGAACTGGCACAGACATAGCAACGCCAAAAGGTTTCTTTGCCTGCAGGTGCTTAGAGGCAGTGCTTCCATGTAATGCCTAATGAGGTAGTCCCTGCACTGCAGCCGGTCAGGCAGTTGCTGTACACTGTGCCTCCATTTTGCAGAAGCACTACTTATCCATATCTCTCCAGGAGACTGTAAAGTATATCCTTCTCAAACTGGCTGAAGGATGTGCTGGTCTGTGTTACATCCTTGTACAGAATGAAGGCATTCAGTACACAGATGTCAAGTACATGTATGAATGCCTTCTTGTACCACTTACAGCATCGCCTCAGACAGTTGATGGTGCCAATTTTCGTATCAGATTTATTGGTGAGTTGAATGTTGATTATAGTTGATATCGGCATCAGGCTTGAAGACTGGCTGCCTCAATCACTTGTTGACCTTGCCTGTGTCTACCATCTTACCTTCATGGACCGTGGAGAGGACATTTACCTTTCTCTTATCATGCCGGTCCTGCACTTCCCCTTCACAGTGCTCTTGGGAAAGGATGGCCAATGTTCCCTCTTTGCACGGACAGTGCCACACGATCCAATTTTGTGTTATTACAGGTTCTTTGCAAGACTTGGTGCCGTGCATCGGCGAACAGGATATGGTTGCCACCGAAGTACCTGTCCATCAGTTTTTTCACAACTGAGCCAAAAGACATGGGGGTCGTCCTTCGATAACCCCGCATCACTCACTGTATGCACAATAAAATCTAACACATACCCAGTCTTGCAATCCCACAAAACAAAAAAAATTTAATTCCCTAATGATATCTCTTTGATGGAATGCACTGTATGAAGGCAAGACGTCCCCTGAACAGAACAAGCAACTCGTCGATAACAACCTTCTGGAATGGCCTGAAATAGGATTGAAATTTCTCCTTCATTTCCATAATCGAACGAATTTTCCACAGTCTATCATTCGGATGTGGGCTATATTCGTGGAGAAATGCAGGTACCTAAGGATGTGAAGGTACCAGTCCAGTGGCATATACTTACCAAACATTGGGGTTGCTGCGATGTCATCCACGAGCCAATAATCATAAATATTATGCTTTTTGATGTAAGGCTCAACATGGTCAATGCTAGCCAAACATACGTCTTGCTAACATTAATCACTGTCCATTCTTTTATCTTTGTACTCTCTCTTATGTGTGAGGTTTCACCCCAATTGCAGCAGAATTCCCTGAATGCATTTCATTCTTTCACAATGAACTCCATGACTGCTGTAGTGAAAAAAGCATTAAAAAAATCAACAGTAGTAGATGATGGATTGCAAGGGTATTCTGGCTGCACACCTGCATTTGTGTCATCAAACACAGGTACAGTACATTGGGCTGAAACCTCATCCCTTCCTCCCAGGCAGATGTTCCAACCTACCCACTCTTGGTTCCTGCCTTGTCTGCCATGCACATGGCCTGACCCATGCCCTGCCACAGCCCCTAGCATGGCGTCTGGGTGGCAAGTCCACTGAATCATCACTAGATGAGGCAGGTGATGGTGGTGGTGATGGTCATGATGCTGGTGACAATGATCATGGTGGTGATGTCGACGGTGATATTCAGGGACTGGCATGTGTCTGCTGGCCATAAACAGATTTCCACTGTTCACCTGCAGCTACATACCCCAACATACTTGGCTGTGGTGATGAGGCACGTGGTGAGGCAGACCAGTGTGGCGAGGCACGTGGTGAGGCAGGCCAGCATGGCAAGGGATATGGTGAAGCAAGTCGGCATGGCGAGGCAAGTGTTGAGGCAGGCCAGCGAGGCAAGGCACTTGGTGAGGCAGGCCGGCGTGGTGAGGTACGTAGTGAGGCAGGACGGCATGGTGAGGCACCTGGTGAGGCAGGTACAGATGCAGGACATGTGCGAGAGGCTAGTATTGAGGGAGGATGTGTGGAAATTTCCACAGTAGGCCGTGAGTCACGCTCTGGTGCGTGGCTTAGCCTGCGGTGCTTCCTTCTTCTGCCATCAGGGTTGCCAGATTTTTTTGATCAAGTTATTGTACTGATGTTTCAAAATTATCGTTTTTCCACCAAATTATCGTAAAACTATATTGGATGCACGTGGAATTTATGGTATATTTTAACTGCTACTACTGCAAGCCCACATAGCCATGGGCTGAAATCAGGTTCTTCTTGTACTGTTGCTCAGTTGCTTATGATGAGAACCCGAACTCAAACTAGTGTGAGGGAATATATATATATATATATATATATATATAGATAGATAGATAGATAGATATAGATAGATAGATAGATAGATAATATCGTGTGTGTGTGTGTGTGTGTGTGTGTGTGTGTGTGTGTGACATTTGTGTACTGACACGGAACGGGAAATTTAAGTTACGCCAGATCAAAACACTTTTTTTTTTCCCTCTTCATTACGATATTCACACTTATTAACAGAATTCCAAATCGTTGTTTTCTTGTCTGGGCTTGCACTTTAACGTGTAAAAGAACAACTTTAAATTGTAAAAGAACAGCGGATTAAAACTATACCATATAACTCACCTTTTTCCTTTTTGTGGCACTACAGGAAGCACCTCCTGCTCCCTGTCCTGCTCCTAACACCCATATTAGAAGACATGGAAACGGTGTGTGATTTCTAGCTCTAATAGTGAGCCTGTCACTGAGGTGACTGCACCCAACAGCTTCACGGTGACGACTGACGAATATCAATTTCAAACCGTAACGATCAACCGTCAATGTGACTTGAAATGTGCCTGTACATTTCGTACATTACAAGCACAACAAGCCTAGCTATCTCATAGACACAATTTCCCTATGTGCACTAAAGAAAATTACGACTTCTCAATTAACAGATAACATACTATCTGTGGAAAAGATTTCCTCTTGATGAAAAGGCTTTTTTTTTTATCATTTTTTAAAATTAAAACTCTTATGCCATAAAACACAGAATTATCATACAGAATGTATGATAATAAGAAAAGGTATCATACATCGTACCAGAGGCAGTTTAATTGTACATGTCTGATAATTATCGTACGAATGGCAACCCTGCCCGCCATCCTCCACCTCCTCACCTTTTTCACTCCCTACCTCCTCTTCCATCTTCTCCACTGTGCGAATATCCCCCTCTGCAGGATCATCAATATCGTCTGACCTTTTTTCATCATCAGAAAGGGCCGAAGATCATGCAGAAGGAAGAGATCACCACACAGGGGAGAACTCATGGTCACCCTCCTCATCTGATGCGTACATTTCCACACTCAGCATGGCGAGGTCACTTTCATCAAAGGAGGAGTCACTCTCTCCACTGACTATTGGCAATAATGGCAGGTCTGATTCTCTCCCTATCGCACTATCACTAAAGCCTTTCCTTTTCTGGCCTTTAGACTTCATTGGTGTTAAAGTCAGTGGCTGTGGGAGCTCAGCCAAGGGTCCGGACACAAAGAAAAATTTTTGCTTAGGTCTATCCATTACGGAGGTATGCAGGCAACATGTCATCCAGATGCAATGACATGTATACATGACACCCGGATGAGATGGGTTAAAGCTTTTGTGGTTTTCTCTAAAATGTATTGCAAAGAAAGAACTGAGCAGATTTGAATTTGGTACTTTCCACTAGGCTAAATGGCAAAATATTAAGCCAAAATTGTTCAGCAGACATTTTTTTTTTTAAAGATTTCCAACTAAATAGTTGTATCTCAATTAGTTTCTGAGATATTCAATTTCAAATATGCAACTTTTAAAATAAAAATTAGTATATCACCTTCAAAAGTAAGTCAAGGTCATTTACATTTGCCACAAGGTCTTTGGTTACAATTGGGTACCTTCATGTGTGATATCAAGATCAAAGAAATAAAAAGTCAAAGAAAAATAATAATAGAATTACTGCTGATGCAAAGAAGAAGCTTTGCCATTTATATGGCGAGGCTTAATAATAATAATAATAATGATGATAACTATTTACCTATTTAATTATCACGTAGCAACATTAAGGAAGCCTTGTCATAACTATTTATGGTATTAAGTGTCAGGAGAGGAGATTGTGCATTTGTAACTCACATTTCAAACACAAAGATGCACATCAGGAGAGAGAGGAGCAGTCAGGGAGAAAGACTGAAAGTTGAGAAGCTGAAGATCAAAGAAATGGTAGATGATTACAGGACCAAAGTAGAGGAGGAGTTAGAATCAGTGAACTGGAATGAAATGGATCTGGACAGCCAGTGGAATGCTTATAGGGATTGTTTAGTTAGGAATGCTAAAGTGGTGTGTGGTGTCGCAAGAGTAACAACAAAGAAGAAAGGTATGGCATGGCAGGATGAGGAGGTTAAGAGAGTGGTGGAGGAAAAGAGGAAGAAGTGGCTAAAGTGCTTAAAGGATAGGGGTTCAGTTGAAATAAGAACTGAGTATATTGAGAGCAAGAAGCACATGAAGAGGCTAGTGAAGAGGAAAAAGAAGGAGGCAAATGATGATCTAGGAAGAAAAATGAATGTGAATTACTCTGAAAATAGAAAGTTATTCTGGAAAGAGGTGCGGAAATGTAGAAGTGAAGGAGGAAAGAAATCTGATGGTGTGAAGGATGTAGATGGTAGATTATTAACTCATGGTGATGATAAGGACCAGATGGAAAGAATATTTTGAAAGCCTGATGAATGGGAATAGAGAGAGCAGAGCAACACTGTAAACATGATTGGTTTTGAGGATGTGCAGAGAAGGAATGCTGTGCCAGGAGACGTGACAATCGCACAGGTGAAGAGTGCTGTGAAGCAGCTGAAAAATGGGAAAGCAGCTGGGGTTGATGAGGTGTATGCAGAGATGCTTGAGTGTAGTGGAGGGAGTGGAATGAAGTGCTTGTTGGAGATAAGTAAGAAGGCATAGATGGGTGAAACTGTGCCTGAAGAATGGAAAAAGGCTGTAATTGTACCCCTGTACAAAAATAAAGGTGAGCGAGTGAGTGCAAGAATTATCGTGGCATAAGTTTATTGAGTATGGTAGGGAAGGTATATGGAAGAATTATTATAAGGTAAAGGTGATATCAGAAGTCCTGGTGAGTGATGAACAGGGTGGCTTTAGGAGTGGCAGAGGATGTGTAGATCAAATATTTATGGTAAGACAGATAGCAGAGAAGGCATGTGAGAAGGACCACAAGGTGCTTATGGCATTCATAGATCTGGAAAAAGCATACGCTGTAGTAGACAGAGAGGGATTATGGAAACTTCTGCGTATGTTCAGTGTAGATGGTAAGCTGCTAGGTGCTGTCAAGAGTTTTTATGATGGTAGCAAAGCATGTGTAAGGGTTAATGGGCATCTAAGTGAATGGTTCACGATCGGTGTGTGCGTGCAACAAGGTTGTGTGATGTCCCCATGGCTGTTCAATATATACTGTATATGGATATATACTGTATATGGATGTATACCGCCCTAGGGGTAGGGAGGGGGTTTCAAGAATACTCCCCCAGTATCCCTGCTTGTCGTAAAAGGTGACTAAAAGAGTTGGCAGAGGGTTAGTGCCCCTCCCCGGAAAACAACTAACTAAAAAGACAAACAATAAGCCTCGGACAAGGACTGGCCAAAAGATGACGACCAAGGACCGGACAAAGGACATGGTAATCGGAACTTGGAATGTAAGGGGAGCAAATGATGAGATGAAAGAGAGAGAGATTGTCCAGGTGCTTGAGGGTGTGAAAGTTGATGTATGCGGAATAACTGAAACTAAATGGAGAGGTGAGAGTGTGAAAGAATGGGAGTATGGATGAGGTATATGTGCAGGAGTAGGTGAGAATGAGATGGCAAAAGAAGAAGTATGTATAGTTGTGAGTAAAAGATAGAAGAACATAAGAGAGTATGGATCAGTTGAGTCAAGGATTGTGTGGGTAAGATTGAAAGTTGGAATACAAATGTGGGCGATTGTGTGTGTGTATGCGCCAACGCAAGATCGTGCAAGCAGAGTGAGAGAAGAGTTCTGGACAAATGTGGAAATGTGCATGGAAAAGTTTGGAAGGAATGAGAGAGTGTTTTTGATCGGTGATATGAATAGTAAAGTAGGGAATGTGAAGGTGGATAGAATAGTTGGTGAGTGGGGTGTGCCTGCTGAGATAGATGAGAATGGCAGTGAGTTAGTGGACATGTGTGCTGGGAGGGGGCTGGTGATAGCCAATACCCTCTTCAGGCACAAAATGATCCACAGGTATACATGGTGAGTGATGAGAAGGGTGGGTGGTGAACTGAATGAAAGGAAGGCAATGATTGATTATGTGTGTGTGGATGAAAGGATGGAAAAATGTGTAATGGATGCAAGAGCTTATAGAGGTTGGGGGAGTGGATTTTCTGATCACTACTTGGTGGTGGCCAGAATCAAGATCCAATTAAGATGGAGAAATGGAAGAAGGGAAGAACGGGAAGAAGACGTATTTGTAAGGAGAGTGGAAAGGTTACAAGAGGATGAGAAAAAGGCAGAGTATAAAAGAGAAGTGGAGGAACGATTGGGCAAATATGAATTGGAGCAGATGGGGGACGTGGAAGGTGTGTGCAGGATATTCACAGAAGAAATATGTGCAGCATGTGATGTGGTATGTGGGATGAAGAGAAGACGGAGGGGGGTGCAAGGAACAGCATGGTGGAATGAAGAGGTGAGACAAGCTGTGGCACAAAAGAAGAAAGCATACAATGAATGGATGAGAAATAGGGGCGTGGAAGAAGTTGAGAGGCGGAAGAGAGAGTTATGTGTAGAAAGAAAGAGAGAGGTGAAAAGATTAGTAAGAGAGAGTAAGAAGAGACTGGATGAGGAATTTGGAAGGAACTTGAGTGTAAAGTGGAGGGACTGTAAGAAAATGTTCAGGAAAGAGGTGAAAAGAGTAAGAGTGGGTGGAAGTGAAGTTAGCAGGGGAGTGAAAGATAAAAATGGTAGATTACTAGTGGAGAAGGGAGAAAAAGTGAGCAGATGGAGAGAACATTTTAAGGAACTGTTGAACATAGAGGATGGAAGCAATGCGAGTATAAGTGGCTGGGGAATGGCTGGGAGAAGGAGGGAGGTGAGAAGACAGGAAGAAATCAGTAGGATTGAAGTTATGGAAGCAATGAAGAAAGTTAAATTGGGGAAAGCCCCAGGAATTGATGGAGTGTGTGGTGAAATGCTGAAGCATGGAGGAGAGATAGTAGTAGAATGGATGTGGAAGATGTGCAGATTGGCCTGGAAGGAAGGTAGAGTCACGGAGGATTGGAAGTCGGGTATAATTATTCCCTTGTACAAAGGAAAAGAAGTGTGTGGTAATCGTAGGGGCATTTGTCTTCTTAGTATAATAGGAAAAGTGTATGGTAGGATACTTATTGACAGAGTTAGAGAAAGAACAGAGGAATTAGTTGGAGAAGAACAGGGAGGCTTTAGGAAGGAAAGAGGTTGTGTAGATCAGATATTCATTCTTAGATGTTTAGTGGAAAAGTTTCTAGAGAAGGGAAAGAAGTTGTATGCGGCTTTCATGGATTTGGAGAAAGCATATGACAGGGTGGATAGACAAGAATTGTGGAAAGTATTAAGAATAAATGGAGTAAATGGAAAGTTGTTGAATGCTGTGAAGAGTATGTATGATGGTGCTAAGGCTGCAGTGCGTGTGGATGGTGAACTAAGTGAATTTTTCTCTTTGGAAGTTGGGTTGAAACAGGGATCTGTCATGTCCCCATGGTTGTTCAATCTGTTCATTGATGGGGTAATAAAAGAGGTACAAGGTAGGGTAGTGGATGTTGGAGTGGCCCTGGTGAGAGAGGATAGTGTTAAGAAACTCCCTGTACTGTTGTTTGCAGATGATACTGTGTTGTTGAGTGAGGACGAAGGGGAGCTGCAAGGCTTGGTGGATGAGTTTAGGAGAGTGTGCAAGAAACGGAATCTAAAGGTGAATGTAGGGAAGAGTAAAGTGATGGTCTTTGAGAGAGGTGAATTCAGTGAATGTACAGCGAGGTTGGATGGTGAGGAATTGGAAAATGTGAGTACGTTTAAGTACTTGGGTAGCGTGATGAGTAAGGATGGAAGTTTGGAGGGTGAAGTGCTTGAAAGGGTACAGCAGGGAAGAAAGGTTGCTGGTTCTTTGAAAGCAGTGATAAGAAACAGGGAAGTAAGCACGGAAGTGAAAAAGTTACTACATGACAGTATTGTGATACCAACTCTAACTTATGGAAGTGAAGCTTGGACATTGTTGGAAGGACACAAGTCAAGAGTGAGAGCAGTGGAAATGAGTTATTTAAGGGGAGCCTGTGGAGTCACATGGAGAGACAGGCTGACAAATGAGGATATAAGGGAGCGTTGTGGTGTGGATGAGGATATGATACGAAGTGTTATGAGGAACACACTGAGGTGGTTTGGTCATGTGGAGAGGATGGAGGGTGAAAGACTGATGAAGAGAGTGTATGTGAGTGAGGTGGAGGGGGGAAGAGGGAGGGGGAGGCCGAGGATGAGATAGAGGGATGGGGTGGAGAGGTATATGAGAGAGGGGGGTATGAGTTGGGAGCAGGGCAGTGAAATAGCGAGGGACAGGACGACGTGGAGGCGATTTGTTTGTGGCCACCCCAAACGGGATTGAGGCGTCTGGCAATAGATACATAGATGACAGTATTGTGATACCAACTCTGACGTATGGAAGTGAAGCTTGGACGTTGCTGGAAGGACACAAGTCAAGAGTGAGAGTAGTGGAAATGAGTTATTTAAGAGGAGCCTGTGGAGTCACATGGAGAGACAGGATGACAAATGAGGATATAATGAAGCGTTGTGGTGTGGATGTGGATGTGATAGGAAGCGTTAGGAGGAGTATACTGAGGTGGTTTGGCCTTGTGGAGAGGATGGAGGGTGAAAGACTGATGAAGAGAGTGTATGTGAGTGAGGTGGAGTGGGGAAGAGGAAGAGGGAGGCCGAGGATGAGATGGAGGGATGGGGCGGAGAGGTATAGGAGAGAGGGGGGTGTGAGTTGGGAGGAGGGCAGTGGAATGGCGGGGGACAGGGCGACGTGGAGGTGATTTGTTTGTGGCCACCCCGAACGGGATTGAGGCGTCTGGCAATAGATAGATAGATAGATGGATGCGGTGATGAGAGAAGTAATAACACGAGTAATGGGGAGAGGCATGGCGTTGGTAATGGATGGTGATGGATGGAATATCTCAAATTTGTTGTATGCTGATGATCAGTACTGCTTGCAAGTACCGGACAAGAACTTGGTAGGCTAGTGCAGAGTTTTGCTGATGTCTTTTTTCTTTTCTTTTTTTTATGCGAGGAAGAAGGAACCAAAGGCCATGGGCCCGCAGTAACAGTTCCCTCCAAGAGAAAAATAAAATACAATAGAGAGCCAAATTCAAGATCCGATCATTTTGAGATGCCTGGACACACTGCGTTTGAAAGACTGGAGATCATAAGCAGCAGGAAATACAGACAGAGGGAGACAGTTCCAGAGCTGACCTGTTGTATAAATGAAAGACCGGGAGTAACGGTTAACTCTTGCATTAGAGAGTTGGACAGAAAAGGGATGAGAGTTTGCTGCCAGACGGGTGTTACGCGCCCGTAGTAGAGATGGAGGAATGCAAGCAGACAGTTCAGAGGAGCAGTGACCATTAAAGTAGCGATAGAAAAGAGATAAAGATGCAACAGTGCGGCAAAGAGACAGAGGTTGAAGGGAATCAGTAAGAGGAGAGTTAATGAGATGAAAAGCCTTTGACTCCACCCTATTGAGAAGAGCTGTATGTGGGGAGCCTCCCCACACATGAGAGTTGTACTCCACACAGGGGCAGATAAAACCCCTGCATAGAGTCAACAATTGTGTAGGGGTAAAGAAAGAGCGGAGTCGGCTTAGCACACCAAATCTCTTGGAAGCAGATTTTACAAGAGATGTAATATGATCTTTCCAAGATCAGTCCCGAGTAAATGAAACCCCAAGCATGTTCAAGGATGATGCAGGATTAAGCTGAATATTATTAAACATTTGTGGGTATACCTGTGGAAGATTTTGTCGGGTTGATAGGTGTAAGAACTGAGTCTTAGATGCATTAAAAACAACCATATTATTTTTATCCCAGAGATACGAGCCAAGTCAGACATTAGGTGTGCCATAACCTCATCCCTTGTTTGTTGAGGTAACTGTTGAGATGGGCGTTGCAGGAACCGAATGGAAAGGTGAAGGGTGGAATCATCAGCGTATTAGTGAATAGGGTTAGATGTACAGCTTAGAAGATCATTGATGGATAAAAGGAAGAGAGTTGGTGATAGGACAGAGCCCTGAGGAACACCACTGTTGATAGATCTAGGAGAAGAACGATGGCCGTCTACAACAGCGGCTACAGAACGACCAGAAAGGAAGCTAGAGGTGAAGTCACAGATAGAAGGATAGAAATCGTAGGAGGGCAGTTTGGAAATTAAAGATTTATACCAGACTCGATCGAAAGCCTTTGAGATGTCAAGTGCAATGGCAAAGCTTTCGCCAAAGTCCCGAAAGGAGGATGACCAGGAGACTGAAAGGTAGGTGAGAAGATCGCCAGTGGAGCGTCCCTGACGGAACCCATACTGACGATCGGAAAGAAGGTTGTGATAGGAAAGATGCCTTAGAATTTTTCTATTGAGAATTGACTCAAAAACTTTTGAAATACAGGACGTTAAAGCAATTGGACGATAGTTGGAGGGTTGGGAATGGTCACCCTTCATTGGGACTAGCTGATTGAGAGCAAACTTCCAGCAAGAAGGAAAGGTACAAGTTGACAGACAAAGGCGAAAGAGTTTGCCTAGGCAGGGTGTAAGCACAGAAGCACAGTTCTTGAGAACACCAGGAGGGACCCCATCAGGCCCATATGCCTTGTTAGTACTGAGGCCAGTGATGGCAGAAAATACATCAACTGAAGACATTTTAATGTCAGGCATGAGGAAGTCAGAGGGGGGAAGTGACGGAGGAACAGCACCGGAATCGTCTAAGGTGAAATTGGAGGAGAAAGTCTGTGCGAAGAGATCTGCTTTATCAGTAGAAGAAATAGCTAGAGAACTATCAGAGTAGAAAAGAGGTGGGAAGGATGATGAGGTAAAGTTGTTAGAAAGATTTTTGGCAAGGTGCCAGAAGGAGCGGGAAGAATTCAAGTTGGAGAGTTGAGAGCATTTAGTATGGATGAAATTATTTTTAGTAGAGCGAAGAACTGACTTAGCATGATTTTGGGCAGAAACATAAAGATGATGTGATTCAGGGGTGGGTTGGCTGCATTAAATTTTGTAGGCCCTCTCCTTGTTGCGGACAGCATTAGAACAAGCGTGATTAAACCAAGGCTTTCTTGCATTAGTCAAAGGATATGAGAAAGGAATGTATGCTTCTATGCCCGAGAGAATAACCTCTGTAATGCACAAGGCACACTCAGATGGCTCCCGGCCATGGAAGCAATAATCATTCCAGGGAAAATCAAAGAAGTACTGCCTGAGGGCCTCCCAGTCCGCGGCTCCAAAATGCCAGAGACGACGTTTCCCTGGAGGGTCCACAGGCTGTACCAGAGTGATAGGACAGGTTAAGGTAATAAGGTTGTGTTCGGAGGAGCCCAATGGAGAGAAAAGATTAACAGAGTAAGCAGAAGGATTAGTTGTGAGGAAGAGGTCAAGTATGTTGGAACTCTCTCCAAGGCAGTCAGGGATACGGGTAGGGTGCTGTACAAGCTGCTCTAGGTCATTAAGGATAGAAAAGATGTAGGCTTGTTCACCAGGTGGATCCGTGAAAGGAGAGGAGAGCCAAAGGCGGTGGTGAACATTGAAATCTCCTAGAATGGAGATTTCAGAAAAAGGAGAAATGGATAGAATATGTTCCATCGTAGAAGTAAGATAGTCGAAGATTTTTTGATAGTCAGTAGAATTAGGGGATAAGTAAACAGCACAGATATATTTAGTCAGAGAATGACAGGAAAGCCGAGGCCAGAGTGTAGAGAATTCAGAAGAATCGAGTTCAGGAACACGAGAGCAAGATAAGTCATTGCATATATATACACAACAGCCACCTTTGGCTTTGAAATGAGTCTGTGAGCGTCTTGCCTTGAGAGTTAATGTAGAAAAGACTAAAGTAATGGTTATTTAGAGAGAAGGTGACCAACAGTGTGATGTTACAGTGAATGGAGAGAGACTGGAATTGGTGAGAGAGATCAAATACCTAGGTACAGTGATAGAAAAGAGAGGAAAATGTGCAAAAGAAGTTGAAAGTAAAGTGACACAAAGAAGAAAAGTAGCTGGTGCAATGTTGGCCTTGATAAGAAACAGAGGTTTGAGTGTTACAGCTGCACGAGGCTTACGTGAGGGAGTGTTAGTGCCAACTTTAAAATATGGATGTGAGACTATGGTGTGGCATGAAAATGAAAAGTCAAGAGTGAGAGCAATGGAGATGGGACTGCTGAGGAATGTATGTGGAGTACAAAGGGTGGACAGGATACGAAATAGTGTGATTCATGAAAGATGTGGAGTGAGGAAGTGGGTGGACACCAGAATCGAAGAGAGTGTACTGAGATGGTATGGTCATGTGGAGAGAATGGATAACAATAGCGGGGTGAAAAAGTTATATCTGAGCGAATTTGAAGGAGGGAGGAGGCGAGGTAGGCCAAGTTGGAGAGATGTGGTGGATGTGTGTGAGGAAGAGAGGTTTGGAAGTCGGTGAGGCTAGGGAACTGACAGGAGATCGAGCTGGCTGGATGAATGTTGTGAGGAAAAGTGCATGATCAGGGATTTGGCACCCATTTTTAACGTGGCAGCATTTGGATTAACTCATCTGGATACATTTATGTGAAGCTACAGAATGTGGTGAATGTTTTTGGTATATCCGATAGAGCCAGGATTCTGGGGGCTTGAATGACGAGTGAATGGAAGAAGCATGGCCCATTGGGTTGGGCAAATTTGGGCTGTCTGGACATTGCTACTCCTCACCCTGCCACTGGCTGGGAAAGGGGGTCCGGATGATGATGATGATGAATGATGGTGAGTATCTTTGTAAACATGGGTACATTTTACATTTGTCTCAATAACTAGCTAACTGTATGCCTAACTGTACCCATATTCCTTTCAGATAATGAGAGGAACCACAGCTAATATTCTGCAAAGTTACAGTTTTACAGTTTTTGTGGTTTTCTGTAAAATGCAATACAAAGAAAGCACTGAGCAGATTTTAATTCACTACTTTCCACTAGGTTAAAATGCAAAATTAAAATTCTCAGCAAACTTTTTTGTAATAGGATTTTAAACCAAATAGCTCTGTCTGAATTAGTTTCTGAGATATTTCAATTTCAAATAAACAATTTTTGCACCAAAAATGAGTAGTATATGACCTTCAAAAATGTCAAGGTCATAAATAATTGACACAAGTACTTAGGTTACCGTAGGTTACCTTCCTGAATAATATAATTAATATTTGAGAAAAAAAAAAGTGCAAAGAAAAATAATTAGTTACTTGCTTGCTTATTGCGTAGTCACAATAAGGACTATTTATGGTATTGTTATGAAGCGGGATTTGCCAGTTAGGTATCCTCGTACATTCGAGATGTTTCTGGTACCGTAAGTTTCGGTACGAGTCGTCAGAGTTCCCAGTTTGCCTGGTGTTTGTAGGCGTAGTTAATTTCGTAAGTTTAACATTTATTTATTTTTAGGCTCTTTTTCTTTATAATGTTTTATTCAAGTGATTGCTTGTTAAATTATGTAATTTAAGTTCGTATGGTAAATGATTTAGAGTGTTATGTAATGTGAGACAACTCTAGCATGTTTTGATGTCTCCTAGTTGGTAACTGTTGTTACCAGGGGCTGATGCAAGACCAACATGTCCGAGAATGTTTGAGAAGTAGGTCTTTCTAGAATAATGCAAGCTTATTTAAGATGGATAAGAGACTAGAACGAGTTTAGTTGGGTTTCAGGTCAGAGTGTGTGAAGTGCTGTCTGTTTTGGTGTAGTGCAGTGTCATTGAGGATTGTATACTTTCGGTACTTGTAAAACAATGGCAAACTGTGACGAGTTATTGAAGTTTGTATATCATTGGAACCTGAGAAAACAGTGAAGTGTATTGTAATGCTAGGTGTTTTAGGTTCGGCTTCCTGTTCCTAAAACGCCTAACGTGTAGCGCGGTTCTCTTTCGAAACCGGGGCTTAGGACAAATAAGAGAGAGGCTGGACACAAAACTCCAGGCAATAACCTTACACGTGTATTACTCAGTCAGAAAGGGGAAACAGCAGATGTTACAAACACAATATTCTGGGCAATTATGAACACTTATATGTAGATAATGCAATTAGTATCTTGCAGGATACTATTAGAGAATGCAGTGAAATAACACGCGAGGCGGAGTATTCTGAATTAGTTCAGTCGAAGGTCTCCAAGCACGTGGAGAGGTTAGAGATGATTCTCACTAGGGGAGGGTGTAAGGCACTAAGATCTAATTATGATTATGGTAGTATGAGGCGGGTTTTACTGGTAACGTGTTCACTTTGTTATTTTCTACTTGCAAGGGACTTTTGGTTAAATATTATTACAAACACCACGGCTTGGGTATTTCTCTTATTGCTGTATGATGGTTACACTGTGACGATCTTTCTCAGTAGCATTTAGGTTCGTGATTAACAATTCACTGTTCCGCCTCGTCACTGTTAGACCATCATCATTCCACTGGGTCTATTCCGCTTACAAACACGGGTCTATTACTATTAATTCACTGTTCTGCCTCATCACTGTTTCACTACAATAATGGTACAGTCATTGTCACTATGGGTCATTGGGCGGCAAGGGTGCAGCTGAGGGGCAACCTGGCTTCACTTCTTCCGGGCTGGGGCACCGCCAGGGGATGCCGTGCCAAGGGGGCACGGGATCACGTGCAGGGGCGTCTGCTCTCATCCGGGGCTGCAGGTGGCGAAGGGGCCCATACTTTCTGGGCTGGGGACAGGAGTGTGGCCCTCAGGACTGGGCCCGAACAACTGCCTGAACAGTTCGTTCAGGCTCCTGACGAAGGTGGAGGTCCTCCGCCATTGAGGCGTAGGGAGTTCCTGCCCGGGCGTTCTAGGGAGGGTCTGGGGTTCCCAAGGACTGCAGTCCCCAGGGCTGGGCGGCGCCTACAGGGAGGGGCTGCGGCACCGGTCTGCTTTGGGGTCCATCAGGTGGGTCTCCTCCAGAGCCAGTTGTAGGGAGCAGAGGCCGGGGGAAGCAATAAGGCCTCTCCAATACTCCTCTACGCCCTCTATGTTGGGGGTCGGGGAACTGGTGTCAAGCTGGAGCAGCGGGGTGGCTCTCTGCCGCTTCTGGCCGTGGGGCCCGGCTACTGTCCATGGCTTCCCAGGGGCAGTGCTACAAGGCGTCAAGGCCCGGCTACTGGCCGTAGCCTGAGAGGGTGAGTAACTGCCAGTGAACCCAGGGGCACCTTCGGAGCGGCTACCAACCTTCTGATGACGGCGGGAGTGGCAACAGGCCGACTCCTGCAGGAGGGGTGTGGTGCAGCTACAGGCCGACTCCTGCAGGAGGGGTGTGGAGCAGCTACAGGCCGACTCAGGGGGAAGACCTTCGGAGTGGCTACCGGCCATCTGATGAAGGCAGGAGAGGCTACAGGCTGACTCCTTCAGGAGGGGGTTTGGAGTGGCTTCTGGCCGTCTCTGGAAGGACACCATCTGACAGAGGCGGGAGCAGCTACCAGCCATCTCCTGATTACCCTCAGGACGGCTACAGGCCGTTTCCTTAGCGAGAGGTGAGCGGCTGCAGGCCGTCTCAAGAAAGAAGACACCTTCAGAGAGGCTACCGGCCGTCTCCTGACGAAGGCGGGAGTGGCTACAGGCTGACTCTTTTGGGGTGCTGGCAGGAGCTGGACAGACAGCTCCACCCCTAATTTGGTTGGTGGAGACTCACCCGGATAGTGCAGTATTCCTGCTAAGGCGACGGCAGGCGGGCTCCGGGTCATAGGGGCGTGCGGACCAGGCTGATTCAGGCTGTTGTCGCACCGAGTCTCAGTGTGCTGCTGCTGCTCCTCCGTGGGCTTCTTGTGAGGATGTCCGGGAGTTCACAGGGGCACTATGCTGTATTCCTTGTGGAGGTGGCTGAATATTCCAGGGGGCACTATGCTGTATTTCACTACCGTCCGCTGGGAAAGTCATGTCCCCGTGACTGGAGGTGGTAGACGTGAGTATCATGGATGGCGTAAATGGGCTGGAGATTTCTGAGGAAGACGTGCCAGGCAGTGGTGGCGGTGTTTTTGTCCTACTCTGCGTCGCAGGTGAGGAAGAGGGTGGATGTGGTGGTGGAGGAGCAGAGGAGGTGGAGGAGGTGGTGTGGTCATCGGACTCAGCGATTTCATCCGAGCGAAGGTGCCCATACAGCCCGTCATATCCTCATGGTTGTGGTTGTTGCCCGTGGTGTGGTGTGGTGTTAAATTCCGGAAACAGAGGGTAGGAGTCGGGTTTTGTGCCGGGGTAATGCGGCATAGTGTCTCTGGGGGGTATAGGTGGGTGGGATTTGGGCCTGATGTAGCATGATAGTGTGAAGTTGTGGGGAAGCGGTTGGGGTTGGGGAGTGGGTGTAACTTGCAATACTTTGGTGATAGAAACTCCGTGTACAAACAGCTAGATAAGGAGTTTATTACGAGCTCACAGTAAAATAGTCTGCCCTTCTTGGCTGCCTGCTATGAACTGATGCAATAACGCCTTCCTTCAGGCGTGGGGCCCTGGGAAAGCGTGCTAGGTCAGCAAGTTTAGTGGGGTCATGTATGCACTGGGGGGGGGGGGACACATATACATCGGGGGGTAGACATATTGTGGAGGGGGTACACTACTCCCCCGGGTAGCTGAGATGGTGTCCCCTGACACCAGGAGTTAAATGGTGTTTGAGTATAGTATTAAGGGAAGGGTGGGGAGGTTTGTACAAGGGATAAGTATGATGCAGGGGCAGTAGGGGAGACATGGCCATGGTGAGGGGAGGGAATTAGAAGGATATATACATATAAGATATACAAGGATTAATAGGTACGAGTCCAGTAAGGGTCGAAGGTATACATAAACATAATGGAAATTACACAATAAGAGTTTGATACATGATAAACTAGGAGTAGATATGAGAGTTCTAGTGTTGTTCTTCATTCATTTTTTTTTTTTTTTGTATTTTCTGTAGGATACACTGTCACTCAGTAATGCATTAAAGAAATACCATCATTTTCTAGTAGGCAGAGTTCTGTTCACAGTTTGGTTAATTATCAGATGGCAATGGTAGTCACTGAATGTGAGGGCACTAAGTACGGGGAGTTTCTACGTCGTGTGTAGGGCGTACTATGCCTGTAGCGACTCTGATTTCCTGGAGTCGACGTTCCATTTTTCTGACACAACAATGCACTGCACATATGATGAGTAGAAAACCTATGAAAGCGATAACCACAGGGGGAAACACAACTGTTGGATGAACCCATGAATGGCTGAAGGCCAGAGAAAATTGATCCATAATGAAATCACTGTCATTGAGGAAGGTTAGCATGCGCAAGTTAGGGGAGGTGATGGTAATGTTGGCAGATGGTAGGGTTGAAGGCATGTCGATTGGTTTAAAGATGTCATAGGAGTCTTTACAGACAGCTTGGTGATAGCGAGTGGCGTAAGTGATGACGGACTCTGATTTGACGGTACAATAGTCAGGTGCTTTGTAGAGACCACTAGCGGGGATGGATCGAACTGAAGAACCAGGACACATGATTGTGACAGAGATGGGAACAGCAAAGAAGAAGTACTGGACATGGTTGAGGTGAGCATGGTGGACCGGGAGGTCAGGAGCTGGGACAAAAGAACAGGCCGAGTAGATGGAATGGTTACGAACTAAAGCAGACTCACAGGGTGTAGCACTGCTAGGGAAGATAGCAAAAAGGTGGGCAGCACAGAGATGAGAGGTCGGAGTAAGGGAGGAACATTTCTGGAGGTCTGTGGAAGAAAGGAAAGCAACTGAAAGATGATCATGGGAGAGGAGGAAATATTCTGAAGGAACAGATACTTGTAACAAGGAGTTGTTGAGGCAGAAAGGGAAAGGAATGATGTGGAAAAGGTTAAAGGTTATGGCAGAACAGAGAGGAATATGGACGACGACAGATGTGGTGAGAAGAGTGGCTTCGAGAACAGGATAATAATATTCAAGGGAGGAGTAGGGGAGGACTGGGGA
Organism: Coenobita brevimanus; assembly: GCF_032717465.1. Taxonomy (NCBI): domain Eukaryota; kingdom Metazoa; phylum Arthropoda; class Malacostraca; order Decapoda; family Coenobitidae; genus Coenobita; species Coenobita brevimanus. Next base: position 13,463,369 of record NC_137011.1, read on the forward strand.
GAGACCGAAGGTGGAGTGAGCCCAATCCAGGACAGAACGGAGAGCTGAGACAGGTACTAAGTCGGCAGTGACACGTCCATTTATAGCATCGACCAGGATACAAACCAAGGTAGAGACTTGAGACAGGAGAGAGTCAATGGCCAGTTGGAGATTATCCAAGTTGAGTTTGAGGTAGAAGACCGGAGAGATAACGTTGAGATCTGAAAGGTGGCGTGGTAAGATATCGGTGAAACTGTTTAGAGTGGACGTGACTTCATTTAGGTGGGTCTTGAGCTTCTGTAACATAGTGTGTTGGATTTTAATGACTCGGCGTTGGGATTCTAGAGCTGAAACTAAATGAGTGAGATCAGATTTGAAGCCAGAAATGTCACGGGCTGTAGCAACGCCAAACAAGCCACTCAGAATCTCACCGCTGAAGTCGAAGAGACCTCGTTTCACACAAGAACGACCAACGGGTGTCTGAATGGAAAATGTGTCATTGAGCTCAGTGAATCTGTTACTTATGTATTGCAATTGCCAGGAGAGTGGTAGGAAAAGGTTATAGAGATACTCATTTGGGTTGTGTGTCCCCATGATGGCCGTGAGATGGTTCCTGATTCCGTGGAGCTGGTGCGCGTAGGCAGGTAGGGCAATGACTATGTCGGTCAGCTGCCCAAGATCGTAGCGCAAGGAGGCTATTTCGTCGATAAGCATTACCTCGCCTCCCGAGCCGACCAAGGCCCCGGGACGTACTCCACCATCGTCCTGACCTGACCCAGACCCCAGGAGGGTCAGCACTGCCAGCAGGGAGATCGCTAACATCGTACCTAGAAAATCAGGGTAGAGTTAATGGGGGAGGTCGTGAAGAGGTTGATGGGCGGAGCGCAGTTTGGACCAATATTGATTGGTTGATGAATGAGCAGATGGAGGTGGAGTGGAAGGAGACTGAGGGATAGGTGGAGACAAAGTAGACTGAGGGATGTGTGGAGGGGAAGAGGGGGTAGGAGGTTGTGTAAGTGACTTCCAACACGAGGCCACTGGGTGCTCGCTTTAAGTCATCGACGTGGACCCATCTGGTGTCCTTAGTGGACAGGTCCTGGAGGTGAAATTTGTTGCCTTGTTGAGTGAGGACGCGGTGGGGCCCTGTAAATTTGTTATCCAACTTAGAGGAACGCGTATGGGAATGAGCAAAGACAAGATCGCCTACATTGATGGTGATAGGAGAGGCGGATTTATGTTGGCGCTGTAGCATGTCCTCCTGAGAGGAAGCCAAAGTGGATTGGACATACTGGTGGATTGTCTGGAAGTTGGCCACTTTGAGTTTAACATAATCATCCATGTTGTAGATGGGTTCTGGCTTTGAGGATAAGAGAGAGTATGGGAGGTCCTTGTCAAAACCAAAGAGGACGAAGAAGGGAGATTCAGCAATGGATGCATTGATGGAGCTGTTGATTGAGGACGCCACTTAGGGAATCCAGTCATCCCAGGACGAACTATAGGAGCCTAGATGTCTAAGGCACTTGAAGATTTTTCGATTGTGGCGTTCTACAAGGCCATTGGAAGCCGGATGGTTAGGCACGACATTGCACTTACTGATATGAAAGTGGTGACAGATCTCATCTAGAAGGCTATTGTTGAACTCCGTACCGTTGTCAGTAAGAATGGTATGAGGGGTACTGAACGGGCAAATTATGTGATCTACAAAGGCACGTGCAACGCTCTTCACAGTCTTGTCGGAGAGGGGTACAAGGACACAGTAGCGGGAGAAGTGGTCGACCGCTACGAACATGTACTCAGTGCCAGATTCTGTGAGAGGTAGTTTTAAGAGATCGATTGAGACAGTTTCCCATGGTCGTGACGGGATTGGGTATTGTAAGAGAGGTGCTGGTAAGCCGGTTGATCCTTTGTGGCGGTGGCAGGAGAGGCAAGAGTCACAGTGGGCATTGATATCGCGGCACATGGTTGGCCAATAGTATTTGAGACGTGCTTGGCGCAAGCATCGGTCTTTACCTGGATGGGAAGCTTGAGGAGTATTATGAACAATATGAAGAACATTTGGTATCAGGGCAGTGGGGACAAGTTGGTGTACTTCGTGATTGGGCATATCTTTGCCTGTTAGTAGTGTTTTCCTGTACAAGAGATCATCATCTAGCGTGAACTCATCTAGTGATACTGGCAGAGTAGGTAAGGTCGAGGCATCGCCAGAGTCTAGGAAATAAATGACTCTGGACCACATGGGGTCTTGGCGTTGAAAGTTTCGAACAACTTCTGACGTTAGTGTAGTGTTTTCAGTTACTTCAGGCTGCAGTGATGTTATAGCTGCTGCTACGTGACGTGAGAGTGCATCTGCGACTACATTCAACTTACCTGGTACATATTGAAAAGTGGGATTAAAGTCCTGGATGATGACAGACCATCTAGCTAACCTACCTGTTAGGTTGCGGTTCTTGAACAAATCACATAGTGGAAGGTGGTCTGTTTGGATATGCACTGGATAACCATAGACTATATCTCTGAAATGTTTCAAGGACCAGACTACCGCTAGCGCTTCGAGATCTGTGACACTGTAGTTACGTTCAGCGGTTGTAAGGGTGCGACTAGCATACGCTATTACGTGCTTCCTTGATGCTTCATCGAGTTGCATCAAAACGGCACCAAGTCCAGTGCCTGAGGCGTCTGTGCAGAGAAGGAAGGGTGTGGTATAATCAGGGAACGCTAGAACAGGGGCATTTACAAGAGCTGTCTTTAGCTTTTGGAAGGCCTGTGACTGGTCGTTAGTCCAAACAAAGGGCACATTCTGCTTGAGTAAGTGGGTCAGAGGAGCGGCGATCTTTGCATAATCCTGTATGAATGGACGATAATAGTCACTGAGGCCCAGGAAACTTCGTACAGCTTCGGTAGTGGTAAGTTCTGGGAAGTTAATAATCGCCTTAGTTTTATCCTCATTAGTATGAATGCCTTGTGCATCTACGACATGGCCTAGGAATTTGATTTTCTTTCGCAGGAAGTCACATTTACTGAGATTGATTTTCAGGCCTGCGAGCTGGAGGCGTTCAAAGACTTGCTGGAGTTTGGTAAAATGATCAGGGATGGATTTACTCACAACAATGATATCATCTAGGTAAGCAAAAAGAGAGTGTCCCATCATACCGCTGAACACTGAATGGAAAAGTCGCATGAACACGGAAGGAGCATTTCTCAGACCAAAAGGGAGTCTCTTAAACTGAAAATGTCCGGAAGGGGTGCTAAAGGCTGTAACTGGGCGAGAGGACTCTTCCATTTCGACCTGCCAGTACCTGCTGAGGAGGTCTAAAGATGAAAAGACTACGTTATTTTCACCAAGGGATTCTAGCAAATCAGTGAGGATGGGTAACGGGAAATGGTCTGGAACGGTGACAGAATTGACCTTACGATAGTCAACTACTGGTCTAAAGTTGCCGTCCTTCTTTGGTACTAAGAAAAGTGGGCTATTCCATGGACTGACGGAGGGTTCAATAATGTCCTGGTCTAACATGTTCTGTACCATTTGATCTGTCTGCTTTCTCTGGCTGTGAGGAAATTGATACGCTGGTATGTAAATCGGCTGAGTTCCTGGTAGTAATTCAATCATATGTTTGACAAGGTCTGTTCTATGCATCGGTTCACCGGGTAAGCCAACCACGTTTCTGTACGAGGTCAGAAGGTCGAGGAGTTGAGGCGTATTTTCTGGGAAATCTGTGCAAGTGAGATGTGAGAGCATATCGTGTGAATATGTCGGCGCAGATCCTGCAGATCCCGTACATACACCGATTGGCGTACTATCATCAGTCTGAATAGTAGGAATTGAGGAATCCTGGCACACCTTTATGGCCGCTGGGTATACTAGGAAGTCTCCAATCTTTACACCACTTTTAAGTTTTAGTGGAGCATTTGTGACATTGAGCAAGTACAGGTAGCATAAACTGTCCTCTAAGACTGTACACCACGCTGACTCATAAGTCAAGCCATTCACACAACACGTCTCAGGTAGTGTTAGTACATCCACTCCTTCTTTCACACCGGCAACACAAACGGAGACTTTGGTGAACTCATGCGGTAACAAAATTGTGCACGTATTCGTTACTGCACGTTTCGTCTCTGCATGTTGGAGAAGATCATTCAGACTGTGTGAGGTAGGTAACTGAGACATGTCTGAGTCAGTGATAGTGTCGTCGGGAGAGGAGGTAAGAGCCATGTCCGAAGGCTGAGATGATGTATCAGTAGACATTGAGGAATTTATGTCCTTGCTCGCAGTCAATAAAGGAATGATCTCTGTATTCGCAGATGATGATAGTGGTAGTTTGGGCTGGGTTGGACGTTTTGGTAGTGATAGGGACAGAGGTAATTGAAGGACTGATTTGATCGTAAGAACAGGACGGGGACATTCCATAGTGTAAACCGGGAATCCAGAAATGTCTATACTACCACAAGCAGGTAATAATGCAATGGAGTGTTGTGCCATGGTGGAGAAACCAATAAGGGCATCTGCGGGATACTGCAAGTCATTAGTGACATGAAATTCAATGAGGATAGGGGGCAAATCTCTGTGGAGTTTGACTTCAAGGGTGACCCTTCCCTTAACCTTAAACTCTGAGCCTTCGACACCACATAGGCGAATGTCTGGTGGTTCTAGGAAACTGACGTGGTTGTGATGTCGATGAATGATTTGTAAGGAATTGTCGGAGATGAGATTTACTATAGATCCTGTGTCCAAGAAGAATGACGTTGGTATGTCATGACTGCATCCGGGAATGACTAAACCCGAGGATGTTATGGGACCTACATGGCGGATGGGGAGTTGGGTGTCTGGTTCTATGTGATATTGGTTCAATACGGGCGCGGTGCTTCCCCCGACTGTTGGCGGTTGAGGTAACGACATTCCTCAGTGGTGTGAGTCGTGCTTGATTTGTGGTATTTGCAGTGTGGACGACGTGAGCGGGAAGGCGTATGCTGTCTGATTTGGGAGTGAGGACGTCTGTATGTACGGTCGCAACTGGATGCTCGATGTCCAGGATGACCACAGTGCCAGCAAAGAATCGAAGATTGTCTGTTCCGTCGGGCACTAGATTGATCACGACCTGCGGTAGGAGAACGATGTGTGGCAGGTCTGCCGTGTGTGGTGGGACGGGAGCGAGATTGGTCTGGGGTAGTGGAGGTGTGACAGACTGAGGAGGCCAAGGGTTGGGTGGTGCCCTAACGCGTGTAGTTCGAACCTGTTCTTTCATGAATGGCTTTAGTAACCTGAATAATTTTATCTCCTGGATTGAAACCGATTTCCAAGGCTAGCTCTCGCTGTTTAGGAGTAAGCCAGTGAAGGAATCTCAGGTAACCAATTAAGTCAGCAAAGTTGGTGAGTGAAAGCATTGGAACACCATTCTTGTCTTCTAACCATTTCGTGCCTACTAGTAATTGGAGCATCTCGCTACTAGTTGCTTTCATGGCAGCGGCAGCTTCGCGGAGCTTGGCATGTTGCACTGGGACCCTCAAGTCCTCATCTAGTTGGTTTAGGAGATTAATGAATCCCATGAGAGACGCGGTATTTGAATGCCGGCAACAAAGGCTGATGAGTTCCATACGAAAATCAGCAAAGGTATGAATGCTATCTAAATGTCCTGCACGGATCGCGGATCCGATGTCCGATTTGCCATGGTGCAAGCGACCCATGAGATAGGCTACTTTGAGCGATTCATCGGCGATCTGCCTATTGTGGATTTCTGTTTTGACTTCTCTGAGGAAATCGTAGACAGACCAAGTTGGGTCCTGGCCGGTAAATTTGGGACGATTGGCATCGTCGAGATAGATAGACTGTGGAGGGTTGGCCATGGCTGGAAGTGCAGAAGGGGTGGTAGGAGAGGAGTGGGAGAGAGAGAAGGTAGTGGTAGTTAAGGGCGAGCAAGACAGGGTATGATGGGAGGCAGGAGAGTGAACAACAGGGGAAGGAGTAGAGGAAGAAGAAGGGAGTGTAGAGGCAGGAGTAGAGGAGGAGGTATCTGGATTTACGAGTGTAGGATGGGTAGTAAGTGATGCTGTGGGAAGTGAAACGGGAGTCTCAGGTAAAGGGCGGTGGTACTCTTTGCCACTTCGTAAATGAGTGATTGTGTTAGAGTCGGCAGATGGGGTGTGATCAGGTGATGTTTCTGGGTCGAGAGGGCTGGTGGTAAGCGGTTGACATGAAAAGTATGACATTTAATGCGGCAATGGAAGATGAAAGGATGAAGATGGATACGTAGGTGGAAATGTATAAATAACAATGAGAGAATGGAATACACTAGTAGGTGTGAAAATGAATGAAGGTGCGGGGATGGATGGTTTAAATAAAAGGCGAAGGATGAGATGGAGTATAAATAACGTAGGTGAAGATGAAAACGGAGTAATGGAAATGAGATGGAATATTTACAATATCCAATCTGTATAGAAAATCGAGGATAATCTCTATAAAAAGGTAAGGGATACTATAGTTACACAGTAGAGACGGGATTGTCGAGCTGTATGACGTGCAGGGGTGGCTGGGCGTAGCTGAGCTGGGGCGGGGCGGGGCGGCGGTGGAGAGACAGCTGGGCGGAGAGGAGAAGAGACACCGCGATGAGTCACCGGCAGGGAGGGGCGGTCTGAGGAGACTCAGGTAATGCAGACCAGATGTGGCGGCGGCGGGGCCGGTGGTGGGTTGTGAGGGCAGATGTTGGTTCAAGGCAGGTGTAGAGCTGTTGAGTTGCAAATGCAGAGAATGGTGGTGGGAAGGCAGTGGGCAGACAGTGATAAGTGGCACCGTGGGGGCAGGAGTTATGATGAGTTCAGAACAGGTGCTGGGAACAGGTGCAACAGGTGCGTAGGTCGGCGACGGTGACACTTGCGGTCAGGAACAAGGTGTGTGGGTGGGGTTGTTTGAGAGGTGAGCACCGGTGAGATAAATTGTACACTCGGAAAGCACAGCCAGATATTACACCACTAGAGGCACTGAGGAGAGGCGAGGCTGGGAGATGCGAGACGTCATATATCTGGCAGTGTCACTAAAAATCGGAGGAGGCGGTCAGAATCTGATGGTTCGAAACACCGCTGCTACCAGATGTAACTTGTAATACTTTGGTGATAGAAACTCCGTGTACAAACAGCTAGATAAGGAGTTTATTGCGAGCTCACAGTAAAATAGTCTGCCCGTCTTGGCTGTCTGCTATGAATTGATGCAATAACGCCTTCGTTCAGGCGTGGGGCCCTGGGAAAGCGTGCTAGGCCACCAAGTTTAGTGGGGGCATGTATGCATTGGGGGGGGACATATATACATCGGGGGGTAGACATATTGTGGAGGGGGTACATGGGTGTATCGGGCGGGTGGGCATGAGAGGCAGCCAGAGTGGGTGGTGGTTGTTTTAAGGGTCGGCGTGGGTGGCGAAGTGGGTGTGCGGGGTGGGTGTGGGCTTGATGTGCGTGTGGTTGGGCGCGGAGTGGTTGAGGCAGGGTGTGGGGAGTTAGGAGTGGGGGTGTGGGGGTGTGGTGAGTTGGAGGAGGCGGCGGTGGGTGAGGGTGGCGGTGGAGGTGTGTGGGCGTGGGCGGGACACGTGGCGCTGGGCGTGGGGGATGGGGTGACAGGAAGAGGTGGGGTGGGGGAGTGGCGGCGTGTTGGTGGTGCAGGTGAGCTGTCAGGTGAGGTGCGAGGTGGCGTGGTGGCCGGGGAGGTGGAGGGGGAGGGGGAGGAGGAATGTAGCATTCGTAGGTAGGAGGGGGGGGTGGCACTGGGGTAGAGGGAGGGACAGGGTGTGTGGCTGGGGCAGTTGGGGCAGGAGCGCGGAAGGGGTGTATGTGTCGGTTTCAGAGGGTGCGACGGGCGCCTTGGTAGTCAACGGTAACTTGATAGGGGTTGGGAATGCAGGTGATAGTGTGGGGCCCTATGAAGCGGGGTGTGAGTTTGTGAGGGGTGGGGAGTTGGGCTATCATGACAGTGTCGCCTGGTTTGTAGGGGCTGGATGCTGTGTCGGGGCTGAGGTCCAGGTTGTTTGAAGGTGTGACAAACAGCGCTTGAGGTGGTGTAGTGGGTCCATCGTGGGATAGGAGGTGGGTGGTTGCAGGTGCTGCCAAAGGGGCAGCAGGAGGGGTGTCTCACCAAATATTCGCTCATATGGCAAAACTCCATCTTCTCTGGGGCAGGAGTTGATGCATCATTGCACAATCTTTACATGGGTGGGCCAGTCATCATTCTTAGTGGCTTCTATTCATGTACGGAGCTGATTCATGAGAGTATGATGGCTGCGGTCACACACTGCATTTCCCTGTGGCCAGTAGGGGGAGGAGTGGGAGATATTGTACTCAAAAATATTAGCTAGTTCCTCCCAGACTTTACCGGTGACCTCGGGCACGTTATCCAAGTGGATGGCTTGGGGAATGCCAAAGTAGGGGAAGACGTGTCGAAGGAGGGCGTCGGCTACTGTGACAGCGTGATGTTCCTTTGCTGGACAGGCTACGACAAACTTGGAATATGTGTCTATGAACGTGATCACATACTTGTACCCTGATTTTGGAGGCAGATGCCCTACCACATCAATTGCTAACAGTTGCCAAGGTTTGTGGGCGGTGATGTGGCCCGACGGTCCTGCGGTGCACGTGATGTCTTTCCCAAGTGCACAGGCGCAGCAGCTTTGGATAATTTCTTTGGCGAGGGCGGAATGGTCGGGCATCCAATAGGCATCAGTGAAAACTTGCAGCAACTTTTTGGTACCAAGATGAATGCTGTTGTGGGCGTGAAGGTGGTGTAGGGCGTCGAGGGCGGTGTCGGGGCCAGGAGAATATGACCGGAGGGGGTTAGGAGGTGATCGCCCTGCTGGTACAGTTTCTTGAAAAGGTGGGGAGGAATCCAAGGGGGTCCCTCTTTGCGGTGCCACTGCTGGAGGACGTCTATATCCAGCTGGGCTGCATAGATGGGGAGCCAGGAGAGGGCATCCGCATTGGTATGGAGCTTGCCGGGTTAGTAGGAGGTTTCGTAATTGAATTCTTTCAGGGTTTCGCGCCATCTGATGAGTTGGGCGTTGTGGGTGTTGGACTGTCGTAACCACTGGAGGGATTGATGGTCCGTTATGATGGTGACTTGGATCCCGAAGAGATATGCCCGGAAGTGTTCGAGTGCCCATATTATGCCCAAGCATTCCCGCCTGGTGGCGGCATAGTTTTTCTCTGCCTGATTCAGGGTACAGCTGGCACAGGCAATGATGTGCTCACAGCCTTCCTGGACTTGGGCCAACACAGTGCCTATGGCGAAGAGGGAGACGTTGATGTAGAGGCTGAAGGGGAGGGCATAATCGGGAAAAGCCATGATAGGGGCGGAAACGAGTTTGTCATTTAGCTGCTGAAAAGCAGCTCGTCGCTTGTCCGTCCAGAGAAATGGTTCCCCCTTTTGGGTCAGGTCGTGGAGAGGTTTGGCGATGTGGGTAAACCCTTTCACGAAACGGAGATAGTAAGACGTCAAGCCTAGGAAGGCTTGGATGCCGGGAACGTCCTGTGGTGATGGTATGTCCGTGATGGCGCAGAGCTTGCCAGGGTCATGAGAGATTCCTGTCTGGGAGATGACGTGCCCCAGGAATGAGACGATTCGGGTGGCCAGGACGCACTTGGTGGGCTGGAGTTTGAGGCCTGCCTGTCGGATCCTGGTAAAAACCCGGCGTAGGCACTGCAGGTGGTCGGCCAAGGTTTGGCTGAAGACGATGACATCATCCAAGTACGTGAGGCATATTTCCCACGTGAGGCCACTGAGGACGGATTCCATTAACCTGGAGAAGGTGGCGGGGGCGTAGCAGAGCCCAAACAGCAAGACATTGAACTTGTAATGTTTGCCATTACTAGTCAAGAAGTCAATTTTGCCTAGGTCTTCCTGTCACATGGGGACTTGCCAATACCCCAATTGGAGGTCCAAGGTAGAGAACCAGGATGCTCTGTATAGGGAATCCAGGGAATCGTCTATGCGTGGAGTGGAGTGGCGTCTTTGATAGTTACGTCGTTAAGCCAGCGGTAGTCGATGCAGAATCGCATCGTGCCATCCTTTTTTTTCACGAGGATGACAGGAGAGGACCAGGGGCTGGTGGAGGGGGAGATGACTCCAGCTTATATCATCTCTTGTACCTGGTGGTCCTCCTCTTCCCACTGTCTAGGGTTCTTTCGTCGGGATGGTTGTTGAATCGGCAGGCCTGTCGTATGAATTTCATGTGATAAGTACGTGCTATGTCCGATGTCTGCTGGCCCTGCTGCAAACAGATCCTGGAAATCCAGGAGAAGGTGGTGTAGGGTGTCTGACTGATGGGCAGAGAGATGGTCAGGAATGGGTGGCAAGGGGGCAGGGGAGTGGGAGAGGGAAGGGGCGCAGGGCTCGACTTCTTCCATCTCTCCGATTACGAGCCCTTTTGGGAGGGTGAGGGGCGAAGGGGCGAGGTTAGCAATTTGGACTGCTGTACGATGCAGGAGAGGAAAGTTGGAGGCAAAAGGCAGGCCGAGAGGGCTTCCGGCGGCAGGAGGGGGGAAAATAAGACAGAGGGGCCAGAGGGCCGGTTGAGGGGCACCCAGGCCTCATGATGAGGGGGGATGATAACGGCGGCAGAAACGGTGGTGGCGAACGAGGGAGGAGGGGTGGTGGAGGAGGGCATGGGAGGGAGGGAGAGGGAAGAAGGAGGGAGGGAGGGGGTGAGTCTTCCGGCCAGGGCTGTGGCGTGCAGGTGCAGACAGCCCGGGGAGGGTCAGGTGGGGCATGGAAGTGGAGCTGTCTGTTGCAGCAATCTATGGTGGCCCCTAGCTTCTGCAACAGGTCCAGTCCTTGGTACCCGTCGTAATTCCGGCAGGAAGAGCCGAAAATTATAAACTAGTGCTGGGTTGACACCAGTTGGTGGGTGTTGACTCTTACGGCCCATGTCTCCCCACAGATGGGCAGGGGGCCATCCCCCACGTCCACAAGGTGAGTGGCTGTGGGGCGGAGCGGGCCAAAGGTCAATCGGTGGCGGGAGAAGTAATGGCTGTAAAGGCAGGATCTGGCCACTCCCGCGTCAACCAGAAGTCTGGCTTTCACCCCGTTCAGTTTCATCTTGTGGTACACTGGGGGGCGATATTTGGTGGTAATGGCCCCCGCCACTGTGGGATGGTGCGGGGGCAGGCCTAAAAAATCCCGCTGTCTGGGGCCTCCTTCTTCTTGCTCCAGCTCCTGTTCCCCAGGATCGGTCTCCTCTACAGGTGCAAGTTCGTCTTCTGTTGCCTTGTCCTCTAGAAATGAAACTTTGCGTGGGCCTGGGGTAGTATTCTTGCTATGTGCAGCCTTCAATTGGTCCCGAATATCATGCAGTGGGCACCTGGAGCTGCAGGCCGTGAATTCCCATGGATTCACTAAGATCAGGTTGGGGTTTTCCCTGTGGGCTGGGTGCCGGTGTGTGGGGTGTGCCCTGAGTGGGCTCGGCACTGGGGTGGGGCTGGTGTGAGGCATGGGTGGACGTGGCTTGTCTGGGGGATCCGGAATTCTAGTGGGAACTTTTTCACCACATTGATCTGCTGGGGTGTAGGGCGGGATGTCAGGAGGCGCCGTATTAGTTGGATGTCTCTATCCATGTCTCCAGTCAAGTCATGGATTGTGAAGTGTTCTTTTACAACACTGGGGAGCACTCTCAGGAGAGTGTTAAAAGCATGTTGTTCCCGGGTTTCTTCATCTGCTTCTGGGTAGGCAGCAGTGAGCAGGCGTCTTGCCTGAAATAGGGAATCATCCAGATTCCCATCAAACATCAAACTATCCAGTTGGGATAGTGCCACCACTTTCCCTAGTGATGGGGTGATGGCTTGTATCACGAATTTCATGAAATTCTGCCAGGTGACCTCCGGAACGACTTTCAGTGCTATACTAGCCGCAGCTTTGCCCAACAGTGGGAGCGTGACTGTGATTTTTTTGTTGATCATTTTCAAAACCAATATCTAGTAAAGGTTTGATGATCGCCAGATATGTGTGTACATCATACTGTTTGGGGTCGAACTTAGGCAATTGCACGTACGGTTTAGTTGCCATTTTTCCAGTATTTCCTGACTACCTCTCTCGTATGCCCTGGTCAAGAACCTCCGCTGTCCACTAGTGTAATGCTAGGGCTCTCCGGGCTGGGGACAGAAGTGTGGCCCTCAGGACTGGGCCCGAACAACTGCCTGAACCCTCTGTTCAGGCTTCTGATGGAGGTGGAGGTCCTCCGCCGTTGAAGCATAGGGAGTCCCCGCCCGGGCGTTCTAGGGAGGGTCTGGGGTTCCAGAGGGCTGCGGTCCCCAGGGTTGGGTGGCACCGACAGGGAGGGGCTGTGGCACCGATCTGTGTCGGGGTCCGTCAGGTGGGTCTCCTCCAGAGCCAATTGTAGGGAGCAGAGGCCGGGGGAAGCTATAGGGCCTCTCCAATACTCCTCTATGCCCTCTACATCAGGGGTCAGGGAACTGGTGTCAAGCTGGGGTGGCAGGGCGGCTCTCTGCCACTACTGGCTGTGGCTTCCCAGGGGCGCGGCTACAAGGCGCCAAGGCCCGGCTACTGGCATTGGCTTCCCAGGGGTGCAGCTACAAGGCACCAATGCCTGGCTACTGGCTGTGGCCTGAGAGGGTGAGTAACTGCCAGCGATCCCAGGGGTGCCTTCGGAGCAGCTACCAGCCATCTGACGAAGGCGGAAGCGGCTACAGGCCGACTCAGGGGAAACACCTTAGGAGTGGCTACCAGCCGTCTGACAAAGGCAGGAGCGGCTACAGGCCGACTCCTTCAGGAGGGGTGTAGAGTGGCTACAGGCCGACTCAGGGGGAGCACCTTCGGAGTAGCTATAGGCCGTCTGACGAAGGCGGGAGTGGCTACAGGCTGACTCCGGCAGGAGGGGCATGGAGCAGCTACAGGCTGACTCAGGGGCAACACCTTCAGAGTGGCTACCGGCCGTCTGACGAATGCGTGAGCAGCTACAGGCCGACTCCTTCAGGAGGGGTGTACAGTAGAGCAGCTACAGGCTGACTCCTTCAGGAGGGGTGTAGAGCGGCTACAGGCCAACTCAGGGGGAACACCTTTGGAGCGGCTACCGGCCGTCTGATGAAGGCGGGAGCGGCTACAGGCCGTCTCCGGAAGGACACCTTCTGACGAAGGCTGGAGCGGCTACCGGCCGTCTCCTGATTACCCTCAGGATGGCTACAGGCTGTTTCCTTAGCGAGGGGGGAGCGGCTGCAGGCCGTCTCAAGAAAGAAGACATCTTCAGAGAGGCTACCGGCCGTCTCATGACAAAGGCGGGAGTGGCTACAGGCCGACTCCTTTGGGGTGCTGGCAGGAGCTGGAAATACAGCTCCACCCCTAAGTTGGTTGGTGGAGGCTCACCCGGAAGGTAGTGCAGTATTCCTGCTATGGCAACGGCGGGCGGGCTCCGGGTCATAGAAGCGTGCTGCCCGGGCTGACTTAGGCCGTTGTCGCACCGAGTCTCGGTGCGCTGCTGCTGCTCCTCCTTGGGCTTCTTGTTGGGGTGTCTGGGAGTTCACAGAGGCACTATGTTGTATTCCTTGTGGAGGTGGCTGAATATTCCAGGGGGAACTATGCTGTATTTCATGTATTAAGTGTAATTACTGTCAGTGAAGATTATTTTCAGTACTTGTGTAATAAGTGAAGTGTTAGCAAGCATTAAGTGTACTAAGTGTGAAGTGTTGTTAAACATTAAGTGTAACTGCAGTCGGTAAAATGGGTATAGCTCCAGTGCTTGTGAGAATAGTGAAGTTGGAAAGCATTAAGTGGAATTATTTGGAAAATAAAGACAGTGAACTTTAAGAAGCCAGTGTTTATTTTCACCTCAGCTGATCTATTGTACTGCACACCTAAAGGCTGACCATAAGAACAACTCACTGGGCAAAGTCCTTCCTGTACTGTACTAGTGCTGTTGGAGCCTATGGCAGTTTGGGGTGAGGATGTAACACTGGTGTCAGGAGTGTCGGATTATTATTTCGGGGCTGCAGAGAGTCTAACCTTCGACATGGCAGAGGAAGGTGTGAAGACTAGGTCTCGAGCTGGGCAGGAGGAGGAAATTTCCCTGGCGACAATCGTGAAGCTAATACAGGCACAGAGTGAAAAAATAGAGGCACAAAGTGAAAAACTAGAGGCACAGAGTGAAGGACAGGAAAAACTCCAAGCACAATTACAAGCACAGAGTGAAGGACAGGAAAAACTCCAAGCACAATTACAGGCCCAAAGTGAAGCACAGAAAGAGTTCAAGAAAGAAATCAAAGAACAATTGCAGGCACAGAATGAAGAACAGAAAGAACGATATGAATGACTTAAAGAAGCATTACAGGAGCAACAGAGGGAAGTACAACTGAGGGTGCCAGGATAGCCAGACGCATTCATGGGGGAAATCAAGGAAGAACAGCAACAGCTTAAGAGGAAGTAGATGCCAAGCTAAAGCAGCAGAAATGTGAGGTAGGCAATAATGTGACAGAGTGTAAACAGCATGTAGGCGAACAGTTGAAGACAATTAGTGAGGAAATAGTGACGGAGTGCAAACAGCATGTGGACAACCAGCTGAAGATTAGCGAGGGAGTTGTGATAGAGTGCAGACAGCATGTAGGTAGCCAGTTCAAGCATGAAGTCGATCATGAGAAAATAATTTGTGAGGAAATTGAGGTTGTAGAGAAATATTACACTGCTGAGCCTCAGGTTAGTGTACAGGAAGCAAGTGAAAGGAATGGACAGTGTATGGTGAATCTTGACGGATCCCAGGCATCTAACGGTAGCTTTACAGGGCTGAATAATCAGAATGTAGGAGATTTAAGTCCTGACCTTAATTATGATGCCCCAGTTTTTAGGCCCCAAACCAGTGAAGTGCATGGCTATAATGGAAGTCCAGTTAAAAAGAAACCTCAGGAATTTGATGGTAGAGTATCTTGGGAAGCTTACTGTGCACAGTTTGAGTTACTTGCAGATCAGAATGGTCGGGATGATAAGAAGGCTGCAGAAGACCCACCACTAACCTTGATGAATGGTGTGCGAGAAGACAGGAGGACAGACGACATGCAGTGTAGTAGGAATGGGAATCGTAGGAAGAAATGCTGCTGTACTGTAATGATGGGGCCGGTGTCAGATGGAGAAGACCTGGGGAGGATGCAGATAGAGGGTACAGATTTGCAACCGGTGCTGGAGTGGCTGCAGTGGAGTGCAGTGCGACCATCATGGGGAGGAGTTTCTAGGTTGGGCCCTGCGACCGAGAGCTGCTAGAGTCAGTGGGACCTTCTTCATTGCAACGGACTACTGGAGTATCAGTGGGAGATGCCCAATGGCCTCAGTGAGTGTTGGCAACTGGTGATTCTGAAGATGAGGTCTGACATCTTGGGTGAGTTCCATAACCAGATTACTAGTGGGCACCTGGGAGTGAAGACAATTCAAAGCCTGCTGTGATGCAAGTTCTACTAGATTGGCATGCATCAGGATGTTGAAGAGTGGTGTCGGACATGTGATGTGTGCTGTGTCAAGTAGAGGTCCAAGACCTTCCAGGAGGAGTGGACTGTGTTGTGGAACAAGGACATCATCCGAAGCAGCATAGAAGAAGACTTGATAAGTTGTAAGATTATTTTGTGTACAGTTGGATGTTTCGTTAGGATTAAGGTTCATGGTTGTGTATATTGTGTAGTTTTGTCGGGATGACAAAGAACTAGGGAGGGGGTAGTGTTATGAAGGGGGATTTGCCAGTTAGGTAGTCTCGTACATTCAAGACGAGTCTGGTACTGTAAGTTTCGGTAGGGGTTGTCAGAGTTCCCAGTTTGCCTGGTGTTTGTAAGCGTAGTTATTTCGAAAGTTAAACATTCATTTATTTTTATGCTCTTTTTCTTTATAATGTTTTATTTAAGTGATTGCTAGTTAAATTATGTAATTTAAGTTCGTATGGTAAATGATTTAGAGTGTTATGTAATTTGAGACACTCTAGCATGTTTTGATGTCTCCTAGTTGATAACTGTTGTTACTAGGGGCTGATGCAAGACCAGCACTGAAATGCGTGGCTTTGACAGATACACATACGATACTCCGGAAGATTCCGGAGAATACCGTAGTATCCCCGACATCGAGGCGGACCAGGAGCAGTGGAGTTCGCCCTCAAGAATGCCGACACCCCCACTCGGACCCCACGGGGTAGCCGCCGCCAGCCACCACCACTCCGGGCAACAACGGCGTACGTCAGCCCGGGCCGTGCGCCCTTGTGACACTCAACCACCACGCCGCCGCCACCGTAGGCGAAAGACACTACCTTCATGTGGCGGAATCACCGAGTTAGCTAGGGGTGGAGTCAGAAACTATACTCCAGGCAGCGCCCCTCAGGTAGAGACGATCTATGGTCGCTCTGATAGTGCAAAGGTAGAGACGATCTATGGTCGCTCCCATAAAAACCCGGTAGAGACGATCTATGGTCGCTCCCATAAAACCCCGGTAGAGATGATCAATGGTCGCTCCCGTGGCCCCCCGGTAGAGACGATCTATGGTCGCTCCCATAAAACTCGGGTAGAGACGATCTATGGTCGCTCCCCTAAAGCTCAGGTAGAGACGATCAACGGTCGCTCCCTCAGCACTCCGGTAGAGACGATCTATGGTCGCTCCCATAAAAATCAGGTAGAGACGATCAATGGTCACTCCCTTAAAGCTCAGGTAGAGACGATCAACGGTCGCTCCCTCAGCACTCCGGTAGAGACGATCAATGGTCGCTCCCCTAAAAACCGGGTAGAGACGATCTATGGTCGCTCCCCTAAAAATCAGGTAGAGACGATCAATGGTCGCTCCCCTAAAGCTCAGGTAGAGACGATCAATGGTCGCTCCCCTAAAAACCAGGTAGAGACGATCTATGGTCGCTCCCCTAAAGATCAGGTAGAGACGATCAATGGTCGCTCCGTAAAGCTCAGGTAGAGACGATCAACGGTCGCTCCCTCAGCACTCCGGTAGAGACGATCAATGGTCGCTCCCCTAAAACCCAGGTAGAGACGATCTATGGTCGCTCCCCTAAAAATCAGGTAGAGACGATCAATGGTCGCTCCCCTAAAGCTCAGGTAGAGACGATCAACGGTCGCTCCCTCAGCACTCCGGTAGAGACGATCGATGGTCGCTCCCAGGGTATAGTGAGGAGAAAGACGTCTCCACGGCCGGAGGTTGAACTCCAGGGGTCTCACTCCGGAAATTCTCGGAGAGACCTCCCTGTTTCCCCCGGCCTCTGTTCCCTACGCGTGGCCTTTGAGAAGACCCACCTGTCGGGCCCCCGTGACAGCCGCTGCCGCAGTCCTCCCCTGACGGCGCCCCTGCTCGTGGGAGACCGCAGTCCGTCGCCTCTTCCGGCCCGCCCTAGGACACCCGGGCGAGACCTCACCACGCCCCCGCGACCCCGGGACCTGACCCAGAGGTTCCTAGACCTCTTCGGCCCCAGTCCTAAGGGCCTTACACCGGAGCCCAGTCCAGAAACCCCCGGACGTGAGAGGACGCCCTCGCGAGTCGCCCTATGCCCTCTCGGCTCATCCCACCCTGACGACGCCCTCAGTCCGACCGGATCACCGACGATGTGTCCGTGTTTCTCTTTATGAGGAAATACGAGTGACCCTATAACAATCGTGAAGTAGGTTAAGTGTGACTCCTTTTCTCTTAGAATAAGTATGGTGCAGTAATTTTATGTAATCTCCACTGGGGCCAACCAGGACATAATACCCAGTTGAAGGACAAGAATGTGGGTTGAGACCTCAAGTGAATACGTGCGAGTGTCATCCCGAAGCTTTCTAAGGACATATCTCTAGAGCCCGAAGAAAGACTAAAATATTATTGGAGTGTTATTGGCTAAGCTCTGAGTAATATGGTGGAATAGATTTACGAGTGTTCCGACATTGTTACGCGTTGTGAAGCGAGAGTCTACATAACATATCGGGGAGAAGTGTAATGAATAAGTTGTGCCGACAGAAACCTATTGCCTCCAAAACAACAAGGACGGCGAGTAATAACGATATTCCCCTGCTCCGCACACTATTCCTAAAAACTCTCTCTCCATTCCTCGCTCCCACCCTTAAAGTCAAAATAAGAATCCGAGTTAATTGTCAAAGAATCTTCGCCAACAGAAAACACCTAAACTCCCTTGCTAATATCGGGCATCTCTAAACATTACCATAACTTTCTCCTCGCCGTTTTAAGTCACTCTCCGTGTCTCCCCTACCTCCTCCTGGTGGATCACCAACCCCCCCCCTCTCCCCTCACGCGCTCCGCGTGCACGGGTCTTTACTGCACTCCTAGTACTAAGATTTGTTGTATTATCATTAGTATCTAGAAAGCTAGTATCCTGCGAGATACACAATATTTTAGATAAGGTTTTTGTATTGCTCTATATTGTGATGTAATGTCTACTGAAGTGTCCTGTGTCTGACTGAAGTAATATACGTGTATGGTGTTGCCGAAGGTTTTTATGTCCTACCTCTCTTTATTGCACTAGCTCCGGTCTCGAAAGAGGACCCCGCTCCGCGTTGAGTTGAATTGGTACGAGAAGTCGAGCCTAATTCAACTCAGCATTACAAGCACGTCAGGGAACGTTTGAGAAGTAGGTCTTTCTAGAATAATGCAAGTTTATATAAGATGGATAAGAGACTAGAACGAGTTTAGTCGGGTTTCAGGTCAGTTTGTATGAAGTGCAGTCGGTTTTGGTGTAGTGCAGTGTCAGTGAAGATTGTATACTTTCGGTACTTGAAAAACAGTGGCAAACAGTGACAAGTTATTGAAGTTTGTATATCATTGGAACTTGAGAAAACAGTGAAGTGTATTAAGTGTAATTACTCTCAGTGAAGATTATTTTCAGTACCTGGTACTTGTGTAATACGTGAAGTGTTAGCAAGCATTAAATGTACTAACTGTGAAGTGTTGTTAAACATTAAGTGTAACTGCAATCGGTAAAGTGGGTATAGCTCCAGTGCTTGTGAGAACAGTAAAGTTGGAAAGAATTAAGTGGAATTATTTGAAAAATGAAGACAGTGAACTTTAAGAAGCCAGTGTTTATTTTCGCCTCAGCTGAGCTTGTGTACTGCACACCGAAAGGCCGACCATAAGAAGAACAACTCACTGGACAGCGTCCTTCCTCTACTGTACTAATGCTGTTGGAGCCTGTTGCAGTGTGGTGTGAGGACGTAACACTGATGTCAAGAGTGGGATGGAAGTGCTGGAGTGAGGCAAATCTTCGACATGGAGCAAGGGGATGTGCAGAGGAAGCCCTGAGCTGGGCAGGAGGAGGAAATGTCCTTGGTGACAATCGTGAAGCTATCACAGGCACAGAATGAAGGACAGAAAGAACTCAAAGAACAATTTCAGGCACAGAATGAAGGACAGCAAGAACTCAAAGAATAATTACAGACACAGAATGAAGAGCTCAGGAAAGCAAAGAATAATCATTACAAGCACAAAATGAACAGCTAAAGGCATTACAGGAGCAACAGAGAGAATCACAGTTGAGGATGCAAGGACAACTAGACAATTTCATTGGGAAAGTGAAGGAAGAACAGGAACAGTTGAAGGAGGAAGTATATGTAGAGCTACGGCAGCAGAAGTATGAGGTAAGCAATAATGTGACAGAGTGCAAACAGCATGTAGATGACCAGTTAAAGTCAATTAATGAGGAAATAGTGACGCAGTCCAGACAGCATGTGGATATCCAGTTGAAGAATGTAGTCGATCATGTGAAGATAATTAGTGAGAAAACTGAGGCTGTAGAGAAACATTACACTGCTGAGCCTCAGGTTAGTGTACAGGGAGCATATGGAAAGAATGGACAGTGTATGGTGAATCTTGACGGATCCTGAGCACCTAAAAGTAGCATTACGGGGTTGAATTATCAGAATGTAGGAGATTCAAGTCCTGGACTTATGATGCCCCAGTTTTTGAGCCCCAGTCCAGTGAAGTGCATGGCCATAGTGGGGTCTGATTAAAATGAAACCTCAAGAATTTGATTGTAATCTTGGGAAGCTTATCGTGCGCAGTTTGAGTTACTTGCTGATCAGAATGGTTGGGATGATAGGCAGAGGGCAGTGCAGCTTGCTACTAGCCTTAAGGGTGCCGCAATGGATATTTTGGGCCAGATGTCAGTGATGGAGAGGAACAGTTATCAGTCCCTAGTAGAAGTGCTGGAGCGCAGATATGGGACTATGTACCAGACTGAGGTTTATAGAGCTTGATTCCAGACCCGTGTACAGGCTCGAGGCGAATCCCTACAGCAGCTTGCTCATGACCTGGAGGGCATGGCATACAAGGCATACCCTGGAGTAGCACCTAACCTGTTGGTTATTCTTCTGAGGGACCAGTTCATAGATGCTCTTGACAGTGCAGAGCTGAAAGTGCATGTGAACCAGGCACAACCCAGAAGCATGCAAGAAGCACTACCCATGACTCTTGAATTTGAGTCCTATGTCAGGTCCAGTACATTCACTTTTCAGGCTGGTCGTGGTGCAGGATTCAAGGCAAGAAAAGGCAGGTTCGTGAAGCGGAAAAATTTGGAGGAAGTTGCTGGTACTGTGAAAAGCCAGGACATAGAAGAAAGGACAGCTACAAGTGGAAGAGGGAACAGGAGAAGACTGGAGGAGGTTGCTGATTCTGCAGGAAGCTGGGACACAAGAATGACGATTGATACAATTGGAAGAAGGAGCAAGAGCAGGGCAGTGCAAGGAAATCTACAGTTATAACAAAAGTATGTTGGACATGTAGTGAGATGGGACACTTCAGTTCTGAATGTTTAAATAAGAAAATGGTGGATAAAAAGAAGGCTGCAGAAGACCAGAAAGAAGCGGAAAACTTGTGGAGGCTGGTGTTGAGGGGCAACAAGCAGCTGGCTTCACCCAAGTAGCCTCACCACTGAGAAAATGCAAGAGAACTGCAATCAACAGTGTGCGAGTAGACAGAAGGATAGACAGAAAGAAGTGTTCCCTGGTGATTGATTTAGCCTCAGAGCAGACTTTTGTGAGGCCTGATGTGTTACATCATTGGTATCTGCCTGAGTCATCAGAACATCTGTGTGGCGTAATTGGGCACCACACAGAACTGAGGGGACCCCTGGATGTCCGGATTGAAATGGCAGGGCAAGAGGCTACTCTTTCAGTCTATGTGGCTGACACGGAGGATCCTTGCCTTCTAGGTCTGGACTATTTTATGTCCATGGGATGTGAGCTGGATTTCTGCTCCACGAAGCTGAAGGTTCGAGGAAGGTCAGTTCCTGTCACAGCAGTGAGACGTACCAGTTCTGGTGGCGAGGTGAGGTCGCTCCACATTACAGTGATACCCCCCAAATTAGAAAAATTGCTCCACTGCAAGGTGAGTGGCAGCCGTCTAGGGGTAGTGGAACCTGATGTATGGTGCAAGACTGAGGCTGGAGTGATGGTGGGGAGAACTTTGGTGAAAACAGGTGCAGGTGAAGTGCCGGTTGTGGTGGCCAGTTTCTCCTGTGAGCCACAGAAGATCAATGAGACAGAAATTCTGGGACTGTGCCAGGCGGTAGACCCTGAGTGGCATCAGAGGAAGGCCTGTAAAACGAGTGTAGTCAAGGAAAATGAGTACCTGTCAGACCACTTACAAGACCTATTTTCAAGGAGTTGCCAATGCTTGGATGGTTCACAAGTGCTGAAGTTGAGACTGCTGCTGACGAAGTTTGCTAATTTCTTTTCCACCGGAGACCTAGACCTGGGGTGCACTGATCTGGTGGAGCATTGTATAGACACTGGGGATTATTGCCTGATTAAACAACCAGGGAGGAGGATAGTGCCAGTCCAACGGCAAGAAGTGGAGAAGGTGATGGAGAATCTCCAAAGTCAAGGAGTTATAGAAAAGTCCAGTAGTCCTTCAGCATCAGCAGTGGTTCTGGTAAGGAAGAGGGTTGGGTCAGTAAGGTGCTGTGTAAATTATCAAGCCCTGAATGATGTGACAGTGAAGTATGCATACTTGCTGAGAACTTATGACACCCTGGATGCTCTGTCAGGTGCCAAGTGGTTCTCCAACCTAGACATGAAAGCAGGATACCACCAAGTCAAGGTTGCAGAGAGGGACAAGGAGAAAACAGCCTTTTCATATGGGCAGGGTTTATGGCAGTTTAAAGTGATGCCATTTGGCCTATGTAATGCCCCAGCTACTTTTGTGCATCCCATGGATTGCATACTTGAAGGCCTGCACTGGGAGACAGCTCTCATCTATCAGGATGATGTAACTGTGTTTGGCTGGACTTCCAACCAGGAATTGGAAAGGAGGTGTTGAACAGGATCTGACAAGCTCACCTCAAGCAGAATACCAGGAAGTGCTACCTATTTCAGAAGGAAGTGAAGTACCTGGGGCACATTGTAGGTGAGGGCGGCATCCGTACTGACCTAGAGAAGATGGCAGCTGAGGAAAACTGGCCAGTTCCAACTTATGTGAAAAAGCTACAGAGTTTCCTGGGCTTGTGCACCTACTATCAACGTTTTGTCAAGGACTTTGCAGCACAATAGCTGCACCTTTGCACAAGTTGTTGGGGGAAGAGGCAGAAGTTTACATGGACTGCAGTGACTCAGAAGGCTTTTGATGAACTCAAGCTTGCATTGGCAAGCTCTCCAGTATTGCTGTACCCTGATCAAAGTCAGCCATTTATCTTGGATTGTGACGCTAGTGAGTCCTGTCACAGAAGAAGGATGACAAGGAGTATGTGATGACTTATTATGGACAAGCTCAGCCCACTGGAGCAGGACTACTGTGTGACCCGTAAGGAGCTCTTGGCAGTGATGAAGAGCCATGATTTCTTCCATCCCTACTTGTATGGGTCCTACTCCATCATCAGGACAGACCATGCGGCACTCAAGTGGCTGAAGACATTGAAGAATCCAGAAAGACAACTGACACGCTGGCTCGGAATGCTAGACCCTGGATGGGTACATGGCAGTGCTGATAACCTGGGTCGTTGGCCTTGTGACCCAGAGTGCTGGCAGTGTAGCAAAAAAGATCATAGCAAGAGATGCAGCCATACTGCAGTGACAGGGCCAGTGTCAAATGAAGAAGACTTGAAGAGGATGCAGTTGGAGAATGCAGATTTACAACCAGAGCTAGAGTGGCTGCAGCGGAGTACAGCGCGGCAAGCCTGGGAGGAGGTTTCGAGCTTTAGCCCTGTAACAAAGAGCTACTGGAGTCAATGGGACCTTCTTCATTTGAACAACGGACTCTGGAGCATCAGTGGGAGACACCTGATGGCCTCAGCAAGTACTGGCAACTGGTGGTTCCAAAGAAAATGAGGTCTGGGATCTTGGATGAGTCTCACAACCAGATCACAAGTGGGCACCTGGGAGTGAAAAAAGCTCTAGGCTGGCTGCAACAAAGGTTCTACTGGATTGGCATGCACCAGGATGTTGAAGAGTGGTGTTGGGCCTGTGATATATGTTGTGGCAAGAAGGGACCCAAGAAACGTGGTTGTGCTCCCCTTCAGCTGTACCAGGTGGGTGCACCAATGGAAAGAGTCACGGTGGACATTGCTGGACCTTTGCCACTCCCAGAAAGTGGAAACCGCTATATATGTGTCGTGATGGACTACTTCACAAAATGGCCTGAAGATTATGCCATCCCTGATCAAGAGGCTGCAACTGTTGCTCAGGTGTTGGTTGACCAGTTTTTCTGTCATTTTGGGATGCCACAAGAGCTACATTCAGACCAGGATAGAAACTTCGAGTCTGCTGTGTTCCGTGAGTGCTGCAAGTTAAGGGGATCAAGAAGACCAGGATGACCCCACTAAGGCCACAGTCAGATGGAATGGTGGGGAAATTCAACTGGACCCTGGGACAAGAACTGGCCAAGTACTGCTTAGAGGGACGAATGGAATGGGACCAGAAAGTACCTCCGTTGTTGATGGCATATCAATCTGCATCCCATGAGTCTACAGTACCAGCTACACCGCTGCAAAACTGATGTTGGGCCATGAGTTATGCTTACCTGTTGATATGTTAATGGGAAGACCACCTAGTGAGGAGCTGCCTACAGACACCTCCAGCTATGTGAAACATCTTCAGGAAAGGCTGGCTGAGGTACATCATCAAGTGCAAGGAGCTCTTAACTTTTTAGGAGAAGTGATTGAATGCAGGGGTGCACCCAGGGAGGGGACCACTGGGCCCGGGGCCCCCCCCCCTTAGCTCCCTGGGTCCTTTAAAGATATATATATATTTATTTTGATAACAGCAGGGCATTAAAAATTGGCAAGTACAAACAAAGTAACACATGCGCCAGCAGCTCTCTGACACTAAACCTGCATGTGACCTCCTGGAAAATGTCAGATTACCTGACCTCACCTCACTATGGGCCTCCCCCCTTAGAAAATTCCTGGGTGCGCCCCTGATGGAGTGCAAGTATGATGTACAGGCAAGTGAGGTGAGCTTCAAGGATGATGATAGAGTTTGGTTTTACAATCCTCAGCGAAAGAAGGGACAGTCACCAAAGCTGCAGAGCCCATGGGACAGGCCTTACACTGTGTTGGACTGCCTATCAGACGTAACATACTGGATTCTGGGAGGCAGAAAGTCTCACCAAAAGATGGTACACGTGAACCATCTGTGGTAGTGCCATGGGCCAGGGCAGTACAGCTGGGAAATCTCTGAGGAATCGTACTCTTCCACAACCGAGGATGTTGTGGAGGACCAAAGAGCTGAAGTGCAAGAGGATGGTGACAGTTTCCCAAGGGAAGTGAATCAGGAAGAGGATCAAGACCTTCCAGGAGGAGTGGACAGTATGGAAGAGCAAGGACGACATTGGAAGTGGCATAGAAGAAGACCTGATAAGTTGAAGGATTATTTTGTGTATAGTTAGATGTTTCATTAGGTTTAACGTTTATGTTTTTATATATTGTGTAGTTTTGTCGGGAGGACAAAGGACTAGGGATGGGATAGTGTTGAGAAGCTGGATTGTTAGCTAGATTGTTCTGGAGAATTCCCAATGTTTATCATAGTTGCGGTTCGAGTCAGAGTTGCCAGTTAGCCTGCTGTTTGTTGGGTGTAGTTATTTTGTATGTTGTGCATTAATTTTTGTGCTCCTTTTCTCAATAATGTTTTCTTTATGTGACTGCTTATGTAATTTAATTTACGTTTGCATGCTAAATAATTTAGAGTATTATGCAATGCAAGAAAACTCTGGCATGTTTTGGACATCTCCGAGTTAGTAACTGTTGTAACCGATGCCCCCTTCGGGAATACTTGAGAAATGTGGAGAAGTGCAGATCACTGTAGAATATACGAGTAGGAAGCTTATATAGGGATGGGGAAGAGACTAGAGGAGTTCAGCCGGTTTTCACTGCAGTTTGAGTTTAGTTCAATGTCCGTGCAGTCCAGTTTGTCTATTCTCGGTGCTTGTGAAAATAGTGAAATGTTGATGGCAAACAGAGAAGTGTTATTGCAATTTGTATACTTTCGGTACTTGTGAAAATAGTGAGGTGCTGTTAGCAAACAGTGAAGTGTTATTGCAATTTGTATACGTTCGGTACTTGTGAAAATATTGAAGTTGGAAAGCATGAAGTAGAATTATTTGGAAAATAAAGACAGTGAACTTGAGAATCTAGTGTTTATTTATTTTCGCCTCAGCTGATCTTGTGTGCTGTACACCGAAAGGCTGACCATAGAAAGAATAACTCACTGGACAACGTCCTTCCTATACTTAACTACTACTGTTGGAGCCTGTGGCAATGTGGGATGGTGACGTAACAATAAAAAATCTCAGCAAACTTTTGCTTATAGGATTTTCAACCACATAACTGTATCTCAGTTACTTTCTGAGATATTTCAATTTCAGAAATGCAATTTTTTCACCAAAAATTAGTATATGACCTTCAAAAACAGGTCAAGAGCATTTACATTTGGCACAAATACATGGGTTCCCCTAGGGTACCTTCCTGTATAAAATAAAGTTCTAAGAAAAAAAAAGTGCAAAGAAAAATAATAATACCAAAACAATAAGCTTCGTCTTATATATGGGGAAGCATAACCCCTTGACACCGGGCTCCCTGCACCCTACCCCCTTCCCACAACCAAGCTTATTTTCGTAATTTAGATTTTCCATAAAATGCACACTTTTTCTTGCAAATCAATCACAAATAATACAAACACACAAAAAGCATGTACTTATCCTCTGGTGCCGTTTTAAAGGTAGTGGTGCCAACTGGCTGGAGTCTATCTACTCTCTCTCTCTCTCTCTCTCTCTCTCTCTCTCTCTCTCTCCACAAGGCTACTTTTGTTCCATATCACTTAAGGAGCTTTCATGCAAAAAACTGAGAAAATCGGCTCATACTGTAATTAGAAGTCACTCCCTGGAGGAAAAATATGTGATCCTGATAATATTATATTTGATCACAAATGTCTAATCGTCTAATCGTCTAATCGGCTTGTAACTGCCTGTAACTGTCTTAAAACTGCGACAACTATCGAACTAAACATTGAATAAAGCTTGAGCAGTAGTCGGTAGACATACTTATTGTAACATGAGTCTACCACTGCTGTGTGCGGCAACCATCTGTTGGAAATTCCGGCGCAGTCGGAAAAGCACTACATCCATGCCTTAGCGCGCTGGGTGGCTTGTCGATGATCCAGTGGTCACTCAGTCACTCAGTGGATGACTATTTCTCCACATAGTAGGATGTACGGTTGCAGCCAGCTATTCCTTCCCTCCCTGTTATAGCAAGCCTGTAGGTATAACATTGTCGTACATATGCCATAAATGTATGCAGTACTGGCTGCTAGCAGATGCTATTCAGTCATATTATGTCGGCATTATGTTCCGAAATTGTGTGTAACGATGCCATGGTTGCAGGTTAGGGTTACCAGGGTGGGAAGGAAAACACGGCCGCAACTGTACATTGGTGTGCTCCTGATGACCAGCGTGTCGTGATATCGAGCAATGAATTACTCTGATCTTGGAAGAAAATTTTAAATCATTATTATAACTACCAATAATGATATTTATCAAAAAGTTACTTTGATATATTAAGTTTTTACACTCCACATACCAGGCACTTGTTGATGAGTATTTGATTCATTAATAATGGAATATTTCTAATACCAAACACAATGTTTAATAATCATTGTATCCAGCATATGAACATAAGCATCCAGGTATGCAGAGTGAATTGAAGCTAATATATCAAAGTAATGTTCTGATGAGTATTATTATCAATTGTGTTATGTGACGTGTTCAAAGTTCAACTGCTTGTCCTTTGATCACGTGCAACTAATGTGGGGTTCTTTTCTAGACTGGGTCTAGTACACGCAACTAGTGGAATAGGGCACAAAAACTCTGGTCAACCAACCTTACACGTATACTATCTTAAATTCATACGACACTGAGTATAATGTAAATACAATATTGACACAATACACTAAACAGATTTCAGTCACTATCAGGACAGGAGGACTCCAACGGGGGCTACTGAAGTCTTGGGCTGCCTACAGGTGTCGGCCAGGTGTGGGAGGGGTCCCGTCAGGCGTTCCTTCTCTCAGGGGGCACAGGACTACTGCCAGGGACTGAGTCGTCCTTTGATCACGTGCAACTAATGTGTGGTTCTTTTCTAGACCTGGTCTAGTACACACAACTAGAGGAACAGGGCACAAAAACTCTGGTCAACCAACCTTACACGTATATTACCTTAAATTCATACAACACTGAGTACAATGTGAATACAATATTAACACAAAACACTATACAGGTTTCAGTCACTATCAGGACAGGAGGACTTCGACAGGGGCTACTGAAGTCTCAGGCTGCCTACAGGTGTCAGCCAGGTGAGGGAGGGGTCCCATCAGGCGTGCTTTCCCTCAGGGGGCACGGGACTACTGCCAGGGGCCGAGTTGTCCGAAGTGAGCTGCTGGGCAGAGTGGAGAGGGGCCCTTCCCTGGCAGGGCTTCGGTGGAGTGTTCGGTCTTCGGGACTGTGGCTGAAAAGGGAGAGTAAGTGCGCTTGCCTGCGCCCACTCTGAGAAGTAGTTCGCCATCCAATGGGACTGGGGAGGCCATGCCCCAGGGTCCTGAGGACGCCCCTAGGAGTATGAGGGCTGTGGTCAATCTTGGGTCACACTGCCATCAGGGGCTGCCTGTGAGGTCCCTTCCTTCAGGAGTCCGACAGTGGGTGGTCTCATTTGGGCACTGGCTGCACTGCACAGGTCCCCGGGCTCATGATGGAGCCTCACCAGACCTCCTTTAGGCGTAACTCCTCCTGGGGGCTGCCTCTTTGGGAGGAGAGGGAGGGATGTCCTGCTCGGCCTCCAGAGTGATGGGCCAAGCAAGGAACGCCCTCCATGGGGAAAGTCACAGGGGTAGGGGGCGAGGGACAGGTGGTGACCATACCCTCCCTGGCACAGCTGGTGGCCGTCACTGTGGTCCCTTGGTAGGCAGGTACAGAGCGGTTGGTGGCCATCTCCTTCCTGCTGGTGCTGCTAGTGGCCGTCACTGAGGTCCTGTCCCCTGTGAGGACTGTGAGCGAGGTGCGGCTAGTGGCTCTCACTTGCCTGCTGGTGCGGCTAGTGGCTGTCACCAAAGTCCTGCACCCAGAAGTGACTGCAGATGAAGAGCAGCCGGTGACTGATTCTTCTCCAGTGCAGCTAGTGGCCGTCACTTGGCTGTGCGAAGGGGAGGATGCAGCAGTAGAGAAGTCAGTAGCCATCTCTTGCCTAGGTCGGCTAGTGGCCGTCACTTGGGTGCTGTCTAGGGCTGTAGTGTAAGCCCCACCCCGAACCTGTTGCATGTTGGTCCAGCTGGAGAGTAACATGCTGGGGCTGTGGGGTTGGAGTTGGCTTGTCTGAGGGTAAGAGGGACACAAGGTAGTGGGGGACATAGGCCCATCTGGGGTGGGTGTCACATCCTCGTTGCTCCTCTGTGGGGTGGGTGTTGCACCATCCCTCTCGTGGTGTTCTGTCAGGGTGGGCATTTCAAATAGCTATAATAAAGCCTTGCTTATCAGTGTGTTCCATTCCCAGGTCATTCCTATGACAGGAAGCAGTTCAAAAGTACTATGTGGCTTCTGGGCAAGCCCGAGGAAGATATACTGGGTGCTCGCCTGCCAACTAATGCTGATGTTCTCAGGAACTTGACATTTTACCATCATAATGGTCTTTCATTCAGTCGCAGCTCTAAAAGAGTACCATTGAGAAGGTAATGGTGATCTAGGATAAACTGCGCATCTGGACCCAGAGGGTAGACTTTGGTATTCATAAACTCCAGAAGCTTCACAGACACTACTGTGTATCAAAGAACAACAGATCGTTACCAAAACCAGAGTACTGAGTCAAAGAGCTAAACTTCAAGAAAAAACTCACAGAACTGACATTTCTCAAAAGGATGTTTTGCTCATTATGACAAACAAAGAGGATAAGCAGTTCTGATAACAAAAGAATCCCTCCAGTGGGAGAATGTGCGGGGTGGACAGAATCTTGGCAAACAAGGAGGCTCATAAGCGTCATAGAAGTGATCAAGCCAGTGCTCAAAAAGAAAAATACAAGCTCATTGCACAGCACATGGAAATGACTGTACCATCCAGTTCTGTTGACACTGAAGCCTGTACTGCTTCCTCATCAGCAGAGCCTGAGGATGAATTTCAAGGGCCATTGATGTCCACACAAATTAAACAGCAAAGTAACGCTAAGAAAACCATTGTAACTAAGGAAGTAGCTGCCACACTTGATCCTGTCAAACTGCCTAATTGTTCAGCCATGCTCATCGTGGGCACTGTTGCACAAGTGCTTGGTCATAACCTGGAGTCTGTAGTACTGTCTCGAAATACTATACAGTGAACACGAGCTACCACTTGTGCAGAAGCAACTGATCGATGGGCTGCTTGCACACCAGACATTCACTTCTCCTACACTGGGATGGTAAATTGCTCCAGATATCACTGGAAACAGTAAACCCACCAGTGGACTGAGTTGCCATTTTGGTGACTGGCAGTGAGACTGAGCAACTTCTTGAGGTTCCCAAGATAAACTGCAGCACTGGGAAAGTGCAGTGCAATGCATGCATCAAACATTGGATGAATGGAATCTAAAACCAATGATTCAGGGGCTTGTTTTTGATACAACAGCAGCTAACACAGGCCTAAAGATGGGAGCATGTGGTCTACTCGAAAAAGCTTTGGACAAAGTGCTCATCTGGATCGCCTATCATCATCATGTGTCTTAGCTGATGCTGTCTGCTGTCTTCAGTGTTTCTCTGGGATCAAGCAGTGGACCTGAAGTGGGAATCTTCGATTGCTTCCAAAAACTTTGGCCAGATATCAGTAAAACTGATTCATATTCTGCTGGAGAAGACTTGTTTTTTGGGATGCCCGATGGTCTATGCAAAGAAATGATTTTGCTCTGCACTGATGCCATTAACAGCCAGCTCCCAAGAGATGATTATAGAGAGATACTACAGCTGTCTTGTATGTTCTTGAGGTATTCTCCAGGTGATAAGCAGACAGTTCGTGCTCCAGGCGCTGTGCGCAGTGCGCACTGGATGGCAAAAGCAACATACTCGCTGAAGATTTTCTATTCAGGAAGCAAATGAACTTGACAGTGAGGGAGACAGCTTGTGTGTTTGTCTCGCCCATATACACGCATTATTGGCATGAGTCACCACATCCGGAGAACAACATGAAGCTGATTTCTCTGCTCCACAAGTATCCTGATTCCATTGTGACTCAGGCAGCTGCTAAGTCGCCATTTGTGGTACTTCTTTGAGCATCTGGCACCACTCTCTTTTTTGATCATTGTGTTGACAACGCCATGAAAGCAGCTATGATGGAAAACCTTGACCGTCTTCCTCGTTGGAAACTGGCACGACGTTTCGATGATGATATGTTCGACTACCAAGCTTCACTGACAATTTACATCATCAGACATTCACTGAAGTTCTTCAACCTACTCTCTGTGACAGGACAAGATGATGCCAGGGCATTCATGGCGCAATCACCCAACCTTTGGCTGACAGACCCCAGGTATATGTCGCTACTGGCCGAGTGGATACAATTCAAGGTTGTCAACGACTGTACTGAGAGAGGTGCATCTCTCATCCAGTCGTACTACGAGAGACAAAACTCAGAAGCAGTACATACTGCAGCTCTTCGCTGACCACTGGAAAAGACTGCCAGTTCCTATAAAAGCTGCTTTGATGAAGACAAAGTGATGCATTATTCTTATATTTAGTGTTTTAAGTGTGTTCTTCTAGCACTTAGATAAAGAATGTCTGTGCTTGGAAAGACTGAAAATACATATTTCCTTTTTTTTTTTTTTTGAAAATCCGTCCATGTAGTGTTTTCAGTTCATTTTTTGGAATTACGGCATCGGGAGTCTATATCTATTGCCAGACGCCTTAATCCTGTAAGGGATGGCCACAAACAAATCGCCTCCATGTCACCCTGTCCCCTGCCATTTCACTGTTTTCCCTTCAGCTCACACCTACCTCTTGTATACCTCTCATATATCTCAGAAAGAAGCCACCTCTCATATACCTCAGAAAGAAACCACCTCTCAAATACTGCAAAAAGAAACCACCTCCCACATACATCAAAAAGAAACCAACTCTCATATACCTCAAAAAGAAACCAAAGTTTTTAAATAGCAAACACACTGGTCTTCAAGATCCTTCATTTTTCAACTTGCAACAAATCGCCACGTGCACTAAACATGCAGTCACTCCAGCACGTGTATCTCGATGGCTAAGTGATGCGGTGTGGTGTGGTAAGTGTTAGACTGAACCTTAAAGTTGCCAATACACAATGTTTCTGTCACAATTACACAACATCGGCTGGCTGATGAGCTGTTTTAAAAGTTTGGTTTCATTTTGGACACACCTTGTAAATCTATCTATCTAACTATCGCCAGATGCCTTAATCCCGTAAGGGGTGGCCACAAACGAATCACCAACATGTCACCCTGTCCCTTGCCACTTTACTGCCCTCCCCCCAGGTCACACACCCCTCCCTCATATACTGTTCAGTAATACCTCGATATACAATGCCCCTACAGTCGTTCTATTTTATGAAGGCAGTTTGGGTGGGGTGATCTGGGACCTCACACTGTTAGCTATGTTGCCACATCGCCGCCGACAAACGTGTAATTATTTGTGGTCACCTCTCTCTATCTCTCCCACTCTCCTATTTTAAGCTAGTAACTGCTTATAAATGAATTTTAAACACTCTGTATTGATGTAATTCAGTAAAAAAAGCTATAGTATAGTATAAATCTCAAGACTTGTCAGAGTTGCTTTTGCGACTTTGTCAGGTGGTGACACCAGGGATAGCCCTACATGAGCGGGTCATACTCGGTCAGTCTCCCGCCATGGAAGCTATAGAAAAAAGAAAAAAAAAACGCATCTATAGACTTTTACCTCAGGGGTGGTGTGTTAAAAAAGTCGAAAAAAGGGAAAAAATAAAGAAAATACAATTAGTAGTAGTTAATAAATGAAAGAGAGAGAGAGAGAGAGAGAGAGAGAGAGAGAGCACGTGTGTGACGACGCTGTGGCAAAAGAGCTAACAGAGTGAGGTCCCACAGCGTCCCACCCAAACTGCCTTCATAAAATAGAACGACTGTAGATGCGATACCCAAACTTAATGATGGGGGTAGAAATACCACCATATCCCACCTAACGATGGCCAAACCCTGGTTTAATGATGGGGTTTGATTTTTCTTACCGATTTTGATGATATTTTATACCAAAATTGTGTTTTGGTTAATTTATAAACTGTTTTTAGACTCAAATTAATGTGTTCTAGCCACGGGTGAGGTGAACATTGTCATTTTGGGGTACAGTTTACCAAGCTTGATTTTTTCAGACTCATATTCGACGATATTCAGATCTGATTTGTTGGTTTTAGTGAGTTATTTACAGGTGTTAGGCTTAGGTTGGCTTCCTTGACAGCTGTTAGGCCATTTAGATTGGTTTTAAACTTGTTTTGGGGCTCATCTGGGTGGGTTTTGGACTTGGTTTGGGGGGAAACCCAAGGCTGGTAAAAGTTCCACGTTGAAATACATGTGAAAACCACCCCGATATATGATACCCCGCCCAACGATAGGGTTTTACCTAACCAATTAGATCGTTAAACCGGGGTATACCTGTACTTGTAAATGCTTTAGGAAATTACATGATCCATTAGGAGTGACCTCTAAAATATGTGCATTTCATCAAATTTTTCACATAGTGCCCTCAGTGATGATATGGACCATATATAGCCTCATGGAAGTGAACAGTTTCTACTCTGTTTTATTTGAGGGGCCACCCTGTATATATATTTATATACTGTACTGTATATATATTTATATACTGTATATATATATATATATATATATATATATATATATATATATATATATATATATATATATATATTTATATATATATATGCAGAGACTTCACTTCACCATGAAGATATGTATACAAACTAACCACAGGAGAAATGAAAGGAGCGACAGTGAGTACTTTCTTATATTACATCTTCAGACAGAGTGAAACAGAAACGTAAAGGGTAGAGGTCTTTTATGCACACCCGCAGCAGGTAGTGGCACACAGAACAATGGATGACCTGAGTTTTTACCTGCAGCTTAACTTATGGTAACCTGCAGCAGGGAGTGGAACACAACAAAGGATGAGCTGAATCTAAAAATGCATGTGACAAAGGAGAAGGGATTAGGAGGGGAGGAAAGGGGAGTGGGAGGGAGGGGGAAGGGGGAGGGGAGGAGGGGAAGGGGGAAGGGGAGAGGGGGAAGGGAGGAGGGGATAAATACTGCTGCTTAACTTAAGACCTAGAGGATTAATGCTTGGTGTGTCCCACACAGGTGTGACTACACCACCAGGAGATGACTGGGAACAATCACGTGTTAGTCTGGGGGATACTGCTTTAATATTAATTCAGTTAACAATTTATCACACTTAAAATGACCATAGCTCATGTTTACATTCTTTTCATATGTGCCAGAAATTAGACAAGATTCTATTACATTTCTTTCATCTAAGCTTTTCGATCTTGCTAGAATCTTGGAGCCTGTCCAGTCAATATCGTGATCACTGGATGCTTTGTGCGGAAATAAACCACTACTCTGTTGGGCTGTCCTTACGCTGTATTATGTTGTGAGATTCTAGTTTCCAAATCTTTTCCAGATTGTCCTATGTAAAATTTGTTAGAGCTTTTACACGGGATTTTGTAAACATCGCATGAATTACTGAAAGGGCTGTTCTTGATGAGGTTTTTTTTTATGGTGTTCTCATATTTGAATACTGCTTGTACATTGAGTTTCCTCAGTATGTGAACAACATCAAGAAAATTTTCATGGAAGGGAAGGACAAGGGTTCTTTGAATGTTCTGGCGATCTGGCTTATTAGTTTTCCCTTCAAGGAATCGTTTCTTGGCTGTATTGTGGCACTGAGTTAGTATGCTTTGTGGATATTTTA
Source organism: Coenobita brevimanus (assembly GCF_032717465.1). Taxonomy (NCBI): domain Eukaryota; kingdom Metazoa; phylum Arthropoda; class Malacostraca; order Decapoda; family Coenobitidae; genus Coenobita; species Coenobita brevimanus. The sequence goes on from NC_137011.1 coordinate 13,497,743, forward strand.
GCTTCTTTCCAATGCTCTGAATCATTTTCAGTTCATCATCAAAAAATTCTGGGTCTGAAATTCTATATGCTCTTATAGGTACATGGATATGAACACAGATCTTTTTACATTAATATGATGGTTTGAATAGTAATTAACATATGACATAATATTTGTAGGTTTTCTTTATACCTTAGTCTTCAAAACATTTTGGTCCCTGATAACTTTTACATCCAAAAATGGCAATTCATTATCCATTTCCATCTCATGAGTAAACTTAATCGACGGAACTAACGAATTTAATTGCAGGAGAAATTTATCAGTGGGAAGACTGTTAGGCCAGAAGCACAGGATATCATCAACGAATCGGAGCCAAACTATGTTTTGCTCCTTTATGGAGGTCCCATCAGGCCAATTGTAAGTCTGTAGGCTCTACGACATACAAGCTCTCCAAGTGGCTTGTAACACTGTTGTCCCCTGTTGTAGGCACTATATTTGATTCATTTGTACAAAACAATGAGGATTTGGTAAGAAACTTAAAATCTCTAAATGTCATGTACCCCTACAAATTAGTCAGTTTTGATGTTAAATCGTTATTCACAAATGTCCCTGTTGATGATGTTTTAACTTTCCTGCCAAGCATTCTGGGTAGTAACACTGATGGTATTCCCTCTGACAACATTATCAAGCTAATCAAATTGTGCATTGTGAACTCTTCTTTTACCTTTGAAGGTAAATTTTACACACAAAAATTTGGTATGGCCATGGGTAATCCCCTCTCCCCAGTTCTGGCAAATATTTACATGGAATACTTTGAGAAAAATTTACTGACCTCCATAAAGGAGCAAAACATAGTTTGGCTCCGATTCGTTGATGATATCCTGTGCTTCTGGCCTAACAGTCTTCCCATTGATGAATTTCTGCTGCAATTAAATTCGTTAGTTCCGTCGATTACGTTTACTCATAAGATGGAAATGGATAATGAATTGCCATTTTTGGATGTAAAAGTTATCAGGGACCAAAATGTTTCGAAGACTAAGGTATATAGAAAACCTACAAATATTATGTCATATGTTCATTACTATTCAAACCATCATATTAATGTAAAAAGATCTGTGTTCATATCCATGTACCTATAAGAGCATATACAATTTCAGACCCAGAATTTTTTGATGATGAACTAAAAATGATTCAGAGTATTGGAAAGAAGCTAAAATATCCACAAAGCATACTAACTCAGTGCCACAATACAGCCAAGAAACGATTCCTTGAAGGGAAAACTAATAAGCCAGATCGCCAGAACATTCAAAGAACCCTTGTCCTTCCCTTCCATGAAAATTTTCTTGATGTTGTTCACATACTGAGGAAACTCAATGTACAAGTAGCATTCAAATATGAGAACACCATAAAAAAAAACCTCATCAAGAACAGCCCTTTCAGTAATTCAGGCGTTGTTTACAAATCCCGTGTAAAAGCTCTAACAAATTTTACATAGGACAATCTGGAAAAGATTTGGAAACTAGAATCTCACAACATAATACAGCGTAAGGACAGCCCAACAGAGTAGTGGTTTATTTCCGCACAAAGCATCCAGTGATCCCCATATTGACTGGACAGGCTCCAAGATTCTAGCAAGATCAAAAAGCTTAAATGAAAGAAATGTAATAGAATCTTGTCTAATTTCTGGCACATATGAAAAGAATGTAAACATGAGCTATGGTCATTTTAAGTGTGATAAATTGTTAACTGAATTAATTTTAAAGCAGTATCCCCCAGACTAACACGTGATTGTTCCCAGTCATCTCCTGGTGGTGTAGTCACACCTGTGTGGGACACACCAAGCATTAATCCTCTAGGTCTTAAGTTAAGCAGCAGTATTTATCCCCTCCTCCCTTCCCCCTCTCCCCTTCCCCCTTCCCCTCCTCCCCTCCCCCTTCCCCCTCCCTCCCACTCCCCTTTCCTCCCCTCCTAATCCCTTCTCCTTTGTCACATGCATTTTTAGATTCAGCTCATCCTTTGTTGTGTTCCACTCCCTGCTGCAGGTGACCATAAGTTAAGCTGCAGGTAAAAACTCAGGTCATCCATTGTTCTGTGTACCACTACCTGCTGCGGGTGTGCATAAAAGACCTCTACCCTTTACGTTTCTGTTTCACTCTGTCTGAAGATGTAATATACGAAAGTACTCACTGTCGCTCCTTTCATTTCTCCTGTGGTTAGTTTGCATATATATATATATATATATATATATATATATATATATATATATATATATATATATATATATATTGCCAGACGCCTCATTCCCGTTTCGGGTGGCCACAAACAAATCGCCTCCAAGTCGTCCTGTCCCCCGCCATTTCACTGCCCTGCTCCCAACTCACACCCCCCTCTCTCATATACCTCTCCACCCCATCCCTCCATCTCATCCTCGGCCTCCCCCTCCCTCTTCCCCCCTCCACCTCACTCACATACACTCTCTTCGTCAGTCTTTCACCCTCCATCCTCTCCACATGGCCAAACCACCTCAGTGTGTTCCTCATAACGCTTCCTATCACACCCACATCCACACCACAACGCTCCTTTATATCCTCATTCGTCAGCCTGTCTCTCCACGTGACTCCACAGGCTCCTCTTAAATAACTCATTTCCACTGCTCTCACTCTTGACTTGTGTCCTTCCAACAATGTCCAAGCTTCACTTCCGTAAGTTAGAGTTGGTATCACAATACTGTCACGTAGAAACTTTTTCACTTCCATGCTCACTTCCCTGTTTCTTATCACTGCTTTCAAAGAACCAGCAACCTTTCTTCTCTGCTGTACCCTTTCAAGCACTTTATCCTCCAATCCTCCATCCTTACTCATCACACTACCCAAATACTTAAACGTACACACATTTTCCAATTCCTCACCATCCAACCTCGCTGTACATTCACTGACTTCACCTCTCTCAAAGACCATCACTTTACTCATCCCTACATTCACCTTTAGGCTCCGTTTCTTACACACTCTCTCAAACTCATCCACCAAGCCTTGCAGCTCCCCTTCGTCTTCACTCAACAACACAGTATCATCTGCAAACAACAGTACAGGGAGTTTCCAAACACTATCCTCTCTCACCAGGGCCACTCCAACATCCACTACCCTACCTTGTACCTCTTTTATTACCCCATCCATGTACAGATTGAACAACCATGGAGACATGACACATCCCTGTTTCAAACCAACTTTCAAAGAGAAAAATTCACTTAGTTCACCATCCACACGCACTGCAGCCTTCACACCATCGTACATACTTTTCACAGCATTCAACAACTTCCCATCTACTCCATATATTCTTAACACTTTCCACAATCCTTGTCTGTCCACCCTGTCATATGCTTTCTCCAAATCCATGAAAGCCGCATACAACTTCTTTCCCTTCTCTAGAAACTTTTCCACTAAAGATCTAAGAATGAATATCTGATCTGCACAACCTCTTCCCTTCCTAAAGCCTCCCTGTTCTTCTCCAACTAATTTCTCTGTTCTTTCTCTAACTCTGTCTATAAGTATCCTACCATACACTTTTCCTATTATACTAAGAAGACAAATGCCCCTATGATTACCACACACTTCTTTTTCCCCTTTTCCTTTGTACAGGGTAATAATTATACCTGACTTCCAATCCTCCGGGACTCTACCTTCCTCCCAGGCCAATCTGCACATCTTCCACATCCATTCTACCACTATCTCTCCCCCATGCTTCAGCATTTCACCACACACTCCATCAATTCCTGGGGCTTTCCCCGATTTAACTTTCTTCATTGCTTCCACAACTTCTATCCTACTGATTTCTTCCTGTCTTCTCACCTCCCTCCTTCTCCCAGCCATTCTCCAGCCACTCATACTCGCACTACTTCCAACCTCTACGTTCAACAATTCCTTAAAGTGTTCTCTCCATATATATATATATATATATATATATACATATATATATATATATATATATATATATATATATATATATATATATATATATATATATACATATATATTCCATCCATCCATGCATCATCCAATCCTACATTGCCTCATGAGGAGCGTAGGAGCCCGGGGCTTGGCAGTTGGTCCCGACAATTAAGATGAGAGAGACCAACCTCACTCATCCCGAGTGGCATTACATGAGCAATCAACCCCAACCTTTCCTTGGATATAAACCTTCATCTGCTCAATCCGATTGGAGCGCAATAATTACCCACTAAACCATCAGGCGCCAAAATTTGGTTATATGGTTACCACCCAGCATAGTAAATGGTTTCCTGGTGCACAGGAAACCATTTGGCTTGTCACTCAGTGTAGAGTCACCCACAGGCTGAAGGAAGTGGAAAGAATGAAGGAAAGAAAGACAGAAGAAGGAGTGTATAGTCACCCGTTGGCAGAAGGACAAGGAAAGAATGAAGGAAAGAAAGACAGAAGAGAATGGAAGGAAAGAAGGATGAAGAGGAAACGGCAGACACCCGAGAGCAGCACTACATCGAGTGAGTGGATGGTGAGCACCCCCACCTACCAAAAAAATATATACAGGTATATATATATATATATATATATATTACTACGACAGTTGGCTGGTGTATTTCTCTACTAACTGTGGCTGACTGCTGTCAGTACGTCTGTACTCTGTCCCTCCTGGCGCCTCTCCCCCACCCTACTCTCTCCCTACCTGCCTCTCTCTCTCCTCCTACTCTCCACCTCCTTCCCAGCTAGCCTCTCCTCGCACCCTCATGTGCACGAGAGAGACCTCCGCACCACGCACAGTGAGTTTGGCGTGCTTTTAAGTTTAAACATGCCTGGGAAATATTAAAACATCCTCAGCTGTGAACCATTGTCCATCGATCACACGTCCTCAGACGTGAACCGGTGTCAGGGGGTTAATAATACAATACTTACCAAAATACAGTAATATGCTTCATCGTATATATGGTGAAGCTTAACAATAACATTAACTAGAACTTTGTAACTGTCCTGTGGACAGTCACTAGTCTCCATCTACTGTTTCTTACAATGACCTTGACCCCACTGGGGAGATTTGGAACTTTTTGCTATCAGCAATGGCCCATGCCAGGACACACAACCTGGGCCCTTCAGATTCTTTGTGCAGTCCCCGGTTCTCCTGGAATCATCATGAGACTTTGAGGCCAAAATAATAATAATAATAATAGTATAATAATAATAATAGTAGTAATAATAATAATAATAATAATAATAGTATAATAATAATAATAATAATAATAATAATACCAGCAAAAACAATAGTTTCCACCTATATAGTAGGTGTAGACTAATAATACCAGCAAAAACAATAGTCTCCACCTATGTAGTAGGTGGAGACTAATAATACCAGCAAAAACAATAGTCTCCACCTGTGTAGTAGGTGGAGACTAATGATACCAGCAAAAATAATAGTCTCCACCTATGTAGTAGGTGGAGACTGAATATAAAATGAAATAAACTTAGGAATTGGTCTGCCAATTTTTATCTTCAGATTCCTTGTGCAGTTCGGATTGAAATCTCCAGTAGACACAACCAACTTATGTCGTTCACTTGTAACACTGCTTATGACTCTTTCTGCCATGCTCTTCCACTGTGCATAAAGGATTTGGAATGTCTCTCTATCAGCAATGGTTCATGTCAGGACACATAACCTGAACCCTTCAGATTCCTTCCGCAGTCTCTGGTTCTGGAATCGTCGCGATACTGTGAGGCTGGAATAATCATATTATCAGCAAAAATAATAGTCTCCACCTATGTAGTACATGGAGACTAATAACAACTAGTAGCAGTAGTAGTAGTAATGATAAACAGGACAGAACATTCCACTGTTGTATCATAATGCAACAAAAAAATAAAAACTATGGTATAACAGCGCACAACACTTTGCAGACACGATTGTAAATCAGTATGGGGGGTGAGAGAGAGAGGGGGGGGAGAGGAGGGTATAGGAAAAGTGAAAGGGACAGAGTGAAGGGAAGTGTAACAATGTATGGTACAGGTCAGATGATAGCAGTGAGGCTGTGGTGGAGAGAATGTTGGAAGCTGTGGTAGTTCTGGTAGTTGTGGCTAGGTATGACAGGGGTGGTAGTTATAGCTGGTGTATGGTTGTCTTATTGATGGTATGAGTGTTGTGGTGGTAGCTGTATTTGTTGGAAAGTGTTATAGTTGTGATAATGGTGATATGAGTATGGTAGTGATGGTTAAAATGGCTGAAAAGTGTAGTAGTGGTGGATGTAATGGTTGGGTTGTGTGGTAGTTGTGGTAGTGGTGTATGGTGACGATTATAATAATGGCTGCAGTTGGATTGTATTACTGACACGAATAATAATAATAATAATAATAATAATAATAAAAATAATAATAATAATAATAACAAAAAAAAAAAATAATAAATAACTAGAACGCTGTAACTGTCCTGCGGACAGTCACTGGTCTCTGCCTACTATAATTATACTTCTTATTGACCTAGACCCCACTGGGGAGATATGAATTTATTTTTCTTCTTTCAGCAATGTTCCATCCAGGACACATTCCTGGTCCCTTCAGATTCCTTGCCCAGTCTCCGGTTCTCCTGGAATCACGGGAGACTCTGAGGCCGGAAAAACAATAATTATTTTTATAGAGTAGCCACAATGGTGGTGAACAGACAAGGACAAAAGGTTAAAAAAATGTTGGGGTTACCACCACCAAGCCAGAAGGAAGGAGGGGGACGGGTTGAATCAGTTGGTGAGGAAGTGAATTTTGGGCTTAACCCAACATGCATGGGCAGTTGCATTGGGCAGGGGACAACACAAACATACAAGAATGGTGAACAGACAAGCAAAATAAGCTCCCTAAAATTCCCTGAGAATATAATCCGCAACTGTTAGTTTTACATCCGGGTACCTATTTTAGTTCTTGGTATTAAAAGGGCAGGGCAATGGAGACCACGCCTAAAGGTTTCAGGCACAATCTCCTTTGCCCTAGCCTGTTCGCACAGTACCTAGCCACAACAATGAGGAATGTCTAAGTGTTCGAGTGAGCGAAACGAGCGAGAACACCATATTTAATCATAGTTTGGACCCCCGACATATGTACCCAAACGAAAGATTTATCGCATCAGCAAGAAATGGGGGCAGGGGTCGGGAGGAAAACTCTGTAGTACAGTAGCAAACTTTTTTGGATATCTCAGCCAAATTTGAAGTTACAAGAAAGATAGACACCAATTTGGAAATCGCAAAAAATCCTCAATTATTTTCATTTCATAGACGACAACTCGTAATCCCCAGTTGTTTTTCATTTAATCGAGGAAACGATTTTTTATAAAGCAGATTAGCATAACAGCCGGCTGCTCAAGAAGTAACGGTCTAAGGTTGCGTGGGTAGTGCAGCAGTATTTTCCGATGATTGCTGAGAGCAAGCAGGTTTTGCCTTTTCAAAAATAATACCTTCTGTTTGGCCCTAGACCTGAAATAAATACAAGAGGCGTATTTGGTTTAGGAAGTGTGAGGGAATTTTTGTGGTGTAATCTAGTAAGTTCTTTTTAATATTTTCAGGTCAGGAATTCAGAGGAAGATGATGAGCCGCATGAGACAATATTCGCATTGCCTGACTTGCTCGCTCACTTGCTCGAACACGTTCCACACCTGCAGTGTAGCCTTTTTTTTTTTTTTTTTTTTTTTTTGTATAATTTTTTTTTTGATTATCGACCATTGGGGCCAAAGCCCCTGGTCATTAAGGCAAAAATATATATATGTATATACACTGACACTTATATACATATATATACGAACATTGTGGACTGTTTTTTTTTTGTTTTTTTTTTTCCCCTGGCCTATGAACTGCGGACTGTGGACGCCTATTTCATGTTATAAACAAGATCTGAAGACCCTAAGGTAACTTCTTGTGTAACATCAACAAGGAATCTGACAAAGGTGTCGAAGAATGCATGTGTCTGCTTCTGTTTCTTACAATGACCTTGACCCCATAGGGAGATTTGGATTTTTTTTTTTTTCATGTTAGCAATGGACCATGCCAAGACACATAACTTGGGTCCTTTAGATTTCTTGCACAGTGTCCGGTTCTCCTGGAATCGTTGAGAGACTCTGAGACGAGTATACTAATACCAGCGAAAACGTAGGTGGAGGCTAATAATAGCATTGTCGTGTCAATAGCAACACACAGAACCTACAAAGAATAAAATATGGGGACAAGTACATGTAATTCGGTGTAATGGTATTGGGTTCAGTTTTATTGTGATGCATGTGTCCAACTCTGGCCATATACTGTATTCGATAACCCTAAGCCCACCTAATCTCCTCCATGCCACACACTTACAGTACATACAGCATAAAATCGGCGCTGATACCCATTGTCCATAGTGAATACACGCTAGAATAAACGGATCTCATATGCTAATCTGCTGCATATCTATTTATCTACCCATATCATAACCCCCAAGCTCCTATGACACTTCCAGCTCAATTGAATCGTCAGGCGTTAGGTGGAATGGATTAGAACAGCTATGTATTTAGTAAACTGGTCAGGAAGAAGTGGTAAAGAGCTTCTCTAACCAACAAAAATTCAGCCTTCAGGCCAGCATTCCCGTCATTTTACGAGACTTTCCAACATTTCTTCCTTAACCATCTATTTTGCATACTACACCTTGCCATATCCTTGTATGTTGTAAATGTTTAAATGTCTTTTTGTCCACTAATCTTGCATGAATATTGAACAAGAATTAATTTTCAAGTCATTCACAGATCAATGCTAAGGAGCCTCTGTATTAGTAAAATGAGCTTGCTCTAAAACGTATTGGTGCACACTCCATGCAAGACAGTCAAATATCCTATACGATGGCCATTGTAAACTGCCCGATGACTCCATCCCATGCTCGTAAATTTGCTTATTTGGGGATGCATTATATCGCTTGCTTGAGACGTTTCCCGGCCAGTATTCGTATCACATTAAGATTCATATGCTCATAAATTCATTTCCTTGGGACTTGCACGAGCTTCATTACTCATTTAGATTACCATCCCCTCCCTCCTGCACAATACTTTTTGCAGATAATGTATAGTCACCCAGAAAAGAACACCACCTTCTCAACCCACACTCCCTCTTTCTCCCGTGGCTGTTATGATTTGGTATCAATGTAAACTAGAACACTGTAACTGTCCTACAGACAGTCACTAGTATCCACCTACTGTTCCTTAGCGATCATAACCCCATTGGGGAGATTTGGATTTTCTTTTCTCGCAGCAATGGTCCATGCCAGGACACATAACCTGGGCCCTTTAGATTCCTTGGGCAGTCTCTGGTTCTCCTGGAATTTTCGCGAGCCTTTGAGGCCAGAATAATAATAATTAGTTATTTATTTTTATTGTGTAGCCGAAATAAGGAAGCTTCCCTTTGCGGTAAGGTAAGGTATGTATAATATAAAAAAAATCTGAAGGCTCTAAAGTAACTTCTTGTGTAACATCAACAAGGCAGACACAGGTGCCGAAGAAAGCATGTGTCTGCTCCTGTTTCTTACAACGACCATGACCTCATGGAGAAATTTGGATTTTTGTTTCTATCAGCAATGCCCCATGTCAGGACACATAACCTGGACCCTTCAGATTCCTTGTGCGCTCTCCTGGAATCGTTACGAGACTCTCTGGGAGAACAATAATACCAGTGAAAACGTAGGTGGAGACTAATAAGCACACAGACGCAGCACAAACACAGTTAGTGGAACTCTAGACACTGAAAAACTGCACTGACACAGAACTGGCTTCAGTTACAGAGAGAAGGATGGTAGGGAATGGTGGGAAAGCAAGGAGGGTGTGGACTGTCCTAGTATGGTGGGATATTGCTTTGTTTGCTGATGCAGGTGAGTGTGTATAGAATCACAGTATGCTATGCTTACAGACGGCAGACAGAATATTTCCTAATGATTTACCACAGTTACGTTTTTTTTTTTTTCCCACGAAGGTCAATATAATCTGCCACTTTATCCCAACGGCAACACCACCCCCGTCACCTTAGATATATTTTTGTCTGGATAACATCGGACGACATTGCTTGCTTCAGGAAAAACTTGTCTCTGACTCAAGGACGTATTTCACTGTTTAATCAAGACTGGCAATATACAGTATGTCCGTCCTCTGTTATATCCTGGAAACAAACATCAACCTACCCACCAATAATGTACACCCATCTGCCCGCGCTACCCACCTACCATCCAATCCTGCTCACTTCACCCTGCCCACCCCACCCACTCACGCTTTCCACTTCACCCACCGGTCCATCTACCCACTCTAACCTAGCTCACCCGCCCTGCCCACCCGCCTTCCCTGATAACCCACTCACCACCCCACCCACCCATGCTACTTACACCACACCACCCCATCTAACTCGCCTACAGTCCCCGCCCAACCTATCTACTCCCCCACCTCGTCTATCCATTCGTTCATTCCACCCACCGACCCATCCACCCACTTACCCACCAACCTATCCACAACTCACTCACCTACTTTCCCTGTCTTCCCACCTACCCACCTACCCTGGTCACTCATTCATCCCGTGCACCTACCCACTCTACCCTCCCGCTCGCCTACCAGTCCTGTTGACTCAACAGCCCACCTGTTGTATGAAATGGACCAAACTATTAGAGTGGAACTTTAAGGCAGCGAGACTTTTTATGACATCAGTAAGTAATGTCGAATGCTGTGGGATTGAGTACGCATCTCGACTCCGGTACACCAACGTTAGTTTTATGCCGCTTTCGCCTCTGCTCCTACGGAATTACGTTTAACTCGCAGTAGGGCCTTCTTTCCCTTCCCCCTCCACACCATACCCCTCCCACACAGAACCCACCACAGTCTGTAGTGTGTACAGGATTACCAACCTGACCCACTGCATTCATCACTTCTACCATAACTCCTCATAATCATTACTGCTTAAATCGACTGCAGCCAACTAAATCTTATAAACAATCAAATTAGTAGTACTGGCCTTCTCAAGGAGGAGATCTGAATTCTAGCTATACAAAGTAGGAATAGAGCGATATTGGCAGCTGTGGCGGTGCAGTGTTCTAGATCTTGGATTTCTCAGTATCATTCACTTGTGTAAACACTACCCTCAGTAAACTGGATTTAGTCAACATTTCTGTAATAACAATTCATGCGCGAATTTGAAACATAATTAGGCCTACCATCAGAGATTCAACCTTCATTTAAAGTTTTACACGGACAAGGACGACAAAATGCAATGGAAGAGAGCGGCATAAAATAAAGCAGAGACCGATATCCGTGTCTCATTACCCTTTAAATCTGAAGGTATCTCAGCCCTTTCTTACACACATTACAATAATACTGAAGTAAAGCCGTTACACCGAATTTATTATGTCCCTCAGTACACTGTACCTAACACAACAATCAACGGGAAATATTCATATCTGTCACCACGGACAAAACATATTTTTCTTGAATTTCCAAATACAGTTGTTTCCTTAACCCTCTGATTATTGTGTTCATGGATGAATAGTGAATTATATAAATTTTCGTGTTTGAGTGTCATGTAGCCTACTACAGTGAGCTCCACTTGTTTCCATCCCTCTCTCACCATCCCCAAAGTAACCAAATGTAGTGCTTAGCAGTTTAAGGGTTATGCGTAAACCTATCATCACTTGCGCCAAAACTCATCAACCTTTGATTGTGGAGTGCCTAAGGATTAACGGAGGGCCAATGGTGTTTTCAACTATGAGTGCAGATATGTAACATACTTGCTACCGCCTAATGATTTTAACAAGCGTTGGTGATAGTCTTCGAAGTCAAGGAATCGGGTATATTCATGTATGCCCTTCACTGCACGTGGCCTCTCTTGTACATGACTAAAATTATCTGGCAGCATCAAGTTGATTCCATAGTTACGATCTCACTTCATCCACTCACTATTTCGAAAAGACCGGTTATTTTATCGCCCTTGGTCAATTCCAGCGTATAACTGCTTGACAAACACAGGTCATAACCTGTGAACTTACTGATTACATTAATTATGGTCACCATTAAATATTGCTCATCTCTTTCAGAATGCAACCTCCGTCCTCTGGTTCTCCAGTCATCCACAAACATTTCACTTCCTCTTTTCCTCCACTCTCTGTTACGTCGTGCTACCTCACCACCTCAAAGCGTCATACAGACACGTATACCTAATACATTTAGTCCAGTCACTACATTACCACAGAACAAAATTACTTTCACATTGCATGATCATCTGACACGCTTCCATCGCTATGTCATTAACAATGTGAGGATGTAATTTAAAAAATATCGCTTTAAAACATCGGGACGGGGAGTAAGGAGGGAAAAATGACGAAAGCAAGGGATGTAGACACAATGTGAGGAGAAGAGAAGGCGGAAATGCGTGAAAATAAAATTAAGAGGCAAGAATAAGCGTTGCCGAAAAGGCACGGACTCCTGGCCTTCCAATCCTTCCTCGTGGATATCCGAACGACGAAACTGGACGTCGCAGTTCGATGAAGTCCTGAGTCTGGGCAAACTATATACTGAGCACCATCCCATCTGTATGTGTATGTGCGTGTATAAATTGCAAGTCATCCTGCTGGACGGAAGGGGGCAGGGTTGGTGGGTAGGGTTAGTGGTCGTGGTGGCGTAAGTGGATTGGGGTTGGTGGGTGGCTTGCTGGGTTGGGCTGGTGGAGCATGTTGGGTAGATGGTCTGGGTGGGGTGGATGAGGTGAGTGGCTGGACAGAGTAGGTGGCGGGGAAGTTGGGGGTGAGCAGGGAGCGTGGTCGGGGTGAGGTGGGTGGAGTGACTGGCCTGGTGAATCGGTGGCTGAGTGGAGTAGGGTGGGGTTGGGTAGTTGGAGTGGAGTAGGGTGGGGTTGGGTAGTTGGAGTGGAGTAGGGTGGGGTTGGGTAGTTGGAGTGGAGTAGGGTGGGGTTGGGTAGTTGGAGTGGAGTAGGGTGGGGTTGGGTAGTTGAAGTGGAGTAGGGTGGGGTTGGGTAGTTGGGTCGGTATGGTGCTGTCAGCAGGGTGATGTGTTGAGGGTAACTAGGTGGGTGGAGGGGTGAGGATGAATAGGTGGGTTGATGAGCCAGATGGGTGGATGGGCTTGGAGAGGTGGTTGGACTTTGTGTGGGCTGGTGGATGAGTTTCCTCCAGCTGGGTAAGGCAAGATATGTGCTGACGTTGCTAGTGTTATAAAAATCTTAATGCATTCCTACAATGTTTGGAAGGTAACCTCGAGGCAGTCCTCGCTGATATTACACTGCTTCAGAGAATATTCATAAGCTCAATAGCACTGGTATGCATAATGTTTGATTCCAATCATCTTTCCTCTTAGACACTTTGTTATCTCAGCAGTCAACTCTTTGAAATCATTCCTTGTTGTCACCAGCTAAATATTGGCTTTACCTAAAAAAAATAATAATAATAAGTGTTTGTTCCGTACGTAATGATATACAAACCCTGGTCTTCATCATAAACCTCTTCCATCCTAGCTCCATCCTCAACTACAAAACCTGTCTTCTACTCCTGCTCCATCAATACTTCTCTCTCCTCACCTTACAACCAGCCCTTCTAACTCATCACACCCCTGCGACCTAGTTGCTCAGTAGGACCAAGTTAAGAAAGCCAAGGAGTGAGAGTGCTAACTGACAAAATACAATACGCATATTAATGACCATGAGTTTATATTATTCGAGTTAATTACGGAATTAACCTTTGTCTCTCCCTTCCTCCTCATATAAATCTTAACATTCCAAGAAGATACAATGTTAAAACATATCATGATGTGGTATAATAGATAATTTAAAAATTTTCGAGAAAAGTAAGCCTGGTGAGTATGAATTATTTGGTCAGGAAATAACACCAATCGTCCGAAAGCAAGTTCTTGTGTGTAACTTCCCCGTATTTCAGTCACCATAGGAAAGCATCGAAGGTCTATTGCCAAAGATACTGAGATGGTGTGGTTGGTTTTATGGATTCTCATTCTGTATTGTCTACCAAAACACACACACACACACACACACACACACACACACACACACACACACACACACACACACACACACACACACACACACACACACACACACACACACACACACACACACACAGAAAGCGAGAGAGGGATGAAGCAACGTGGTAGTGGGATACATTGCGGAGGTAATGAGGACAGAAAATTTCGTAGTAAAAAAAATCTGGTATGTGCAAATTAAATACCGGCAAACATAGATTTTAAGGAAATGGTATACCCTAGAGAAATATGAAATTCTGAAATGTTGACATCATAACCATCCTCGCTTAGGGGTGAGAATAAAGCAGGTTCTAATGAGGTGAAATATAGGTCAAAAGTGTATAATGGACGCTTATCAGTCTGTTTGTTGTTGCGGGCACTGGCCTTCGCCACCTAAATTAAATAATCGTGTTAATGTACCTGATTATAATAATTAAATCACTTACATCGCGCTAGGTAATAATGTTGACATATGTACTCAACATAATGTCTTGTTATATACGTTATATATACGTTAAGTATCAACAATGGAAGCAGTAAAGTAAATGATGGTTCCAACATAAACTTATGTTAGATTGTAAGATAATAGGAAACATTTGTGAATTTTAAAAAAAATCGCCACTGACAATCCATCTCCCTATCTCAGACGGAGAGAACATGGCCACTGAAAAATGAAAACCACCATTATTACTGCGCTGTAAATAGAGAAATATGATAAAACACGCGTAAGTTTATCATACATTAAGTTTGTGGCAGAGTATGTTCTGGACTGTTTAAACACTTGGATATTAGACATACTTTCATTTCTATCTATCTGTCTATATACCTAGGCTGCTTCCCCCAAGGAAAGGGAGGTAGCCGAGACAGGACGACACATTCCCAATTTACTCATCCACTCAAACACATTCATTCGCATCTTAGCATTTATTTTGGATATTACCAGAACCACATGGCATCGAGAGCTTCAGTCAAGGGTGACGTTCTTTTCCGAGAGTGTGTACAAGAATATATTTTCACGCAAATTCAGAAACGTACGTTAATCAAGAACTGTTAAGAGGTCCTTCCAACCATCAAAAACTCAGCCGTGTGTATTTATCCGTGCCCTTCTTTCTCGCATTTTTTTTTTTTTATCTCGCCTTGGGTCGGATTCACAAACACCCGACCAATCCCCTGTCGCAACTAGGGACTGTGACTGCAGGAAGAACAAGTGACTTGGGTAGGCTCTGCATCTTTCTTTGCTTCTTATTCCTGGAAAAAAAAAAAAAAAGTTACCGCTGGCAACTGAACCTTAAGTTTGTTTTATGAATCTGGACACTTTTTTCCCTTGCTCGTATTCTCGTCAGCTGAAAAGGTTCCCTTGCACATCTTTCTTACCAGAATATTTCGGCATGTGGCACGTCAGAATTTTTCTTTCTTCATTGCTTATACAAGCTATGGATGTATT
>NC_137011.1:13518193-13533193 GCF_032717465.1 Coenobita brevimanus
TGGCACTCACTTGCTGGTCATGCACACACAAAGCAGACTTTACTGGTATTACGGGTTCAATTTTTATGGAAGTGATTCGATGCATAAGACAATGACTACCTGTATGGTGCTGGTCGAGGATGATTATAAGTTTGTTTTGGGGATTTTATGGTCTTTGTAAGGAAGTAAGCTAGAATATGAATGCATATATAAAGATAGACTGATTGATTGATCGATAGATGTAGATAGAAACAAAGATAGATTCAAGCATGCATGTATAGGTACACAGATAGACAGATAAATAGATATAGATACATAGATATATATGTACACACAAAAAAATAAAGACAAAAAAGATTCCCTCCGATGTAAACTTTACGTCACACAACTGAAAAAACAAATGATGCAAAGATTTTTAAGGAATTCCTTGGTAGCAGGAATGAGGTGGTAGTGGTGGGTTGGAGGGATATATGCTAGGTCAGATGGGGGGAGATGTGAGGTCATAGGTTACATGGAAGGGGGTCAAGGTGGTGTGTGTGTGTGTGTGTGTGTGTGTGTGTGTGTTTCTCTCTCCCTCCCCCCCTCTCCCTCTCTCTCTCTCTCTCATACACACAAACACACACACACACACACACACGCACACACGTAGGGTGGCAGGTTAACTGTATGTAAAATACCCACGAGAGAACACAATTTACACATTCCCTGGTGAGTTATGTCTCTCTCTCTCTCTCTCTCTCTCTCTCTCTCTCTCTCTCGCAGTGACTAACATGCTGTCTCATATTTACCCATACACTTTCAGCGTCTCAAGTGATTCCTACTGACATTTTAACCATCACAGAGTCTACACTAATTTGCATTCAATAACTGAGACAGACAGGTAGGCAGATACATTAACACAGACAGACAGGTAGATACAGTGAAAGTCAGATGGATTGATAGATGCATGAATAGATAGACAGATAGGTAGATACATTAATAGAGAGAAAGATACACTTAAAGACAGACAGATTGGTAGATACATCAATAAATAGACAGATAGGTAAATACATTAATAGACAGACAGATAGGTAGATACATTACTAGGCAGACAAAAGGTAGATACAATAATAGACAGGCGGAGAGAGAGAGAGAGAGAGAGAGAGAGAGAGGGGGGGGGAAGAGAGAGAGAGAGAGATTTAAATTCTTAATTGTATCTCATGTTATCTCTAAGGCCTTCCAACTAGGTCTTTTTATTCTATTCTTGTACTTTCAATCCACCTGTGTAGTGCCGGTTATTGCACTCAAGTTTTAAAAATGACTGTCAGGGAGCCTACCACTGCTGTTGTTAAGGTGACCCCCCAGCTCATCTGGAACATTAAACCGGTGGGCTGCAGGCTAATGTTGCCTTTTTTCTTCAGGTCATCATTCTCCCATCGGGGGATAGGGCAGTATTTTAGTGACGTCTACACAACCTGTCAGTTGAGCCGCCGGTTATAATAATGCCACCACATGAAGACGTCCCTCTCCGGAACTAGCCTCCCACTGTAGCACGACAAGGCAATGTTGTCTCACATCGTCACATACTTGTAACGGGGCCGGAAACGGACGCCTTCATCTAGTAACGCCAATACAACCTGGTAGCTCCTATGCACTTTATTAGAAACGTCCCTCAACTCCCTCCCTGTCTACCTAAAAGAGGATGATGAACTTCAGAAGAACAGGGGAACGACTTGCATAAGTAATAATACAGTAGTTACAGTCCCAGGCTCATCTGAATGTGAATCTAGTGAACTTCAGGCTGAAGATGCTCTTCTTCTGCAGTCCACAATCCTTTCGAACGAGAAGGAGACTGAGGAACATTTGTACAAGAAGGCAGCTCCACTGCCCGGCCAGTAAAAATGTTCTTCGTGGTATACTTGGTCATCCAGTCATGTTGGCAACGTCGGATCAAGTTCCGCGAGAAATTACTCGGCACCGTCGCACCTCTGTCATCCTCCCAAACAAAATAATGTATTATGGTAGGTTAACATTAAGTTAAGCCTAAGTTGGTTAGGTATAGGTGGTTTAATGCCAAAACAAGGCTTTTCTGATGATGTTATAGTTTGATTAGCCGAACTGTCTCATTTCTTCCCGAGGGAAGGCGCGACGCTGCCGGATCATTTCTCCCTGAAATCGCGCCGACTTTGCCAGTATGACCAGATGACTAAGTGTACCCGAAGAATAAAAACATACGCCTGGCTATACCAGTGCCACTACATGAAGGCGTTCCTCTGCAACACCACTCAGGCAAATAAAAGATGCTAATGCCATTATTTAGATGGCGTCATTATAATTCTACCCTTGCCCTCTTCACATGATTTATTTAGTTTAAGAGAGACTTTAAGTAATGGAATTAACCTTAAGTAACTCCTTGCATACTGTACTGTATAGTTATCGTTCATTCCTTTTTTGACCATCAGAATACAGGAATCCGTGGCTAGGCTACTCAGTCCTAAGGCGAGGATGACCAATCTGCACGTCCCTGAGCGGCAGTATGTAAGTAATGAACACCATCCACTCCTGGGGTGGAAGCCGTTACAGACCTCATCTGGTTGAAGCGCCGTAACTCTCGAGACCACCAGACATTCATTTGGTTATGGTTACCATCCAATTAGCACACGAAGTAAAGGAATTTGGGAAATCATTTGGTTTGTCATTCATTGCTGAGTCAACTTGAGGGTTGAGTGAGTGGATGATTGGTGCCCCCACCTACCACATACTATCTATCTATCTATCTATAGCCCGACGCCCTAATCCCGCAAAGGGTGGCCGCATACAAAACGCCTCCAAGTCACTCTGTCACCCACCATTTGACTACCCTCCACCCAACTCACCCCCCTCCCTCATATACCTCTCAACTCCATCCCTCCACCTAATCCTCGGTCTACCCCTCCCTCTCCCTCCCTCCACCTCACCTACATACGCCCTCTTAGTCAGTCTTTCATCCTCCATTCTCTCCACATGTCCCAACCACCTCAGTGTATTTCTCCTAATCGTCTCAACCACATCCACATCCACCCCACAACGTTCCTTCACTTCATTCGTCAACTTGTCCCTCCATATCACTCCACATGCTCCTTTCAAGTAGCTCATTTCCACTGCTCTCACTCTTGACTTGTTCCACGCCTCGCTTCCATACGTCAGGGTAGGGATCACAATACAATCATGCAATGACTTCTTAACTTCCATACTCACCTCCCTATTTCTCATCACTGCTTTCAGTAAACCAACAACCTTCCTTCCCTCTTGTACCCCCTCACACACTTCATTCCCCAAAGTTCCATCCTTACTCATCACACTACTCTTATACTTGAATGCACTCACATTCTCCATATCCTCACCATCTACGTACTACAGTTGAATAAAATCTGTGATTAAAATCGTTTGGAATTATCACAAATAAATAGGTATTACGTCATAGGACTGAAGGGGTTATTCTCAGCCAAAGCACTACAGGTTTTCTTAAATCCCACTGGCTGCACCGGATGGTAAGAATGAATATTAAATAAACAAATAAAGTAAACAATAAAAAAGTCGTTGTAATGATAAACACGAATCTGTTGCTGAAGGGGGACGCCTTCACGTGAGGGCACCGATATAACTGGACGATAGAGTTGCCCAAACGCTCTCCAGCTCCTTCCTATCCCCCTAAAAGAAGATGGTTGGCAGTAGGAGAGGGGCAACTTCATCCTACCGTCCACCGGACTCACGTTCGAATGTACCTGGGGTTGCAACTAATGCTACTAACACGAAGCTATTTTGCTTCGTCAGTTTCCTCTCGGTCAAGCAAGGTAATGATGAAACATCATTATCATTATCATCATCATCATCATCCCGACCTCGTTTTCCCATCCAGGGATGGGGTGATGTAGGGTCAAGAAAACAAGGAAAAGAGAAAACACGGCAGAAGGAAAACTGAGTAGTATGCCCAGTAAAATGGACCACACACTCATTCACTCTCCATTCAAACCCTTGGAATCATAATTCCACCTCACAAGTATAACCATCTAAACTTTTTTTTTTCTTTTCCTCTTTTTTTTTTTTTTTTTTTTTTTTTGGTACTGTGAACACAAGAAATTTGGAAGAAAAACGAGAGTGAAATGGCGAGAGGCACACCACTTGGGTATTGGCCTTTGACCCTGAGTGAACGCAATGCTAAGACTGAAAATATACTAAAAATAAAAAAACTCAACGACACGTTTTGAACCACGGGTCATAAAATGCAAGGCATGGCACAGTAGGTGCAAAAGTCCTGTCGGCTCACTCGCTCCTCTGTCCGTGGACTCTGACAATCATCCTAAAAAGTCCGCAGTAACTGACGCTGATTAACTTACATGGCCACTTGGCAGAAGTATTGCTTGTTTCGGGATCGCTATAGATCTTGCTTTCACCAGACGGAAATGGACCAGTCATCGAACTGCATGCCACTACACGAAGTTCAATGAACTTTAGTCATGAGGTAGGAATCGGTCTTCTTAGATACTAGGAAAATCTTCCAGTCTGACCACACTTGTCCACCGACTAAGCTGAAAGACCCTTACCAACTTAACGTAAACACATCGTAAGCAAATTTTCAAAGTTCATAAGAAAACCAGGAAAGATTAGCCAACTTTTGTTAGCGCTTGTACAGCGGGATCCCTTGTCTTCCCTGGTTCCTTCCTCTTACTTATCAAACATTGTGAAACTCTTCCCGACTCTCTACAAACACGGGATGACCTCTGGGTAAATGTCAAAGTCGATGCTTCACACACACACACACACACACACACACACACACACACACACACACACACACAGCTTCCATCAATTTCACTACGTCCATCAGCCTTGACAAACAGAACATTGGGGACATGGAAACTACTACTTTCTGTCATTATATGCATAACCCTCAGTGAGTGATTTTTTGTCATATCCTACTACAACGCTTTCCAGTGAGAACCTTTTCGTTTTGTGTGAATTTAGCTTTAATTGACAACTTACATATAACTCTCTAGTTTTCAAGTTTCTTATTTCCTCCTTTCTCACATTTCTTGCATGAATTTTGCATTATCAGGTATGCGAAGCAAGCAGGATATAATTTTAGGCAACAAACCCTAGACCATTACGCGAGATTCAGCCTTTCTCTGTGTCTGTGAGTCTATGTGCTTTTATTCTTCGGATGCTAATTTTTAAACTCGAATGAAACATTCCAGGTGAGTTCGTTGGGTTACTAGGAAGGTCTTCCACTATATACAAGTTTCCAGCCATAATTCTTAGGCGGGTCAGCCCCTCTCACCAAATTAATAATTCTCGGATATACCGAAAGGAGGGCAAATATGGCTTTAATATCGTAGGACGTGTTGTACAATGGACTCTCCTCCCTAAAGCGATATTTGGGGAGCGTAACATCCCCCCCCATCCATGATTCTTAGGGGATCAGCCTCCTCCCAAAAATAAAAACGATCAGAAATACAGGAAAGCGAGCACATGAATTTCAAGGAAATCGGCATATATATCGCAGGATATGTATGCGATATGCAATTTCCATGTTTTCTCTAAACGAACAGGAAGAAACTGCATATCTACTTTATGTGGTAACTTACATCTCACTCTTTCTATTTAATATATTTTCTGTCCCATCTTCTTCTCCTGGTTAGCTTCTGCACGTTCTGTCATCCTTTCAACAGATAATTTGCCTTTGCTTTCTCTTCTGACCTCTCAACGTTAGCTTCTGTCTCCCCATAGTTTCTCGGTTTAAGCATCTCTCTCATCTTTAATTCCCAGTCTCTAGTTCTTAAATCAGAGAGAATGACAGGAGTTCGTTTTACACACTTTGCTATTTTCTCTCTATCTTCCATTTTCTTTTCTCTTTTAGCGGCTCTCTTCCTTGTCTTCCTCTTGCGCTCTGTTAACTCCTTCAGTCCGAGGATGTAATTTTTATTTTGGTCTAGCCAGTACCAGATAATTATACCTGTAAGTGACCCCATGTACTGTAGTTAAGAGGTTAATGAAAATTAGGTTTACCTTCTCCAGTTCGAAAAGTCTCCCAGGAGCTGAATTAAATCGTCAGGAGACAGCAGCAGCAAACTAGATATACACGGTTATGTTAGCAGCAGTAACTGCAACCTCAGGCCCATCTGCACGGGAACCCTGTGGACTGCAGACTAGTGTTTCCTTTTCCTGCAGTTCACCATCCTTCTCTCAGGGGATAGGGAGGAACCTAGGTGATGTTTGTATAAACGGTCAGTACAGTTACTTGGACTTATCGGTGCCATCGCGTGAAGGCATCCGTCTTTAGCGTCCATCGTGGTGATGAATGAGGAAGGACAAGGTTTCCCTCTGCCTTCCCTATGGGCAACGTAAGTATTTAGACCTTTCATTACTGTGAGGTGGAGCTAGAGAGGGACATCCTCATGTGGTGGTGCTAATATAGGCAAGTGGTGGAGCTGCCCGGTTACTTACAGGTCCTTCAGTTCGCTTCGTATCCCACGAAAGAAGAATAATGGACTAATGAGCGCATATTCAGAAGGCTGAGGCTACAACAAGAACAACTACTACTACTAAGGTGGCTTACTATTTCCCTTTATTCTTAGAACTATCAGACAGTTTCATTCACACATTTTCAACCAAATCAATCCTGAGAGAGAGAGAGAGAGAGAGAGAGAGAGAGAGGAGACATTCGAAAGGGAGTAATTAGACATAGGTTTCACTAAGCCCTTTATTACTGATGATCCTTCCCTAAGTTAAATAAAACTGTCTCAAAGCAGCAAGATTAAAAAGAATGTCATTGCATTTACAGTAGGTACTGGGCTTCTCTTAATTCCTTCACTAGGTTAACGTCTGTTAGAGCTGAGTCTCGATACCTACAGACAATATTATTCAGATCTGGACAGACATCTCGTAAAGATGAGGCTAATGAAGGCAGTGTTATATGTAAACCTTCCACAGTCAGGTTGTTTTCATCTGTCGGAACTGTCACTAACGCAATTTGAATACGAAGTCGTGGTTGGGTGAAGCTCGATGAGCCCAGTTCTGGGGCAGGAATGAGTCCGTGATTACAATAGTTCATTTACTTTAACTTGGCCCATATATTCGTCCTTTTTCAGCTTACAGTATTTCACGTAGTTCAGTGGCAGCAAAAGACAGTACTACGGCTCTACATCATTTCTATAATACCCCTTCATGACTAGCATCATATTCTATACCTCATACCAATTAATCTGGCCAGGCATGTATGGCAACACAGTTCCTGCCGAGATTCTGATTGGCTGGAGGTATTTGTTCGATTTCGTTGTTGCTTAAACCGATACTCTCTTTATTATCAGATGTGTTACTGAGTTTGTCGACAGTACAATCGTCAAAAGCAATAAGAAATCCGTTATATACGTAACAACAATGAAATTTGCGTAGGAAGATAGAAATATGAGTCAACAAAGTATTATAACAGTCCAAGTCAAGGTCGGCATTCGAACAATTCCTTTAAATCTCTGACACTCCGTAATATATCAGAAAATTAAGGAAAACTGCTTAATCTAAGCATTGGTATAACACACATTTAAATTTTAAGATCAGTTCGCACCCTTAAATCGTGCCACAACTCTGAATAATTAAAAATTCTAATGAAAAGACGAGTTCTGCAGGGAGGCAGGGAGAGAGGTTTGAAAAAGTTGCGAAAAGCAAAGTAGGCTAAAGGAAAACTATTTCATTATATCCTCTAGTATCACAGTGCGGACTGATCTTATAATTTAGATGTGTGTTACACCAATGCTTAGATTAAGCAGGTATCCCTAATTTTCAGTTATATTACGGAGTGTCAGAGATTTAAAGGAACTGTTCGAATGCCGACATTGACTTGGACTGTTATAATACTTTGTTGACTTATATTTCTATCTTCCTATGAAAATTTCATTGTTGTTAAGTATTAAAAGGATTTCTTATTGCTTTTGACGATTGTACTGTCGACAAACTCAGTATCACATCTGATAATAAAGAGAGTATCGGTTTAAGCAACAACGAAATCGAACAAACACCTCCAGCCAATCAGAATCTCGGCAGGAACAGTGTTGCCATACATGCCTGGCCAGATTAATTGGTATGAGGTATAGTGTTTACCTCTTGTTATAGCTCAGCATTGAAAACGGAGAGATGGCACTTATAGGCCAAGTTAAAGAGAATCGGGGATCTTTGTCAGGTTACAGCAGACGCACTTTTTACTTTCGTTCATTTATAAAAGCTCAAACATGCGTACATGCATCGGCCTTGGTCATCTAATGGCCGATTTCCACGCTGCTCGATCTCTTGCAGCCTCACTGTCCGGGCCTTTATCCCTAAGATCACACTACAACCTCGTCCCAGGGCTTTTTCGGTCTGCCTCTCTCAACCCTACCCTCAACTTTCACGCCTCTTACCCTTCGCGCCCAGCTGTCATCCTCCATCTTCTCCACATGACCGAACCATCTCGCTTCTTATCACAACATTAATGCATTCGTCACATTCTTCCTCTCAGCTCTTCATCTTTGTTTGTCATTATCATCTTTATACATGTGAGTCTACGAATATTCTCTTCCATTACTGTTTAGGTCTTACTACCGTACACCATTACACTCCTAACACATGCTGCATACAAGAATCCCTTACACGGTGGGAAAGTCCCCTCTGTTTCAGAAGAGGCAACACTACCTCAGTTTCACTCAACCACTCCGTGGCCTAACCACAGAGCTAGCTCCAACCCCAGTTCCAGCATATTATGTCCCCGAAATAACAAAACTCCACACATTCAAGAGACTCTCCAGCAAGGTCAATCCTTTCCCGCCTCTCTCTCTTTCTGCATTCTCTCCCCTGCACACTGCGTACACAAAATCATTATTTCCCAGCGTACCGCTAATACCACTACAGTACATCTCTTATGCACAAATACTGTCACAAATACTGCACAAGATGGAGTTACTTCCCACACTTCTGTGGCAAACTGCGTATGACCGCACTCCCTCGGCTTTAACAGTACCGCCACCAGACCCAGATATCAACGCTTTCGTTTAACCCACGTTTACTTTCAAACTCTTGTACCCCATCCCATCGCCCCACTTCCTCAATCTTTCCTCCGCCACCCTTTCGTTCTCTGCGGTCAACACCAAGCCATCAGCATACAACATCTCCCACGGGAGTTCATTTCAAAAGTGACGTGAGAGAGTTTGAAGCGCCATAATAATGGTGCCCTATAATAATGGGGCCGCATAATAATGGGGCAATGTGGCTGAAAAAGTTTGTACTAAGTGAAAAGAAAATAATATGTAAATAAATAAATGTATATATGGTAACGGCAACAACAAATTATAAACTATGCCCTCGGGGTGAAGTGGTTAAATCTCTTCAATAGCCTTCCCCATTCACAGTCCCATAGAAATTCCAAGATAGCCTCCAACGCCAACCCACACATTTTCACTTTCTCTTCCCCTGACAGTGAGCAGCCCTATACTCTGACAACGGACATATTAGCTCTTATTTCCGTCGTCGGGAGAGAGAAAGAGAGAGAGAGAGAGAGAGAGAGAGAGAGAGCAGTCCATACTCTGACGGTGGACAAATTATTAGCTCTGGCATCTGTCACTAGAGGGTCCTTTTTTTTTCTCTAAGTCTCCTCCTCTGTCCAAATATACTAATGAGAATGGATGGATGGTGGGAAGACTGGGATGCTGGCCGTGTGGTCGTTAGTGAATATTTGGAGATGTCTGGATGCATATTGAACGCTGGAGATTAATGTACGTCAACAGATGCACTATCCGAATACTGAACAACAATATTCTGTTGTAAACTATGTGTAATGACAAAGTAAACACACACACACACACACACACACACACACACACACACACACACACACACACCGCTCGCTGGTGCAGTGGTAACGCTCTCGCCTGCCAACTGGTGGACGGGAGTTCGCGCCTCGCTCAGGTTGCGAAAAGTTTCACTGACGAAGTGGGTGGTTACTGTCCCCCTTGAGCAAGGGGACGGGTGTGTGGGTGTGTGAAGGTCACAGCCTTGCCCTTAGATCGGACTATATGAGCTCTCAGCTCCCTTCCGGGAGGGTAAAAGCTGACGATCGAGACCATCAAGTGATCCTGACCGACCCGGTGAATTACACACACTCTTCACCCAACTCAGTCCTACGAGAGAGAGAGAGAGAGAGAGAGAGAGAGAGAATGTGTGTGTGTGTGTGTGTGTTTATCAGAGTAGGGGGGGGTAGAGACAGGGATTGTAAAGTGTATTAAGACAGATCAGCTGTCTTTTAATTCCTTTTCAATCGGGGACGTATTTTTTATTTATATTCTTTAGTATCCTCAAGCTTTTTTTTTTAACCCATATTTTAGGCGACACAGGATTGTTTCTACCTTAACACTCACTGTGACAACCCTATGATGATAACACACACACACACACACACACACACACACACACACACACACACACACAGTCTCTCTCTCTCTCTCTCTCTCTCTCTCTCTCTCTCTCTCTCTCTCTCTCTCTCTCTCTCTCTCTCTCTCTCTCTCTCTCTCTCTCTCTCTCTCTCTCTCTCTCTCTCTCTCTCTCTCTCTCTCTCTCTCTCTCTCTCTCTCTCTCTCAAAAATATTTCTGATTTGTTGCAAATTTCATGTTACTCATATTTGTGAAGTGTTTGGTACCTTTACTGATAACCATAAAACTATAAGCAAACCATTAAATATAGAGCTTTACTCTTTCACTCTGAAAACGTATTTTATCTTGCATTACTCCAGTCACCCGGCTATATCATTCGCTTTCAAAGATTCAGGATTCTGCGGGCTTAAATGGTGAGTGAATGAGAGTGTGGCCTACTTAACCTTGCATGCTGTTAATAGTTCTCCCTCCATTAGGATTTTCCTATTCTTTCGATCCTTCCTCAGCCCATTCATGGGTGTGATAAAAAGATCGTGTGATGATGATGGTGAAGATGACGATCATGATCATGGTGATGAAAGAGAAACTTCGATATGCAGGTGCTAGATACAACCTTCATTACCTCCTCAGTACTAGAGGTCTGCCGGAAGTTGAATAAAATTATCTGGTGATAGCGAAAATATTATAATGATATAGGGATACGTCACCAGACTGAAGGGAGTACCAACTTTTTGTATCTCCTTTTTCTGATCGATGATGCTTATTTCTTACGCAAAGATACTCAGGGTAGAGCGAGGCAGGTCTCCGTCGTAAATATCGGAACTGAGTAGTCTAGCCCGAGACCCCTATGCCCCTACTGGAGCAAGAAAGGATTGGATGATAATACACAGATATATAGAATCTTATACTTTCACGTCTAAATCTATATGGATGATATGTTAATGTCCTATTGGAATCACTTGATAATATGAAGGTTTGGAAAATACGCAGACAATGAGGAAATGCAGCACAAGAGAGAGAGAGAGAGAGAGCAAAGAATCAAACTGACGTTGACGAAGGATTTACATGAATAACAAAGAAACGAGGCGGTTGGGTTGAATTATGCATGAAGAGAATTGGAATAAGCAACACTGGGAGGCATTCGGAATGAAAAGGTATGCTGCGTGTCCAGGGAAAAATGTTAAAAGTTTTAGGTGCTTGTTCTTGCGCTAAATTGGAATTGTAAATATTTCTTCAACCCTGGTCCAATTATCATCTATTGCTGAGTTACAATTGCTGATGACCTTATGAGTAAAACATCAGAAAGTTCTCCTTGGGGTAATTCTGAGTAAAATGTGCCATAGTAGCATTAGTCTAAGTCTCAACTGTTACGGAGCTGCAGTTACAGGTGATCCTAGAGGTGAATTATGAGGGAAAACATTGTCGCCCATAAGATCATCAGAGGTACAAACTGGTAAGGAAGAAATGGGAAAAAAGTGGAGAAATGTATATTTAAAAAAAAATGAGGAAGGAATCGAGGAAACACAAGGAGGAAAGGATCGTATAAACAGTGGAGAATACATGATGAGAAAATAGAAATAACGGAGGGGACGGGGAAGTGAATACATGAGAAGTAACAGAAAGAAACGGAGATCAAGAAGTGACAAACAAATCTGCTAGAGAAAAGTGAAGGATAGGTAGAAAAAAAAAACACGTAAAAGCTGGTCATTAGTAAAAAATAATGTAGGAATTATAGTGAAAGAAACACTTCCTTTTTTTTTTTCTCTCTCTCTCTCTGGTTATGTTCCCACGAGAGGCTCATTAATGCAGGCTGCTCCCCACCTTTTTAACTCCTTCCTTCCCCTCGCCTTTCCCCCCTTCCCCCTTCATTCCGCCCCTTCCCCATGCTTTCCCCCTTCTCTCTCCTCTCTCTTCTCTCCCTACACTCCTTATCTCTTTCCTTCGCTTCTCTCTCCCGTTATGTTCTTCCTCCTTGCTTCTACTTCTCCTTCAAATTCAGATTTTCAACGTCACTTTAGAGCAGTGGTTCTTAACCTTTTTTCTTGGCGACCCAAAATCCATAAGATGGTCTATATGGCGACCCAAACCCTCGTAAACTTACTCTGCACCAGAACTGAAACAAACATATGTGTCATACCATGTGACTAAAACCAAAGTAATATTTCAATATTTTATTGATGTCATAATAAATAAATTTCATTTTTATTATATGTACTTCCTAAGAACTAAAATATCAACACATTTTGGCAGGAAAAAAATAAATCAAAGATCAGAAAATCAAAATAATTCATTCATGTTCATGATACACCTATTTACTCTGACCATTAAGGAGAGAGTAACTATTTTGGATGTTGTCTGAGACATAAAGTACTATAATCAGTGAGATCCCTGGCACTGAAAAGTTTCAATCAGCTTCTCAAACCGGGGTAATTTAGATGACAGACTGCATCTTAGGTCATGCTCTGGTTGTAGACGGTATCTGTACTTTGTGAGTGCAGAAAATCCTGTCTCACACAGATGCGTTGTAGCAAAGGAAATGAGTGCTTTCAGAGCTTCACCTCCAAGAATTTTCTTTTCTTTGTAAACTCTGATCCAGAATGAGCTCAGTGATTCGTTTTGTTTCCTGAAATCATAACGAAGTGTTTCATCATTCTGAACCTCGATGAGCTGCTCCTGGAGGTACCTGATGTTCGAAATCTCGTCAGGTAAGTCCTCACCTTCAATGCTGAAGGGATTTCTTACCCAGGCATATTTCTCACATTCGCGGGAATGTAGTGAAAAACTCTTCGATTAGTCTGGAGATATGTTCCACAATGATGCTTTGGACCTGGGTGAGAGAAAATTTTTCGTCTTCCAGAAATTCACTCAAAGATGGAACGACACAGTCTTCCCAGTCTCAGTTTTACTCTTCCACAGCTTCAGTTTCCCCTTGAATGCAGTTACCTTCTCTGACAGCCCAACTAATGTCTGATCGTGACCTTGCATTGAAATGTTCAAGGCGTTAATCTCAGCAAAGATATCTGCAAGATATCACCTACTTTAAATTAGAGAATCTTTGGGGCCAGTGAATGATTCTTTTTTGCTAGAAATATCTCAGTCTCGTTCCAAATTTCAGGCAACCGTTGAAGCACCCTTCCTCGTGACAGCCACCTAACCTCAGAGTGGTACTACACGTGTACATGTTCTGAACCCAAATCAAAACACATCCGAATGATGATCCTGGAGGACACAACCCTAGATTAATGAAACTGACTACCTGGATGACTTCCTGCATCATTCTCTGTAACTCAGGTGCCAACCCCTGAGAGGCAAGATTCTCACGGTGAAGGAGACAGTGAACAATCAGCACGAATGGATCTTCTTCTTCAACTCTAGCAACGAAACCATGACGTACTCTCAGCATTGCTGGTGGACAATCACAACAGACCTAAAACACTGATTCCACTAAACCCATGCTTCCTTGAAGAATGAGTCCACAGTACTGAAAATATCTTCTCTGGTTGTGGTTGTGTGTAATGGCCGACAGAACAGAAATTCCTCTTCCATGTCTTTTGGACCTCGGTACCGTACGAAAGCCATGAGCTGGGCAGCATTACTCCGAAATGAAAACGGTTAAGTTTTAAAATATAATATGTACAGTACCGGTACGCTACTCCCAGTTGTGTGCATGGTAATAATCTTTTTTTAAGCCAAATGCAATAGCCTACTGTAGGAGAAAGAGAGAGAGAGAGAGAATGTAAAGTGTGAAGTATCGACAAGTACGGTAATATGTTTAAAAGTAATAGTATACAACATTAATAATATCAGTAATATATTTGTCTCTTGGCGACCCACTCCAAATGGCTTGGCGACCCAAATTTGGGTCGCGACCCATAGGTTAAGAACCACTGCTTTAGAGTGTTGTTTTCTAGCATTCTGCGTAGAGCTCCTTGATAATTTGGTTTTCCGTAATTGTCTTCTCTTCATTATCTTCAACCTCCCTTTCCCTTTTCTCCTCCCTTCTCCCTGCCTCCCACTTTCTCTCTACTCCTCCTCACTTCTTCCTTTCTACTTTTCTACCTTCTCCCTCACTTTCCATTCTATCCTCCTTGTCTCCCCTTTTGTCCTCCCCCTCTTCCTTGCTTCCCCCTTGTCCCTGCCTCTTCCCCCCCCCCTCTCTCTCTCTCTCTCTCTCTCTCTCTCTCTCTCTCTCTCTCGTTATTTCTTTAAATGTAGAGATTTGTTTCACTCTCAGTACATTCCTTTTTTCTATCAACTCTCACGTAAGATTATTTCTTGTAGTAATATCACAGGGCATTCCTTCCAACATACTGCATTCATTTGTTTACGTACGTAACTGATATCTGTGTATCTTTAATGCTGCTTCACCTCCTGTTTCTCCTAGTTTATCCGAAACCGTAAGTGCTGAATTATCTTATTCATAGTTCTTATTTATTTTATATCCAATACTTGTTCGTCCTCTATCCTCACTCGAATTACTTGTCTTAATTCTCTCTTTATTCACATCACTCACTTTCTTTGGCACTTTTCTACTCTTGGAATCATCTGCACGTCTGCAGCCACTCACTCAGCACTCAGCACGTCAAACATTCTTCCGCAAACTGTAAAAGC
>NC_137011.1:13540693-13550693 GCF_032717465.1 Coenobita brevimanus
AAAAAATTGCACTGATATGGCCCTGCGTTTCAATTATTAGTATTTGTGTGTTGGTTCTTACAGTAGTGGTCTACCTCATAGCTAACATCAAGAAAACACACACACACACACACACACACACACACACACACACACACACACACATATATATATATATATATATATATATATATATATATATATATATATATATATATATATATATATATAGCCTATGATTTCTACATCCTTTGTATAATTCTAACGTACAGTATGCTGCATGTTTGATCACGATTCGCCTCGTGGCTTCCATAGTGACCAAGCTTCCGTGTTCTACCCACTCCCCCCTTCTCCTCCCTTATAGTAGAGTAAGTCGTTCTTTCTGTTGTTCAGAGCAGGATTGTCAACTCTTTGTCCCCTATGGCTTCATTTGCACATCCTTCTTACAAGTTGTATCAAGCTCTGTCGGCTCCTATATAATGAGCTCAGTCTCTGCATTAATTGCCACTTAGATCTACTCCTCATTTTGTTCACATCTCTGTCCTCCCCTGTACAGTTGTTATTTTTTTTGTGAGTGCTCAGGAAGTCTCCAACCATCTAGCTGCTGTGTAATTTGAGTATAAGTGTTATTACATTTTTTCTTGTACTGTATAGCATAAGGTGTTAATTCGTAGGCCTGGTAAGGTTTTTGTGATTAATGTAAAGTTTTACTGTCAGCCAGTAGTAATTATATTTTGTATCTGTAATAATATATCTTGCATTCACTGAGCATTATCCGGTTTTCTCATTTTATCAGGGCTGACTTAGATATATTTACTCTTGCTAATTTCGTGTTAATAGAGGCTATTGCAGTTAACCATATATTTAACCTGTTTTTGCCATTACATTATCCTTATGAGTCCTGAATGTTTAGTTGTTAGTTTGTGCATTAAACTTTAACTTGTAATTTTACCTAACTCTTTTGTTTTGAACCTGGAACTTTGCGGGACAGTAGTGATTTTGGTGTTCTCACTTGAAGTGTTCATTATCTATCTCTGTTCCGTAACATAAATTTGGCGACCTCGCCAGGATATTCAGGATATTATCAAAGGATATTGCTTGATATTTTGTGACTGTGATTTATTCATGATGTCTATTATTACTACGCTTGATGAAGCCAAAGATTTTTTGTCAAATGTGCAAACAGTGTGTGATGTAGAAAACAGAACAAAGAATGAACTTAAGCTTGTTGCTCAAGAATTGGGAATTGCTGTTCTCCCTCATCATTCTAAAGATCAAATTGTTGACATGATTAATGAAAGCTTGTTTAATGTAACTCCTCCAAATGAGCAAACGCAGATTGAAATAGCTAAGTTACAGCTAGCCCTGCAGGAGGCTCGTGCTAAGGAGGCTGAGTTTCAGGCAAATGCTAAGGAGGCTGAGTTTCAGGCACAAGTTGACCTTGCTAGGATTCAGGCAGCCCATGAGTATCGCATGAAACAAGGTGGAACTGGATCATCTAGCTCTGATGATTTTGATGTGGCTAAAAATGTTAAACTTGTCCCTCCTTTTAATTAATCTGATTTAACAAAGTATTTTCAGTTGTTTGAGAGGGTAGCTACAGGTTTTAATTGGCCCAGAAGGTATTGGCCAGTACTCCTTCAAACTGTTCTCACCGGTAAAGCTCAAGTAACTTATGCATCTTTGCCTCAGGATCAATCTGATAATTATGATGTAGTTAAGAGCTTGATTCTTAAGGCCTATGAGCTTGTTCCTGAAGCCTGTAGAGTAAAATTTAGGACAACTTATAAACAAGATAAGCAATCCCATGTTGAGTATGCAAAAATCAAAGAAGATCTGTTAGAGCAGTGGTTAAATTCTAAGAATGTGGAATCTGATTTTGGTAAATTTAAGCAGATGATTTTGCTGGAGGACTTTAAAAGGTGTATTAATAAAGACGTAAGCCTATATCTTGATGAGAAAAGAATAGATAATTTGTCTGAAGCTGCAGTTTTAGCTGATGAATATGTTCTCACTCACAAGAGATAATGTAGAGAAAAAGGGAAAGCTGAGAGTAAGTACGTTGCCTCTACTCAGAGTACAGGTAACAGGAAAGAGAATAAAGATAATGTTTCTCAGGAAGTAAATACCAGCTCCACCTCTAGATTTCAGAAAAGTAAATGTACTTATTGTAGTAAGCTTGGTCATACTATGGAGAAATGTTTCAGGAGACAGCATGATGTGAACAAAAAGGAGTCTTTTAATATTCAGTCAATTGGTCTAGTGTCCACCCTTGAGAGTTCCTAGAATTCTTTAACTGAGTTAACTGAACCTACTTTGAGGGGTAAATTAGATTCTCATGATGAAGCTCCTCTTTTGAGCAGTAACGTGGGTGACACTCTCAAGAGTTCATGTGCTAATTTCCTGTCTGATGGTTTTGTCAGTCCTCTGGACAATAATGACAGGAAATCAGTTAAAATATATCGTGATACAGGTGCTTGCCAATCCCTTATGCTGACCAGTGTTCTACGCTCTAATATTATTTCCTCTGATGAAACTGTAATCTTACAAGGTGTAGGGAATAATTACTTCTCTGTCCCTCTGTGCAGAGTGAATTTAGAGTCTGGTTTTGTTAATGGTTCCGTTATGGTTGGGTTGGTTGAGACACTCCCAATGTCAGGTGTAACTTTCTTACTTGGAAATGATATTGGTGGAAGTCAAGTGTGTCCAGCTCCTCAGTTGTCTAGTGAACCAGTGACTGCGACCCAGGATTGTGATATCCCTGATGTGTTCTCTGCATGTGCTGTCACTAGGGCTAAGTCTAAAGTTACTGGTGACTTAGAGGATAATGGTGATGATGATGTTATCCTAGCTGACATTTTTCTTGCTAATTTGGACCACTCACCAGAGGAGGCAGTACCCTGTAGTGTTGATAATTTGTCTCGTCAAGAGTTGGTTGAGTGCAGGTTGCTGACCCTGAGTTGAAAGGTCTGGCTAACTCTGCTTGCAGTGAGGAAGAGTCAGCTGGTGCTTCTGCTTGTTGTTATATAAAGTCAGGAGTACTTATGAGGAAGTGGAGACCCCCAACAGCATCAGCCGACTGTGAATGGGAGGTTGTACATCAAGTTGTTATCCCTCGTGTTTGTAGGCAGGATATCATTAGAATGGCTCATGATTCCAGTCTGGCAGGACACCTTGGAGTGAGGAAGACTGTGGCACGCATTTTGAAACACTTCTACTGGCCAGGTATCTTCAGAGATGTTTCCTGGTATTGTAAGTCTTGTCACACCTGTCAAGTTGTGGGGAAGTGTAATCAGACTGAAAAGGTTGCACCTCTAGTTCCCATTCCTCCTTTTGAGGCGCCTTTCACCCGTGTGTTGGTGGATATTGTGGGCCCTCTTCCTAAGACTTCTTCAGGATTTTCTTATGTGTTGACCCTGATTGATATGGCTACTCGTTATCCTGAAGCCATTCCACTTAGAAATATCTCAACAAAGAACGTGGTTAAGGAAATGCTAGGGTTCTTCACAAAGTTTGGTCTGCCCAAGGAGGTACAGTCAGACTGGGGAAGTAATTTCATGTCAAATGTTTTCAAGCAGTCTCTGAAAGAGTTGGGCATCACCCAGATCACGTCTTCAGCTTACCATCCCCAGACCCAAGGAGTGTTGGAGAGATATCATCAAACACTCAAATCGATGCTCAAGAAATACTGTTTGGAACATCAGAAAGACTGGGATAAAGGTCTTCCATTCGTTGTATTTGCTGCAAGAGAATCTCCAAATGAATCACTGTGCTTCTCATCCTTTGAACTACTGTTTGGCCATGAAGTAAGAGGACCCCTTAAGCTACTCAAGGAATTCTGGCTGTCGGAGGAAGATGACGTCAACCTGCTGGAGTATGTGATGAAGTTCAAAGAACGGCTGTCCACTGCTTTACAGCTGGCGAGAGAGAATTTAGGAGCTGCTCAGGAGAAGATGAAGACTTGGTATGATAAGAAGTCCAGGTTACGCCACTTTCAACCAGGAGATCAGGTTTTGATTCTGCTACCAGTGCATGGGCAACCTCTTCAAGCCAAGTTTAGTGGTCCTTATTTCGTGGAGAAGAAACTCAGTGACGTCAACTATGTCATCGCCACACCAGATCATAGAAAGAACAAGCAACTTTGTCACATCAACATGCTAAAGTTATATCACAGGCGGGACGAAAATAACCCAGTCTGCACTGTAGCTGTTCCACCCGAGTCTGCAAGTGAAGTTCTCCCATGCAGTATGAGCCTGAGTGATAGTTTGGGGAAGAATCCTGATATCATGAATGATCTCCAGACTAAGCTTTCTCATCTAGCTCCCGAGGATAGGCAGGAGTTTTCGGCATTACTGCAAGAGTACCTGCAAGTGTTCCGTGCCACTCCAGGAAGAACCACTGTGTTGATGCATGATGTCAATGTAGGAGATGCAAAGCCAATTAAACTGCCTCCTTACCGTGTGAACCCAGTGAAAGTTCCTCTCATCCAGAAGGAGCTTGGCTACCTGTTGGACCACAAGATGATTGAACCCTGTCAGAGCGAGTGGAGTTCTCCTGTCACTCTAGTCCCTAAGTCAGGTGGGTCACAGCGGCTTTGCATCGACTACAGACGTGTTAATCAGTTAACCAAAACAGATATTTACCCTCTCCCTCGCGTGGAAGATTGCATAGACAAGATCGGAAAGGCTAGGTACATAAGTAAGTTTGATTTGTTAAAGGGATTCTGGCAAGTACCTATGACTGAACGTGCTATGGAGGTCTCATGTTTTGTAACACTAGGAAAGACTTTTGCATGTTCTGTAATGCCATATGGTATGAAGAATGCACCAGCCACTTTTCAGAAGCTCATGAATGTTGTAATAGAGGGTTTGGCAGGGTGTGTTGTTTATATTGATGATGCATTAATCTTCAGTGACAACTGGAAAGATCACCTATGCCATGTCAGTAAATTTCTTGAGCGTTTGGTTCAGGCTAATCTTGTAGCTAATTTATCAAAGTGTGAGTTTGGTCAAGCTAAAGTTCAGTACCTTGGGTACGTAATTGGTGATGGACACTTTGCACCACCAGCAGCTAAGGTTCAGGTTATAAGTGATCTTCCCAGACCTAAAAGTAGGAAAGAGCTACAAAGATTTTTGGGAATGGTAGGTTATTACAGGAGATCTGTTCTTAAATTTTCAATTCTTGTATCACCACTTACAGACCTACTGAAATGGGGAGTTAAATTTGTCTGGACCGATAACTGTGAATCCTCTTTCAGTAAACTTAAAGCTATCCTATTAAGTCAGCCAGTGCTCGCTACTCCAAATTTTGCTAAGCCTTTTAAGATGGCTGTTGACCCAAGTGATACAGGAGCTGGGGCTGTTTTGCTACAAGAGGATGATCAGGGTATTGAACACCCTGTATTTTATTACAGTAAGAAGTTCACTCCACCTCAAAAGAACTACTCCACTATTGAGAAAGAGCTTTTGGCCTTGATTTTGGGTTTACAGCATTTTTCATTTTATTTGTGTTCTGGTTTTGACCCCATAGTCATTTATACTGATCATAACCCACTGAAATTCCTTAGTAAGTTTAAAGATAAAAATCAGAGATTGACAAGATGGAGTCTACTTCTTCAGGTGTATTCATTAGACATACAACATGTCAAGGGGAAAGAAAATGTTATTGCAGATTGCTTATCTAGACTTTAGACAGATTGTTTTAGAGTAGCAAGAAATTTCCTTTGTAAATTTCTTTTTTTTTTTTTTGTGGGGAGGTGTTACATAGCCTATGATTTCATCATCCTTTGTATAATTCTAACGTACAGTATGCTGCATGTTTGATCACGATTCGCCTCGTGGCTTCCATAGTAACCAAGCTTCCGTGTTCTACCTCACTCCCCCCTTCTCCTCCCTTATAGTAGAGTAAGTCGATCTTTCTGTTGTTCATAGCAGGATTGTCAACTCTTTGTCCCCTATGGCTTCATTTGCGCGTCCTTCTTACAAGTTGTATCAAGCTCTGCCGGCCCGTATATTATGAGCTCAGTCTCTGCATTAATTGCCACTTAGATCTACTCCTCATTTTGTTCACATCTCTGTCCTCCCCTGTACAGTTGTTATTGTTTTTGTGAGTGCTCAGGAAGTCTCCAACCATCTAGCTGCTGTGTAATTTGAGTATAAGTGTTATTACATTTTTTCTTGTACTGTATAGCATAAGGTGTTAATTCGTAGGCCTGGTAAGGTTTTTGTGATTAATGTAAAGTTTTACTGTCAGCCAGTAGTAATTATATTTTGTATCTGTAATAATATATCTTGCATTCACTGAGCATTATCCGGTTTTCTCATTTTATCAGGGCTGACTTAGATAAATTTACTCTTGCTAATTTCGTGTTAATAGAGGCTATTGCAGTTAACCATATATTTAACCTGTTTTTGCCATTACATTATCCTTATGAGTCCTGAATGTTTAGTTGTTAGTTTGTGCATTAAACTTTAAATTGTAATTTTACCTAACTCTTTTGTTTTGAACCTGGAACTTTGCCGGACAGTAGTGATTTTGGTGTTCTCACTTGAAGTGTTCATTATCTATCTTTGTTCCGTAACAATATATATATATTAGGGTGGTCCTTAGGTATAAAGTGAAAACTGAATAATGGGAAATCTTCACGGACACCCCCTAGTGTTATGCCACTGATATAAAAACAACGCATTTAAATATTTTTTTTGCAGATTGCTCAAAAAATTCCCGTGTCTCAACGGCCCTGAAGTTACTCCCTATATAGGAGAATGGGACCATATTCCTGGAAGCCTCTCATCGATCCGCAAGAGTGCATGATCATGGCGGGAAAAGCGGGAAAGCAACGGTGGCACCTGGACGGGTGGGGGTAGGGTGTGGGGGATGGGAACTTGGCAGTCAGTAATGTGTCATTCCCCCTTTTACTAGATTAACGAACAGTAGTTTCGTGAATTACGAAGGTAATAACATAGTCTTCCATCTGAGAAGTCTTTCCAGGTGGTGAGTCAATCTCGAGGTTTGATTGCAATGGCTACACGTGGCAAACAGCCTTCTTTCTAAGAGGATAACGACCGTGACAAATGTAAGGAAGAGAAGGAAACCAAGTAGAAGACCGAGATCTGGTTGGATGGGCAACCCCTCACCCAGCTCGCAGGGGGTAAGTTGCCATCTAACGGTGAAGACCTCCAGCGGCTGTTCCATTTTCCGTGGAAAGAAAAGAGGATCCTACCGGATGCTGCAGTGATCGTGGACTCTGAGGTCATTGGAGTCTGGTATTGTGCCAAACTTCCAGTGACACAGCAAGCACAGGATCCCAAAAGAGGAAAATCTGTATGAGGAATGGTGTTCCTTGAGCAACAGGAAGGACAGGAAGACAGAGGTGGAAGAAGGGAAGTGAGCTAACTTCAGACTGAAGCTGAAGAACCTCTTCGACTTGATGCACATGGATGCCACGAAGCTGCTAAAGGAATGAAGAGTACAAGGCGTTTCTGAAGGCTCAACAGGAGGAAGGCCACCAAGGCATCATGCTCGGTATTGGCTGGAAGCTGTCCGATGCTGAAGTGAAGAAGCATGAGAGAGAGAAGGCTTCCCAAGTTCGGGAACTACGAGAGCAGCAGCGTTCTGTTGAGCTGGAGGACTCTGAAGAAGGCAAACAAAACAAACACCCTGTTTCCGGACCATGCACGTCATCTACCACATTCTCACCCAAACGACAACGATCCTGATCTCGTGCACCTGTCATCACCCTGGAGTTGCCTAATGCTCTGGACCAGACTAAGACCAGCAACCACAATGCTGTCCACATCTTGGCTGCTGCAGCATCTGTGTATGGCAAGGATCCTTCATTTATAGCTTTGAACTGGCAGAGCATCCATGGGAGGCAAATCAAGGCCCATGGCAAACAGGCAGTAGATCTGTGCTCATCCATCAATCCTGGTGCTCCCCCCACTATTCACTGGGATAATATGTTGGTTACTGATGAATCTGGCCGAAAAATGTTGGGATATTTACCCATCCTGGTGTCTGGAGAGGGAATTGCGAAGCTATTGAGCATCTCAAAACTGCGATCAGGAACAAGAGCTGCCATGGTGGAGGTGATCCTTGCTACCCTGCAAGAATGGGACCTGGTAGATTCGATAACAAACATGACCTTTGACACAACTGTTAGCAACACCGGAATTCGCTCTGGGGCCTGCACTCGCCTGAAGGAAGCACATCAGTGAGATCTGCATCCAGAAAGTCTTCACAGCTTGCACTCCCTTAATCGCATTAGGGCCAGACATCCTCCTCTTCAAGCTTTTCAAGCAGGAGTAGACCTTCATTGTAGCTGATCATTTGAAGCTGTTCTCCAACCTTCCTGTCTATTGCAAAGAGGTCATTACCTTCTGCCAACTTCAACTCACCACCCAACAGCTGGGAGTTGTTCGAGCTCACAGTGATCATCCTTAGTGGAGTTCCTCCTCCTGGCTACCACATTCAACTGCCTGGCACCTACCACTTTGTCCATTGGATGGCCAAAATCATTTACTCAGTCAAGATTTACCTCTTTCACAGGCAGTTCAAGCTCACTGCGCAAGAGCTTGCCACACTTGAGTGGTTTGTCATATTTGCTTTCATGATTTACGTCCTATGCTGGTTCACAGAAGCAGTTGCCACATCTTCTCAGAATGAACTCAGGTTTCTTCAAGATATCCTGGACTATGGTGACTTGGACTTCTCATCCACTGCTGTGAAGGCCTTCAGTCCTCATCTCTGGTACCTCTCTGAGGAGCTGGTTGGCCTGGCATTCTTTGACGATTCCCTCAACTTGGAAATGAAAAGGGCCATGGGCACAGCTCTGGAGAACAAGGAGGGCGATGAGCTGAGAAGAGGACTCTGGATCTGTATGTGGCTGTCATTTGAGTGAAGAATCTCCCTGATTTCGTAACGAGCACCACTCGCTGCCTTCAGATATTCCTTGGCTCCTCCAGTGGGTTCCTGGATGTCGACCCATCCACGTGGGTTGAACGAGATGACTACAAGAAAGCCATGCAGTGCATCAAGTCACTGAAAGTCACAAGCAATTTTGGTGAGCAAAGATTTGCTCTTCCTGTCATTACCAAAGATGAGGAGCAGCAGCAATTCCTGTTCCAGGTCACAGAGGCTCATTCCGAGACATTCAAAAGGCAACCATGACCTCTCAAACTAGGCAACAATGAGTGGGGGATTGGTTCCCATGACATCCCCCCAACAAGAGTCAAGTACTTGCACTGTAAGGGGATCTAGGTGCACCGGCGGGGTATTCAGCCTAGATGGCACAGAATGTGAACTTCTGGGTCTTTGGGGCACCAGTAAATACTACAGTATAAGACTGAAATTTT
Organism: Coenobita brevimanus; assembly: GCF_032717465.1. Classification (NCBI taxonomy): domain Eukaryota; kingdom Metazoa; phylum Arthropoda; class Malacostraca; order Decapoda; family Coenobitidae; genus Coenobita; species Coenobita brevimanus. The sequence continues at coordinate 13,550,026 of NC_137011.1, forward strand.
TTGCATGGAGGGTTTTTGTGCCAAGAGGTACAAAAATGCTGGGTGGCCCATAAAAAATCTACAGTCTCAAAAATAAGGACCACCCCTACATATATATATATATATATATATATATGTGTAAACTTCTGCTTGCCTGCAAAAATTTGCTTGAATAACTAATAGCCTCTCCGCCACAAAATGTTTGCAGCATTGTCTTTGTTTCCATACAGTGATTCAGCTCACAATGACCAAATCTCACCTAAAGGTCGAGAAATCATTTTCGCATATTTTTGTGTGTTGCGATTTCCGAGAAGTTTGTGCCTTCCCACTGCACGCAATTGCCAAAAAATTTTGTTTGGTATTATTCAGACATTCCTGGACTTATTCCTACCAAATGCAAAAAGAATTAGGTTGGTTTCTATTACTATTCTTTTGAAAGAAAGAAACAAACGCAAAGACAGACATTTTCGCGTGTCGCTATTCAAGACATTCACACCGTAGCGTCACACGCGGTAGCAAAAAAAAAAAAAAAAGAATGGTATTTTATTATACTCCCTGGCTTCCCCGACCTACTGTAATATAAGGTCGATATCTATTATCGTCCTCTTGAAACAAACTAGCAGACGCACCAACAATCGTATACATACACAGCATAATTCTGTTTTTTACTTCAACGAGACGTACCCTTG
>NC_137011.1:13553193-13573193 GCF_032717465.1 Coenobita brevimanus
TAGGTATGTTGTTAATCAGTGAGATGGGTAGGTAGGTATGTAGCTAGGTTGGTACAATAGGCAGGAAGATAGGTAAGTTGTTAGTTAAATGGTTAGGCAGGTAGGTAGGTCGGTAGGTAGGAAGGAAGGCAGACAGACAAGCTGGCAGGCGTGCAGACAGGCAGGTATGCAGGGTAAAGAGAAAGGTAGGTAGGCAGGTATGTAAGAAGGTATAGGGGAAGGCAAGTAAGAATACGAGGGAGTCAAGGAGTCAAGGGAGAACAAACAGGAACTGACCTGTTTCTTACAGGATGGGCTATGACTTACGTTAATAGTTTTTGGCCCAAAGAGAAGTTTAGGGAGGGAGGTAGATAGATGTATAGGTAGGCAGGTAGACAGGTAGGTGAGCAGGTAGTCAGGTAGGTAGGTAGGCAGGTAGATAAGAAGGTTGTTAGGCAGGTGAGTAGGCTGGCAGGAAAGTAGTTAGGTAGGGAGGTTTATATACAGTGAGTCAGATAGGCAGATAACAAGTAGGTGGGTACAAAAAAGAGGTAAGGAAGGAAAATCAGGAAGGTATGGAGTAAAAAATATGTAGATTAGGGAGACGGGTGTGCAATTCGTCAGGAGGATAGGTGGGTATGTAAGTTGGTAGATAAGAAGATAAAATGACAAGTAGGTGGGTAGATAGGAAGGTAGGTTGCAAGGTAGATACTGTAGGTAGGTAGAAAACGAAACATAGAGAGAGAGATAAGGTGGGTAGATAGGTCGGTTTGTAGGCAAGTTATAGCTAAGTGGGAAGAAGGGTGCGAAAGCAGGTAGGTAGATAGGATGGTAAATGGGGTAGACAAATAAGTAGACATGAAGGCTTTGGTAGTAAAACAATAGATAGGTAGACATAGGGAAGGGTAGATGGGTAGGGGGCCCATAGGTTGGTTATGGTTATGGAAATACACAGAGAGGTGAAAAATGAAAGAGCGAAGTGGGTTGGTAAGCAAAATGATAAGTAAATAAAGAGAAAATATAGCAATCAAGTCGGAAGGAAAACAGGCTGGAAGAACAACAAACAAACATTAAAGAAAGGAGGGATGGAGGGAAGACAGCAATGAAGGTAGATAGAGAGGTATAAAAGAAAGTACGGATTGCAGACAGATAGGTAGGAAAGTAGGCAGGTAGGAAGGTAGACAGGAAGACAAGCAGCTAGGAAGTCATTGTAGTTATTAAGACAAGACAAATATGAGGACAGAAAGGACGTTAGTCAAGCAGGAAGGAATGCAGGCAGACAGACAGGAAGATAACATCTAGTTGGCAAGACGACAGTCAAAAAGAAGACAAGAGGCAAGGGAGATGCAGGGAAATAAGGGAATGCGGAAAATCAGGCAAGAAAGCAGTCAGTAAATTAACCAGGCAAACATGCAGGCAGACAGGAAAGAAAGTCAGGCAAGCGGACAGACAAGCAGGCAGAAAGGAAGGGTGGCAGGGAGGCAGGGTGAAAGGAAGGCAGAAAAGGATATGAACTGGCAAAAAAAAAAAAAAAAGTGTTGGAAGGAACCTAACAAGGCAAGAAGACAGGCAGGCGTGCAGGAAGGTAGGCAGGAAGGCAGGCAGGCAGGTCACAATTGAGCAAGCACACTTCTTCAAGCACTTGTTCAGCTAGCCACGCGCGGAGGTGAAAGCACGATGGTCAAGAATGGAGAGGGTAGAAGAGGTGGGGGGAGGGGGATAGGGATGAGAAGAGGAGGGAGGAGGGAGAACGAGGAAGAGGAAAAACAGGAGAGCTGAGACAGGACGGAGGAAGGAGGTGAATGAGAGGAAAGAGAAGGAGGGGTGTGAGGGGAAGAAGGGCAAAAGGAAAAAGGGAAGGTAGAGGGGGTATGGGTGGAAGGGGGAAAGGAAGGGGAAGAGGGGACGAAGAAAGTGGAAGATAAAGAGGGAAAGAGAAAGCGGACTTACAGTGCGAGGAGATAGGGAGAAATGGGAAAAGAAGAAAGGAAGAAGTGGAGTGAGAAAGGAAGAGAGGAGAGAGAGGGAGGAGGAGGAAGGCAGATGAGAAGGAGAGAGAGAGAGGGAGGAAAGAAAGGGAAGAGGAAGAAGAGAGATTAAAGAGGGAGAAGGGAGGAATGGGGAATAGGGACCAGAAATGAGAAGGAAAGTGGGGATGTAAAGGGAGGAAGAGAACATTAGAAGGAGCGAAATGAGAGGGAGAAATTAAAAAAAAAGAAAAAAGACGAGACTGGGAGAGGAGAGGAAGGTATAAAGACTGAAGAGTTAAAGGGTGAGGAAGAGAGTGGAAGGTCGAAAGATAAAGGAGTGAAGAATTGGAAGAAGTAGAGGAAGTACTGGGATGAGAGGGGAAGAGGGGACAGAGGGAAGAGGGTAGAGATGAGGCAAAGACCTAAGAGAAGTGAGAGGGAAAAGGTGTGGGAAGGTAATGAACAAAAAGAGAGAGAGAGAGAGAGAGAGAGAGAGAGAGAGAGAGAGATGAAGGTCATATAGGAGAGAAGAGAGAGAGAAACAAATCAGTATTTTGTTCGTTGGCCATATTGAATACATTGATAGGGTTAGGTAGTGACACTTGAATACCGGAGCTATTATTATTATTATTATTATTTTTGTCTAGTCGAACATTCCTAAAAATTGTATGATAAATTTTCAGAAGCAGTTTGATAACGGTTTCCGACATCCATATATGCTGTTCACGCGTATGTATACAAACACACACACACACACACACACACGTGTTTGCTGTCAAGACTTCATCAACAAGGTATGAATTTTTTTGCACCTGGACATATGACCTAATATTGTTGTGTCCTTTCCTAATTATAATCTTATCGTCCTTTCTTTACAATGTGAATCAAATGTTCACTGTCCTTTGCTAAAGTTCTTCATTGGTTGTTTCCAGTTAATTTAGGTTAATATATCTTACCTGTTTCCAGTACAGCTGTCAACTTTTTACACACAGTTACGATGGTAATAATAACACGAGGAAGCACTCAAACAGCTCAACACCCACGCCCACACTCTGGTTAAAGACCCGAATATTTGACTTTACTTTTGACCTAGACTTTCGACCTAATGCTCTCAAGAGCTAATTCTTTATTATTTCCTGACTCTCAGTCTTTCCACCAAGTTTGGTCAATATCAGACCAAATTTGTTTGAATTGTGACCCTAACTTTGGCCTCATCCTGTGACCCTGACCTTTTACTCATTGCCCTCCAAATTGATTTCCCTTTTCCTTGTAGCAGCCTACACTGAACCCTTCCACAAAGTTTAGTGTAAATCAGATACAATCTGTTAAAGATGACCTTATATGACCTTAGCTTTTGGCCTATTCTTAGTAACAGTGGATCAGTTTCTGGAGTGACCTAAAACCCATACCTCTTCTACTAAGTTTGACCCAAATCAGATCAATACTATTTTGATTATCTTGTTCACATATAGAAACACAGGTCACACTTTGACCTTGACCTGTGACATTGACTTTCGGTGGATTGTTCTCAAAATCGATCCGCTCCACCATGTTAGGTCTAACCAGAATAAAACCTCGTTTGCTGACCATGCTTGGTGAAACTTTGACCTAGCCCTGTAATCCTGACTTTAAACGTATTCTTCTAAATAAAAAGAGAACAGCTCCACGGCTGTTTCTCTACCCCTCCACCTAAACTTAATAAACAGGGATAAAAACTTTAGTTATATTGTTCGCACACACACACACACACACACACACACACACACACACACACACACACACACACACACACACACACACACACACACACACTGAATAAACATAACATTAACTCTTGCTCTGCAGGCACTTCTGCACTGATAATGAACTACCAACGGAGGGTCTTTTCTCGGCGTTAAACCCTGACTACGAAATTGCTGCCCAATGCATCACTTCTACTTATCACTGTCCTCTGATGGCTGATATTTCTAAGAAGAAAGAAGCTCTGAAGGCTTCCGTGGTCAGAGAAGATTTTGATATACGTCAGAAAGGAAAGTGGCGGACATGCCCTAAGTGTGACGTAAACACAGTGAATCAGTAGACCAACGCTTGTACCTAACTACACCCTCACTGCTCAGGGCATGAACTGGCGCGAGTGGGCAAACGTGTAAGCAAGGTGCATACTGTCAACATTACTACACCACTGCCAACACTACCCACACCACTGCCCCCACTTCCCTAGTCATTCATCATTGCTATGCCAACACTCTAGCCTCGTAACTCACAGCGTAAGCACATGTACAAATTCACCAGCACAAGCACTCACGCACACGCACGCACTTAATCATGTACACTCACCAACACACATGCACCCAGTCACACTTGCTCATCCATGCACACGCTAACAAACCATCCTTTTCTGAGTGATTTGCAAACATGCGTAACACCTCTTCTTAAGAGATTTATGCTACACATTACACCACAAAAAACTTATTGTATGTTTCCGATGCAAATTATGTCGATAATGAATGTAAATAATGTCTAAAATAAAAAAAAATAATAGTATGTAGCAAGCCTAATAACTAGCTTAAAAAAAAAAAAAAAAAAACAGTGCTACAATACCTTCGATGTCACTTAAAATATGGCCCTCACTCACGCACTCACACACTTAATCAAGCCACACTCACTCACGCACCCACGCAACGCGCACCCAACAGAGCATTAGAGGGGAAATAAACAATGGTCCGATGCTTGACTCTCACGACTACGACCTGACAGTGTGTATTTAGGAGAGAGAGAGAGAGAGAGAGAGAGAGAGAGAGTCATACAGGTTACGGTCAGATGGAGATGGTTTGGCTTTAAAATTAACGGGCAAATAGATAGTCCCTACCATGAAAAGGTTAATGGGGATAATATTAACACTCTCAGGCTAATATGACTCTCTCACTTGAAAGAAATAATCCATTGTTAGTTGGAATAGAATATTAGAATTGTTCTAACCATGAGAAGGCTAGTGATCATAAAATAACTAACAGCTGATAACACTACTCGACAAGAATTTCAGTTCAGAGACAAAAATGGTTAACCAAGTCAATAACGTGTCGCTGATTTTCAAATATGATGTTCATTTTGTTCTGGCACGTACAGTTTTGCTGAACTCACTACCCTCACACGCGTCCCCATAGTACAGTGATCCTTCTTTTCATGGCTTCATTCGTGCTCTTTATATATATGCAGTGTACAATATCCAACATATACATTGCCAGTTGTCTACATCCAATGTCTAAAGTATGTCTATGTAAATTCATTATACTTAATGTAACTCTTATTTCAGATTCATGGGTTGACAGTGCCTTGCAGATGTGTGAATGATCCTAATGCTTTCTGTTATAAACGTGGAAGTTTCACTTCAAAGAAGAAGAAACAGAAGATCACGTCCATTGTAAAGACAGCTTATCTACGTTATTTTGGCGTTAAGACTGGCAACAAAGACACGATGGGCGCCCCATCTGCTGCGTGACTTATTCCAACTCTCTTCGCGAATAGCTAGCAAGAAAGAAAACAGGGATGCTTTTTGCAGTTCTCATGGTGTGGAGAGAGCTTAGTGACCTCACAACAGATTGCTACTTTCGCATGACAAACGTTGTGGGATTTTCTTCAAAAAAAAAAAAAAAAAAAAGCATTGTTTATCCAGTTTACCGTCGGCACTAAGACCGGTCGATCACACGGAGGACCTTCCCATTCCAAGGTCACCAACAAATACTGTAAATGTGTATTCCAGACTTCAGATGAGGATGAAGGTGGACAGGCATCTGGAGCAGTTGCCCCTGATACTGACTTCGAATGTCAGTCGTCTGGCAAAGTACCTCATCTAGTCACTCAAGGCGACCTTTACGATCTTGTACGTGGCCAAAATTTATCAAAGTAACAGTCAGAACTACTAGCTTCGAGATTGCAAGAATGGAACTTGTTGCATCCAGAGAGAAACGTGACGAGTTTCAGAAAGTGGCAGTAAAATTTGCAACGTTTTTTAAGTGTACCCTACTGTAGCAATATCGCAGGTCTATTGGAAGGATTTGGAAGGATTCAAGATCCTGAAGAATGACGACATTTTATTGATTCCAACAAATCAAGGTCTGAAGGTTGTTTTCCTCCACAGTGGGAACATGTTACCCAGTATGCCACTTGTTTGTGGTAAGTGGGGACGCTCATCATCCACCCACTTAGTGCAGTGGTACTCTGTTTTAGGGTAGCTCCACATCGAGTGGCAAGCAAAATGATTTCCTGTAAACCAGGAAAGCATTTACAGCGCTGGGTGGTAACCTTATAACCAACCGACACGTGTTCCCTACCTGACAACAAGTGGGTTGGAGGAGGGTTAGTGCCCCTTCCAGGATAACAACTAAAAATACGAACAAGAAGCCTCGGACCAGGACTGACCAAAAGATGAAGACTAAGGACCGAACAAAGGACATGATGCGGATGGCGACGTGGAATACAAGAGGTGCAAATGATGAGGTGAAAGAGATTGTCCTGGTGCTTGAGGGTGCGAAAGTGGATGTATGTGGATTATCTAAAACTAAATGGAGAGGAGATAGTGTGAGAGAATGGGAGTATGGATGGGGTATATGTGCAAGAGTAGGTGAGAATGAGAGGGCAAAAGGACTGTGTATTGTTGTTAGTAACAGATGGAAGGAGAATATAAGAGAGTATGGATCAATTGGCTCAAGGATTGTGTGGGTAAGGCTGAAAGTTGGACTACAAATTTGGGCGATTGGGTGGGTGTATGTGCCAGAGCAAGATCGTGCAGGCAGAGTGAGAGAAGAGTTCTGGACCAATGTGGAAGTGTGCATGGAAAAGTTTGGAAGGAATGAGAGAGTGTTTTTGAATAGTGATATGAATGGTAAAGTAGGGAAGGTGAAAGTGGATGGAGTAGTTGGTGCATGGGGTGTGCTTGCTGAAATAAATGAGAATGGCTGTGCTTTAGTGGACATTTGTGCCGGGAGAGGGTTGGTGATACCCAATACTCTCACCAGGCACAAAATGATCCACAGGTATACATGGCGAGTGATGAGAAGGGTGGGTGATGAACTGAATGAAAGGAAGGAAACGATTGATTATGTGTGTGGATGAAAGGATGCAAAGTTGTGTAATGGATGCAAGAGCATATAGAGGTTGGGCGAGTGGACTTTCTGACCGCCACTTAGTGGTGGTCAGAATCAAGGTCCAAGTAAAATGGAGAAATAGAAGAAGGGAAGGACGGTAGGAACTAGATGCAAGGAGAGTGGAAAGGCTACAAGAGGATGAGAAAAAGGCAGAATATAAGAGAGAAGTGAAGGAACGACTGGATAAATATGAAGTGGAGCAGATGGGGGACGTGGAAGGTGTGTGCAAACGACTGGATAAATATGAAGTGGAGCAGATGGGGGATGTGGAAGGTGTGTGCAAGATATTCACAGAAGAAAATGTGTGCGGCATGTGAGGTGGTGTGTGGGGTGAAGAGAAGACGAAAGGGGGTGCAAGGAACAGCGTGGTGGAATGAAGAGGTGAGACAGGCTGTGACACAAAAGAAGAAAGCATATAATGAGTGGATGAGAAATAGGAGCGTGGAAGAACCTGAGTGACGGAAGAGAGAGTTGCATGTAGAATGAAGAGAGAGGTGAAAAGATTAGTAAGAGAGAGAGAAAAGAGAGTGGAAGAGAGATTTGGAAGGAATTTGACTGTAAAGTGGAGGGACTGTAAGAACATGATGTGGAAAGAGGTAAAGAGAGTCAGACAGGGTGGCAGTGAAGTTAGTAGGGGAGTGAAAGATAAAAATAGTAGATTACTAGTGGAGAAGGGAGAAAAAGTGAGCAGATGTAGAGAACGCTTTAAGGATTTGTTGAACATAGAGAAGGAAAGTAGTGCGAGTATAAGTGGCTGGGGAATTGCTGGGAGAAGGAGGGAGGTGAGGAGACAGGAAGAAATCAGTAGGATAGAAGTTGTGGAAGCAATGAAGAAAGTTAAATTGGGGAAAGCCCCAGGAATTGATGGAGTGTGTGGTGAAATGCTGAAGCATGGGGGAGAGATAGTAGTAGAATGGATGTGGAAGATGTGCAGATTGGCCTGGGAGGAAGGTAGAGTCCCGGAGGATTGGAAGTCAGATATAATTATTCACTTGTACAAAGGAAAAGGGGAAAAAGAAGTGTGTGGTAATCATAGGGGCATTTGTCTTCTTAGTATAATAGGAAAATTGTATGGTAGGATACTTATTGACAGAGTTTGAGGAAGAACAGAGGAATTAGTTGGAGAAGAACAGGGAGGCTTTAGGAAGGGAAGAGGTTGTGTAGATCAAATATTCATTCTTAAATCTTTAGTGGAAAATTTTCTAGAGATGGGAAAGAAGTTGTATGCGGCTTTCATGGATTTGGAGAAAGCATATGACAAGGTGGATAGACAAGGATTGTGGAAAGTATTAAGAATGTATTTTGTGGATGGGAAGTTGCTGGATGCCCTGAAGGGTATGAATCAGGGTGCTAAGGCTGCAGTGCGTGTGGATAGTGAACTGAGTGAATTTTTCTATTTGAAGGTTGGGTTGAAACAGGGATGTGTCATGTCTCCATGGTTGTTCAATCTGTACATGGATGGGGCTATAAAAGAGATACAAGGTAGGGCAGTGGATGTTGGAGTGGCCCTAATGAAAGAGGGCAGTGTTTGGAAACTCTCTGTACTGTTGTTTGCAGATGATACTGTGTTGTTAATTGAAGACGAAGGGGAGCTGCAAGGCTTGGTGGATGAGTTTGGGAGAGTGTGTAACAAATGGAATCTAAAGGTGAATGTAGGGAAGAGTCAAGTTATGGTCTTCGAGAGAAGTGAAGTCAGTGAATGTACAGTGAGGTTGGATGAGGAGGAAATGGAAAATGTGAGTGCGTTTAAGTGATTGGTAGTGTGATGAGTAAGGATGCCAGTTTGGAGGGTGAAGTGCTTGAAAGGGTACAGCAAGGAAGAAAGGCTGCTGGTTCCTTGAAAGCAGTGATAAGAAACAGGGAAGTGAGCATGGAAGTGAAAAATTTACTGCATGACAGTATGTATTGTAATACCAACTCTAACGTACGGAAGTTTTTTTTTTTTTTTTTTTTATGTGTCCGACTCTGGGCATAGGCTTCACAGCCTGCTATTAAGGTCCAGCAGTCCTCCTACATACCATACACCTCTACATGTCACCACTTCGGCGCTAACACCCACCGTCCATATTGAAAACATGCTAGGGCTGTCTCATACAGGACCGGTGCATTGGTATTAGCGGGGGTATTTTTACGACATGTCGGCGGGTCTTCTGGTAGATCAGTAAAGCCTGATTTAATGAAATTCAAATCCTTAAACTGTTCCCTGCCCCAGCCGGGATTTGAACCTGGGCCCGTTAGGACCGCACGCCACCTCTCTACCTATTGAGCTTGGACGTTGTTGGAGGGACACAGGTCAAGAGTGACAGCAGCGGAAATGAGTTATCTGAGAGGATCCTGTGGAGTCACATTGAGAGACAAACTGACAAATGAGGATGTGAAGGAGAGTTGTGGTGTGGATGTGGATGTGACAGGAAGCGTTAGGAGAAATACATTGAGGTGGTTTGGCCATGTGGTGAGGATGGAGAGTGAGACATTGACGACGAGAGTGTATGTGAGTGTGGTGGAGGGGAAGAGGAGGATGGGAAGGCCAAGGATGAGATGGAGGGATGGAGTGGAGAGGTATATGAGAGAGGGGTGTGTGAGTTGGGAGATGGGCAGTGAAACGACGAGGGACTGGGCGACGTGGAGGCGATTTGTTTGTGGCCACCCCGTGTGGGATTAAGGCGTCTGGCAATAGATAAATAGATAGATAGATCTGAAAGTGGTAGCCATGCTGCATGGACTACAAAGAGGTTTCACGAAATAATGTTGCTTCCTGTGTTAATGGGACAGTCACGATATGCAGCAGCACAACATCCAGAGTGAGTGGCCTCCCTGAAGTTCCTAAGAAGCAGCTGTACAAAACGTACGGAACGAACCACTCATCGAAGCGGAAGACATCATACTTCTGCCTCTTTATATCAAGTCAGTCTTAATGAAAAACTTCGTCAAAGCCTTGGATAAGACAGGCGCAGGCCTCGATCACCTGAAGAAAATCTTCCCTAAGGCTAGCGACGCCAAGCTGAAGGAAGATCTTTTTGTTGGCCCACAAATTCGTAGCCTGATGAAAGACAGTCATTTTGATGCAACCCTCGAGGCAGACGAATTTAGGTCTTGAAGGTCCCTTAAGAAGATTTGTACTGGTTTTCTGGGCAGCCATCTCAGTGAAGATTAAGTGGAAATCGTTGATGAGCTCCTGGTTGCCTACCATGAACTTGGATGGCGCAAGTTCCCTAAAATCCATTTTCTCCACTCACATTTTTCTTTTTTCAACAAACTTGGATGATGTTAGTGACGAACATGGTGATAGTTTTCACCAGGATGCTGTGGTAATGGAACAAAGATACCAAGTTAGAATTGGCGCTGGTATGATGGCTGACTATTGTTGGGTGCTGACACAGGAAACCAATGTAGAGTACAAAAAGTAATAATTAAAATCCGAACTATGAGTACCTGTATTCAGAGAAAGCTACATACAGTGCTGGAATAATACACTTGATTTTGTTTCTGCATATTACTTTTACATCTCAGTTAATATTTATCGATTTAAAAAATATTCCCGGGATAACCAGGCGATAGGAGCATATTGATTTCTGACTAGCAGAAGAAAAAATGCAAGGCTAAATATTAAAAAAATCAGTGCTTGATAGAAAGAGAGGGGAGAGAGAGAGAGAGAGAGAGAGAGAGAGAAATTGATTGACAGATAGGTAGATAGATACATACATACACATATATATATATATATATATATATATATATATATATATATATATATATATATATATATATATATATATATATATATATATATATACATATATATGACCCATTGGATCCCAGGGGTGCTGGACGAGGCATTGCACTGGGAGGGTACTAAGCGTACCGACCTCCTCCTATCGGCTCATGAAGCTCATAGGTCCCTACCCGGGGGTTCCATACTTTATAAAGACTTGAAAAATCCAGGTTCTGTCCAGTACTCGGGACACTGGGCTCCAATGGGATATATATATATATATATATATATATATATATATATATATATATATATATATATATATATATATATATATATATATATATATATATATATAACATAGATTCCCAGCGACGAACCTGCTGTATATTAGATAGACTGCCAGCGACGAACCTGCTCACTGGATAGCATCAGGGCACGAATCCTGATGAGGTTGGATGGTGTAGTGGCCTTGTATTCCTGAATGGTAGCTTAACAACTCGCCACAAACTGAGAGGTGAAATTACGGAAATGAGCAACACGGCTAATAACCCCAAACTATTACCTGAATGAGAGGGGCAGGATGAAAATATAGGATAGGCAATGATCACACTTAGTTCTGTCTATCGTTACTGACTGACACATCCTCCCACGTCCTCTTATCATCCCCTCATCTTCCTCACGCTTTCACGGTTTGTCTATCTATCTATCCATCCATCTATCGGCTGACGTAACATCCCTGACTTCATCCGGGGTGACTGCAACAAAGTGACCTTCGCAGAACCTTATCATGATTCACTTCCTGCTGACCTTCATACCATCTAAGTCGTCATCCTAAATAACCTCTTACCTTCATCTAACTTGATTGCAGTTTGTTGTTCCTTCTTAAGTCCCAGTCCGAGATATCCAGACGTAAGACCATTTCTTGGAATTGCCCGGCCCGTCAATCACTCCCCAACGATATTCATATGCAAGGTGTTTCACTCTGGTAAAGCCCAGGGACACTGGTGCATCCACTCTTGTGGTCCCACATCTGTATACATGTGCTTGTTTCCCTCTTTGTCGTTCAATTGCAAATCTTCATTAATGTAAGGTATGAGCTACTTTAACACACACACACACACACACACACACACACACACACACACACACACACACACACACACAATTACTCAGCTACCCTCCAATGTATTATCTACCTATGCACTTATATATAGTGATACCTATCTTCCTTGCCTGCTGCTAACCATCTGTCTGTTTCTCTCTTTATCTGTCTGCCAGACTGTCCATTCATCAGTCTATATATCAGTCCATCTACCTATCTATCTTGTCCTTTCCAGTTTATCTATCTACCATCCTACGTGCTTATATACTTACTCCCCTGCCTTGACCACCCAGACTCACAAATACGTGTCAGTTGTAAACACATTTTTTATGAGAGAGAGAGAGAGAGAGAGAGAGAGGACATTTTCCGTGTCTTTGCTCGTCCTTCTCTCTCTCTCTCTCTCTCTCTCTCTCTCTCTCTCTCTCTCTCTCTCCAGTTTTTCCTATCTTCCTCATTCTCTTCCCTCTCTCTTTTTTCCTATCTTCCTCATTCTCTTCCCTCTCCATTAACTCTGCGCCCTTGACTTCCATTTCCCTCCGCCTCTTCCTCCTCCTCCTCCTTCTCCTCCTCCTCCTCCTCCTCCTACTCCTCCTGATTCTTCTTCTTCTTCTTCTTCTTCTTCTCTTCCTCCTTCTCATCCTCTTCCGCAGCTTCTTCCCCGTCTCCCCGTCCTTCTCTGACCAGGCTCATATCTCTCCATGATGTTTATGAGGGGTCTCTCTCTCTCTCTCTCTCTCTCTCTCTCTCTCTCTCTCTCTCTCTCTCTCTCTCTCTCTCTGTTACCTTACCACATTTTACAATATTACACATCAGTTTTGTAGAAACATTTCCTTCAACATTATTTGCGTCTCCAGCATGCAGTTTCTCACTATTCTTCGTGTTAATTTATTCTTCTTCCTTTTTCATCCTCCTCTTCCACTCTTGTTCTTCTTCTTCTTCTTCTTCTTCTTCTTCCTGATCTCAGTCATTTTCTGTCCTACCCCTTTATCACCACCACCATTATCTTCTTGATCTTGACCGTCATCACCAACATCATGATCAGTATTACATCGTCATCTTCATCAGCATCATCAACATCTTCATCTCCATAATTATCATCATCAGCAGCAGCATCAATATCATCATTTTAATAATAGTAGTAGTAGCAGTGTTATCATGATCATTATTACTATCATCGCCATTATTATAGACCTCAGAATCGTAACAACTCTCTCTCTCTCTCTCTCTCTCTCTCTCTCTCTCTCTCTCTCTCTCTCTCTCTCTCTCTCTCTCTCTTTCTGTGTGTACCGCAGTTGTAAGTTTTTATTAACTTACTAAAGGAGGAAAAGCGAAAACAAATAAAAGGTAAGTTCGACTCCAAAACCCTTCATTTAGCGCCAAAAGCCACCATACATTCGTAACTATCAACTGTGCAACAGAGAGAGAGAGAGAGAGAGAGAGAGAGTCGGAAAGGAATTGGAGAGGAAAGGCTTAGTGACGTCAGAATGGGGAATAATGAGGAAGCATGGTGGGTATGGCATAACTCTCTCTCTCTCTCTCTCTCTCTCTCGCTCCCTCCTTGTCTCTGAGCAAGAGCATTTCCGAGTGTATACATAGTATGATAACCAAAGTCCCGTAAACCACCAACCACTCCAGCCAATATGAGAGAGAGAGAGAGAGAGAGAGAGAGAGAGAGCACCACCAGTCTTGCAATCCAATATTCCACGTAATTATGATTTATTTTGACAGGAAAGACTTCAAAGATGAAGAGTTTCCCAAGTGTCCTCTTTCTGCAGAACACATATTGACTTCGAATGGAAATCATCACGAATCATTTATTGTCCCGTCAAATGCAGATGCCCGTTCGCCTCTCCTTCCTCTTGCATATGGCTGGATTCATAGACGCTTCAATGAAACGTTGTGGAGGATGGTGCATTATATTACCCACAGATGAAGGATGATCTGCACCTCGCTCGACTACGTCATGTTCAAGAGTTTATTAATTCGGCGATGAAATGACTTGAAGACGAAGGCGAAGGAGAGCTGCAAGGCTTGGTGGATGAGTTTGAGAGTGTGTGTAAGAAACTGAATCTAAAGGTGAATGTAGGGAAGAGTAAAGTGATGGTCTTTGAGAGAGGTGAAGTCAGTGAATGTACAGTGAGGTTGGATGGTGAGGAATTGGAAAATGTCAGTACGTTTAAGTACTTGGGTAGTGTGATGAGTAAGGATGAAGGTTTGGAGGGTGAAGTGCTTGAAAGGGTACAGCAGGGAAGAAAGGTTGCTGGGGTTGCTGGTTCTTTGAAAGCAGTGATAAGAAACAGGGAAGTGAGCATGGAAGTGAAAAAGTTACTACATGACAGTATTGTGATACCAACTCTAACGTATGGAAGTGAAGCTTGGACGTTGTTGGAAGGACACAAGTCAAGAGTGCAGGGGAAATGAGTTATTTAAGAGGAGCCTGGGGAGTCATATGGAGAGACAGGCTGACAAATGAGAATATAAAGGAGCGTTGTGGTGTGGATGTGGATGTGATAGGAAGCGTTAGGAGGAATACACTGAGGTGGTTTGGCCATGTGGAGAGGATGGAGGGTGAAAGACTGACGAAGAGAGTGTATGTGAGTGATGGAGGGGGGGAGAGGGAGGTGGAGGCCGAGGACGAGATGGAGGGATGGAGTGGAGAGGTATATGAGAGAGGGGTGTGTGAGTTGTGAGCAGGGCAGTGAAATGGAGAGGGACAGGGCGACGTGGAGGGGATTTGTTTGTGGCCACCCCGAACGGGATTGAGGCGTCTGGCAATAGATAGATAGATAGAAATGACTTGACAGGCGAACAAACTTTATTATCCGGATATACTTGCATGAAGAACAAAGAATTCAGAAACTTCCCACGAATCTTTTTTTTTTCTTTCTTTCTTTTTTTTGCTATTCAAAATCTGTTAAATTTCATCGTATACCGCTCCCTACAGCTTAAACAAGGAGTTCTGGTATAACGTGTTTTAACCTGACAAAAATCCTTAGCCCATTACAACTCAGGTGATGATCATCTGTGGTCAGACTTGAGGCTTGATTTGATTACTAACCAAGGAGACTCATTCTTACCTCATAACTAATGAAGCATCAATTGTCAGGCAACCGTGAGTTAGTATTCATGTTGTGGGAGTAGTTCCAGTTCCGTCAGGTGAAAGCAAGCCGACTAAAACAGGAGAAGGCCACAAGATCATCAGGAAGAAGCTTTGGTAGTGACAAACAACTAGAGAGGGAACTCAAGTGAAATGCAAACCATACCGCTCAACTCGCCACACCATTCCCCCCGGCACACACACACACACACACACACACACACACACACACACACACACACACACACACACACACACACACACACACACACACACACACACACACACACACACACACACATTTTCTATCCCTCGAGGCAGTTGGAGCGACTTGGTTTTTGTCCCTTCTCTACCAGGATGTCTTAGAACTGTTGCTGCACTCCCATTTCTCTCTTTCTTCCATGTGTATGTATGCATGTATGTATAACAGACGGCTTGCACACGCCTGATCTATGATGGTAGCTACAAAAAACATGTTTGGGTTGGTCATCACGTCGTGGAACCGATAAAACAGGGCGGTGGATCTGCATGATTATACAGATGTCTCTCATTTCCATCCATGTCCCCCGAAAGAGGGATGGTAGACGGCTGGAATGGGGTAACTTTGGCCTTCAGTCCACTGGGTTCATGTCCATAGAAACCTGCAGCTACAGCAGCAACAAAATTAAGCAATATTTTACAGGTCCTGAAGGGCAACTGATTTGTGCTTTAGAACACCATGTTATGCCAGTAGAGAAGCCAGCCGCCACCATCCAGTGCTTATACAATAGGTGTGGAAAGCTTTGGGAGGACCACTTTTAAAACCCATTCTCAGCTGAGAATAAGAGAGAGAGAGAGAGACAGAGAGAGACAGAGACAGACAGACAGAGAGTTAGAGAGAGACAGAGACAGAGACAGAGAGAGAGAGAGACAGACAGACAGACAGACAGACAGACAGACAGAGAGACAGACAGACAGACAGACAGACAGACAGACAGACAGAGAGTCAGAGAGAGAGAGAGAGAGAGAGAGAACTCCTTGTTACAACAATTACCGTTGGAGGGAATACTACAAACACATCCACACTATATGTTTTTTGTAAAATTTTAATATCGTCATGGTTTGCATCAGTAACATCTATCTATCTATCTATCCCTTGCCAGACGCCATAATCCCGTTCGGGGTGGCCATTTGACTCTGAGTTATTTGTTTTACAGGGAGGGGCACTAACCCCTCCACCAACCCACTTGACATGTAGGGAGTACGTACTGTATGGTTTGGTTATGTGGTTACCACCCAGCGTTGTAAATGGTTTCTTGGCTTACAGGAAACCATTTGGCTTGTCACTCAATGTAAAGCCACCTGTAACGGAAAGAAAAGCAATAAGTAGTGACAGGAAAGATGGGAGAAATAGGAAGCGAGGAGGGCAGGCACAGAAAAAGAATGATAAAGGCTAAGGAAGACGTAGGCAGCACTACATCAAGTGAGTGGATGATGCATTAGAATATTAAACGGTAAATTGGGGAATAAATTGATAAGAAAGAGGTATCACGAAATTTCCAGAACCACAAAGAATGCAGTTCTAAGTAGCTTCGGTATACCATATGAAACCCTTGGTCCCATTATGGTGCTACTTTCACCTTCACATCATGCCACCCTCATCATCATCGTCAATTAGTCAAGGTCCTGAGCACCCCCTGTCATGGCGTCACATATCATCATCATCATCAACATCGGCTGCTGCATCTCACCTCTCACTTCTCACTGCGGCATCTGGCCCTGGGATAATGAGAGGGACGTGTCAGCTTCAAAAGAAAAAAAAAAAAAAGACCTTCGTGGTTGAGTTCATCCTAAAGTCCATAATGTAAATAGTATAAGAGGCTTCGCAACACCTCTTCCTTAGTGATTTATCCTGCACGTGTAATTCAAAACGGTATCCTCTTCCACAACATTGAAAAAATTTATGTCGACATCAAAATGAAACAAATTACATACAAGATTAGGGAGCAATGTGCAAAATAAGTCTCTAAAGAGGCTGTTTTAAGAAGCTTCCCATGCCATGCAGAATACAGGAGAAGAAGAGACAAAAATTATACTACGGGGCTGATCTTATATTGCATAGTTGTTGACTTTATACACGGGTTTTATTTGCCCCTGTTTAGATACAAATCTCATGTATGGGGAGGCTTCCCACATACAGCTCTTCTCAACAAAGTTGAGTCAAAGGCTCATTAACTATCTTCCTCTTGCTGGCTCCCTTCAACCTCTGTCTCTTCGTCTCACTGTTGTATCTTTATCTTTCTTCAATCGCTTCTTCCATGGTTACTGTTCCTCTGAACTGTATACTTGCATTCCTCCACCATTACGGCAGGCGAGTAGCACCCGTCTAGCAGCAAATTCCCACTCATTTTATCTCCAGCTCTAATTCAGTAGTAAACTGTAACTCCTAGTCTTTCATGTGTGCAACAGGTAAACTCTGGAATTGTCTTCCTCTGTATTTCCTACTGTTTATAGCCTCCAGTCATCTGAACGCAGTGTGTCCAAGCATTTCGAAAAGAACGGATCTTGACTATGCCTCTCAGTTATTATCTTCCTTTTTTTTTTTTTTTTGAGGGAATAATCTTGCAGACTTTTGGCTTTTGGTTCCTTCTTCCATGCATAAAGATAAACCTGAATTAATTTTCTGGGGGATCGAATCTGTGCCTCATGGGATTCAAACCTGTTCAAGGCCATCATTCTGACTGGGACGTTCTAACTACCACACCACCTGTAGCCCTAAGAGCATTATGACTATCTACTACAAGGTTCGAATCGATAGGAATCCTTTAAAAATATAAATTAAACTGTGTTATTTGTCCTCTACACATACTTTGAATAACATAAGACTTAAGTTCAGAGAGAGAGAGAGAGAGAGAGAGAGAGAGAGAGAGAGAATATCACCAGGCAAAAGGATAAAAAAAAAAAAAAAAAGCTACTTTCCAACGAATGCAAATGAGATTCTTAATATTCATGGGACATACAATTTTCAGTGAAAGGATAAGTAAATACACAGATATTCCCACATGCATTTGAAACACACACACACACACACACACACACACACACACACACACACACACACACACACACACACACACACACACACACACACACACACACACACACGCAATCTAAAGAACAATATAAAGAGGTATTTACAATATTGGAAATTGGAGGCAATGTGTTCGTCAGGTGGTACAATAAATAACGAGGGACAAGGCAATATTCCACACTGCAGTCCAGTAGACGACCAAAACTACACATGACCTAACTCAAGGGTAAAAAGGAAAATACATGCTACTGAGAGGCATATGATTATTTATGATATATTAAGAGCATGAAGAGAAACCTTCTGATGAAGACTAATATAATGAAGGATGAGAGTGGTGTACAATGTGTAGAGTCTGATAAAAATCCTATATTTGTGTGAACATACCAAATTCTGGTTGTAACCTAAAAGGTCAATACGCAGCTTTGCCAAGGAACCATAATATTATGGTAAACTGGTGATGACTGATTATATTTCCTCTCGAGACTGTACCAAGGACCAATGTAATCATCTTTATCTTCTCTCTCTCTCTCTCTCTCTCTCTCTCTCTCTCACACACACACACACACACACACACACACACACACACCACATGCTCACAAGCATACTAACAATACTGAGATATGCACTGATCATTCTCTCTCTCTCTCTCTCTCTCTCTCTCTTTCTAAGCGGACATATGATAGTCTGCATAGTCTTACATTCACAAGGTCATTACTCATCTCTACTTGTTTATTCACCGGTGGCGCCTTCATCGTGCCCTTGGAATTAATTGTGTGTGTGTGTGTGTGTGTGTGTGTGTGTGTGTGTGTGTGTGTGTGTGTGTGTGTGTGTGTGAGGAAAAATCAGAAACAAAGCATAATGTTTAAGGATAATGCAAATAAACTATTCTAATCAACATATACCTAAAACTGAATGAGAAATGGCATGGGTTCTTATTCGGACTCAATTTATTATTATCTGTCCGTCTGCCTGCCTGTCTGTCTTTCTCTCTCATATGCACATGAAATTTATCTTCCTAACCCCAGGGTTGTGGGCGTATATATATAAGGACACACACACACACACACACACACACACACACACACACACACACACACACACACACACACACACACACACACACACACACACACACACACACACACACACACACACACACACACACACGCACGCACACACACACACACACACACACACGTTTCCTACCCCTCGAGGCGATGGGGAGACTTGGTTTTGGCCCTTCTCTACCAGGATGTCTTAGACCTGCTGCTGGTCTCCCATTTCTCTTTTTCTTCCACATGTATGTATGTATGTATGTATGTATCTATGTATGTATGTATGTATTATAACAGACGGCTTGCACACGCCTGACCTGGGATGGCAGCTGCAATATAGCTACATCATTCTTCTCATCAGGCCGTGGCACCAGTATGACAGGACGGTGGATCTGCATAATTAGATGTCTCTCAGTTCCCTCCACGTTCCCCGAAAGGAGGATGGTTGACTGCTGGAAAAGGGTAACTTCGGCCTTCAGTCCACTGGGTTCATGTCCACAGAAGCCTGCAGCTACAACAGCAACAAAATCAAGTCATATTTTTACGGGTCCTGAAGAGCAACTGATTTGTACTTTATAACACCATGTTATGCCTTGGAGGAGCCAACCACCCCCACCCAGTGCTTCTTCTGTGGGTATACAAAAGTGGTGGAAAGCTTTGGGGGAGAGAGAGAGAGAGAGAGAGAGAGAGAGAGAGAGAGAGAGAGAGAGAACTTGTTAAAACAATCACCATAGTAGGGAATACGTCAAACACAGCCACACAATGCTACAATTTGCATCAATAACATTCACTAGGATATCAAATCGTAATTTGGGGCATACATCGCTAAGAAAGAGGTATCACGAAATTTGCAAGGCCACGAAAAATG
>NC_137011.1:13580693-13588193 GCF_032717465.1 Coenobita brevimanus
CTTGTCGGAAGGACATAAGTCAAGAGTGAGAGCAGTGGAAATGTATCTGAGGGGAGCACCTGGAGTTACATGGAAAAGCAGACAGATAATTATGGAAGTAAAGGAGTGCTGTGGTGCTGATGCGGATTGTGACTGAAAGTGTTAAGAAAAGTACTCTGAGATGGTTTGGCCAAATGAAAAGAATGGAGAATGGGAGATTGACTAGAAGAGTGTAGATGAGCGAGGTGGAGGGGGAGGGCAGGAGAGGAAGACCAAAGAGGAATAAAGTGGACAGATAGGTAGGCAAGGAGATTTGAGCTGGAGTTAGGACAGAGGATGAAATGACATGGAGGCGATCTATTTGTGACGACCCCTTGCAGGAATAAGGCGTCTGACAACATACAGATAGTTAGATAGACTTGTCCTTGAAACGTCCGTCTGTATGTCCATCTATCTGTCTCTCTGTCTATCTATCTGTTTATCTTTTTTTTTTATGGAAGAAAGAAGGAGCCAAAGGCCAGGAGCTAGCAAGATTGTTTCCTACTAGTAAAAACAAACGCAAGATAAACGAGAGCCAACTTAGAGATCCATTCATTTCGAGACGCCAGGACACACTGCGTTTGAAAGATTGGAGATCATAAGAAGTAGGAAATACATACAGAGAGAGAGCCAATTCCAGAGTCTACCTCTTGCATACATGAAGGACTGGGAGTAACGGTTAACTCTTGCATTACAGAGCTGGACAGAAGAGGGATGGGAGTTTGTTGCAAGACGGGTACTACGCGCCCACCGTAGTAGTGGAGGGACACAAGCAGACAGTTCAGAGGAGCAGTGACCATTGAAGTAGCGATATAAAAGAGATAAAAATGCAACAGTGCACAAAGAGACAGAGGTTGAAGGGAGCCAGTAAGAGGAGAGTTAAAGAGACTATAAGCATTTAACTCCACCTTGTGAAGAAGAGCTGTACGTGGGAAGCCTCCCCACACATGAAAGTTGTACTCCACACAGGAGTTTCTAAAACCCGAGTATAAAGTCAAAATCTGTGCAGGGGTAATGAAGGCACAGAGTCGGCTTAGCACACCTAATCTCTTAGAAGAAGATATTATAAGAGAGGAAATATGATCTTTCCAAGCTAAATCCCTAGACAATGAAACCTCAGGTATGTTTAAAGACGGTGCAGGGTTGAGTTGGACATTGTTAAAAATTAGGGAATACTCCTGCAGAAGATTTCGTCGGGTTCAAAGATGTAAGAACTGAGTTTTTGATGCATTAAAAACAACAAAATTGCCATTACTCCAATCAAAGATACGAGCCACGTCAGTCATTACGTGTGCCGTAGCCTCAGCCCCTGTTTGTTGAAG
Source organism: Coenobita brevimanus (assembly GCF_032717465.1). Taxonomy (NCBI): domain Eukaryota; kingdom Metazoa; phylum Arthropoda; class Malacostraca; order Decapoda; family Coenobitidae; genus Coenobita; species Coenobita brevimanus. The sequence goes on from NC_137011.1 coordinate 13,582,034, forward strand.
TAACTGGTGGGATGAACGTTGTGGGAAAAGATTGGAAAGGTGACAGGTTGAGTTATCAGTTTGTGAGTGGATAGGGTTAGATGTACAGCTAAGAAGGTCATCCATGAATAGAAGGAAGAGAGTTGGTGATGGGACAGAAACTAGAAGAACACCACTATTAATAGCTCTAAGAGAAGAACAGTGGCCGTTTGCAAGAGCAGCTATAGAAAGACCAGAAAAGAAGCTAGAGATGAAGGCACAGAGAGAGAGAGAGAGAGAGAGAGAGAGAGAGAGAGACAGACCATAAGAGGCCATTTTGGAAATTAAAGATTTATGCCAGACTCAATCGAAAGTCTTTGAGATGTCAAGTGGAATAGCAAAAGCTTTCGCCAAAGTCCCGAAAGGAGGATGACAAGGAGTCCAAATGGTATGTGAGAAGATCACCAGCGGAGTGTCCCTGGCGAAACCCTGGCTATGATAGGAAAGGTGCTTTAAAATCTTTTGTCAAGAATAGACTCAAAAACTTTTGAAATACAGGATGTTAAAGTAATTGGGAGATAGTTAGAGGGTTGGGAATGGTCACCCTTCTTTGGGACAGGCTGAATGAAAGCAAATTTCCAGAAAGAAGGAGTGGTACAGGTTGAGAGTGAAAGGTGAAGGAGTTTACCTTGGCAGGGTGTAAGCACGGAAGCACAGTTCTTGAGGACAACAGGTGGGACCCCATCAGGCCCATATATCTTGGTATTACTGAGGCCAGTGATAGGAGAAAACACATCAGTTATTCCTTGTCCTTCTGCCTACGGGTGACTTTACACTCCCTCTTCTGTCTTTCTTTCCTTCATTCTTTCCTTTTCCTTCTGCCTGTGGGTGACTACACTGAGTGACAAGCCAAATGGTTTCCTGTACACCAGGAAACCATTTACTACGCCGGGTGGTAACCATACAGGTATAACCATATTTTGGCACCTGGTGGTTTAGTGGGTAATTATTGCGCTCCAGTCGGATTGAGCCGGTGAAGGTTTATATCCAAGGGGTGGTTGGGGTTGACTGCTCACGTAATGCCACTCAGGGATGAGTGAGGTTGGTCACTCTCATCTTAAATGTCGAGACCAACTGCCTAGCCCCGGGATCCTACGCTCCTCGTGGGACAGTGTAGGACTGGATGATGGATGGATGAAGATATTTTACTATCACCCATACGGAAGTCAGAGGGGGGGGGGGAGAGTGATGGAGTAACAACACCAAAATCATCTAAGGAGGAAATGGAGAAAGTCTGGGAGAAGATGTCTGCTGTATCAATAGAAGGAAAAGCTACAGAGCCATCAGAGCATAAAACAGGAGGGAAGGATGATGAGGTAAAGTTTTTAAAAGGCTTTTGGCAAGGAGTCAGAAGAAGGGACGAATTTGAGTTTGAAAGTTCAGAGCATTTGCTGCGAATGAAATTACTCTAAGTAGAACTAAGAACAAACTTAGCACGATTCCGAGCAGAGACATATAAGAGATGAGATTCAGAGGTGAGTTGGCTCTGGTACCTTTTGTAAATCTTCTCCTTGCTATGGACAGCATTAGAACAAGCGTAATTAAATCTTCCTTTTTTTTTTCTTTTTTTTTTATTAGTCACAGGATATAAGAAAGGAATGTATGCATCCATGCACGAGAGAACCTTCGTAATATGCATGGCACACTCAGATGGCTCTTGGTCATGGAAATAATAATAATAATTCCAGAGATAATCAAAGCAGTACTGTCTGAGGGCCTCCCAATAAACGGCTCCAAAGTGCCACAACCGCCACTTCTTGGGAGGGTTCACAGACCTTACGGGAGTGATAGGACAGGTTAGGGTGATGAGGTTGTGACTGGAGATATAAGATGAACAGCATATGGAGATGGATTAGGTGTAAGGAAGAGGTCAAGTATGTTAGAACTCCCTCCAAGGTGGTCAGGGACTCTCTCCAAGCTGCTCTGGGTCATTAAGCATAGGAAAGATCTGAGATGTAGGCTTGTTCACCAGATTGATAAGTGAAAGGAAAGGAGAGCCAAAGGTGGTGGTGAACATTGAAATCGCATTGAATGGAGATTTCTGAGAAAGGAGAAATTGATAGGATGATATCGTAGAAGTAAGAGAGCGAAGAATTTTTCTCTCCCTCTCTTCAGTCAGAGAATGAAATGATAGTCGAAGCGAGGGAGTAGAAAATCTAGAAGATTCAAGTTAAGGAACACGAGAGCAAGATAATTATGTTGTTGTGTACAAATACACAACAGCCATCTTTGGCTTTGAAATGAGGACAAATAAGTAGGACGACATAGGGAAGAGTTTGCTATCAGTTGCCTCAGACAGCTAAGTCTCAGTGAGCAAGAGAAGATGAGGTTTACAGGAGGAAAGGTGGTGTTCAACAGAGAGAAAGTTTGAGGAAAGGCTGAAAATGTTGCGGAAATATAGATATATTTATTTATCTATCCATCTATTTATCTATCTGTCCCTGCACACAATAATAAGAGATATACAAGTAAAAATGTAGAATTTTTTCCCATACAAATTACTTTCATCAATAATTCTCACTGTTTTTCATGCTACCTCCTCCCCCCCCCTCTCTCTCTCTCTTTACGTAATGCCTCCCTTTCCACGAGCCTCACAGAAGGGGGGGATTACGTTGGCCAATTCGATCAGGAATGTCATTCCGAAACCTCCAATCTCTGTCTCCCGCCATTCGCGAGGGAGAGAGAGAGAGAGAGAGAGAGACAGAGACAGAGACAGAGACAGAGACAGAGACAGACAGACAGAGGAGAGAGAAAGGGAGGGGGGGAAGGGAAAACTGAGAAGTAGAAGTAGATAACGGTAAACTATAGGAGGAAAACTGAGAGAGAGAGAGAGAGAGAGAGAGAGAGAGAGAGACCACACATACCCCGTTTCCAGCGAGGTGGTCCGGCGTTATTAATAAAGATAATGGGTAACCTTAGCCGCAAGTGTATAAGAAAAGGTGAGTACAACAAAAATCTCTCCCCATCCTCTGCACCCTCCGGCAATACTCTGCACAAAAAATAAATACTAGCAACACCTTCCAGAAGTGAAGAAAGGAAAAAATATTGCAATAAGTTTGATAGGACAATTGAACAAGTACAGCGTAGTAGTATTTATAGTAGTAGTTGTAGCAGTAGTAGTAGTAGTAGAGAGAGAGGGGGGGGGGAGATCAGAACTAAAGGGTGTGCCATCACATCGGAGCTTGATTGATGGACAGGAAATCGTGTCTAGTTTGGCAGTTTTCCTGTTAACATGCCCACTTCAGCGCAGATCCAGAGATAGTTGAAGAAACACACACACACACACACACACACACACACACGCACGAACCGGAAATTACTGACTGGACTTCGTTCTCTGCATAACGGCTGGCTAGTGTCTTGTAAGAGGACTCTGAAAACAATGTGGACCACAGTTCATAACAACAGCGTATGGGTTCCCTTGTTAGAGGCTTAGGAGATTTCGTAACACTTCTTCCAAAGAAATTATTTTGCACTTATACCATAGTCTCCTCTGGGATGGTAACGCTTCTTTCTTAGCGATTTATTCTCTATATTACACCGCAGTGTGTTCGTGGTTGTTACTGATGCAGACTATCCGCATATTAAGACAGTTATAACAAGTAGCGGTGCCAAGGAGCAGCAAACCTGTCCCCGGCAGTCATTTTAGTGCTGACGTATAAACACAACAGGATATCTAGTCAAAGATGTCACATTATCATAGCTGGAGTAAACCGGGTTAAAACTGACAATTTTATGCCCATTTGAAATTTTAGGCTCGACCCACCTGACACTGACTCACCTACCGTCAAATGGGGGGTGACCCCTCTGATGTAACGAGGCATGTTACAGGATGCATGCTTGAAAGAAGCATCTTTAGGTTTTGGTTTCATGTCGATATGACGAATTTGAAAGGAGTTATGGTGAGGAAAACTATATATATATTTTTTTACATTTTGTGGGGTCAACAGCCTGGACCTTGGACCAATTTGGCCCCAGATTTTATCAGGTGTTCAGAAGGTCATATCCCACCATTCTTGTAATTTTAGTCAAAATTGCACCAGTAGTTTTCGCGCTAAGTTGTTAATAGGAAGACAGGTGGACAGACAGACAAACAAACAGACAAACCGAGTGAAAACAATATCCGTCCCCTAGCCCCTCCGGGGCTGGGACGGGTAATAGCATAAATGAGGTGTTTTGTGCAAAATGAACGTCAAGGCAGAGGTGCAAGGGAGCTTTCTGTGACACCTAAGAAACGGGTCTAAGGTTCGTACTCCCGTCAGTTCAGGAGACATTCTAACACATCTTAACAGTTACACTGGGTTGTTCGTATATAGCGCTTCTCATCCACTGCGCCGGACGATTTGTTGTGTGTTGCAAGGACAGCTCACTCAGCATTATTAATGTCTATCGTGCATCACTTTTCACTTCCCTCTCCCATTGCTACGCCCACGCCCACACCAGCAGAGTGAACCGTCCCCTCGGCATATAAGATTTTGTACCAATAGTACCATTAGGTAAGTTTCTATTGGGGTGCTATTTACAGGTAGGCCTACCTCTGTATTTGTTAATTGTACCTTAATACCACTGTGGTAGGTGAGGGGACACACGACCCAGCCAGTGAAGAGCTACCGTAAGGTCGCTCTACACTGGGTGTCAAGTGCTTTCATAATCCAGGAAACAGTTTACTACGCTGGGTGGTAACCATAGAGCCAGCCAAACAGACGCTTGGTGGTCTAAATGGGTGGAGATGGAGCCATAAATGTTTTTCTCTGAGGGATGGTTGGCGTTTATTGCTCATGTAATGACGCTATGGACCAAGAGACGCTGGTAGGCCTCTCGTTAAATATCAAGAAAACGTATCTTTTCCACCGGTCCTGTCCCTCCCGATGAGGCAGTAAAGGACTGGATGATGGCTAGCTGGCTGGCATCTTTTTACAATAAAGACGGTTAGCATCAAAACAGGCGGGAATATATTAATGTACTCAGCGCTGAAATAAACTTCTAAATAAAGGTGCTGGGTAGTCTGTTCACCTAACACGAATGTAGGCCACAGAGCATGTACTCATGTATTATTTATTATTTAAGTTGCTTTGTTTTTGACAAAGTGGCGATGTTTTAGAGTAAGTATCCATTCTGTGCAATAAATGTCCCGGTACTTGCTGTTGAGATAGTAACGATGTTTTAGAGTAGGTACTGATTTTGTAGAATAGTGCCGTTGCTGATGAGAAAGTAGCTATGTTTTTGAACAGGTATCTATTGTGTACAGTAAGTGACGTCGTTGTTGTTAAACTGGCGATGCCTTAGAGTAAGCATTGACCATTTAGAAAAAGTGGCGTTGTTGTCGAGAAAGTGGCGCCATTGTGTAGTAAAACAGATTTCGTAAGATTAGCCATAAAAGTAACGCCAAGCTTATACCGGTAGTGGAGATTGTGGACAGGACGGTAGTGAATGAAAAACAGAGTTAGCTTGAAGTTCGTGGCCATGGACTGGGAAAATATATGACGTACTAATTCTAGCGTGGGAAAAGAAGGGAGAAAACGCAGTGGTATATGTTGGTGGTGACGCCTACCATCCACTCACTTGAAGTACTGTTCCCTTAAGATGACAGAGAATTATATCACAATGATTATAATTATAAAAAAAACAACAATATTCATAATAAAAATAATAACAACAACAATAAAAATAATAATATTATTAATGGTGATGAAAATAATGACAATAATAATAATAATAATAATAATAATAATAATAGTAATAACAAATAATAATAACAAAAACAGTATAATGGTAATACTATATAAAGTAAAGCAAAGGCAGAAGGGATTGTTTCTCTTTTTCACTCTTTCAATAGAACACGTCTTTCCTATTTCACTCTTATTTCACTCTTGTTATTTCCACTCGATTCAATTTAGTTCAGGGTAGACTTTTCCAGCTAGAAGAATTAGCCATAGCCCTTATTAACCCCTGTATTATTGTGCTGTTCCAGCCTCAACAAGTCTCTCTGGCAGCAGAAATAATAAACAATAACAAGAAATAGACCTCAGAGGGGGCAACATTCGGAATCACCAGTCGGTTTGAGTGCAGGACAGTTACTTTCTCGAGTGACTATGATCTTCGACCGATTGCACCTAGAATAGAATTCAGTACCTCATCCTTA
>NC_137011.1:13593193-13598193 GCF_032717465.1 Coenobita brevimanus
TTGCTCCAGGGGAACAGTAACCAACCACTTCGTCAGTGAAACTTTTCGCAACCTGAGAGAAGCGCGAACTCCCGTCTACCAGATGGCAAGCGAGAATGTTACCACTGAACCAGCGAGCGGTGTGTGTGTGTGTGTGTGTGTGTGTGTGTGTGTGTGTGTGTGTGTGTGTGTGTGTGTGTGTGTGTGTGTGTGTGTGTGTGTGTGTGTGTGTGTGTGTGTGTGTGTGTGTGTGTGTGTGTGTGTGTGTGTGTGTGTGTGTGTGTGTGTGTGTGTGTGTGTGTGTGTGTGTGTGTGTGTGTGTGTGTGTGTGTGTGTGTGTGTGTGTGTGTGTGTGTGTGTGTGTGTGTGTGTGTGTGTGTGTGTGTGTGTGTGTGTGTGTGTGTGTGTGTGTGTGTGTGTGTGTGTGTGTGTGTGTGTGTGTGTGTGTGTGTGTGTGTGTGTGTGTGTGTGTGTGTGTGTGTGTGTGTGTGTGTGTGTGTGTGTGTGTGTGTGTGTGTGTGTGTGTGTGTGTGTGTGTGTGTGTGTGTGTGTGTGTGTGTGTGTGTGTGTGTGTGTGTGTGTGTGTGTGTGTGTGTGTGTGTGTGTGTGTGTGTGTGTGTGTGTGTGTGTGTGTGTGTGTGTGTGTGTGTGTGTGTGTGTGTGTGTGTGTGTGTGTGTGTGTGTGTGTGTGTGTGTGTGTGTGTGTGTGTGTGTGTGTGTGTGTGTGTGTGTGTGTGTGTGTGTGTGTGTGTGTGTGTGTGTGTGTGTGTGTGTGTGTGTGTGTGTGTGTGTGTGTGTGTGTGTGTGTGTGTGTGTGTGTGTGTGTGTGTGTGTGTGTGTGTGTGTGTGTGTGTGTGTGTGTGTGTGTGTGTGTGTGTGTGTGTGTGTGATTTCTTTGTTTTATCTTTTTCTCAAGTGAAAGCTGTATTAGAAGATGATTTAGATTAATGCCTATCGATTACACGAGGATGATTAATGCTGACGGTTCTCACTCTTCCCCTGCAATTCGGCACGCACCCATGACTTCACATCAAGGTTCCTAACATACCTAAAGAAAAAAAAAGTGAATAAACTAACAAGGCAAGAGGCTGATAGTTACAGAAGAAATCGGTTTCTAACAAAATCTATCTATCTGTCTGTCATATCTACCCATCGTCCAGTCCTTTTCTGTCCATTTAAACGAGTGTGGCCAGGTTTGCGTCCTCTGAGTGGCACCGTGTGAGCAGTAAACCTCAGTCATCCCTCGCATTTAAATCTTTACTTGTCCCATCTGACAGAAACACTTTAGCCCACTAGACCACCAGGCGTCAAGAATGTGCACTAGATGTGTAGAATTTCAGCTTTGGAAATCGAAAGTTCACCGTCATTTAAGAAAAAATATGTTGCCTTCCTTAATTCCTCTATCTACATGATAATCAGGTGATAGGTTGTTTCGACCATCATCCACTCACTTGATGTAGTGCTGCCTACTTCTTCCTTCACCTTAATCATTATTTTTATTCTGTACTTCTTTCTTCCTGTTTCTCCCATCCTTCCTGCTACGTGTTATTATTCTTCTTTGTAATTCAGGTGGTTCTGCACTAAGTGACAAGCCTTATACTATAGTTTCCTGTAAACCATGAAACAAATTACAGTGCTGGGTGGTAACCATACAATCAGACAGCAGGGTGATCGGAAGCCTGCTATGGTACCAATGTTAACTGGGTGGAGAGACACAAATGGGGCGTCCATCCAGAAACCTAACCTCCACACTCTTTCCCGCGCCTTGCTGTTGCGAGGCTCTCTTTACTGTAAGAGAACACAAGTTCACTGCACGGGACGACCCTGCAGGGTCAGTTGTTTGCCTGTGGTTGGTGGGTCTGCTCTATCAGACTGACTGGAGTTACTCGATAACAACAACCTGAGCATCACTCCCTTAACCCTAGAATACATATGCGGGCATATCACACCCGACACGTACCCGAGTTCACGTGATCACCAAGTGGGTTATTGTCTGAGATGGCTGGGCACCCAGATACCCTCCTTCCACATGTTGCCCTAGTAGGGAGAGGTAGTGTTGCTCCGCTCTCTTCGAAGGAAATTTCCATATCGGCGCCCTTGGGTATCTTACACTCATCGTATGTACTCCCGTACATATGTGACACAGAGTTTGTCATATCCAGCAAGTAGTTTGAGTATGATTTCTAAAGTGCTTTTCCTTGCAGGAAGTGAATAATTCTTAGAACACAGATAATTCTTTGTGAACTGTGAAATCATGTCCCACCATTTTTTGAGTGATGAAGAACTTGATAAAATAATGAACACCACTGGGTGCTAAGAATCAGAGTCCACCTGTCCAGTGCCGGGAGTGCCCTGTTCGGACTGACAGGAAGACCTGCTTCCGGTGCACCAAAATGTCAGAAGGCTGTCTGCCTGGGGCATTATTACCCTGTCTGTGGTGATTGTGAGTCCAAGTAAGTGCTCATGATTTTGAGAATTGTCAAGGAAAATTCGAACAAATTATTTTTCTCACGGCCATAAATACACCACAAATGACAAATAGCAACTATTTTGGATTGCATACCACTGTGTTTTGCAATTATGAGGTTTCAGTAGTAAAATAATAACATTCACTACTCAAGAAATGACATTTCCTGATAATTGTAAGTTCTATCTTAGATACCCCCTAAAACAAGGTTGTGGGGGTGGGTGGGTGGTCAAAATCAGTGGGTAAAGCCTTAGAGAGATCCAAATACCATGTAGTGTTCAATTTCAAGGGTCTGGGATTGCATGAAAAATTGCCAATCTTCGTACTCCATTTTTTTATTCTAAAAAAAATACCCCATTTTTTGTCTACCTCCACCACGGCCCACCGTGAGTCTGTAAGGATTAGAGTGCCATGTGCTGCAGCGCCCATGACCCAGGAGTGTGTGTGCAAGTGCAGAAGTCTGCAGCTCCTGTTTCAAATTTTCCACATATTTATTTTTAGTTACATCAGAATTTTTCCCCATTTTTGATACTTTTTTTTTCAAGTTACCACTTAACCTTTAAGATATCATACAAACTCATTTACATAAGGTTCAAGTGAAAGTACAAAACTTGTATTTTTTATATATGTACTTGGTTTTACTTAATTTGGATTTTCACATAGGTGTATGACTTTCCGAAAAATGGGTTTATCAAACCCAGCGTATGTATTAAGATGCAGTAAAATTAGTGTATGTATTCTAGAAAAAAATAAAATCGATATATAGAATTTGCAGCTTTCATATCTAAAGGTTACTACAACAGGGAGTAAACACTATCTGATTCAGGCCACTGGTGGTAATACTTTGGTTTTCTTCAGGATTTTTTTATGCAGGAAAGAGGAAAACCAAAGCCACAAGCCCAAAAGATTTTTCTCTTCAAGATAGAACAAAACTAGATAAAAGAGGGCCAAATGGAGATCTGTTCATTTCGAGATTTTTGGAGACACACTGCGTTTGGAAGACTGGAGATCGCAGGCAGTAGGAAATACAGACAGAGAAGGACAGTTCCAGAGTTGACCAGTTGCATACATGACGGACTGGAAGTAAAAGTTAACCCTTGAATTAGAGACTTGCACAGAAAAAGGATGAGAGTTTGTTGCAGGAAGGATGATACGCACCAGCTGTAGTGGTGGAGGGATAAAGCAGACAGTTCAGAGAAGCAGTGGCCATTGAATTAGCAGTAGAAAAGCAATAAAGATGCAACAGTGTGGCAAAGAGACAGGAGAGTTAATGAGATGAAAAGCCTTTGACTTCATCTAGCTGAGAAGAGCTGTAAGTAGTGAGCCTCCCCAATATGAGACTTTAACTATACACAGGGGAAAATATTACCCCTGTTTAAAGTCAACAGCTGTGCATGGGTAAAGAAAGCAGAGTCGGCATAGCTCGCCTAATCTCTTTGATGCAGATTATGCAAAAGAGATAATATTATCTTTCCAAGATAAATCTCGAGAGAATGAAGCCCCAAGTATGTTTAAGGATGATACAGCATTGAATTGGATATTGTTAAAAATTAGAGGATACTCCTGCTGAAGATTTTGATGGGTTGAAAGATATAAGAACTAAGCCTTTGAAGCATTAAAAACAACAAAAATACTTTTTCCCCATACACAGATACGAGTCAAATCAAACATTATGTGTGACAGCCTCATCCCTTGTCTGTTGAAGTAACTGTTGAGATGGACGCTGCAAGAAGCGAATGAAAAGGTGAAGGGTGGAGTCATCAGCGGTTAGATGTACAGCTTAGTAAGTCATTGATGAAAAAAATGAAGAGAGTTGGTGATAGGACAAAACCTTGAGACACACCACTACTGATAGCTCTAGGAGAAGAATGGTGGCCGTCAACAACAGCAGCTATAGAACGAACAACTAGAGATGAAGGCACAGAGAGATGGAAAGAGACCCTAGGAGGTCAGTTTGGAAATTAAAGATTTATGCCAAACTCGATCGAAAACCTTTGAGATGTCAAGTGCAATGGCAAAGCTTTTACTGAAGTCCCGAAAGGAGGATGACCTGGAGTCAGAAGGTAGGTGAGAAGATCGCCAGTGGAGCGTCCCTGGCGGAACCCATACTGACAATCGGAAAAGAGGTTGTGATAGAAAAGATGCTACAATTTTTTTTTGTTCAGATCATATTCAAAAACTTTTGAAATATAGAATGTTAAAGCAATTGGGTGATAAAAGGCTGGGAATGGTCACCTTTCTTTGGGAGGGGCTGAATGAGAGCAAACTTCCAGCAAAAAGGGGAACGTACAAATTGACAAAGGCAGAATGTAGACACCTTTCCTGATGACAACAGGAGGGACCCCATCAGGCCCATATGCCTTGTTAGTACTAAGGTCAGTGATGGCTGAAAATGCATCAATTGAAGAAATTTCAAAGTCAGCCATGAGCAAGTCAGAGGGGGGATGTCGTGGAGGAACAGGTGGAATTGGAGGAGAAATTCTGAGTGACGAGTTCTGCTTTATCAGTAGAAGAAAATGCTACAGAGTCATCAAGTGGAAAATAGAAGGGACGG
>NC_137011.1:13603193-13613193 GCF_032717465.1 Coenobita brevimanus
CAATGCATTAAAAATTACTAAAAAAAAATGCTGTATTATAAAGAGTACCAAAGTAACGGCAAAGAAAGTAAGCAATAAAAAAAAATCCAGGAAGCAATAAGGCAGCTGTGCAGTTTCTTCCTGTGCAATCAGAGAAACCTTGGAAACTGTATACCCAGTCCGTTGATATGTATACCGATTTCGTTGAATTCACATGCTCATTTTCTGCTTTGTGTGTATGGGGGGGGGGGGGGACGGTCGGTGGGAGTGTGAAGGAGGAGGTTGATTCCCACCATGAATCACTGGGGGTCACCTCCCCAAAATCGCATAGCGGATGACACTCCATTGTGCAACATGTCCTAAAATATCAAAGCTGTTTCTACCCTCCTTTCACACTCTGGTATTTCTGAGAATTTTTGATTTGGTGAGGAGGCTGGCCACCTCCCCTAACAATCATGATGGGAAAACTGTATAAAGTGGACGACCTTCTGAGTAACCAGACGAATTCTCAAATGAAGTTTTGTTCAAATTTTTCACCTACTTCTGATTGTTTTATTTTGGGGAAGGGAGCTGATCCGCCAAGCTCCATGGGGAGTGCGGGGGGGTCAAGCCCCTCAAATATCGCATTACGGATGAGAGTCCTTTACACAACTTGTACAAACATATCAAAGACAAATCTGCCTTGCTTTTACTACTCTGAAAGAGAGGGGAGGGGGGCTGACATCCGTAAAAACTGGTTGGAAAAACTGTATTTAGTGAAAGACATTCCCAGTAACCAAACTTGCTCATCTGAGATGTTTCGTTCAAATCCATCAAATAGCCTAGGAGAAGTTAAAGCGCGCGCGCGCACACACACACACACACACACACACACACACACACACACACACACACACACACACACAGGCTGAATCCGCATAACGGTATAGGGTGAGGTGTCAGAAATATCATCCTGTTTCGCGGGATTGGTAAGGTAATAATAAATCATTGTATTGTGTTGATTAAATAGTCAAAATCATATAATAAAGACAGTAAGCATTAAAACCTAACAAATAAATAAGAAACAAAGAGCTGAAAGACGAGAGAAGGTGAGTCATATTCTCATTGGAGTGGCAGGTTTTCTAACGGCAGCACTTTGCTATTTATTTTTCACTAACATTTTTCTTTAGAGTGTTCTCTATATCCCTTCCATATCTATTCGGTAGAAGTAGTAGTAGTAGTAGTAGTAGTAGTAGTAGTTGTTGTTGTTGTTGTTGTTGTTGTTGTAGCAGCAGCAGGAACAACAGTAGTAGTGGTTGTTGTTGTTGTTGTTGTTGTCAAGTCAACCAGCTTTATTTCATATCGTGTGATATAAAAAAAAAAAAATCATTGCTATACATATATACAAATAACGAAAATGAATGCTCCTGTACAAATAAATTTCAATACTTATTTACATACGGTAATTTCTGTATTAAGTAAATAAGTAATGTATATCACAAATAACTTAATGTATGTGTAGTCCATATAATCTGCAACCCTCTAACATGTTCATAGTTTTGAACTCAGTATATCCGTGCATTATAATATTCTAATGGTTTTTTTTTATTAAATGTGTTATAGGTTTCTCTAAATAATGTCAGGAAACGTGGAGCCAGGTGGTCCAAGGTAATAAAAGGATAAAATTACTTAAAACAATGTTATTTTTCCTATTAACTGATTTAAAATAACCAGCACGACCAATGCTACCTGGTGTCTTCGTAAATGCAACTCTGCCGCCTTTGATACACTGTGGTTGCATACAATACTGGGTATATTATAAATCCATTTTAAAGCATTGGCATATGCATTCTCCAATGTTCTTTTAAAAATACATTTAACATATCTTTTATGTCCCAAAGATATAACCCAGTCAAGCACACAGTATACTTTAAACAAATACAGTATTGTCTGTGAACTGAATTTTTAAATTTTCTAACTACAGTACTGAGTTAAATTTAGAAAAAAAAGAAAAAAAAAGAAAAAGGGAATTTACTCTAAACTCAATGTCATATTTGAAAAGTTATCTTTAATTGCATGCCCTAATTACGTATATTTTTTCACTACTTCATTCTGATTCAAATAAAGGATACCTTGTGCCTGTTTCTGATTAGATTCGAATATAAAGTTTTTTGAACTGCTTTTGTTGATCCAAGTTCAAAAAATTCATTTTTTGCTAAAAAAAAGTTACATGTATTTAGAATAAACTCTTCAGTATCAGCTAGTAATGCAACGTCATCTGCATATACAAGTGCATTTACTCTGTTTACTCCAAAGCAGCCAACTATGTTTGTACTAGTTATCGCTTTCATACTCTCTCTCTCTCTCTCTCTCTCTCTCTCTATGTATATGTATATATATATATATATATATATATATATATATATATATATATATATATATATATATATATATATATATATATATATAAGTATGTACATTGTTACATAGCCTATGATTTCATCATCCTTTGTGTAATTTTAACGCACAGTTGCTGCATGTTTGATCACGAGCGTGTTCTGCCTCAGTCCTCCCCTTCTACCGTTATAGTAGAGTAAGTCGTCCTTTCTGTTATTCAGTGCGGGATTGTCGACCGTTTGTCCCCATCGCTTCATTTGCGCGTCCTTATTACAAGTTGTATCAAGCTCTGCTGGCCCCTATATAATGAGCTCAGTCTCTGCATCATTGCCACTTAGATCTGCTCCTCATTTTGTTCACATCTCTGTCCTCCCCTGTACAGATATTATTATTGTGAGTGCTCAAGAAATCTCCAACCATCTAGCAGCTGTGTGTAATTTGAGTATAACTGTTATTGCATTTTTTCTTGTACTGTATAGCATAAGTTTAATTTGTAGGCCTAGTGATGTTTTTGTAATTCGTGTGGGGTTCTTTATGTCAGTCATTTCTGATAATAGTTTGTATCTGTAATTATTTATCTGGCATTCACTGAGTATTAGCTGGTATCTCATTTTATCAGGGCTGACTTAGATAAATTTACTCTTGCTAATTTCGTGTTAATAGAGGCTATTGCAGTTAACCATATATTTAACCTGTTTATTTGCCATTACATTATCCTTATGAGTTCTGAATGTTTTGTTGTTAATTTAAGCATTAAACTTTAACTTGTAATTTTACCTAACTCTTTTGTTTTGAACCTGGAACTTTACGGGACTGTAGTGATTTTTAGCATTCTCACTTAAAGTGTACATTATCTTTCTCTGTTCCGTAACATAAATTTGGCGACCTCATATCAGGATATTCAGGATATTATCATAAGGATATTGTTTGATATTTTGTGACTGTGATATATTCATGATGGCTACTATTTCTACACTTGATGAAGCCAAAGATTTTTTGTCAAATGTGCAAACAGTGTGTGATATAGAAAACAGAACAAAGAATGAACTTAAGATTGTTGCTCAACAATTGGGATTTGTTGTTCGCTCTCATCAGTCTAAAGATCAGATTGTTGCCATGATTAATGAAAGCTTGTTCAATGTAACTCCTCCAAATGAGCAAACGCAGATTGAATTAGCTAAGTTACAGCTAGCCCTGCAGGAGGCTAAGGCTAAGGAGGCTGAATTTCAGGCAAAAGCTAAGGAGGTTGAGGCACAAGTTGAAATTCCTAGGATTCAGGCAGACCATGAGTATCGCATGAAACAAGGTGGAACTGGATCATCTAGCTCTGATGATTTTGATGTGGCTAAAAATGTTAAACTTGTCCCTCCTTTTAATGAATCTGATTTAACAAAGTATTTTCAGTTGTTTGAGAGGGTAGCTACAGGTTTTAATTGGCCTAAGGAGTATTGGCCAGTACTCCTTCAAACTGTTCTCACCGGTAAAGCTCAAGTAGCTTATGCATCTTTGCCTCAGGATCAATCTGATAATTATGATGTAGTTAAGAGCTTGATTCTTAAGGCCTATGAGCTTGTTCCTGAAGCCTATAGAGTAAAATTTAGGACAACTTACAAGCAAGATAAGCAATCCCATGTTGAGTATGCAAAAATCAAAGAAGATCTGTTAGAGCAGTGGTTAAATTCTAAGAATGTGGATTCTGATTTTGGTAAATTTAAGCAGATGATTTTGCTGGAGGACTTCAAGAGGTGTGTTAATAAAGATGTAAGCCTATATCTTGATGAGAAAAGAATAGATAATTTGTCTGATGCTGCATTTTTAGCTGATGAGTATGTTCTCACTCACAAGAGATATTCTAGAGAAAAAGGGAAAGCTGAGAGTAAGTACGTTGCCTCTACTCAGAGTACAGGAAACAGGAAAGAGAATAAGGATGATGTTTCTCAGGAAGTAAATACCAGCTTCACCTCTAGATTTCAGAAAAGTAAATGTACTTATTGTAGTAAGCTTGGTCATACTACGGAGAGATGTTTCAGGAGACAGCGTGATGTGAACAAAAAGGAGTCTTTAAATATTCAGTCAATTGGTCTAGTGTCCACTCTTGAGAGTTCCCAGAATTCTTTAACTGAGTTAACTGAACCTGCTTTGAGGGGTAACTTAAATTCTCATGATAGAGCTCCTCTTTTGAGCAGTAACGTGGGTGACACTCTCAAGAGTTCATGTGCTAATTTCCTGTCTGATGGTTTTGTCAGTCCTCTGGACAGTAATGACAGGAAATCAGTTAAAATATATCGTGATACAGGTGCTTGCCAATCCCTTATGCTGACCAGTGTTCTAGGCTCTAATGTTAATTCCTCTGATGAAACTGTAATCTTACAAGGTGTTGGGAATAATTACTTCTCTGTCCCTCTGTGCAGAGTGAATTTAGAGTCTGGTTTTGTTAATGGTTCCGTTATGGTTGGGTTGGTTGAGACACTCCCAATGTCAGGTGTAACATTCTTACTTGGAAATGATATTGGTGGAAGTCAAGTGTGTCCAGCTCCTCAGTTGTCTAGTGAGTCAGTGGCTGCGGCCCAGGATTGTGATGTCCCTGATGTGTTCCCTGCATGTGCTGTCACTAGGGCTAAGTCTAAAGTTACTGGTGATATAGAGGATAATGATGATGATGATGTTATCCTAGCTGACACTTTTCTTGCTAATTTGGACCACTCACCAGATGAGGCAGTACCCCGTAGTGTTGATAATTTGTCTCGTCAAGAGTTGGTTGAGTTGCAGGTTGCTGACCCTGAGTTGAAAGGTCTAGCTAACTCTGCTTGCAGTGAGGAAGAGTCAGCTGGTGCTTCTACTTGTTATTATGTAAAGTCAGGAGTACTTATGAGGAAGTGGAGACCCCCAACAGCATCAGCCGACTGTGAATGGGAGGTTGTACATCAAGTTGTCATCCCTCGTGTTTGTAGGCAGGATATCATTAGAGTGGCTCATGATTCCAGTTTGGCAGGACACCTTGGAGTGAGGAAGACTGTGGCACGCATTTTGAAACACTTCTACTGGCCAGGTATCTTCAGGGATGTTTCCTGGTATTGTAAGTCTTGTCACACCTGTCAAGTTGTGGGGAAGTGTAATCAGACCGAAAAGGTTGCACCTCTAGTTCCCATTCCTCCTTTTGAGGCGCCTTTCACCCGTGTATTGGTGGATATTGTGGGCCCTCTTCCTAAGACTTCTTCAGGATTTTCTTATGTGTTGACCATGATTGATATGGCTACTCGTTATCCTGAAGCCATTCCACTTAGAAACATCTCAGCAAAGAACGTGGTTAAGGAAATGCTAGGGTTCTTCACAAAGTTTGGTCTGCCTAAGGAGGTACAGTCAGACCGGGGAAGTAATTTCATGTCAAACGTTTTCAAGCAGTCTCTGAAAGAGTTGGGCATCACCCAGATCACGTCTTCAGCTTACCATCCCCAGACCCAAGGAGCGTTGGAGAGATATCATCAAACACTCAAATCGATGCTCAAGAAATACTGTTTGGAACATCAGAAAGACTGGGATAAAGGTCTTCCATTCGTTGTGTTTGCTGCAAGAGAATCTCCAAATGAATCACTGGGCTTCTCACCTTTTGAACTGCTGTTTGGCCATGAAGTAAGAGGACCCCTTAAGTTACTCAAGGAATGCTGGCTGTCGGAGGAAGATGACGTCAACCTGCTGGAGTATGTGATGAAGTTCAAAGAACGGCTGTCCACTGCTTTACAGCTGGCGAGAGAGAATTTAGGAGCTGCTCAGGAGAAGATGAAGACTTGGTATGACAAGAAGTCCAGGTTACGCCACTTTCAGCCAGGAGATCAGGTTTTGATTCTGCTACCAGTTCATGGGCAACCTCTTCAAGCCAAGTTTAGTGGCCCTTATTTCGTGGAGAAGAAACTCAGTGATGTCAGCTATGTCATCGCCACACCAGATCGTAGAAAGAGCAAGGAACTATGTCACATCAACATGCTAAAGTTATATCACAGGCGGGACGAAAATGATCCGGTCTGCACTGTAGCTGTTCCACCCGAGTCTGCAAGTGAAGCTCTCCCATGCAGTATGAGCCTGAGTGATAGTTTGGGGAAGAATCCTGATATCATGAATGATCTCCAGACTAAGCTTTCTCATCTACCACCCAAGGAAAGGCAGGAGTTTTCGGCATTACTGCAGAAGTACCCGCAAGTGTTCCGTGCCACTCCAGGAAGAACCACTGTGTTGATGCATGATGTCGATGTTGGAGACGCAAAGCCAATTAAATTGCCTCCTTACCGTGTGAACCCAGTGAAAGTTCCTCTCATCCAGAAGGAGCTTGGCTACCTGTTGGACCACAAGATGATTGAGCCCTGTCAGAGCGAGTGGAGTTCTCCTGTCACTCTAGTCCCTAAGCCAGGTGGGTCACAGAGGCTTTGCATCGACTACAGACGTGTTAATCAGATAACCAAAACAGACACTTACCCTCTCCCTCGTGTGGAAGATTGCATAGACAAGATCGGAAAGGCTAGGTACATAAGTAAGTTTGATTTGTTAAAGGGATACTGGCAAGTACCTATGACTGAACGTGCTAGGGAGATCTCATGTTTTGTAACACTAGGAAAGGCTTTTGCATGTTCTGTAATGCCGTATGGTATGAAGAATGCACCAGCCACATTTCAGAAGCTCATGAATGTTGTAACAGAGGGTTTGGCAGGGTGTGTTGTTTATATTGATGATGTATTAATCTTCAGTGACAACTGGAAAGATCATCTATGCCATGTCAGTAAATTTCTTGACCGTTTAGTTCAGGCTAATCTTGTAGCTAATTTATCAAAGTGTGAGTTTGGTCAAGCTAAAGTTCAGTACCTTGGGTATGTAATTGGTGATGGACATGTTGCACCACCAGGAGCTAAGGTTCAGGTTATAAGTGATCTTCCCAGTCCTAAAAGTAGGAAAGAGCTACAAAGATTTTTGGGAATGGTAGGTTATTACAGGAGATTTGTTCTTAACTTTTCTATTCTTGTATCACCACTTACAGACCTACTGAAAAAGGGAGTTAAATTTGTCTGGACCGATAACTGTGAATCCTCTTTCAACAAACTTAAAGCTATTCTATTAAGCCAGCCAGTGCTCACTACTCCAAATTTTGCTAAGCCTTTTAAGATGGCTGTTGATGCAAGTGATACAGGAGCTGGGGCTGTTTTGCTGCAAGAGGATGATCAGGGTATTGAACATCCTGTATCTTATTACAGTAAGAAGTTCACTCCACCTCAAAAGAACTACTCCACTATTGAGAAAGAGCTTTTGGCCTTGATTTTGGGTTTACAGCAGTTTTCATTTTATTTGTGTTCTGGTTTTGACCCCATAGTCATTTATACCGATCATAACCCACTGAAATTCCTTAGTAAGTTTAAAGATAAAAATCAGAGATTGACAAGATGGAGTCTACTTCTTCAGGAGTATTCATTAGACATACAACATGTCAAGGGGAAAGAAAATGTTATTGCAGATTGCTTATCTAGACTTTAGACAGATTGTTTTAGAGTAATAAGAAATTTCCTTTGTAAATTTCTTTTTTCTTTGTGGGGAGGTGTTACATAGCCTATGATTTCATCATCCTTTGTGTAATTTTAACGCACAGTTGCTGCATGTTTGATCACGAGCGTGTTCTGCCTCAGTCCCCCCTTCTACCGTTATAGTAGAGTAAGTCGTCCTTTCTGTTATTCAGTGCGGGATTGTCGACCGTTTGTCCCCATCGCTTCATTTGCGCGTCCTTATTACAAGTTGTATCAAGCTCTGCTGGCCCCTATATAATGAGCTCAGTCTCTGCATCATTGCCACTTAGATCTGCTCCTCATTTTGTTCACATCTCTGTCCTCCCCTGTACAGATATTATTATTGTGAGTGCTCAAGAAATCTCCAACCATCTAGCAGCTGTGTGTAATTTGAGTATAACTGTTGTTGCATTTTTTCTTGTACTGTATAGCATAAGTTTAATTTGTAGGCCTAGTGATGTTTTTGTAATTCGTGTGGGGTTCTTTATGTCAGTCATTTCTGATAATAGTTTGTATCTGTAATTATTTATCTGGCATTCACTGAGTATTAGCTGGTATCTCATTTTATCAGGGCTGACTTAGATAAATTTACTCTTGCTAATTTCGTGTTAATAGAGGCTATTGCAGTTAACCATATATTTAACCTGTTTATTTGCCATTACATTATCCTTATGAGTTCTGAATGTTTTGTTGTTAATTTAAGCATTAAACTTTAACTTGTAATTTTACCTAACTCTTTTGTTTTGAACCTGGAACTTTACGGGACTGTAGTGATTTTCAGCATTCTCACTTAAAGTGTACATTATCTTTCTCTGTTCCGTAACAATATATATATATATATATATATATATATATATATATATATATATATATATATATATATATATATATATATATATATATATAAAATGCAAGAAAGAAGGAACCATAGGCCAGGAGCCCGCAAACCTTTCCTTCCAAGAAAAAACAAAAACTATACAAAAGAGAGCCAATTCAAGATCCGTTCGTTTCGAGATGCCCGGACACACTGCGTTTGAAAGACTGGAGATCATAGGAAGTAGTAAATACAGACAGAGGGAGACAGTTCCAGAGTTGACCTGTTGCATAAATGAAGGACTGGGAGTAATGGTTAACTCTTGCAAGTTTGAGAGTTGGACAGAAAAGGGATGAAAGTTTGTTGCTAGACGGGTGCTACGCACCCGTCGTAGTGGTGGAGGGATACAAGCAGACAGTTCAGAGGAGCAGTGACCATGGAAGAAACGATAGATAAGAGATAAAGATGCAACAGTGCGGCGAAGAGACAGAGGTTGAAGGGAGCCAGTAAGAGGAGGAGAGTTATTGAGACGAAAAGCCTTGACTCCACCCTATTGAGAAGAGCTGTATGTGGGAAGCCTCCCCACACACAAACACACACACACACACACTATATATATAAATATATTTATATATATATATATATATATATATATATATATATATATATATATATATATATATATATATATATATATATATATATATATATATATATTAAAAAAGTAAAGGAGAGAAAACTCCTCCCTGCTTCACTCCTTTGTATTATGTACAGTAATTCCCTTTACTTCCATTCCATAATATTCTAGTAGTTGTATTAGAGGTAGCAGCAGCAGTTGCTGTTGTTGTTGTTGTTGTTACTCCAGACTCAACTGGACGTGAACCCGGTGAACTGCAGGCCGAAGCTGACCGTCTTCTACAATGCACCACTCATCTTTTGGAGGATAGGAAGGGAACTAAAGGGTGTTTACACATTACAGCCAGGCAGTGGAACCGTCCAGTGACAACGTTGCCACCAAGCGAAGAACCAGAAATCCTCCTTAGCCCATGTGAATACAGGCTTGTGGAAGGGTGGAATGAGGAAGAGATGACTAAAATGTGTGAGAAGGAAGATAACGAGATAAAAATGATAAGAGATATCAAACTCACCTTCAGCCACCTCCCTGTCCTTGTTGCTTAATCTTGAGAGAGAGAGAGAGAGTAGCCTATACTTCCTTTTTGCGTAACCTCATTCATTAAAGACACAGTAAATACAATACATACCTTACAGGTAGGGAGATATACTGATGTAC
>NC_137011.1:13615693-13683193 GCF_032717465.1 Coenobita brevimanus
GAAGGAACTTAGACTCGTTCACAACTTGGAGAGCATGTCGTTGTTACATGAAATTCGATGATCCTCTGATATGAGATGGGAAACATTCCTCTTTGTTAATTATCTGATTTATCCTCCAATCTGCTAAGCTGAAAAAGGGTTGTGGATATACATCAGGTGAAAGAAAATCAACCCTGAACAGGTACAATAGCACTAAGACGAAAAGGTAACCAATAGGTCTTCATATGGGGATAACTGAAGACTAGCAGAGTGAAGCACCGGAAAGTCCAGAGAAATTTAGAGGGTAACTGACAGACTGAGCAGATCCAGAAGCTCCCACATCAACATGGCAGTGGGCTGAAGGGGTTGAAAAACTTTATAAATACAAACGCCTTACATGGCTATACTGTCTACACGCGTAATTATGTCTACTGTAGCAGAAATTATGCAGGCTAAATGTATATAATGTGGGGTTCAAAGCTGCTTGTGAAGTTTCGACAGAGATGGTAACGAAGCCTCTTTTCCCTAAGAGAGATAGATAGATAGAGAGAGAGAGAGAGAGAGAGAGAGAGAGTACCATCACTCTTTCGTCTCATAACTTCACTGACGTTCCTATTCATTATAAACCCTCTGGAACAGCTTCACTTCCTATGCCCATCACGAGTCTCTCTCTCTCTCTCTCTCTCTCTCTCCTAACCAACTCCAAAACTGCCTCTCTTTCAGTGTATGTGTCTCTCAAACTAAATTACTCGTCATGGAAAGGAATAGGCAAACAGCAAATGGTCGAGTGTAAAATGTTAATGATTTTGACAAAATGATGAAAATCTTCGATGAAATGACAATAAGCAATATGATGATGATATGATGATGATGACAGATATGAAGAAAATGATGATGATGGTATTAATTAAGATGATCATGATGATACTGATGATGATAATAATAATAATAAGGGTAAGGATGAATGTTAATGTTCATTAAAAATCAAGAACGACATTATGAATATAGCTAAAAAGGTTTTATATATATAAAAATATTATATACAAGAGAGAGAGAGAGAGAGAGAGAGAGAGAGAGAGAGAGACTGCCTTTTCAAACTCACCCTTTTTATTCGTACCTAACTTCCCTTTCACACACTATCCCATCGCCACTTTCCCTTCTCTCTCTCTCTCTCTCTCTCTCTCTCTCTCTCTCTCTCTCTCTCTCTCTCTCTCTCTCTCTCTCCCATTTTGTGTCTTGATTTTATAGATAATATAATTTTTAATTATAACTCTTTTTCCTTGTCAAGTTGTCTGTCTCCAATAGGGATCGTAATACCTGTTCAGGTATCACTTGGCCTCTCTCTCTCTCTCTCTCTCTCTCTCTCTCTCTCTCTCTCTCCATATCGCTTTCCTCCTTCCTGTCTCTTTTTTTCTCTTTACGCTCTCGTGCTCTCCCTCTGACCATCTATTTTTCGTCGTCTATCATCTTGTCTGTCTCCCTTAAATCAATCGCTATTTTTGCCCCTTATCCTTTTATTTTATTTTATTTTTCTCACCATTTCCTTACTTCATGACTATCTTCATCATCTGCCGCACCTCCTTTCTCTCTGTCATTCATCCTTTGTTCTTCTTAGTCCTTAATTTTTCCCCTTCTTAATTCTTTTGTTCTCTCTTCTCTTCATTCACAGCCTTCCCTCCTCCGAATTTGGTAATGCTTCCTCCCCATCCCTTTCTCCACCTCCTTCTCCTCCTCCTGCTCCTCCTCATCCTAATCATCATCATCACTATAACAGTACCTGGATAATCAAGCAGAAAAAGTCATCCTCGATTACTTAGGATTGCTCACTGTTACACTGATAAAGCTGAATAAAGAATACCACACACACACACACACACACACACACACACACACACACACACACACTCAATTTTTTAAAGTTTGTATTGTCCATTAACTTTTATAGTTACATTACTCTCCTGGGAAAATCATTTGGTTACAAGGCATGTCTTACAACCATTTTTAGGTGCGGGAGCATCTCAGGTAGCGGCTCGCAGACATTAGTGACCCCACCAATTAGGACCTGTATGGTCTCGCATCCATCGAGCAGCTATATACTGATTTAAATACAAGGCAGATACATTACTTTCTTACACATATATTCCATAAATATATATATGGCCTATCCTGAGGCATATGGTCAAAATATTGGTCTTTTTTTTCGCATGAGTAAGACAGCCAGAGGATCTATCTATCTATCTATCTATTGCCAGACGCCTCAATCCCGTTTGGGGTGGCCACAAACAAATCGCCTCCAAGTCGCCCTGTCCCCCGCCATTTCACTGCCCTGCTCCCAACTCACACCCCCCCTCTCTCATATACCTCTCCACCCCATCCCTCCATCTCATCCTCGGCCTCCCCCTCCCTCTTCCCCCTTCAACCTCACTCACATACACTCTCTTCGTCAGTCTGTCACCCTCCATCCTCTCCACATGGCCAAACCACCTCATTGTGTTCCTCATAACGCTTCCTATCACATCCACATCCACACCACAACGCTCCTTTATATCCTCATTCGTCAGCCTGTCTCTCCACGTGACTCCACAGGCTCCTCTTAAATAACTCATTTCCACTGCTCCCACTCTTGACTTGTGTCCTTCCAACAATGTCCAAGCTTCACTTCCGTACGTTAGAGTTGGTATCACAATACTGTCATGTAGTAACTTTTTCACTTCCATGCTCACTTCCCTGTTTCTTATCACTGCTTTCAAAGAACCAGCAACCTTTCTTCCCTGCTGTACCCTTTCATGCACTCCACCCTCCAAACCTCCATCCTTACTCATCACACTACCCAAGTACTTAAACGTACTCACATTTTCCAATTCCTCACCATCCAACCTCGCTGTACATTCACTAACTTCACCTCTCTCAAAGACCATCACTTTACTCTTCCCTACATTCATCTTTAGATTCCGTTTCTTACACACTCTCTCAAACTCATCCACCAAGCCTTGCAGCTCCCCTTCGTCTTCGCTCAACAACACAGTATAATCTGCAAACAACAGTACAGGGAGTTTCCAAACACTATCCTCTCTTACCAGGGCCACTCCAACATCCACTACCCTACCTTGTACCTCTTTTATTACCCCATCCATGTACAGATTGAACAACCATGGAGACACGACACATCCCTGTTTCAAACCAACTTTCAAAGAGAAAAATTCACTTAGTTCACCATCCACACGCACTGCAGCCTTCGCACCATCGTACATACTCTTCACAGCATTCAACAACTTCCCATCTACTCCATATATTCTTAACACTTTCCACAATCCTTGTCTATCCACCCTGTCATATGCTTTCTCCAAATCCATGAAAGCCGCATACAACTTCTTTCCCTTCTCTAGAAACTTTTCCACTAAAGATCTAAGAATGAATATCTGATCTACACAACCTCTTCCCTTCCTAAAGCCTCCCTGTTCTTCTCCAACTGATTTCTCTGATCTTTCTCTAACTCTGTCTATAAGTATCCTACCATACACTTTTCCTATTATACTAAGAAGACAAATGCCCCTATGATTACCACACACTTCTTTTTCCCCTTTTCCTTTGTACAAGGGAATAATTATACATGACTTCCAATCCTCCGGGACTCTACCTTCCTCCCAGGCCAATCTGCACATCTTCCACATCCATTCTACTACTATCTCTCCCCCATGCTTCAGCATTTCACCACACACTCCATCAATTCCTGGGGCTTTCCCCGATTTAACTTTCTTCATTGCTTCCACAACTTCTATCCTACTGATTTCTTCCTGTCGTCTCACCTCCCTCCTTCTCCCAGCCATTCCCCAGCCACTTATACTCGCATTTCTTCCATCCTCTACGTTCAACAATTCCTTAAAGTGTTCTCTCCATCTGTTCACTTTTTCTCCCTTCTCCACTAGTAATCTACCATTTTTATCTTTCACTCCCCTGCTAACTTCACTTCCACCCTGTCTTACTCTTTTCACTTCTCTCCAGAACATTTTCTTACAGTCCCTCCACTTTACACCCAAATTCCTTCCAAATTCCTCATCCACTCTCTTCTTACTCTCTCCTACTAATCTTTTCACCTCTCTCTTTCTTTCCACATATAACTCTCTCTTCCGCCTCTCAACTTCTTCCACGCCCCTATTTCTCATCCATTCATTGTATGCTTTCTTCTTTTGTGCCACAGCCTGTTTCACCTCTTCAGTCCACCACGCTGTTCCTTGCACCCCCCTCCGTCTTCTCTTCCTTCCACACACCACATCACATGCTGCACATATTTCTTCTGTAAATATCTTACATACACCTTCCACGTCTCCCATCTGCTCTAATTCATATTTGCCCAATCGTTCCTCCACTTCTCTCTTATACTCTGCCTTTTTCTCATCCTCTTGTAACCTTTCCACTCTCCTTGCAACTACTCCTTCCTCTCGTCTTTCTCTTCTTCTATTCCTCCATCTTACTTGCATTCTAATTCTGGCCACCACCAAGTAGTGGTCAGAAAGTCCACTCCCCCAACCTCTATACACTCTTGCATCCTTTACACACCTTCGCATCCTTTCATCCACACGCACATAATCAATCATTGCCTTCCTTTCATTCAGTTCACCACCCACCCTTCTCATCACTCGCCATGTATACCTGTGGATCATTTTATGCCTGAAGAGGGTATTGGTTATCACCAACCCCCTCCCAGCTCATATGTCCACTAATGCACTCCCATTCTCATCTATCTCAGCAGGCACACCCCACTCACCAACTATTCCATCCACCTTCACATTCCCCACTTTACCATTCATATCACCAATCAAAAACACTCTCTCATTCCTTCCAAACTTTTCCATGCACACTTCCACATTTGTCCAGAACTCTTCTCTCACTCTTCTAGCACGATCTTGCGTTGGTGGATACACACACACAATCGCCCACATTTGTATTCCAACTTTCAACTTTACCCACACAATCCTTAACCCAACTGATCCATACTGTCTTATGCTCCTTTTCCATCTTTTATTCACAACTATACATACTCCTTCATTTGCCCTCTCATTCTCACCTACTCCTGCACATATACCCCATCCATACTCCCATTCTCTCACACTTTCTCCTCTCCATTTTGTTTCAGTTATTCCACATGCATCCACTTTCGCTTTCGCACCAGAAGATCCACAAGCAATGTTTGCTGCTGATGCAATGACTCCAGGTTAATCTGAGGAAACCCGAGGGATTGTTGGGTGAAGCAGCTCTCTTCTGCTCTCCACCATAGCTATTCCTTTCATGTGGGGGAGGGGGGAGGAGCTGAGAACGTTTTTATATTCGTGTAATGGAACCGTCCTGTTATATCGGTGACACCACGTGAAGGCATACCTCTTCACAGTGATTCCCAACTCTACACCTTGAAGGAACACCTGAACAAATTTTCATATCCAAGGGAACCCGATCATAAAGTATATATATATATATATATATATATATATATATATATATATATATATATATATATATATATATATAAATGGAGCCTCTGTGGTACAGTGGTAGAGTGTACGTTTATGGAGCCTCAGTGGTACAGTGGTAGAGTGTGCGTTTCGTACACGGGTGGACCAGGGTTCGCGCCCCGCCAGGGTAGTAAACTTTGGGAGTGTTCACCCGCCCACGTACTGCATTGGCGGACACCAGGGGTGCTCTGGTTGATCCAGTGTCGCTTACTGTAAAGTATGCTTGCACCCAGTCGGCTTGCGCCGGCCGGTTACACTTGGTTCACAGACAACACACACATCCAAAGCCACTCCAACACTACAATTACACTTACAAGCACTCTTCACTCTACATACAATCTCTACTAGAAAGCCTAAGCCACTTGGTAGAGATACATTGGCTGTATCGTCCAGACTTCAGTCGGGATAGGCCAGTCCTGCAGTGGATACTCAAACAGCTGATGATGATGATTATATATATATACCGGTATGGTATTCGTACGGTTCAAACCTGAAAGAGAAATATTTTACTGGTTTTGAGTGTGATAATTTTATTACAACTATATTTCTGTTTATTTATTATAATTCTTTATTTTTATATACTTATTTCATGACTTCTTGTGGAACCCCTGATGATGATCTACGGAACCCTAGGGTTTGGAACCCTGATTGTGAATCACCACCTCTTCAGCACGGAGGGAAGCTTGAGTACAAAATACCTGTTAGGGAAACTTCGCTGAAATTTAAAGGAGAGAGGGGGAGGGCGAGTGTGTTTTTGTGTATGTGCACGTGTGTGTTTTTGTGTGCAAATAATGACGTAATTGGTTTGGCTTTCTGACTTCTAGGGGCCATTAACACCACAAACACCTCGCTTCTCACCACGATATTACGATGCAAGTGTGTGTGTGTGTGTGTGTGTGTGTGTGTGTGTGTGTGTGTGTGTGTGTGTGTTGGCAGGCATTCACCGTTGATCATTTCAGTTGTTACATTTTTTCATCTTACTGCTCCTGACTCCAGACATATTTATTTTGCTCCGTGGAAATCATTCGGACTGAAGGGGTTATAAAGGGTGTCACTCTACATTTTTTAGAAACTTCAGGAGTAAAGAATGCTGAATCAACATGGGTCTAATTCTCAGTCGAGAAGAGCTACAGTTATTGAAGACCTGTTGGTTCAATTATCAGACCACCAGTGCTTGTAGTTCCGCAACGGCTGAGAATTAGACTGATGTTGATACTTTTTAAAGTCAAAATTACTCCTAAAATAACCTGAATTTTCTTAGAAATCTTGCCGACGCCTGGCGTATAGTCCCTTTAATCCGGTGACTCAGGTTTTGCTCTATTCTTGCTCCCTCTAGACTTTTTTTTTTTTTTTTTTTTTTAGCAAAGGAGATCCGGTCTGAGATGGATGGGTAAAGTATATTCCTAATTAATCGATTCACAAGTAGACATCTTTCTTTAGATGCATAAAATATTGCAACAGTAGCCTAATTAGAAAAAAAAAATGTTTCTGGAATAAAGGAGTAACCCTGTCCAGTACAGAGTACACTCCCATAGTAAATACATCACGTCCGATAATAGTTGATGTTACATCTAGGTCCCCAGCTGTGTTAGCGGGTGAACAGGGGCGAGTGGAAACAATGTTTGACCAAAAGTTTACTGATTCCAGAACTAAACATGTGTTCTTTCAGCTGCGAGCAGGAAGTGGTAACCCATGTACCACCGCTTTCCCCCATGTACAGGCTGGTCCTTATATTCCACCCTTTTGCCCTGTGTGTTTGGGGATGGTTCAGACCCGAAGTGTGAGGAGGGAAGACATTGTAGTTGTTTCACTGATACTACAGTAGCAGTTAAGTTTTCATCTGATGCTTCAGGGCCACCCTCACAACTTGAATAATGAGTCAAGATTGTTTGAAATTCGGCGAGTTATGAGTTAGGTATGAATCTCCTTGGTTATTAGTCAATATATCCTTCATTTTGAGTTTACCTGAGCATCAACTGAATTGAAAAGATAAAAACAAAGTATCTATGGTCATCTGTGTAATCAGTCCTAGGCAGGGACGCCTTCACATGGTGGCACCGATATTTACCAGGTGTCTCCACTCCCTTCTTACACAAATAATCCTCAGCTCTCTCCCCGTCCCCTTAATGGTGGGAGGTGTACTGCAGGGAATGAGCCCCGGGGCTACAGTAGTATTTAATCAACCATGCAATCAGGGGACGTAACAAAAAACACATAAATGAAAAGCCGAGAACTCATGCCACGAGCTGTCGACACAAAACGTCGCTCGGTATGCCTCCGACAAGCCTTGTGCACGGACTCGCCATGCAGCCTCCATTACAAGTTCATTGTGGATTGAAATGACTTTTGACCACTTGACTTTGCTGACCTAATCAGTTCATCGACCCTCCATACTGTATTACTAACAAAAGTTTGGTCGAAATCTGTCGGGGGGGGGTTAAGGAGATATTGCGCCCACACCCATATGACCTTGACCTCTGAACCATTGACCTTGCTGACCTGATCAGTTCATCTTTCCTTCATACTGTATCACTGACAGAAGTGTGGTCGAAATCCGTCTAGGGTTCAGGAGATATCGCACCCACAAGGATAAACTAAGTCGACCCCATATGACCATGGCCTTTGATCCCTTGACCTTGTTGACCTAATCAGTTCATCGTTTCCTCGTACTGCATCAGTGACAAAAGTTTGGTAGAAATCCGTTAATGAGTTCAGGAGCTATCGCGCCCAGAAAAGTGTTACGGGCGCACGCACGCACGCGCGCACCTATGCAAGCACCGAGGACAGATCAGTTACATAATACTTCCTCTACCATAGGTGGCGGAGGCATAATAAAAGCATTTAAATAGATACGCACTCTTCAAACTGAATGAAGATTGTCGTTGTTGTTCTTGTGGTTGTGGCCCTGGGTCATTGTGACGTGTGCCCGGTCGACTATAGGAGGAAGTTGCTCTTCATCTGCAGCCTTTCGAGGTATGTGGAAGGAGCTGAGAGGCGCTTGCACAAGGGGGTAGTGGAGCTCCCCATTATATCAATGTCACCACATGAAGGCGTTCCTCCTCAGCACCATGATGCAGTATCAACACCGGTAATACTGAATAAGCTGTCCCAGCAGCACGCGAGAATTGGGAAACGCAATATTTGGATCACCTTACATAAAAACTTTAGCTTGCCCCCTGTGAGGTTTGAACTCACGACCCCTGGTTTACGAGACCAGTGCTCTACCACTGAGCTAAGGAGGCGACGAGAGAGAGAGAGAGAGAGAGACTGGAAAAAATAAGGAGAGAGAGAGAGAGAGAGACTGGAAAAAATAAGGAGAGAGAGAGAGAGAGAGAGACGGGGGAGAGAGACGGGGGAGAGAGACGGGGGAGAGGGACAGGCAATAGACCGACAGATAAGAAGACAAATTAAAAGAATACAGTCAGACTGAGAGAGAGAGAGAGGGGGGGGGGGAGGGGGAGAATGGGAGGAGTCAGTAAAGGGTGAAGAGGTATTTAACAAGGAACAATAGCGACATTAGCATTACTATGGTTGGGTTAGGAGCAGGTGGGGGAAGGGGAGAGGAAAAGGAGGGAAGGAATGAAAAAGGAGGAGGAAAGGGAATGGAAAAGAGAAAGGAGAGAAAGAAAGGAAAGAGGACAGAGAAAGGAGGAGGATAGAGGGATGGAAGGAAAGACAGGAGGAAGAGGAGCAAGAGAAAGTACAGGTAGAAATAGATAGCGCTCAAAGAGCACAGACTTCCACCAACGCCAGTAAAACTTTTAACTTACTCATGCAACCTGATCCGGAGCCACTTCAAAATCTAATAACCTCTTCCTTAACTCACTGCCTACCAGTCCACCACATTTCATTGAAACCCTGCAACAGCATTTTGAGATTACATCCACAGCCACTGACAAACAGACACACAAACACTGCTGAATACACACCTCCGGCCCACGTTCGTTGACGGAGTGAAGATATATAGACAAATAATCAGGCAGAGGGATAGATATGATGAAATATACAGACATACTTGTATACATGTACACATACATTCAATATATATATATATATATATATATATATATATATATATATATATATATATATATATATATATATATATATATATATATATATTTATATATATATATATATATATATATATATATACATACATAAATAAATAGATAGATTGATATATGCTAGAGAGAGAGAGAGAGAGAGAGAGTCTACAATATTCATGGTTCTACTCAGCTTTATCTTATAACCATCTTATCTTTCTTATCACCTTCCCAAGATGAGAACCCAACCCTTGCCTCACGATCCTGCCCCTCTCTATCAAGAGAGAGAGAGAGAGAGAGAGAGAGAGAGAGAGAGAGAGAGAGAGAGAGAGAGAGAGAGAGAGAGAGAGAGAGATTTAGTCAGCTGATAATCTTGGAGCATTATAAACGCAGAGTATATGATAGCTACAGCATTGGTTTGCCAATGCTTGACAGCTACTGTTGTTGTTACTGCTGCTGCTGTTGTTGCTCTTGTTGTTGTTGCTCTTGTTGTTGTTGTTGTTGTTGTTGTTGTTGTTGTTGTTTTGTTGTGTATTGTTGTCTTGTTGTTGTTGTTGTTTCGTTGTTGATAATGCTGTTGGCCCGGAATCAGCTGGACTTACCCCTAGTGAAGTGCAGCCTGATATTACCCTATTGCTCTCCACCATCCTCATTTAGAGGTATAGGGAGGAAGTTGAGCTCAAGGACGTTTGTATATCTGGGTAGTGGAGCCACCCAGTCATATCGGTGTCATAAGCGAAGGCGTTCTTTTCCAGCCACTGTAACAGAGATGATCAGTGTACAGATCTGAGTCAACTGATCCAGGATTAAGTACAAGTAGCTGACTGAGATATAAACAAGCCAGCTGAGGAAGATGTAAACAGAAGTCAGCTGACGGTATAAATAAAAGTAAGCTGATCAAATATAAGCAAAAGTAAGCTGTTCAAGGTATCAACAAACGTCAGCTGATCAAGGTTTAAACAAAGGTCAGCTGATCAAATATAAACAAAAGCCAGCTGAACAAATTATAAACAAAAGTCAGCTGATCAAGGTATAAACAAAAGTCAGCTGATCAAATATTAACAAAAGTCAGCTGATCAACTATAAATAAAAGTCAGCTGATCAAGGTATAAACAAAAGTCAGCTGATCAAGGTATGAACCAAAGTCAGCTAATCAAAATATAAACCAAAGTCAGCTGATCAAGGTATAAACCAAAGTCAGCTGATCAGGGTTTCAAGAAAAGTCAGCTGATGGTGGTATACCTGAAGTCAGCTGTTAAGGGAATATACAAAACCCAGATGACTGAGTTAAGAGAGTCTGATGATGGTGTGATGAACAAGTGCAAGAGTAGCAGATACGGGGTCTCCAGGGCATTGGTTTAATGACCTTTGGTGCTCTGTGATGTGATGTGCTGTGGTGCGGTGTGGTGTGCCTTGTTGTGGTGTGGTGTGGTGTGGTGTACTGTAGTATGCTGTGGTGTGGTGAGTCTGGTGTGCTTTGCTGTGATGTTGTGTGTTATGCTGTGTTGTTGTGTGCTGTGGTAAGGTGTGGTGCGGTGTACTGCAGTGTGTTGTGGCGTGGTGAGTCTGGTGTGCTTTGCTGTGGTGTGCTGTGGTGTGGTCTAGTGTTGTGTGGTTCCACTAAAGCCATTAAAGTGTAGGTGAGTGAGGCACCTCGTTTCCGAAAATTATTAGTGCGAGACAGAAGGTCAGGGCTACTCCTAGAGATGCTCCGACATCTAAATATCAGGTAATGGAAGAATAAATATGTGTTAGCTAATTAAAGCTTAAGCTGCCTTGGCCTGAGGTAGTTAAAATTAGTTTGACAGTAAGCGTATAAGTAATGGTGTTGAAACTGAAAAAAAAAAAAAACTCTAATACAATAATGGTACATTTAACATTGAAATACTCTCTGTCTTTAATATATACAAACTATCACTAATTCACAGGACGCCAGTAGAGACAACGTACTTGCTGAAAAGAAAGAGGGGAATGGACGCCTGCCAACTGACTGTATGATAAGTAATACTAGCTTCTGCATGGACATATTTTAGAAACTTAAAATTGGAAAACATGGCTCAAATTGGTCTACTTAGGTAAATGATGATATGACTTCATGTTCTCATCTATAAGGCTTTTGTTTCCCTTATTTATCTATTTATCTATAACTATATGTACATGTTTATATCTGTCTACCTACGTATATATCCATCTATCTATCTATATTTTGTATACCTATACATATATATATATATAATTGTGCGTGTGTGTGTGTGTGTAGGATGTCTAGAGAGACGGCACACTAACTTTGGGAGATCATTCTTGAAGTCATTCTAAGACATAAATGTTCTATGAACCACATGTCAAGATCGCAAAGGTCCTGGAGTAAATGGCTTTTGAATATGATTGGTAAAGGGAGAAAATATCCATCTTCATCCAGTGTTGCTGTCTTCTTTAATATTCATAGCAATGTTATTACTGACGATAATCTAAACAATGTTCCTCATAATTACACAGTATAAGCTCTCACCACACACACACACACACACACACACACACACACACGCCAAATGAATTTATGACTGAACTGATCAACAAAGGTAAGTCGATCTGAATGGTAACAGTTCAGCTGATATATATATATATATATATATATATATATATATATATATATATATATATATATATATATATATATATATGTATATATATATATATATATATATATATATATATATATATATATATATATATATATATATATATATATATATATATATATATATATATATAATGATGTTGTCGAGAATGCAGGTCAACTAATTGAGCTTTAAATTTCAGTCAGCAAGCTGTACGTGCAGTTATCAAAAATCACTTGATCGATAAGGGCGCTGGAAGGTCACGAACATCTCCACATAAAGCAGCGAGGCAGGTGTTGCACGGAAAATAGCCACAGATACTTGAGTCAACGGAGAACAGGTTTGTGGGGTAGCAAGAACTGGCGTGGAGTGATGGAGTGAGAGGCAACCAAAAGCCCTTATTACCAACATGGAACAGATTCTCGTTCTTTTCCAGCTTACTTCCCACAGTTCCATGGACGAATGATACATTACTGCGGCTCAACATCCTTTCTATAGCAGTTCTTTGCGAGTTGTACTAAACTTTTGTGTTAATCTCTTATCATAGCTCGGCACTGAAGATGGAAAGGAGTCATTTTTAGGTCAAGTTAAGCACAGATGAGTATTGCCACACTATTTCCTAAAGCAGGCATTACTTAGCCAGTTCTCATCAAGGGATCACAACATCCTTGGTACAGTACATGACCTTCCTGAGAGACATGTTATTAGCAGTAATAAAGAGAGAATTGAGTCGTGGATCGTATGGAGCAACAATACCATAACAACTGGACCATCAGGGCATTATGCAAGGATCTCTGAAGCAGCCATTTAAGCATCACGAGAGCCATCAACGTGCAGCGTGAGCCTCGGTGCAGGGCCAGCATTTACACCACTTCACTCTTATGACGTATTACGTATGTTATAACTGCTACCAGACGGTTTTACTCAGCTTTGGAGTTTTTTTTCTTTCCTTGAGCGGGTGGAGTTAGCATTCATCAACCCCTTCATTACTTAAACTTTGGCCATGAGTAAAATCGTCTTGTGATGGCAGGAATAAAATATCACCACTGGACTGAAGAGGTTAAGCATCTGACAGGAAAACTGTTGGCCTTGTCAAATGATTATAATGTTCAGGGTTTGGGTGGAGGGTAAAAATGTGTCATAAAAAATAGGAGTGAAGGTGTGAAAAGGCAAAGATAAAGAAGAAAAGGCAATTATACTGTATCCATCTACCAACCCATGGACATTTTGGTTCTAACCCCTTCGGCCATTGGACATTTTATTTTTAACTAAATATTTAGTAATACCAGATGATTTCATCCAGCTTACAAAAGCAGAGGGAAAAAAAAAAAAGAAAAACAGAAAGGTTAAAGGAGAAAATCCATTTACAGCAGCGAGATATGCCTCTCGTTAACCCGTCTGTTAGATAAATAGAACTTCTTGGTAGGGCCAGGGATCCAACCAGTCCTTTGTCAGTATAGTTTCTTTTAAGTGCTGAAAAGAGACACCTTGAACTGGGGACGCCACCGATATAACCAGGCGGTGAGATTTCCTGCTAAACAAACGTCCCTCAACTTCACCTTTATCACCTGAAAAGGGGATGATGGTCTGCAAGACAA
Source organism: Coenobita brevimanus (assembly GCF_032717465.1). Taxonomy (NCBI): domain Eukaryota; kingdom Metazoa; phylum Arthropoda; class Malacostraca; order Decapoda; family Coenobitidae; genus Coenobita; species Coenobita brevimanus. The sequence goes on from NC_137011.1 coordinate 13,629,442, forward strand.
GGGCATCATTAGCCTCAATTCCACCATGTTCAGATTTCAGTTGACCTGGGACCACAAAAACAACAACAACAACTCTTTATATCCTGCAACATTTTTTTTTTTTCCGCTACGTCCATACGATTTAATTCAGCTTACAAGATTATTTTCGAAATTTAGTATAGTCTCCGTTAAGTCCCTTACTACCCGATGACTCCCTTAAGCTAAATAAAATCTTCTAGGAGATAGGGAGAATAAAGTACAAAACACGACGTTGAAATGAAAGGGTTAAACAAAAAAAATAGCATACTTTCCACTTTAACTTTGCCTAAAAAAGTCATCTCTCTGTCTTAAATGTTCAGTTGTAACAACAGATTAACACCAGATGACTTTTCACGAAGTTTTATGGAAAGATGGAACTGCAGCGTTTTTTTTTTTTTTTTTTTCCCTGTCATTGAGCTGCGTGAAATAATGGTAAACTTCAAAGAGACGAATATCTGGGTCAGGTTAAAGTGAAAGAACTACCGCATTACAGACTTGAGATCCAGGATCTTGATCGCAGAACAACAGCTACACTGGAGGAGAAACTGTCACAACCAAAATAGGAATTGCGAGAGTGAAGAGTATGTTGCATACCAATACAAAACTCGGAATTCAACTACACGGGAACGAGGCAGGAGTGTACTGTATGTGAAACTATGAAGGGCCATATTTACAGTATAAGTATGTTTATGAATCTGCAAAGTGCTGGAGAGGGACGCCTTCATGTGGCAACACCGATATAGTCCTGCAGCTCTACTGTCCAATTATGGAAACAGCCCTAAGTTCCCTCTTTCCCAGGAAAGGAGGATTGTAGACTGTAGGTGGAGGGCAATTTCAGTCTTCAGTCCAGTGGATTCATGCTCAGATGAGCTATTACAACTACTACTATAACGCTACTACTACTACTACTACTACTAGGTAAATAGGTCTCTATACCCGCTCTATGGAGAGTTTATTGTGAAATGCTTGGCAGGTGCAGGAGTCAAGATAAAAGTATATACAATAATCTTATACACAACTTAGGATAGTTTATAAATACCGCTCCTAAAGTATGTGAAAGTATTAAGCCTGCTTCCATATATAGTGTGGTTGGAAAGTACATGCCACCAGCGACACTGTATTGTTTAGTAATGTTCCTCTGACTGGAGTAAACATTGCATACCTAACTGAATTCTATTCTTGCCGTGGTTTAGCTGGAACGCGCACCTCCCACGAACTCAGTGAAGTGGAACATTCAGGTGACTCTACACTGAGTGACAACCTAAACGGTTTCCTGTAATCCAGAGAACCATATTCTATACTGGCTGATAATCATATAACCCAATGGACGTCTATTGGCTTAGTGGGTTAAGGGGCTGCAACAGAATTGGATGCTTTCAATGCTAGTATTCCGGTAGATGGCACCACGATTTGGACAAACACATCCTGGCGCTGTTTAAAAAGCATATATACAGTATATCTATATCTATATATATATACATAGATAGATAGATAGATATAGATATATATATATTTCTCTATGTATCTCTCTCTCTCTCTCTCTCTCTCTCTCTCTCTCTCTCTCTCTATATATATATCTCTATATATATATATATATATATATATATATATATATATATATATATATATATCATCATCATCATCCGTTTGAGTATCCACTGCAGGACCGGCCTACCCCGATCGAAGTCGGGACGATACAGCCAATGTATCTACCAAGTGGCTTAGGCTGTCTGGTAGAGATTGTATGTAGGGTGAGAAGTGCTTGTAAGTGTAACTGTGGTGTTGGAGTGGCTTTGGATGTGTGTGTAGTCTGAGAACCAAGTGTAATCGGCCCACGCAAGACGACTGGGTGCAAGCATACTTTACAGTAAGCGACACTGGTTCAACCATAGCACCCCTTGTGTCCGCCAATGCAGTACGTGGCCGGGTGAACACTCCCAGAGTTTATTACCCTGGCGGGGAGCAAACCCTGGTCCACCCGTGTACGAAACGTACACTCTACAACTGTACCACAGAGGCTCCATATATATATATATATATATATATATATATATATATATATATATATATATATTGTTACATAGCCTATGATTTCATCATCCTTTGTGTAATTCTAACGTACAGTATGCTGCATGTTTGATCACGAGCGTGTTCTACCTCACTCCCCCCTTCTACCCTTATAGTAGAGTAAGTCGTTCTTTCTGTTGTTCAGAGCAGGAGTGTCAACTCTTTGTCCCCTATGGCTTCATTTGCGCGTCCTTCTTACAAGTTGCATCAGGCTCTGCCGGCCCCTATATAATGAGCTCAGTCTCTGCATTAATTGCCACTTAGATCTACTCCTCATTTTGCTCACATCTCTGTCCTCCCCTGTACAGTTGTTATTATTGTGAGTGCTCAGGAAGTCTCCAGCCATCTAGCAGCTGTGTAATTTGAGTATAAGTGTTATTACATTTTTCCTTGTACTGTATAGCATAAGGTGTTGATTCGTAGGCCTAGTAAGGTCTTTGTGATTCATGTGTTTTTATGTCAGTCATTTTTTATATTTTGTATCCGTAATAATATATCTTGCCTCAACTGAGCATTATCCAGTGTTTTCTCATTATATCAGGGCTGACTTAGATAAATTTACTTATGCTAATATCGTGTTAATAGAGGCTATTGCAGTTAACCATATATTCAACCTGTTTTTTGCCATTACATTATCCTTATGAGTCCTGAATGTTTTGTTGTTAGTTTGAGCATTAAACTTTAACTTGTAATTTTACCTAACTCTTTTGTTTTGAACCTGGAACTTTACGGGACAGTTTTCTCTGTTCCGTAACATAAATTTGGCGACCTCTTATCAGGATATTCAGGATATTATCATAAGGATATTGCTTGATATTTTGTGACTGTGATTTATTCATGATGTCTACTATTACTACTCTTGATGAAGCCAAAGATTTTTTGTCAAATGTGCAAACAGTGTGTGATGTAGAAAACAGAACAAAGAATGAACTTAAGCTTGTTGCTCAACAATTGGGAATTGTTGTTCGCTCTCATTCTAAAGATCAAATTGTTGACATGATTAATGAAAGCTTGTTTAATGTAACTCCTCCAAATGAGCAAATGCAGATTGAAATAGCTAAGTTACAGCTAGCCCTGCAGCAGGCTCGTGCTAAGGAGGCTGAATCTCAGGCTCGTATTCAGGAGGCACAGGCACAGGCTCAGGCACAAATTGAACTTGCTAGGATTCAGGCAGACCATGAGTATTGCATGAAACAAGGTGGAACTGGATCATCTAGCTCTGATGATTTTGATGTGGCTAAAAATGTTAAACTTGTCCCTCCTTTTAATGAATCTGATTTAATAAAGTATTTTCAGTTGTTTGAGAGGGTAGCTACAGGTTTTAATTGGCCCAAAAAGTATTGGCCAGTACTCCTTCAAACTGTTCTCACCAGTAAAGCTCAAGTAACTTATGCATCTTTGCCTCAGGATCAATGTGATAATTATGATATAGTTAAGAGCTTGATTCTTCAGGCCTATGAGCTTGTTCCTGAAGCCTATAGAGTAAAATTTAGGACAACCTATAAGCAAGATAAGCAATCCCATGTTGAGTATGCAAAAATCAAAGAAGATCTGTTAGAGCAGTGGTTAAATTCTAAGAATGTGGATTCTGATTTTGACAAATTTAAGCAGATGATTTTGCTGGAGGACTTCAAAAGATGTATTAATAGTGATGTAAGCCTATATCTTGATGAGAGAAGAATAGATAATTTGTCTGATGCTGCAGTTTTAGCTGAGGAATTTGTTCTCACTCACAAGAGATATTCTAGAGAAAAAAGGAAAGCTGAAAGTAAGTACGTTGCCTCTACTCAGAGTACAGGTAACAGGAAAGAGAATAAAGATGATGTTTCTCAGGAAGTAAATACCAGCTTCACTTCTAGATTTCAGAAAAGTAAATATACTTATTGTAGTAAGCTTGGTCATACTGCGGAGAAATGTTTCAGGAGACAGCGTGATGTGAACAAAAAGGAGTCTTTAAATATTCACTCAATAGGTCTAGTGTCCACCCTTGAGAGTTCCCAGAATTCTTTAACTGAGTTAACTGAACCTGCTTTGAGGAATAAATTAAATCCTCATGATGAAGCTCCTCTTTTGAGCAGTAACGTGGGTGACACTCTCAAGAGTTCATGTGCTAATTTCCTGTCTGATGGTTTTGTCAGTCCTCTGGACAGTAATGACAGGAAATCAGTTCAAATATATCGTGATACAGGTGCTTGCCAATCCCTTATGCTGACCAGTGTTCTGGCTCTAATGTTAATTCCTCTGATGAAACTGTAATCTTACAAGGTGTAGGGAATAATTACTTCTCTGTCCCTCTGTGCAGAGTGAATTTAGAGTCTGGTTTTGTTAATGGTTCCGTTATGGTTGGGTTGGTTGAGACACTCCCAATGTCAGGTGTAACTTTCTTACTTGGAAATGATATTGGTGGAAGTCAAGTGTGTCCAGCTCCTCAGTTGTCTAGTGAGCCAGTGGCTGCGACCCAGGATTGTGATGTCCCTGATGTGTTCTCTGCATGTGCTGTCACTAGGGCTAAGTCTAAAGTTACTGGTGACTTAGAGGATAATGATGATGATGATGTTACCCTAGCTGACACTTTTCTTGCTAATTTGGACCACTCACCAGATGAGGCAGTACCCCGTAGTGTTGATAATTTGTCTCGTCAAGAGTTGGTTGAGTTGCAGGTTGCTGACCCTGAGTTGAAAGGTCTAGCTAACTCTGCTTGCAGTGAGGAAGAGTCAGCTGGTGCTTCTACTTGTTATTATATAAAGTCAGGAGTACTTATGAGGAAGTGGAGACCCCCAACAGCATCAGCCGACTGTGAATGGGAGGTTGTACATCAAGTTGTCATCCCTCGTGTTTGTAGGCAGGATATCATTAGAGTGGCTCATGATTCCAGTTTGGTAGGACACCTTGGAGTGAGGAAGACTGTGGCACGCATTTTGAAACACTTCTACTGGCCAGGTATCTTCAGGGATGTTTCCTGGTATTGTAAGTCTTGTCACACCTGTCAAGTTGTGGGGAAGTGTAATCAGACTGAAAAGGTTGCACCTCTAGTTCCCATTCCTCCTTTTGAGGCGCCATTCACCCGTGTGTTGGTGGATATTGTGGGCCCTCTTCCTAAGACTTCTTCAGGATTTTCTTATGTGTTGACCCTGATTGATATGGCTACTCGTTATCCTGAAGCCATTCCACTTAGAAATATCTAAGCAAAGAACGTGGTTAAGGAAATGCCAGGGTTCTTCACAAAGTTTGGTCTGCCCAAGGAGGTACAGTCCGACCGGGGAAGTAATTTCATGTCAAATGTTTTCAAGCAGTCTCTGAAAGAGTTGGGCATCACCCAGATCACGTCTTCAGCTTACCATCCCCAGACCCAAGGAGCGTTGGAGAGATATCATCAAACACTCAAATCGATGCTCAAGAAATACTGTTTGGAACATCAGAAAGACTGGGATAAAGGTCTTCAATTCGTTGTATTTGCGGCAAGAGAATCTCCAAATGAATCACTGGGCTTCTCACCTTTTGAACTACTGTTTGGCCATGAAGTAAGAGGACCCCTTAAGTTACTCAAGGAATGCTGGCTGTCGGAGGAAGATGACGTCAACTTGCTGAAGTATGTGATGAAGTTCAAAGAACGGCTGTCCATTGCTTTACAGCTGGCAAGAGAGAAATTAGGAGCTGCTCAGAAGATGAAGACTTGTTATGATAAGAAGTCCAGGTTACGCCACTTTCAGCCAGGAGATCAGGTTTTGATTCTGCTACCAGTGCATGGGCAACCTCTTCAAGCCAAGTTTAGTGGTCCTTATTTCGTGGAGAAGAAACTCAGTGATGTCAACTATGTCATCGCCACACCAGATCATAGAAAGAACAAGCAACTTTGTCACATCAACATGCTAAAGTTATTTCACAGGCGGGACGAAAATAACCCAGTCTGCACTGTAGCTGTTCCACCCGAGTCTGCAAGTGAAGTTCTCCCATGCAGTATGAGCCTGAGTGATAGTTTGGGGAAGAATCCTGATATCATGAATGATCTCCAGACTAAGCTTTCTCATCTAGCTCCCGAGGAAAGGCAGGAGTTTTCGGCATTACTGCAGGAGTGCCCGCAAGTGTTCCGTGCCACTCCAGGAAGAACCACTGTGTTGATGCATGATGTCGATGTTGGAGATGCAAAGCCAATTAAATTGCCTCCTTACCGTGTGAACCCAGTGAAAGTTCCTCTCATCGAGAAGGAGCTTGGCTACCTGTTGGACCACAAGATGATTGAGCCCTGTCAGAGCGAGTGGAGTTCTCCTGTCACTCTAGTCCCTAAGCCAGGTGGGTCACAGCGGCTTTGCATCGACTACAGACGTGTTAATCAGATAACCAAAACAGACACTTACCCTGTCCCTCGCGTGGAAGATTGCATAGACAAGATCGGAAAGGCTAGGTACATAAGTAAGTTTGATTTGTTAAAGGGATACTGGCAAGTACCTATGACTGAACGTGCTAGGGAGATCTCATGTTTTGTAACACTAGGAAAGACTTTTGCATGTTCTGTAATGCCATATGGTATGAAGAATGCACCAGCCACATTTCAGAAGCTCATGAATGTTGTAACAGAGGGTTTGGCAGGGTGTGTTGTTTATATTGATGATGTATTAATCTTCAGTGACAACTGGAAAGATCACCTATGCCATGTCAGTAAATTTCTTGAGCATTTGGTTCAGGCTAATCTTGTAGCTAATTTATCAAAGTGTGCGTTTGGTCAAGCTAAAGTTCAGTACCTTGGGTACGTAATTGGTGATGGACACGTTGTACCACCAGGAGTTAAGGTTCAGGTTATAAGTGATCTTCCCAGACCTAAAAGTAGGAAATAGCTACAAAGATTTTTGGGAATGGTAGGTTATTACAGGAGATTTGTTCTTAACTTTTCAATTCTTGTATCACCACTTACAGACCTACTGAAAAAGGGAGTTAAATTTGTCTGGACCGATAACTGTGAATCCTTTTTCAGCAAACTTAAAGCTATCCTATTAAGTCAGCCAGTGCTCGCTACTCCAAATTTTGCTAAGCTTTTTAAGATGGCTGTTGACGCAAGTGATACAGGAGCTGGGGCTGTTTTGCTGCAAGAGGGTGATCAGGGTATTGAACACCCTGTATCTTATTACAGTAAGAAGTTCACTCCACCTCAAAAGAACTACTCAACTATTGAGAAAGAGCTTTTGGCCTTGATTTTGGGTTTACAGCATTTTTCATTTTATTTGTGTTCTGGTTTTGACCCCATAGTCATTTATACCAATCATAACCCACTGAAATTCCTTAGTAAGTTTAAAGATAAAAATCAGAGATTGACAAGATGGAGTCTACTTCTTCAGGAGTATTCATTAGACATACAACATGTCAAGGGGAAAGAAAATGTTATTGCAGATTGCTTATCTAGACTTTAGACAGATTGTTTTAGAGTAATAAGAAACTTCCTTTGTAAATTTCTTTTTCTTTGTGGGGAGGTGCTACATGGCCTATGATTTCATCATCCTTTGTGTAATTCTAACGTACAGTATGTTGCATGTTTGATCACGAGCGTGTTCTACCTCACTCCCCCCTTCTACCCTTACAGTAGAGTAAGTCGTTCTTTCTGTTGTTCAGAGCAGGAGTGTCAACTCTTTGTCCCCTATGGCTTCATTTGCGCGTCCTTCTTACAAGTTGTATCAAGCTCTGCCGGCCCCAATATAATGAGCTCAGTCTCTGCATTAATTGCCACTTAGATCTACTCCTCATTTTGCTCACATCTCTGTCCTCCCCTGTACAGTCGTTATTATTGTGAGTGTTCAGGAAGTCTCCAGCCATCTAGCAGCTGCGTAATTTGAGTATAAGTGTTATTACATTATTCCTTGTACTGTATAGCATAAGGTGTTGATTCGTAAGCCTAGTGAGGTCTTTGTGATTCATGTTTTTTTGTCAGTCATTTTTAATAACAGTTTGTATCTGTAATAATATATCTTGCATTAACTGAGCATTATCCAGTGTTTTCTCATTTTGTCAGGGCTGACTTAGATAAATTTACTCTTGCTAATTTCGTGTTAATAGAGGCTATTGCAATTAACCATATATTTAACCTGTTTTTTGCCATTACATTATCCTTATGAGTCCTGAATGTTTTGTTGTTAGTTTGAGCATTAAACTTTAACTTGCAATTTTACCTAACTCTTTTGTTTTGAACCTGGAACTCTACGGGACAGTTTTCTCTGTTCCGTAACAATATATATATATATATATATATATATATATATATATATATATATATATATATATATATATATATATATATATATATATATATATATATATACACTGTTATGTGAAACTGTGAATCATAGTAATGTCATATACCGTAATACAAATAATTCTGGCCTCAGTACTAACAAGGCATATGGGTCTGATGGGGTCCCTCCTGTTGTTCTCAAGAACTGTGCTTCTGTGCTTACGCCCTGCCTAGACTCTTTTGCCTTTGTCTGTCAACTTGTACCTTTCCTTCTTGCTGGAAGTTTGCTCTCATTCAGCCAGTCCCAAAGAAGGGTGACCACTCCCAACCCTCCAACTATCGTCCAATTGCTTTAACGTCCTGTATTTCAAAAGTTTTTGAGTCAATTCTCAATAGAAAAATTTTAAGGCATCTTTCTTATCACAACCTTCTTTCCGATCGTCAGTATGGGTTCCGTCAGGGATGCTCCACTGGCGATCTTCTCACCTACCTTTCAGACTCCTGGTCATCCTTCTTTTCGGGACTTTGGCAAAAGCTTTGCCATTGCACTTGACATCTCAAAGGCTTTCGATCGAGTCTGGCATAAATCTTTAATTTCCAAACTGCCCTTCTACGGTTTCTATCCTTCTATCTGTGCCTTCATCGCTACCTTCCTTTTTTGGTCGTTCTATAGCTGTTGTTGTAGACGGCCATCTTTCTTCTCCTAGATCTATCAACAGTGGTGTTCCTCAGGGCTCTGTCCTATCACCAACTCTCTTCCTTTTATTCATCAATGATCTTCTAGGCTGTACATCTAACCCTATCCACTCATACGGTGATGACTCCACCCTTCACCTTTCCATTCGGTTCCCGCAACGCCCATCTCAACAGTTACTTCAACAAACAAGGGATGAGGCTATGGCACACCTAATGTCTGACTTGGCTCGTATCTCTGACTGGGGTAAAAATAATATGGTTGTTTTTAATGCATCTAAGACTCAGTTCTTACACCTATCAACCCGACAAAATCTTCCACAGGTATACCCACTAATGTTTCATAATATTCAACTTAATCCTGCATCATCCTTGAACATGCTTGGGGTTTCATTTACTCGGGACTTATCTTGGAAAGATCATATTACATCTCTTGTAAAATCTGCTTCCAAGAGATTGGGTGTGCTAAGCCGACTCCGCTCATTCTTTACCCCTGCACAATTGTTGACTCTATACAGGGGTTTTATCCGCCCCTGTGTGGAGTACAACTCTCATGTGTGGGGAGGCTCCCCACATACAGCTCTTCTCAATAGGGTGGAGTCAAAGGCTTTTCGTCTCATTAACTCTCCTCCTCTTACTGACTCCCTTTAACCTCTGTCTCTTCACCGCACTGTTGCATCTTTATCTCTTTTCTATCGCTACTTTAATGGTCACTGTTCTTCTGAACTGTTTGCTTGCATTCCTCCACCTCTACTACGGGTGCATAGCACCCGTCTGGCAGCAAACTCTCATCCCTTTTCTGTCCAACTCTCTAATGCAAGAGTTAACCGTTACTCCCAGTCTTTCATTTATGCAACAGGTCAACTCTGGAACTGTCTCCCTCTGTCTGTATTTCCTGCTGCCTATGATCTCCAGTCTTTCAAACGCAGTGTGTCCAGGCATCTCAAAATGATCGGATCTTGAATTTGGCTCTCTATTGTATTTTGTTTTTCTCTTAGAGGGAACTGTTACTGCGGGCTCATGGCCTTTGGTTCCTTCTTCCTCGCATAAAAAAAAAAAAAAAAACGTATATATAACGTCGCGTGAATTGTTAATATTTATCATAAACGGAAATTAAAATATCGTTGATGGCATGTGATGGCAACCCACCATTTCAGCGGTCCAGTATTATTTAATCTCTGCTACATTTAGTGCAAGTTATGTTCTTAATACATAGTTTGTTCAGACTGTAAATTACGCCCAGTGGGTATCTTGACTCAGTCTGTATGTGGGCAGAAATTTAATGTTGAGTAAATACTGGGACTCAACATTTTGCTCACTCCCTTCGCGCATGCGCACCACAAGACGGTCACGTGTTTCAGCTTTTTCACGAGAGATTTGTTTTCAAAACAAATGCACGAGGACTAATGCTTAAAATAATACAATTAAGACTGTGATCTGGTTAGGTTAGATGAAGAAAGGTACGGTAATTGCTTTGGAGGGTCTGAGGGGCAACACGGGACTGTCTTGTGGTGCGCATGCGGGAAGGGAGTGAGCAAAATGTTGAGTCCCAGTGTTTACTCAGCATTAAATTTCTGCCCACATAGAGATTGAATGAGTCAAGATACCCACTTGGCATAATTTACAGTCTGAACAAACTATGTATTAAGAATCTAACTTGCACTAAATGTAGCAGAAATTAAATAATATAAGACCACTGAAATGGCGGGTTGCCATCACATGCCATCAATGATATTTTAATTTCCGTTTATGATAAATATATTTAATTCGCTCTACGTTATACATACGTTTTCTATTTGTATTATTTGTATTGTGGTATATGACATTACTATGATTCACAGTTTCACACAACAGTGTAGATATTTAACAAAGAAAAATGTGCATTTAAACAGCGCGGTGAATGTGATGGTCGAATTCGTGGTGCCATCTAACGGAATACTAGGCTATTCAGAAGCACCCCATTAGTCCAGAAAGAGTTTTCTTCCAAGGGATCTTGGGGTTTACTGCACACTTAGTGCCATTCATGGATAAGCAAGGCTGGTCACCCGCGCCTTTTAGGTCTGGACTGAGCAGTGTACTCCGGGCCTGTAAGTTCCTCATGGGGAAATAAAGGAATGGATAATATATACATAATATGGTACAGATGGAGGGGTGGGGGTGGAGATGTATATGACTGAGAGTCATGTTGAGTAGGAGAGAGGGAAGCCTAATGACAGAGGAATGGGGTGACTGAAGGCGATATGTTGATAGCCACCCTTTCCAGGATTAAAGCGTCTGGCTACAGAGAGACAGACAAACAGACAGATAAACAGACGGGTAGAAGGACAGATAGATAGCATGACAGATAAACATACAGATAAAAATTATAGTAACAAGCCGGTAGGCGAAGTTGGCCAGCTCTAAGCAAACCAAGCTTTGTCAATGTCCAGAAGAGAGTTTTGACATTAAATGTCATTTTAATATGGAGATACTCCGGTGCAACATTCCCCCTAAAGAATCATGAACCTGGCTTAATAATCTTCAGATCCATAGCATTTTGTGCATGGAAGGTTATAGTTTTAGCTTTTCATATATTCTGCACTTGATGATCTTTGACCCCTGACCTGGCAGATATAGGTCATGCATGTAGGGAAAACACTTGTAGTACTCATTAACATCTGTAAGCATGCAAAGTTTCATCTAACTCAATCTACCCACCGTGGAGCTAGGGAACTTGAAATTTGAGGAATGGCCCACCAGATGTACAACTTCAACATGGCTCCGCCAGCGACTGGAAGTGAGTTTTGACACTAAATGTCATATTGGTATTGAGGTACTCCAATGCAACATTCCAGCAAAGAATCATGGCCCTCGCTTAATAATCTTCAGAGCCTTAGCGTTTCGTGCAAGCATAGACGTGATTTTTTTCTGTTTTCACCATTTTTGCATTTGATGACCTTTGTAACTCATAGGTGTAAAATGGAAAGTTGTAGTACAAGTCAGTGTCTATAAGCATGCAAGCTTTCATTCAATTCCGTTGAGCCACTGGGGATCTAGGGGAGATTTTTGAAAACCGGTACTGATTGCTCCAGGCACTGAGGCCACTGTTCGCAGGGTTGTCACTTGAAAACTAGAAGAAAGAGGGGGAAAATGTATGGCACACTTCAGACAGGGAGTGACCTCAAGATTACACCTAAGGAAGTCAGAATTTTCTATGCCCAATAATAACGGTTCTACAGCTCAAAACGTGAAAAGTACAAAAATACGGTCTTTCGGCCGTTGCTAGGCAACGAGTAGTTGCCTTGCAACCAAAACCTTGTACAACTAGGTCATAGAAAACGCGACTAACAATAAGGGCAGCATGGAGATGGCCAATAGAGCAAGGGCCAGGGGTGATTTAATTGCCAGAAATGACCAAATGTGTCGTTATTTTTACAAAAGAATATACTTTGGGCTACCAGAAGAGTCGCTCCTAATGTGTACCCAGCGGTGGACAAGGTCATGACGTCAGATCAAAGTTCAATCGTTAAAAAAAATGGTCATAATTTTATTTTAATTAATAATGCTCCCTTATAAATAAAGATATCGAAATTGGGTTCCTTGCATTTTAAAGGATGAAGGTATTTCTTTGATATTAAGTATGTAAAATACATAGGAACAGTATTTCATTTCGAAAAATGGATATGAATGTCAGAGATTGCCAATATTTTTGAGTACATAAAGATATACAGTAGACTGTAACTTTCTAAGTTTTCAACCTATTTGTATATAATTTTTGCCTACATACTGATTTTTTTTTCAGAAATGGGATTATTCAAGTTATTTAAATGCAAATAGTGAGGATGCTTGTGGTGCGCGGGTTGAGGCTGCCAATCCGAACTAGTTCAGATGCTGTGTTAATCCAGTTGACCACAACAAGTTCTGCTTCTTTATGGAAATTAATGTTGAGGTGAAAGAGAGATTGTCCACGTGCTTGAGGGTGCGAAAGTGGATGTATGTGGAATAACTGAAACAAAATGGAGAGGAGAAAGTGTGAGAGAATGGGAGTATGGATGGGGTATATGTGCAGGAGTACATGAGAATGAGAGGGCAAAGGAAGGAGTATGTATAGTTGTAAGTAAAATATGGAAGAAGAGCATAAGACAGTATGGATCACTTGGGTCAAGGATTGTGTGGATAAAATTGAAAGTTGCAATAAAAATGTGGGCGACTGTGTGTGTGTATGCGCCAAAGCAAGATCGTGCTAGCAGAGTGAGAGAAGAGTTCTGGACAAATGTGGAAGTGTGCATGGAAAAGTTTGAATGGAATGAGAGAGTGTTTTTGATCAGTGATATGAATGGTAAAGTTGAGAATGTGAAGGTGGATGGAATAGTTGGTGCGTGGGGTGTGCCTGCTGATATAGATGAGAATGGCAGTGCGTTAGTGGCCATTTGTGCTGGGAGGGGGTTGGTGATAGCTAATACCCTCTTCAGGCATAAAATGATCCAGGGGTATACATGGCGAGTGATGAGAACGGTGGGTGGTGAACTGAATGAAAGGAAGGCAATGATTGATTACGTGTGTGTGGATGAAAGGATGCGAAGATGTGTAATGGATGCAAGAGCTTATAGAGGTTGGGGGAGTGGACTTTCTAACCACTACTTGGTGGTGGCCAGAATTAGGATCCAAGTAAGATGGAGAAATAGAAGAAGGGAAAGACGAGAGGAAGGAGTAGTTGCAAGGAGAGTGGAAAGGTTACAAGAGGATGAGAAAAAGGCAGAGTATAAGAGAGAAGTGGAGGATCGATTGGGCAAATATGAATTGGAGCAGATGGGGGACGTGGAAGGTGTGTGCAGGATATTTACAGAATAAATATGTGCAGCATGTGATGTGGTGTGTGGGAGGAAGAGAAGACAGAGGGGGGTGCAAGGAACAGCGTGGTGGACTGAAGAGGTGAAACAGGCTGTGGCACAAAAGAAGAAAGCATACAATGAATGGATGAGAAATTGGGGCGTGGAAGAAGTTGAGAGGCGGAAGAAAGAGTTATATGTAGAAAGAAAGAGAGGGGTGAAAAGATTAGTAAGAGAGAGTGAGAAGAGAGTGGATGAGGAATTTGGAAGGAATTTGAGTGTAAAGTGGAGGGACTGTAAGAGAATGTTCTGGAAAGAGGTGAAGAGAGTAAGACAGGGTCGAAGTGAGGTTAGAAGGGGAGAGAAAGATAAAAATGGTAGATTACTAGTGGAGAAGGGAGAAAAAGTGAGCAGATGGAGAGAACACTTTAAGGAATTGTTGAACATAGACGATGGAAGGAATGTGAGTAGAAGTGGCTGGGGAATGGCTGGGAGAAGGAGGGAGGTGAGGAGACAGGAAGAAATCAGTAGGATAGAAGTTGTGGAAGCAATGAAGAAAGTTAAATTGGGGAAAGCCCCAGGAATTGATGGAGTGTGTGGTGAAATGCTGAAGCATGGGGGAGAGATAGTAGTAGAATGGATGTGGAAGATGTGCAGATTGGCCTGGGAGGAAGGTAGAGTCCCAGAGGATTGGAAGTCAGATATAATTATTCACTTGTACAAAGGAAAAGGGGAAAAAGAAGTGTGTGGTAATCATAGGGGCATTTGTCTTCTTAGTATAATAGGAAAAGTGTATGGTAGGATACTTATTGACAGAGTTAGAGGAAGAACAGAGGAATTAGTTGGAGAAGAACAGGGAGGCTTTAGGAAGGGAGGAGGTTGTGTAGATCAAATATTCATTCTTAGATCTTTAGTGGAAAAGTTTCTAGAGATGGGAAAGAAGTTGTATGCGGCTTTCATGGATTTGGAGAAAGCATATGACAGGGTGGATAGACAAGGATTGTGGAAAATATTAAGAATATATGGAGTAGATGGGAAGTTGTTGAATGCTGTGAAGAGTATGTATGATGGTGCTAAGGCTGCAGTGCGTGTGGATGGTGAACTAAGTGAATTTTTCTCTTTGAAGGTTGGGTTGAAAGAGGGATGTGTCATGTCTCCATGGTTGTTCAATCTGTACATGGATGGGGTAATAAAAGAGGTACAAGGTAGGGTAGTGGATGTTGCAGTGGCCCTGGTGAGAGAGGATAGTGTTTGGAAACTCCCTGTACTGTTGTTTGCAGATGATACTGTGTTGTTGAGTGAAGACGAAGGGGAGCTGCAAGGCTTGGTAGATGAGTTTGGGAGAGTGTGTAAGAAACGGAATCTAAAGGTGAATGTAGGGAAGAGTAAAGTGATGGTCTTTGAGAGAGGTGAAGTCAGTGAATGTAGAGCGAGGTTGGATGGTGAGGAATTGGAAAATGTGAATACGTTTAAGTACTTGGGTAGTGTGATGAGTAAGGATGGAGGTTTGGAGGGTGAAGTGCTTGAAAGGGTATAGCAGGGAAGAAAGGTTGCTGGTTCTTTGAAAGCAGTGATAAGAAACAGGGAAGTGAGCATGGAAGTGAAAAAGTTACTACATGACAGTATTGTGATACCAACTCTAACGTATGGAAGTGATGCTTGGTCGTTGTTAGAAGGACACAAGTCAAGAGTGAGAGCAGTGGAAATGAGTTATTTAAGAGGAGCCTGTGGAGTCACATGGAAAGTCAGGCTGACGAATGAGGATATAAAGGAGCGTTGTGGTGTGGATGTGGATGTGATAGGAACCGTTATGAGGAACACACTGAGGTGGTTTGGCCATGTGGAGAGGATGGAGGGTGAAAGACTGGCGAAGAGAGTGTATGTGAGTGAGGTGGAGGGGGGAAGAGGGAGGGGGAGGCCGAGGATGAGATGGAGGGATGGGGTGGAGAGGTATATGAGAGAGGGGGGTGTGAGTTGGGAGCAGGGCAGTGAAATGGCTGGGGACAGGGCGACGTGGAGGCGATTTGTTTGTGGCCACCCCGAACGGGATTGAGGCGTCTGACAATAGATAGATAGATAGACAGATATTATCCATGTGCTCCATCAACATAACTAAATTTTGCAAAAAAAAAGCTATTTGTACTTAGATACATAAATTCACATATACAAACTGCATGCATTTTAACCCATGTGCAGTGGAGCACTAAGCACAGTTTCATGGTTAGTGGCGGCCTGCAGCTATTCCCAAACACCAAGTTTCGCGCGAAAAACCCTCCGTTCGTGGAGAGAAAAACGTAAACAAACTGCGCGCACAGATCGGCCATACCAAAAAAGTCTGTTGCAGAAATACAGTATTGGAGTTGGAGGAGGGCGATATGGAACAGCAGCAGCCAGGAGAAGACAAAACACCTACAACGTCATCACGTTCATCGTGGCTGCTCACTCTCGAGAATTTGCAGGAGGATGTCAACCTAGCAGAGTGTGCCACCAAGCATGAGTGTTCCATGTTTCTGCATTAGCAAAGCTGATAAACACTGTGTTCAGTGAGAATGAGAATGCAAGACAGCAAGCTCTGATAGCTTACTACTTCAGCAGACCCCGCGAGGTGGAAGAGGTGGAAGCCCCAGTGCAAGCAGCAGGGGCAGCTGAGCATGGAGCACAAAGCAGTGATGATGCCATCACGGACCTGCTCGAGGATGAGTTCTGTGGGTTTGTGTAGGAGCAACAAACAGAAGTGGTGCAGCACAGAATGGATGTGTTGAGTGGAGAGGCAGAAGCAGAGGAGGGTGGAGGTGCCACAAGCGGCAGGACGCAGTAGCCTCACCACCTGCCTCGGAAAATACACCCCCATCCCTTCCATTAAGCACCTCACTCCGGCCTTCCAAGTGAAATTCCTTGCCTAGTATGTACTTTGTACTAATACTAGTTTCGTTTCAAATTTTATATTGGATAAATGGGTTTTGGGGGAGTTGGCATGGGACCCAGAACCATTTAGCCTATTTCCCATAGAATGAATGCCTCAGCTTGAGTAGTTTCATGGTTAGCAGTACTTTTCACGGAATCAATTAGGAGCAAAACGCTGGGCTCCATTGTATTCCAAATATTCTTAGATTACTTTCACTTGAGACCACTAAGTGTTCACTAATTATCTGAAATGTATTTACAGTATTGTATTAATCTGCAGTACCAAAATCTTCTTTTTCAGATGAAGCACTTCATGTGACCTTTTCATCATCATCATCTTCGTCATCATAGTTAAATAAAGTGTCTCTTGCTAATGTATCTCTAAGTTTCTCGGGATACTGTGGGCCTTCAAACGAAACAATTTCCATTTTTTCTCATCTGTATTCCGCCATCCGTGGTTGTGTAATGAGTATTCAACTGGGCTGGGATTCCATGCATTTCTCCACACATGTGCAGCGTAGTTTGTCCTCCTGTTCTTTTGCTGAAGAACATCTTTTCGGGATGGTTGACACCCAGGATCAATAGATTTCCGCTTATTCATTGGACATTCTTCATTTTGAGGGGAATAAGGAGTCTTAAAAATAATGAATCTAGCATTATTCACACCTGTTACACTGTGAACCCCATACATATCTCAAACAAATTCCTCTAGGACTGCAGAGACCTAGGGTTTCATATTTTCACTCGTTCCTAGCTCACTAAATACTGTCGTATATTAAGTCCTCTTAAGCATGAGATCATTGGGCCTTCTTTTGGCTTACGAAGAAATGAAACAATGTAGTCACTCCCAGTGAATGCATGGAAGCCTGGGAGAGCAGAACACACTACTGGTGTCGGTGTCTGGACTAGTGCTGTAATGCTGATCAAGCGTCTTGTGTTGTTTGAGTATGTGCCAGTATCCATCCAGATGGTAATATTCAAACGCTCACATGATGACGTAGTAGTATAAAGACATCTGTATCACTACTACGTACAAATACAGTCAGTGGAATGTCATAGCTTTGCTTTCCAATAAAATCAGCATGGAAGCTCACATGATGAAGTAGTAGTATAAAGACATCTGTATCACTACTACGTACAGCTACAGTCAATGGATTGTCATAGCTTTGCTTTCCAATAAAAGCAGCATGGAAGATTATTCTGGTGTCTGCCTCCTAATGCGCACCTTTCAGGGCCTTCACTTCTTACATTTCTGTAGTTCCATTTCAGGTTCTGTACAAGTAACATGACCTAAAACATTGATGCAGCTCATAGATGCCCATTCATCTCGAAGAAAATGCAGAAGTGCAGTCTTGAAAGAAGCTGATAAGATGCTTGACTGAAGTTTACTGATCTCTGTTAAGATGGTCCAGTAATTATGTACCTTGCATCATTGTTTCCTCTCTCCTCATGTGTATAGACGTTGATGGACTCTCAGAATAAGTGTCACAGACAATATGGATTACTTTAGAAAAGGAACAAGCCTGCTGAAGTGTCGCTCTGGCAATGCCGCTGAAGGTTTGAGGTAGCACTGGTAGAGTGCAGAAAATGACCATGGCATCAAAAATGTAGACATCAGTATGGTCAGGTTAAGTGTTGGCAATCAGCTCTGCTTCTAGCTTCTTCGTTAAGGTTGATTTGTCAGTCTTGATTAATGCCCTAGCAATGTGGCAGAGTAACAAGGGAACATGTGTGAGTGGAAATGACAAGACATTAGCCAGGTTTAACTTCTTTGTTGCTGCAAGGAAGAGCAATCTACCTAACACGTCACTTGTGCACTGAATTTCTTTTATGTTTTGGTCTTTGGATGAAAGATTTTTCTGTAATGCATCATCTGAGAAGTTTTTTGTCCTGTAGCGCTTGATTGGCTGTTCAATATTTTTTTTTTATCATGCCTGCACTCTGTATACTCTTGATACCAATTTACTCCCAACATTAACGACTTCAGTAAGATCATCCTGTACGTCAGTTGATGTTGCTCGTCCAGTGGTGAGGCAGTAAAGGGAAGGAAGATTTTCTTGAAATGGACTGAAGGTTTCCTCCAGGCTTTGCATGACCGATTATAAGTTTGAGTTATCCTTTGCAATTCCAAATGGCTTGAGTTGCTGTGAAACTGTGTCAGTAAGAATAAGGCTAGTCATTTCAAGGAGAGTTCCTACAACAGCACCCCTGAAAGATCTAGTAAGTGTCCATTTTTTCCTAGCCTTGACGCACCTGGTGAATACTGCACTACCAGCTTGTCTTGATGTTGCATCTTTATTAACAGTATGTTGAAGTGTTAAATCTATGGCAGTGCGACAAAAACTCGAATGTGTGACGAAGAGAGCCCCACCTTCAAATGTAACCTGCATACCTTCATGAGTGCTCTCCATGTTGAACAAATTCAGGCGATATCTTGTCATCCATCTAGCCTAATTAGGCCAATGAGTTGCGAAAAAGATGGGGCACATCTTTCCAAAGGCATAGATGTACAACTCTTTAGCACGTTCAAGTAGCAAATACACATGCACCAGATCATCATAAGTTATCTAGAACATAGCAGTTTTCCTATGCTTACCACGTCTTGTACAATCAGTGAATTGGTTATATTCTTTTTGTAAGTCTCAAACTGAGGGATTCTTGACAGAGATTCCTGTGATGGATTTTCAACAAAGGAAGTCACAGTGGTCTTTACTTCATCAGGCATTATCCCGTGTAGTTCAGCAAGCCGACGGAAATGCAAAATCTGCAAAGCTGCCTCAAACTGGGCGTACAGCCTTTTACATGAATTAAAATGTTTTCCACAAAAAAAAAAATAAAAAAATACACTGAACCAGAGGCTAGTACAGTACATCAGCACTGTACAATACCTCGGGACACCCTGATGGTTCAAGGCCGTAGCCCAATGAACCAAAATATGCCATTGAAATATGGAATGTCCTAAAGCAGATAAAGACATTGTCATACTTTGGGTATTTTTGTGCTTGAATCTCAAGGGCAGGCCTAGCTGTTGCTAGATCATAATGGACAATGACATAGTTACTTCATTTATACAATACACAGTGATAGACAATAAGCTTCTGCACAAACATATAAAACGTGCTGTATAGTTACAGCTTAAATACACATACTTACTTCAGTTATCTGCATAACTCAAACACTAAATAATCACCAACAATAAATATTCTACACTGTATATATTCATTCATTTATTATAACATTTATTTACTACCAACGAGTGTTACCATTTATACCTACATAAAATACGTGTTTCATACATACAGCTATACATTATTATATCTACAAAGTGATCAAGAAAATATACCATCACAATTACTCAGTGAGCGATTAAAAGAACTGTATTAAACATTTATTAATTAAAGCTACCTAGTGGAAACAGATAAATTAAGTTACAAGAAAAAAAAATGAAAAAAAAAAAATGGCCAACACAAATGACGTTAGCAAGAGTGAACATCTTCAACACAATCGTGAAGACAATGATTTCCACACAGTGCTGACACATATATTGGCCACGGTAGGTACAAGTGAACAACAAGTCAGTGTATATAGTTAATACTGTATATAGTGTATATATATATATATATATATATATATATATATATATATATATATATTATATAAAATATGGGACTATATAATATCATTTTCAGTAATACCTGTGCAATATAAACTAAACTTTAAAAAAGTATCCCAAGGAAATTAGCCAGTAATTATGCAACCATGAACAACATAGAAAAAGCGTACACAAGCGAAGAAAAACAAACTATAGAAAATCAATACATAACAAAAAAAAAAAAAAGAAGGAAAAAGTAAGAAAGAAAAAAGAGAGAAATAGAATAAGATCACATAACAAACAAATGAAAATAAGTGTAAGTGTTACTACATATGCCAAAATACCACATAAACTCCTTCTATAAGTGAAACAAAAAAATTGTTGTCTCCACAAGCAAGTGGCATGGCACATCATCACATAAACTCCTTCTATAAGTGAAACAAAAAGCAAATTGTTGTCTCCACGAGCCAGTGGCATGTCACATCATCACTATCATCGACCGCACCATGACCGGATTCAATGTTAGGACTGCAATTATTACAATTATGTGACGACAAACGATTGCATTATGTTACACTTGCTACAATTATGTAACTACAAACGATATGTAACAATTATGTAACTCCATATTATAATTATGTAACAACAAACGATTGGATTATGTTACACTTGCTACAATTATGTAACTACAAACGGTATGTAACAATTATATAACTACAAACGAGTGCATTATGTTACACTTGCTACAATTATGTAACTACAAACAATATGTACCATTTATGTAACAGTTGCATTAACAAAATGTAACTTTTATGTAACTTTAACTACAATTATGTAACTACAAACGATATGTAACAATTATGTAACGACAAACGATTGCATTATGTTACACTTTGCCAATTATGTAACAGTTGCATTAACAAGATGTAACTTTTATGTAACTTTAACTACAATTATGTAACTACAAACAATATGTAACAATTATGTAACAGTTGCATTAACAAGATGTAACTTTTATGTAACTTTAACTACAATTATAAGGCCAAGACACTTATGTAACAGTTGCATTAACAAAATATAACTACAATTATAAGGCCAACACAATTATGCATTACCACAATATTATGTAACAATTCATAAAATGTTACAATTATGTATTACCACAATGTTAGTACAATATTATAAGTCATACAACTATAGCACAATTCTGTATTACCAGTATCATCATACAAGTTAGGTTCAATATTAGACATTACCAAAGTGATAACTCAATATGTAATGTATAACCTAGCAGTATTACCATTGCACAATTATATGCGTATGTCTGTTATACATACACATCTCACAAAATGTATACAACTTGTTTAAAATGTAATATTACTGGATAATCACTATTTACTATAAATATTATATGTATACAATATTATAATCAATATTATGTACTAATAGATTAGCATGTGTCAATGATAATTGCTGTCGGAGGACCTTCAGCTGCGTGGACCGAGCATATGTTATGAGTCCATATTATAATTACAAATCATAATAGATAGATAGATAAATAGATAGATAGAGAGACAGATAGAAGCAGGAAGTCGGATGATGAGAAGGTACTGTGTCTGCAAGAATCGAGCAATGCTAAACATGCTTACACACTCTTAACTCAAGGAATGCTTTATAGGTACACGACAGCGCCTAGTGACCATACACACACATACACACATACTCACACACAGGCTTCTAGAACTTTCCAATCACAGTGGACACACGTGACACAACTCCTGCTACACCAGAATTTAGGAAAGAGAGCTCAGAAGGAAGCTAGCCATAGAACAGACAGGTCACAGGGAGAAGGGCTTAGCAACTTGAGAGAGAGACAGAGAGAGCGAGACAGGGAGATAGCTCCCGGGACTCTACTTTATATTTCGCTCTGTGTGAGAGACTTGTTAATATTTCCAAAACAAATAAAAATAGTCCCATACTATTCTTTACCTCTCCTTGTCATTAAATGACAAATGGGAAAGAAGATTATCTACTTACAAAGCTACTCAAGTATAACAACCGCTCGTCCACAAGTCTACAGTAATATATATCACTCCACTACAAGCAAATACAAAGACGTTTTATGACATAATAACACTACTAACCATAATAATAATAATAATAATAATAATAATAATAATAACACTAATAATAATACCAGTAATAACCATAATAACAATAACACTGATATTAATAATTATAATAATAACACTACGGCTCTATATTCGTACGTGGTGAGTCATGCTTCCTCCTTCTTCATTTGAATGAGTTCCATGACATTTCCTCTTAAAGTTGCCTCTTCATTTGGAGTCAGTCACTGTTGCTAGAGTTAATCTGATATGGAGGCGCCTAGTGTGATTTGTTCTGACAGCAGATAGCAACAGTGTCATGTAAAGTGTCCTTCCCAGGGAAAGTTTCGGTCAGTTTGTCATATGAATAATCTTACCAAATATTCTGAAATATGTTTAAGCAATGTATAATGATATCCTGTTGTAATTCAAACAGTACATGCACATGAAAACTTCTATAGTTTTATTAGCAGCAAGCGCTCATCATATAATAAGTAGGTAAGGCACCAAGGAGAATCATGCACCGAAATCGTCACGCAAGGATCAAGCAGAAATCATCATGCGTGTTCTCTGTTGCAATAAGCCCGTAATCTGTAAAGATGAATCAAACGTTACTTTAAACTGTATTTATAAATAATAGTGGATGTTTATTCTATAACAATATGAATATGAAGGAAAAACTGAGATGCATTAAAAGGGATATAGGTCTACAAAACCGCATCTGTGCACTTGCTGGCAACTTGAAACTGCCCACCACACGCTTCCTTACTATTTGCGCTGTCCCACACAAGCAACTTCAGTGATCCCATTTCTGAAAAAAAAAAAAAAAAAAAAAAAAAACTCAGTATGTAGGTATATAAATTCTCAATAAACTGACAAAATTACACACATATAGTTTGAAAAATAAGAAAATTACAGTCTATTATATCTTTAAGTACGTAAAAATTACATTCATATCAATTTTTCGAAATGAAATACTGCTCCCGAGTGTTTTATTTAGTACGAAAGAAATACCACCATGCTTTAAAATGCAGCAAACCCATTTCGATATCTTTATTTATGAGGGAGCAGTGTTAATTAGAATAAAATGATTATATATATATTTTTTGCCATTATTTGACTTGTGACCTGACCTCATGACCTTGTCCACCGCTGGGCAAATGTAAGGAATGACTTTTCTGGTAGCTCAAAGTATACTCTTTCTGAAAATAACAACCAAACACCTGGTCACTTCCGGCAATTAAATCACCCCGGGCTCTTGGTCTGTTATGTCCATTGACAGCAAAAAGGTGACTAAAGCAGCTTATCACAATGCACTTAGGATACGATAAGGAGTGGTTGTACCACCTACATCTTCCCATCATCTAAGCCATTGAAGAAGACTGCACTAGGGTACGCGCGCGTGTGTGTGTGTGTGTGTGTGTGTGTGTGTGTGTGTGTGTGTGTGTGTGTGTGTGTGTGTGTGTGTGTGAGAGAGAGAGAGAGAGAGAGAGAGAGAATGTGTGTGTGTGTGTGTGTGTGTGTGTGTGTGTGTTGTATTGCATAATACTTGCGTGTGTACTGTATGTAAGTGAGTGAGTGGGTTTGTGAGTGAATGCGAAGGTGAGTGTTTCTATATAAGAATGTGTGTGTGTGTGTGTGTGTGTGTGTGTGTGTGTGTGTGTGTGTGTGTGTGTGTGTGTGTGTGTGTGTATGTGTGTGTGTGAGGTGTGTAGATCTTCCCACAGCCTCCATACAACCTTCACTTTTCTTCACCTTTGACCCACGGGAGGTTACGCATAGAAGAGGAGAGGGGGAGGGGGTGGGGAAGAGAAGGGAGGAGGTATGGAGGAGAGAGGGTAGGAAGAAAGTCTATCTGTCTCTCTCTGTCTATCTATCTACAACCAGGAGACTTAATTCCGAAAGAAGCCATAAACAAATAATCTATGGTACCGTGTCCTTTGCCGTCAGATTACCCTCCTCCAACTCACATCATCCTGTCCACCCCATTCCTCCACTCCATCCCCAGTCTCCCCCTCCATCACACATACGCTCCCCTAATTAGCCTCTCGTTCTCCGTTCCTTCCACATGATCAGACCATCTCAAGGTGATTGTAACACTTGCTTCGTGGGCAGAGAGGAGGGAAATTTAAGAAGGAAGGAGGCTGGAATACACAAAGGAAAGCAAATAGTAAGAAACCTATCATCTTTTCTTGAAACTTGGTCGAAAATTTGACATCCATCTATTTTCCATGCTGAGATGTAATAAGAGATTAACACAAGATTATAGCCCGAGTCACGCAGATGTGCCCTGGAAATGGTGCAGAATTGCGGTGTCTCATTCTGCCGTTAAACTACAGGTACAGGCAATAAGCTGCAGAAAAACGGAAATCTTGGCTCAGTAAGAATTTTTAAGAAATGTATAAACACTACAGTCCTTTCGTGCCGGATTGCTACAGGATAGGCATTAATCATTCTATTGGTCATTTTGTAGGTGACTTTGGTAATTTCGTAACACCTTTTCCTCATTGATTCTTTCTGCTCACAAAACCTTAACTACTTCGTGTATGTAAACTGTGTAGATAGTAAACCGATATAGAAAATGTTAAGGTTTATTATGCAAAATGTAACGTGATGAAAGAGGCCGTACAAAGTCTCTTCTGTCTGGTACATGTATAATATGCCTCTCCCTATGGGTCAAAAGTAAGGACAGTAAAACAGGAACGTAAGTAGGTGGAGAGAGGGAGAGAGAGAGAGAGAGAGAGAGAGACGGGGGGGGGGAGGAGGATAAGTAGTTAAAGAAAAAGGAGTCGAGGAATGAAGGGAAAGAAGGAAGACGGTAATGTCAGGAGGAAGAAGGCAGGATAGGTAGAATGTACACAAGAAAGGATAACGAAGGTAGGTAGGGTACAAGAAGGAAATATATATGGGAAGAAAGGAAGGCTAAGGGGGGAGAAGGAATGATTGGATGGCATATGTGAAGAGACAGTGGAATGTACAGACAACGAGGAATACAGGGAGAATGGAGGACGATATGGAGGGAATGAGGAAGGTAGGGAAAGAATTAGGAAGATATGGAGAGAATGAGGAAAACAGAGAGGGAATTTATGTTATGAGATGGTAGAGAGAAAAAAACTAGATTAGTGTATATATGCAGTCAGACGGATAGATAGATATTAGATGGACAGATAGAGAAGTAGTTTACAGCTATAGATATATAAGTATAGATGTGTATATCATCAATGTATTACACGCAGGAATACACCGGGAAGCATCAAAACGACAGGAAAAACCTAGACTTGTACACGCACGTATCCGTCCATCCATACCTACAAACATACATTTAGAAGTACATAATCTCGGCAACGTATATGGTGAGGTGGCAGAAATGTAAATTTGGATCAATTAATACGAACATTCACCGTACGGTATGGGTACATGAAGAAGTATCACAGGAAGGAAATGTTAAATAAAAAGAGGTAGGGGCGAGAAAGAAAAATATAAATAGTGAAAGAAAAGATGTCCTTATAAATGATAAATCAGAGAGAGAGAGAGAGAGAGAGAGAAATCGACAACTAAGATGGGTATGTTTGGGTGGAGACTCATCCATAACAAGACACAGGCAAGGCTCACCCTCCACCAACACTTAAAATTATACCGATACAAATTGAAACAGTGACCAAAGAAACTGAAACCTTAACTATTTTAAAACTATCTTTTCGTTCACCAGGATGAACTTTATCGCTCGCCTGATAATTTTTTTTTTTTTTTTTTTTTTTTTTTTAGGTTGAAACGGATGTTCCCAACTTTACGTATATTTCAAGGGTATTGTAAGATGGGTATTTTTTTAAAACTAGGAACCAGGATGTGCGGTAAAACTGACACACACACACACACACACACACACACACACACACACACACACACACACACACACACACACACACACACACACACACACACACACACACACACACACACACACACACACACACACACACACACACACACACACACACACACACACACAAAAGCAAGAACACACAGATACACACTGTTTGAATGAATGTCTCTGTCCTTCCGTCTGTCTCTTCGTCTGTGTGTGTGTGTGTGTGTGTGTGTGTGTGTGTGTGTGTGTGTGTGTGTGTGTGTGTGTGTACAGAATAGGGTAATTTAGCTTTGGCAAGTATTCGTATAGCAAGCACGTTCACAACACATGACGAGAGAGAGAGAGAGAGAGAGAGAGAGTGAGAGAGAGAGACTCATTATTCACATCAGATACAACCAACACGCAAACTCATCTTCATTTTTCCAGTCCCATTATTTTCTATTTGCTATAAGAGAAGATGGATGGAGAGGAGATGGGGCGGGGAGGGAAGGGGACGCGAGGGGAAAGGACGGGAGAGAAAGAAGGAATGGGAGAGGAGAAAACTGGGGAAGAGAAAGTGAGTGAAAAGAAGTAAAGGAAAAAGGGTAGGGGAGAAGAACGGAAGAAGGCTAGAGGGCGAAATGAAGAGAAAAAGTAAAGGAACTGGGTGTAGTGAGTGGAGAGTAATGAGGATAAAGAGTGAAAGAAAGAGGAGTAGAGAAGGGAAGAGGAGGGAAAGGGGTGAGAAAAGAGGATAGGGTAGGGGATGGACATGGGAGAGAAGAGGGGAGGACAGGAGGCTATGGGATGGAAGGGTTAGGGAAAAGGGGAAGGGATGTGGGAGAGGTACAGTAAGGAGAGAAGAGAAGTGGAGGTGAGGGGAGGGAGAGAGAAAAGGGTATAGTGTTGGTGACAGATAATGAAGGCGAGAGGAAAGGAGGAAAGGGAAGTAAATTAGGAGAGAATAGTGAGGAGGGATTATAAAGGAGGATAAGGGAGCGGAAAAGAGATTGGAATGGAACTCAGATACCACCTGTAGCAAGATGTCTCCGATGTCTTAATCACGCTGTTTCATGAAGATCTTATTCAGCGTAGGGGAGCTTTCTGACTGTGAAGAGTTTAGAAAAGATGAAAAAGGCCAATTCGGCGCTTAACAGTTCGACGCTAAATTTGCAAATAACCAGTACTCGCAAATAGACCGACCTACCCTCCTCGTGGCGTTTTGTAAGAAAAAAGCCTGGTTATCTAAAGGATTTGAAACAGAGCGTGGACCACAGAGCGTTCAAACCCGAGAGCTCCACCACCAGACCAACAGAAGTCTAGTTTGGAAGAAGCTCAATTATTCCATTTAATAAGTAAGTGTCTTTTATTTTATACAGTTATTAGCAGATAATTTTGTTCAGTTAATGGTTATCTTGTACTGAAAGGATTAAGAGAAATATCAGGAAAGGCTATGAAGCAGAAGACAATTATTAACAAAAGACCGGACAGAAATTTTTTACAGGAATTTGAAAAGTGGTTGTGAGGTGAATGGCAGGAATAGTAAAGGTGTGGTGGAAGGAAATGAAGCTAAGAGTAGGGTGAGACAAGTGGGAATAGGATGGGATAGGGGATAGTTAGTGGAAGTAGCAGCTAGTGAGTCGACCCCTTAATTCCAATGAAATGCTGTGGACTATTCTTTTACCATCAGACGATTTAACTAAGTTTCGGAAAGACTTTTGAAGCAGCAAAAGTTCTGCATTTTTAAACCCCTCTGATTGTAACGTACTATCCTAAACTTAGATAAATCATCTAGAGGTAGCAAGAATAGATTATAAAAAAAAAAAAAAAAAAAGGAAAAGCATTCGGGAGCCGAATGCTAATCGCCCGCCAGAATATGCTATTGGCCAAGTCCAAAATTTTGGCCATATCTTAATACCCTGAAGGTTTCATGTTGATAGCTCAAGCCGTTCATGAGATATAAAAATGCTAAAGGCGAGTGATAAAAACTAGTTGGCCTTTGGAAGCCATTTTGGTGACCTTGACCTTGACCCCTAGTGCCCATTTTCGAGTTCATCCAAGATTTTGGTCATATCTTAATACCCTGAAGGTTTCATGTTGATATCTAAGGCCGTTCATGAGATATAATGGTGTTAAAGGCGGGCGATAAAAACTTGTTGACTTGTGGCAGCCTTTTTTGATTCTCATGTCCAAGTGCCCATTTTTGAACTCGTCCAGTTTTGGGGGGCCATATCTTGATACTCCGAAGTTTCATGTTGATAGCTCAAGCCGTTCATGAGACATAATGGGAACACACACACACACACACACACACACAGAGGCGGGCAAAAACATATCGCTCCGCCTTGCTCAGAGGCGGGCGATAATGACCGCACTGGACTAACAGACGACAGGAAGTGGATAATGTATGATGGAATGATGATGAAGCGAGAGGCAGGAGTACTTAGAATGAGGTGGAAGGATAGGAAGCTAAGCTGAGGTTTGGAAAAATACTTATAAATAGAGGAAATAGGAGAGTTAGGGATTCTCTCTCTCTCTCTCTCTCTCTCTCTCTCTCTCTAGGTCTGTGTGTGTGTGTGTGTGTGTGTGTGTGTGTGTGTGTGTGTGTGTGTGTGTAATTCACCGGGTCGGTCAGGATCACTTGACGGTCGTGATCGTCAGCTTTTACCCTCCCGGAAGGGAGCTGAGAGCTCATATAGTCCGATCTAAGGGCAAGGCTGTGACCTTCACACACGCACACACCCGTCCCCTTGCTCAAGGGGGACAGTAACCACCCACTTCGTCAGTGAAACTTTTCACACCCTGAGCGAGGCGCGAACTCCCGTCTACTCGTACCAGATGGCATGCGAGAACGTTACCACTTAGCCAGCGAGCGGTGTGTGTGTGTGTGTGTGTGTGTGTGTGTGTGTGTGTGTGTGTGTGTGTGTTGGGATTTAAAAAAGGAAAAGGACATGAATATGTAATGAGGGATGGCGGGGAAGAGAAAGGTAGAAATGGTTAGGGTGAGATGGGAGGGTAGGAAGGTAAGTAGAGGGTGAGAAAAATACGTATGGTATTGGGCAGTGGTTCCACACCAGAGGACCATTTTAGACAAGGTGATCAGCAAACAGCACTCCACCAGAAACTCACTGGTGGTATAATGAGTTGCTGGAACAGCTCATTCTGCTAGTGTGGGCTTGGGTGTGACAGTAGAAGTAGAAAACTAAGAAATGTTACAAGATGGACATTAATAATGCTGACAGGGCCGTACCACCAACACTCGAGATCGGGTGGCTGAGTGGAGGAGGAGCAGCGTTGTATATGAACAATCCTGCATCTTTCAAGAGAGCCATGGGCTAGTCTTAAATATCAGAGTTGCTGGTGACAGAATTTCAATTATTTTCCTGGGGCCGGATGTATTAGGAATCATTTTCCTGTCAACCCAGTCGTGTAGTAAATACTTATATACAGGAAATGGAGATAAATTCCTGTCAACCCAGTCGTGCAGTAAATAATTACAGGAAATGTAACATAAATTCCTGTCAACCCAGTCGTGCAGTAAATACTTACAGGAAATGCGAGATAAATTCCAATCGGACATTCAGAGAGAGGAGATTGACGAACCTTTGTGTGACAATAGGACGCAGCTTAATTATCAGCAAACTGATTGTTTATGTTTTCGTAGTTTCATCCACCTATTTCTAAGAAACGGAAGTCTCCAAACTGTTTACCATAGTTTTCAAAAGTGACCATATTAGTGTCTTTACCGTGATAAGCACTAATACTCCAGCTGGTAGCAAAAAATGTTTTTTCAAGTGTGCCTCTGAATTTTTTTTTCAGTTTGTGTGTTCTTTTACATGTATGCACCGCATCTGTACCTTTAATCACCCAAGGTAACAAAATTTCATATCCAGCATGGTCATTTCAGCGACGTTGCATTGTTTTCTTCTTCAAAGGAAGATATAGATGGGGTCAGCAAAAGTTAAGGTAATTTGTGTGAGGAGCCACAGAAAGGAAGGAGTTGGGAACAGCTGGTATATGACGATAGTCGGCAAAGGGCAACGGGTTAAAGAGGTGGGCAAATGGGTAGGTGGAGGGAAGGGTCCAGAGGTTAGGTATATTAGGGAAGTGATAGTGAGGTCAGAAGGTTAGTGAGAATACAGGGGACGCACAGTAGATAACAGTAGATAAAATGGAAACTAAGTACCAAAAAAATACCAGATTGCAGCAGTGGACAGTGGCTGAGTAGATACCAGGAAATGGATGGTGAACAGTAAATACAAGAGAGAAAACATAAAACTCTAACCGGTTTGTTTTCGTCTGACGGAATCAGGCCACTCTCACATCCTTAATACAAAGTCACTTGAGAGAAACAATGAGTTTTATATATGTTATAGCAATGTATTGTCTTGGTTACTAGCAAACTTTTTCTTCCAGTCTGACTACTTCTGACTATAAACTGAGCTGAGAGGGGTTAATGATTTTTGTTAGGTGAAGAGAGCAACGAAGTGTAATTATAAATTAGGTAAATAAAACGAAAATAACCTATGGTTAGAGTTTATTTTAACTTCACATATAAGTGCTATTTCTTCATACTGTAAAGTGAGTTGTAACAATATATCAGCACAAGACCAGAACGCGAGGCACTAAAAAGTGCTATGGAAAGGATAAAAACCCTCAACAATATTTTTTTCTGTCACTGAGCAACGTGAAATATCCTGTAAAAGTACGAAGGCTAGGTTAAGTTAAAGTAAAAAAAAAAAAATCGGTATTTTACATGTTGCGCTAAATTTCAGTGGTAGGAAACTGCACTTAGACAACGCTAGTATGAGCTGGAAATGCAATGATTGATTTAGGTTATGATAGGATAGAATTCGGGTTAAGAAATTATAGGGAAAAAATACAGTACAAATAGACTCGGCTGATGCAAGATATTTTAGGGTTTCGCTAAAGTGAAGCACCATATATGACTTCCGTAGTAAAGCATCTTGGCTGTAAAAATCTGTCTGGAGCTAAAATGAAGCACTACATGAGGTTATGCTAGAATGGAGCACTTTGCATGTGCCAATCCTTAGACGCAACTGACTGACTGGGCCGCTACTAGAGATTCTTGTGCCTCTAAAAATACTAAGAAGCTGGATTTTGCCGACATTATTCTATAGTGGACTGAGAATATATGGTTGAATGGAGTGTCGCGTAAAGGGTCATGAGAGAGAGAGAGAGAGAGAGAGAGAGAGAGAGAGAGAGAGAGAGAGAGAGAGAGAGAGAGAGAGAGAGAGACAGACAGACAGACAGACAGACAGACAGAGACAGAGAGACTAGAAGAGCTTCAGTATACATATACTCGTGTGTGGCTTGCGTATTCTGTGTGTGTGTGTGTGTGTGTGTGTGTGTGTGTGTGTGTGTGTGAGAGAGAGAGAGAAACTATAAGTGCTTCAGTATGTTAATGGGTCTATGTCTGTGTTTGCATACATATACTCGTGTGTGGCTTGTTTTTTTCTTTTTTTTTGTATGTGTGTGTGTGTGTGTGTGTGTGTGTGTGTGTGTGTGTGTGTGTGAGAGAGAGAGAGACGAAACCGAGGAGAACTCTGTCAACACTACATAAGCATCAAGAAAGTAGTATCTGAAACATAATGAAATTGAAAGAAACAAGAGAAACACCAAAGCAGATCAAGCATGAAGGACACCTGTATGTGGTGGTACCAGTCTATCTGAGAGCTGGAATTTCCGCTTGTACAAAAGCCCCTAAACTTCCTCTCTAAAAATTAAATGGAGAACTGTAAATGCAGGAGAAGGGAAACTTTCTGATGAGCATGGGACCACGACAGCAAAACACACACACACACACACACACACACACACACACACGCACGCACGAACACATCCACACACACACACACACGCACACATCCACACGCACACGCATTCATACACATATACTTTCCTTTCCTACACATATCCACCAAACTCAACATTATATATATATATATATATATATATATATATATATATATATATATATATATATATATATATATATATATATATATATATATATATATATATATATATATATATATATATATATATATATATATATATATATATATATATATATATATATATATATATATATATATATATATATATATATATATATATATAAAACACTCTTGATATAACGGACACTGATATAGTGAGAATCAGATGTAACGGACACCAAGATGCCAAAAGATTTCAGATGGCTGTAATGAACGTTGTCCATTGTCCATTAAATGGGGAAGAAGTGGGTAGTAATACATGTGTTACCTACCCGTTTTACTATAACCTGGCCTGAAATTGCCCTCTTCCCATCGTGATTGCTAAGTTGCAATAACAGATCTTAGTAATACAATACTAGTCACAAAGCAGGGCTATGAGAAAGATGTGAAATAGGCAGCAAAAGGGAGAAATTACGGGCAAAGGTAGTGTAAATTGAGTATAATTTACACTTTCAGTACCAGAATATGCTATTCCACTCATTTATTTCCAAAAATGCGTTTAAAATCCAGGCTCAGCGAGAACCCTAGGATGTATCAGTGTTAACAGACCAAGCTTTCCCCCAGTTAGTGCATTATAGCAAGGGTCCACTTTTTTTTTATACTTTTTTTATTTATCGATCTCTATGTATCTATCTTCAACACACACACACAATATATATATATATATATATATATATATATGTAAAGTACATCCCCACAGTACGCGAGTTGAGTTCCGAGTACGTGATCCCCCTTGTACACGAGGACCTATTTTTTTTTTTTTTTAGAGTATTTTTTATTAGTACGCGAATTGAACTCCTCGTAAGCGAGACAGGCAGCGAAGAGTGGCCCAAATCCGGGGTTACCCCGAGTATGCGACATTGCCTCTCCAAGAA
Source organism: Coenobita brevimanus (assembly GCF_032717465.1). Lineage (NCBI taxonomy): Eukaryota > Metazoa > Arthropoda > Malacostraca > Decapoda > Coenobitidae > Coenobita > Coenobita brevimanus. Next base: position 13,662,591 of record NC_137011.1, read on the forward strand.
GTGATAACGGTTACTTACACTCCGCCCACCTTGTGACGTCGATGCTGCGCACTCGTCACGTGATGCCCATATGCGCCGCTTGGAGGGTTATGAGAGTCCCAGCAGAGGAAACACACGCGCACAGAGGCTACACTTCCAGCTATGTCCCCATGTACCCTGAGGCTATTTTTTTTGTGTGAGCCAGGATGTCTGCCTCCTCCTCCAGGAAGTAGATGTGCATCACCCATGCCATGAAGATGCAAGTCATTAGGAAGGAGAATGGGAAGGGTAACACGGCCATTGACAAAGAACTAGGCTTGGCAGAATGGTCCATGCTAACTATATGAGCTAACAGGGAGGCCATAAAGAAGACTGTGAAGACATATGGGATGGCGGCATTGGACGGGAGAAGCAGGCTGACCAACCAGGCTATAATTCTTATGGAGTGGTACCTGACTACATTTATCCTGAGGAAAGAGAAGGAAGGAGTTCCACTGAACGGGCGCTAGATCAGGGACCAGGCCAAGATTTTCTACAAAGCTGCAGCTCTGAAGCTTGCTGTAAAGAAACCATTTAAAGCCTCCGTGGGATGGCTTTGCCACTTTCTGAAGAGGAAGGAGCTACGTCACATTCACTTCAAGGGGGGGGTGTGCATCAGTGGATGAAATGACGGCCAGGGATTATCCAGCCATCCTAAAGGGGATAATCGACGAGGGCGGCTACAGCAGAGACCAAACTTATAACATTGATGAAACAGCCCTATACTACAAGGCTATGCCGAAGTGTACGTATATCAGTAAGCAATAGTGCCAGGTCCGGGGCAGAAAAATCAATGAGAGCAGGATAACAGTCATGTTCGCCGTGAACTTATCAGCCTCACACAAGATGCGTCCTGTTGTCGTGCATACCTCATCACACCCCAGATGTTACAAGAATCTTTGCTGCATAGATGACAGAGGGGTATACTGGTACAGCAACTCCAGTGGTTGGATGATGAGTAGCATCATTTCCAAGTGGCTGTTGCAGCATTTCATCCCTGATGCCAAGGCTAAATCCCGGGAACTTGGCATTCCCTTCAAGGTGCTTCTCGTCCTCAACAATGCCCCAAGTCATCCAACCTGGCTAGCAGACCTCAGCAAGGAATGCAAGATCGTTTTTCTGCCCCCAAGAACGACCTCTCTCATCCAATCGCTAGACCAGGAGTTGACTGCAATGGTCAGGCAGCTATACCACCAACGCCTCTACGATCACCTCCACAGCAAGACCTACAGCTGTGAGGAACTGCAGGCAATTCTTGACTTGAACACAATTGGGAGTAATGTCATGGACGCCGAGGATGGTTTGGACTCTCTACCCACGTCACCTGCTTCATCCTCACCATGCACAGCACCCACACAACCAGTTTCAACTCCTGAGAAGACTATTATCGCTTTTTGACGGTCATACAACCTCAAGGATGCCATCACTCTCTTGTTGTCCTCTTGGGCAGATAAAACCACTGCAACAATTAACCATGCTTGGCGCCTCCTTGTACTGCATCTGCGTGAAATCTCACCGGGAAGCAGCTTTCAGTCCCTGGCCGCTGCCGAGGCAGCCACTCTCACAAGTGCACAAGCTGTGCCCGTGTTTCAGGCCGTCTTGCTGGAGGAGATCAGGGGTTTACATTCAGCAGTAGTAGAGCAGGATCCCCAGGAAATCGTGCAGTGAGTGGACGAGGCCGACGCAGAGCAGGAGATCGCAGCAGAAAAGCCAGCAACACCAGTGATGGAGAAGTAAGATTTGTCCATGATGGAGATCAGCCGGGTACTGTGTGCCCTTGATAAATTCATGGAAGAATTCAAGGACATCGAACACTCTCAGTTGTGAGTGGAGGAGGTGATGTTTTCACTGGACAGAACCTTCCGCTACTACACCAACAAGCACAACCAGGAAGTAAACAGACGGAAGTAAACACTCATCACCCATTTCCTTTGGTTTGAACAAAGTGAGGAATCACTCCCTTCAACATCAGAAGAGTGACATCCCAAGGAGGATCAAGATACTGATTCGATGTCTGAGGTGTCAGAAATAGACTTTGAAAGGTTTATGAACAAAGTGAGTATATTAGGTAGTGAAAGTGTCGAAAGTGCTGATGACGAAAGTGGTAAGGAAGGTGGTGTGTTGGGTGGTGTGGTGGATGATGCAGGAGATGCACGCTAGGTGCCTCATCCTGCCTCGGATCCTCTTCTTAGCTCCATCACGCCTGTTTTCCTCTTGGGTAAAGGTGAGCAGCCGTATTCCTGTTGGTTTAGTTAAGCCATATCCTTGTTGATTTACCTAGTAAAGCCATAATCTTGTTGGTTTACTTAATCTTAGGTAATATGTCTTAGATAGTTTCCCTTAGGTTTGAAAGGCATCTCAAGGGTTGCCCACGAAGGGGGGTGCCGCCCATATGTAATTTTTTCCGTAAGTTTATGTATTCACAGTACGTGAATTCCTAGTAAGCGACGTCCTCTGCCGCCCATATAGGCGCGCACTAGGGGGATATACTGTATATTTCTTGTATATCTATATCTATCTATCTATCTATCTATCTGTCTATCTATATATACATATATATATGTACACACACACACACACACACACACACACACACACACACACACACACACACACATACACATACACACAAAACCCACACATGTCCTTATTTTATAATTATACAACCGCTCAAAACATCAATGTATAAACAAGTCTCTCTCTCTCTCTCTCTCTCTCTCTCTCTCTCTCTCTCTCTCTCTTTATCTCTCTCTCTCTCTCTCTCTCTCTCTCTCTCTCATGAGACTGTAGGGGTGTCAGCACCTTGAGTCTCTATCTCCTGGGTCATGGAAGGGGGGAGGAGCGTGGGAAAGAGGGGTGGAAGAGCTATATTGTGTGTGTGTGTGTGTGTGTGTGTGTGTGTGTGTGTGTGTGACGAAGGAGGAGAGAAAATGGTAGAGGATTGACGACGAAGAGCTAACGATGAAATCGGGAAAGCTGAAGGAAAAGAGCAATGTGGAGAAGAGAATGCTAACTCCTTGAATCTATTTCCAGATTATTCCAATCACCTTAGAACACACTTTAGGGACTGGTGGGGTGAATAGCCTTCATTAATCATTTCTTTACTAAAAGCATACCCAAAGGTGGATATAATCGTCTGGAGACTGTGAGAACAATAAAAGCACGTCATTGGACTGAAATGCTAATGCCTTCTACTGCTACTTTTTTATTTTAGTTCTAGTGAGCCTACTTTATCCTGACAGAGATCCCTAGCGACTTTTAGCTCGGCTGCATACCAGATGTAGTCTAATTGGAGAGCAGATTTAAGTTTAACAACCACGACTTATAATTCAAATTGAGAGAGAGAGAGAGAGAGAGAGAGAGAGAGAGAGAGAGAGAATGTTTGGACAAGGCTAAAGTTGGGCAGATGAGCTTGCTACACTGACTGTCTGACTCAGTCACTAATAACCTAGCTTACATATTTGACAACCGTTATACAGTAGGCTCGATAAGTGGCTCTGGAAAAGTAACCCTTCTTCGTCAGTGATTCGTTCAGGTCATTTGGGTACACCTCAATATCCTCGTGTACGTCACTGGGGCAAAATATGGTATTACTGAAATGATTAATATGGCATACAAGTTAAGGTATAATATGTAAAATAATTCGCTAAGGAAGAGATGCTACAAAAGCTCCTCTGCCACTTAGACACGGTTCATTGGTCCATGTTCTTGTTGTATAAGGAGGCTCCCTAACACCTTTTCCTTAGCGATTTATTTCCCACACTACACTTTTGTATTATTTACTGCATTCTGACATCGATGTAATTTGCATACATCACTAACAAGAGTAACGTGCCATGTCCAGAAATGACAGGCCATAGTGTCAGGCCTTGTTCACCCTCTGGTCCCTATTCCGTTGGGATAGAAATCTTATTATAATTCTTTTACTATAACCTGGTTAAAATTTCCACCTCGCCATCTCGAATATTGAACTGTAACAAGAAATTAACACAAGAACATGATGGTGGTCATGAGGACTGATTATGGAAAGGATGCAGAGCAGTAACATTGTCTTATCATTACCTTCCTCTTCTTTAGCATGGCAGAAAACTGTTATCTCTCCATCTTGAATACTGAGTTGCAACAATATATATTAACACTAGAATATAATGACAAGAATAGCTAAGGAAAGCATGTATATCAGTAATATTTTCCTATTCTGCCACTGAACTGCGTGAAGTAAGTAAAAGAAAATGACCAAGGTAAGATGAAAGAACTACAGTCACTAGCTTAGTGATGATGGGAATAATTAACTGACAGACTGAATTACAGAATATGTTGCTGCCCGGGATGAACGATTACTGAGAGAAACAATTGACTTACAGATCAGCTAACTGAAACACCAACTGACTCCTAAACCCTACCAGTTATGCAGGGTGTTCCGTATATAATGCTCCTCTTCCACTTTGCTGGGCGGCTTCTTGTGTGCTGCGGGGAAGACTCAGTCATGGTTATGAATGCCTACCATGCATGATTTCATTTCCTAATCCATCTATTACACCTACGCCCATAACAGTAGACTGAGCCGTCCCTGCAACATATAAGATACGAGCAACTGAGTTTCCTGTGGAGCACCATTTACGGGCCAGCCCTTATAATATGGCCTGGTAGATACAAGACCCCACTCGGAGTTACGATCTTCCATAGGATGCATCTCCAAGCGGTAACTGAATTTTTTTTTTTTTTCTCAGTCATATAGTGCCGTCTTCAGGAGTAGTCTGGCCATCACTCCTATATACAGTATACCCGACCATGGCAACTTAGAATCGGGCCTCTACGCCTCAAAGGTGGTAAAACAGGACTGGCTGTTGCCATTATTTCGCTCTCGTAAACACCAGACGATTTTATTCATATATAGAATATACATGGCAGGCGGAAGGATGCTTGCATAAAAAGCAACAAACAGGGTGGTTCATATATAACGCCCCTCACTCAGCGTTATCAATGTGTATTTATATACTGCGACATTTATTCATTTCCTACTCCCACTGCCGCACCCACGCCAACACCGGCAGACTAAACGGTTCTTGCAACACATTAGGTACTTCCAGATGAGTTTTCAGTGGAGCTTTATTTAAACCATTCTGCATTAAGACTTTACTACTAGTGTTCTTCGGGAAGCTGAGTAATTAGCGGGGAAAAAAAATGTGCTTTAAAACGTCACCATACTGAAGAGTTTAATGAGTATATATTTCTAAACCATCACTAGAAGAAGTCCCACCAAATATGAATAAAATCGGCCGGCAGTAACAAGAATAACATGTTATAAAAATGTCATCGTACTGCAGTGTAACTATTGACGCTGAATTCATCATCATCATCATCATCATCGCATCGTATTTTGCTCCATTAGGAACGTAGGGGCCAGGGGATAGGGTCTCATTCTCGACAGTTGAAGTAGGGGCGGCCAATGGGTCCTTCCTGAATGGCGTTCTGCCAGCAATATACCCCAGCCAGCTCTCGGATGCAGTCGTTTACGGGCGCTATTCCCTTGAAGCACCTTAGCTCACTAGACCACCAGGCGTCTCCCCAAAGGTAAATAAAATCGTCAGGTGGTAGGAGAAATGAGATTTAAAAAAAATGTCATCTTACTTGAGGTTGCAAATATTTCTCTCATCTTAACTAGGCAAGATTTTTTTTTTTTTGTTCCTCATGAAGCGGCCATAAAAATATAATGCTACGGCTTTGTAGCTCTCCATTGTGCTTCTTCGTGACTAGCATCATATATTCGTGTTAATCCATTGTCGATGAAAACAATTTGCCAAGTGGTTAAATAGCACTGAACTGATTGATTAATATTATCAATAAGTGGAACAGACATAAAGAAATGAGTACATGAGCGAAAATGAGTAGGTGTGTGTGCAAATTAGGCAGTATTAGCCTGTAGTCATTATGTGTGAGTTGTGCTAGTCATTCTGTATTTCTGTCTGCACCCTCCTCACTGTCTCTTTCCCACACACACACACACACACACACACACACACACACACACACACACAGTATATATATATATATATATATATATATATATATATATATATATATATATATATATATATATATATATATATATATATGAACACAAGGATAGCAAAAGAAACGGAGAGAAAGAAGGGAAATAGGAGCACGATGAGGAATAGGAGGTAGAGATAACAGACAGAGAGACAAGGGGAGAGAAGGAGGGGGGAAGGATGGAAGGAAGGAGAAATGGGACGGCTCAAGGACGGAGGGACGAAGGAATAGAGATAAGGGAGAGGGATGGAGGGGCAAGTGTCAGGGGTATAGATAAGACTGAGCCACACACATTATCTCTCTCTCTCTCTCTCTCTCTCTCTCTCTCTCTCTCTCTCTCTCTCTCTCTCTCTCTCTCCTTTCATTCAATGCCATCGTTCTTGATATGGTCAGACGAGTTATGATAGACTTTTCGAAATGGAGGAATTAGACAGTGTCGTATTGTAAGTGGCTTTTGATATTTCGTAACGCATCATCCCTAGCAATGTTTTCTGCTCCTTACAGCTAAATACTATCTTGTACGTACAGTATGTCACTGGTCCAAACTGTCTACAGGCTGTTCGGGAACTTTTCTTACAAACTTTCAGGATATCATCAACAGGACTAGTGTCGTTCATGGCTATGTGGTCTACAGTCTCCGTGATTAACATAATGCTATCTTCACCGCTTCCTCAGTAGCACCCATATTCTTCATATTCAAAAGCATGAAAATGGGTAAAGATGAATTTTATTCTTCTTAGCGACGTATTACCAAATTTCTGCTCAGCTGTAGGAACATCTTAACGACAGCTATGTTCAGGATTGGCAATGCTAATCGCAAGGCTCGTTGAAGTGAGAAGATAAGCCAAAGTTTGTGTTCACTCCGAATATTCGTTCCATTTGCCCCGTCCTTGTTTCCTACGCGGTGATATCCAAATTAGATTACATTAACCTCCATCACTAGAGTTACACATATAGTGATCGATGATACGAATACTCTGTGTTGTGATGAGTACATAATATTAAGACCGGTTCCACATGATGTTTCATATTATTAGCCAGTGTTCGCTTTATTTGTCCATAGAATATTTGTCACTTCATAGCCCGGTTAAATACACAACACCTTTCACTATACGGTTTCATACCCTGCTGTTCGGCACAGGACCGAAAACTGTATGAGTGGATATAGAGGAAGGGAATGGAAAGGTGCCAGCGTTTGGACACATGACCATTACTTTTATCGCCGGTCAGGTGTAAGCTTACTAGCAGAGCTAAAGGCCTTCCGTCCCATAAACGGTACAATGAGTGGCAATGCTTACTGGGAGGTTTATACATTACTAGTCTTGTTGCTTATATCCGGAAAGTTTGTTGGAATAATTCCCAGACACGCTATATATTAAAGCGATATAAACAACATCAAATACAGTTTTAAGTTTCAAAACACAATATGAATCTCAGTGGAACAGATTTCACGAATTATCCAAAGCCACACAAAATATTATTATGCATAGCCTTCACCACTACATTCACTGCCAAAACATCTACCGCTAGTGTAAATAAAATGCTGTAAGGTTAAAAAGGGCTACAGTTCATTCATTTTAACTTGGCGGAGATATGAGTTCAATGGCAGTTTGTTTTCCGTAGTTGACTGGCAGAATACGACATTAGCACGGTGCTAAACCTTCACCATAGCATTCGTAAATAGCATCATATTATAATGTTAATTAGCTCAGCTTAGTATTCAGACTATGAGATGACAATTTTGTGCCTATAGTCTTTGTGTGTGTGTGTGTGTGTGTGTGTGTGTGACTGCGCCACTCCCATAATTTGAATACTATGTCGTAGTTACAGAACTTTGGTGGTCCTTAATTATGAGACAGGACTGAATCTCCTTGGTTACTGTTTAACCCCTTAACTGCGGGGCGTCACTTTCGTGACGCTTGGGAGCAAGGGATCATACCGCGGGGCGTCGCTTTTGTGATTTTGTGTTATTTTGAATTCACCCTGGCTTCCAAGTGGGGGCTTGTATCTTCTATCAGTACTGCCAATGTCCAACACTAGTCAGCACTCCTAATCTCATCTGTACTCCCATCCATTGTTGACAATTTAGCCATTTCTCCCCGTTCTTGACTCCCCTCCCTACCCCCCCTCCATTACCCTATCCTCTAGCCTGCCCGGCCGTGCTATGCTAAGTAAATCTTCCCTGGAATTTTTCACTGATTTCATCCATTGAAATAAACCCTATGTCCTATTCTTATACCAAATAATATATACAAGAAAGAAATAAGGTAAGTGAGAGTGCCATACACCTGGAATTGGCTAATTATCACCTGACAACACCTCACGTGCACTCGTTCGCTAATTTTCGCTGCTTTTTTTCCCCTTGAAATATGCCATATAATCTATTTTCGTAATAAATATACATGTAAGGAGGGAAGGGAGAAGCCTAAGTGATATTTGCATTCACCTGGAACTACCTAATTTATAATGTATTGTCTAGATTTCCTGCCAATCATTTCAGTGCTATACATAGCTGTTTCAAGAGCTAACATTGGTAGCACTGAATATCCTCTAAGTAGGCCTCTACCCCGTCCCTCCCTTATCAGTTTACTCTCATCTTCCGAAGTGGAGGTACGTATGTTTCTTCTTGCTGACTTCAGGGACTTTTTCACCCCCATGCAAAGGGCCCTGTGACCTTTACCCCCTACTAAACCTCGTGTGGAAAGAGGTAAAGGACTGACAATTGATAAAAGAGTGACTACGATCTTTCTATTGAGTAAAACAGTGCAAGTGGAATTGTAAATAATGTGTAAATAATGTGTAAACAGCAAGTGAAAGTAATGAATGTGAATATACGTGAACAATGGAAAACAGTTTTATAAGTTACTTCAAGTGAGAGTGCATAACACAGTGTAAATAAAATAGAAATGTAAATAACGTAAATAAAATAGAGAACGTAAATAGAAATGTAAATGAGCAGTATTATAAGAATACGAGTATATACCCTAGGAGTAATGAAAGTGAAAGTTTCACTCTAGCATGTCTGAATACTATGAGTTATGAGAGTGAAGATGAAAGTGACATTCACTCTCAATGCTAGTATACAGGACGAGAAAGTGAATGCTACGTATTTTACTGAAAGAAATTGAATCCCTACAGTGACAATAAACTAATACTACTGAAGGAAACTTATGGATAAAGACTGTAGATATATATAAGTGTTATATAGTAATAGAAATATAAAGTGTGAGGGGTTTTATGAATAATAAATGACAGAGTACCAAGAGCGAACTAGTGCCAGTGCGACGGTCAGACGCGCTCGTAATTTTCATTGCTTTCACAGTGGGTTTTTTTTTGGAGTATGGATCCCAAACTACTTGAAAATCATAGAGTAGTGTTTATAGTGTTAATATCTGGCTGTGGTAATCATATTACGGGTTGTCGGGAAGTGTAAAGTGGAGACTTCGTTACCCAACTTCAGAGGTCTCCACAAGTCCTACGGTAACGGACGAAGGCTCAACAAACATTCTAGGAGAAAGCTGAAGGTATGTGCCATAAGCATAGGTAATTTTAATATTCTAGGACTAATAACTGATTTTTGGCAAATATTTTTTGAGAGTCTGTCGGAGCCCGAATAACCCCGCGGCACACGCAAAACATCGGTAAACATGCCAGCGGTGTAGGGGTTAATCGACCTTCCAGTCTTGGTCATCAACTGAGCTAAAAGATGCTATGCTTCTTCGTCAGGTTATTAATAAATAAATCGTCCGGAAAAAGCAACGATAATAATATACGCTGTCGACTGGAAGGAGAGAGAGAGAGAGAGAGAGAGAAGGGGAGAAAGGTAGTCATGGAGGATAGCCATAGCAATTAAGAAGTAAATAATTAAATTAATGCGTTATCATTCTGTAAGGATTAACATTCTCTCTCTCTCTCTCTCTCTCTCTCTCTGTCTATCTCGCTATTTAGGGAAGGGAAAGTCTAAGCCATACAGTCCACAGGTAAAGGCATGAAACATGTTCGCAGGGGCAGAGGGTAAAGAGGACTCGGGGGGGGGGGGAAGAGCTGTCAAGAAAGCTAGCAAGAAAGCTGTCAAGAAAGCTATCAAGAAAGCAATCAAAGAAAGCTGTCAAATGAAGGTAAATTGTCAAAAGAATGATAATGTTATTTTTAGTCTATTATTGCAACCTCAGACTATTTTATTCGGATTTAGATAGACACATAAAAGTGGAGTGGTTAGATCTAGCCTTCATTAGTCGCTCACTGCTAGAAGACCTTTCTAAGTTGGGTAAAATCATTTGGAAATTAGAAGTAAGAATTTCTAAGCCTGCCAAGTGGATTGCTAAGAGTGTCAAGATCGTTACTAGTGTTTCTTATAAGCTGTCGACAAGATTGTTAAAAGTTTCAATGTCTAAAGAGCAGTCAGGAGGAGCTGTCAATACATATGTCAGGAAAGTTTTCAAGTAAGCTGCAAGGAGAGTTATCAAAAGAGCTGTCAAAAAGATTGCTAAGAGTTTCAGTGTCAAAAGAGTTGTCAAGAAGAGCTGTCAGTACGTATGTCAGGTAGACTAATATTTCGAGTAAGCTCCAAGGAGAGTTATCAAAAGAGTTGTCAAAACTTAAGTCCAGACACACACACATATAAAGAAAACCATCAAAAGACTTGCCTGTAAAGAACTGTCAGGAAAAGTATCAAGAGAGCTATCTGTCAACAGCTTTATCAGGAAACATATCAAGGAAACAGTCAAGAGAGCCGTTAAGAAAGTTGTCATAGGAGCTTCAAGAGGGATGTTGAGGTTTTCAAGAGGACTGCCGAGAGAACTGTCAAGAGGGCTGTCAAGAAGGCTTTCATAGGAGCTGTCAAGAGGGCTGTCAAGATGGCTATCAGGGGGGCTCTCAAGAAGACAATTAAGAATATCAAGCGTTGTTAAGAAAACTGTTAAATCAGCAGTTATGAGAGTTGTCAAGAGAATGAACTAGATCTGGCTGAGTGTTGTCAAGAGAGCTATCAATAAGTCTTACTAAAGAAACTAGGAAAAAACAAGAAGCAGTACCAATGCACAGCAATCAAGTCCCCGGCAGTCATTTTTGTGCTAACATATAAACGCAACAAGATATCTAGTCAAAGATGTCACATATCAAATTAGAAGTAATTCAGGCGAAAATTGACGATTTTATGCCCATTTGAAATTTTAGGCCTGACCCACCTGACATTGACCTCCCTTACCACTAACTAGGGGGTGACCCCCCTGATGTAATGGGCCATGTTATAGGATGCAGTTTTGAATGATGCATCTTTAGGTTTTGGTTTCATGTCGATATGACGAAATTGAATGGAGTTATGTCGAAAAAGCGATTTTTTTTTTAACTATACCCACCCCACAGGGGCTCGGGGACAGGTATTGTTTTTACTAGGTTTCTCTGTTTGTTTGTCTGTCTCTTTGTTAACAACGTTACACGAAAACTACTGGTGCGATTTTTACTAAAATTACTGGGATGATGGACTATGATGTTCAGATCACCTAATTAAATTTGGGGCCAAACTGAGCCAAGGCACGGGCTGTAGGCCCAAAAAGTGATTTTTTTTTTTTTTTTTTTTTTTTGCTGTAACTCCTTTCAAACTCGTCATATCGACATGAAACCAATACCTAAAGGTGCATCTTTCAAATTTGCATCCTATAACATACCTTATTACATCGGGAGGGGTTCAGCCCCCAGTTAACAGTAGGGGGGGTCAATGTCAGGTGGGTTGGGCCTAAAATTTCAAATAGGCATAAAATAGTCATTTTCACTCTGTTTACTCCAAACTTGATATGTGACATCTTTGACTAGATATCCTCTTGTGTTTATATGTCAGCACCAAAATGACTGCCGGAGACGGGCTTGCTGTGCCTTTACACCACTTCTTGTTTAACATTTTTGGGGCTTACAGGCTGGGTCTTGGCTGATTTTGGCCTAAACTTTAATCAGGTGATCAGGAGATCATAACCCATCATCCCTGTAATTTTAGTTAAAATCGCACCAGTAGTTTTCGCGTAATGTTAACAGTCAGAGAGACAGACAGACAGACAAACAGACAAACAAACAAACAAACCCAGTGAAAACAATACCCGTCCCCAAGCCCCTCCGGGGCGGGGACGGGTAATAACATGAGCATAAAGCATCAATAAGGACAGAAGAATTAGAAAGATGGTGGATCATAATTATAAGACTTTTCTAGAGTGAAACACCTTGACTCTGAAATTCCTTAAGCGTGACTGACTGACCGGGCTGCACGTAGGGAAACTCACGTATCTAAAAAAAAAAAAATGCTATGAAAGTAAAGCAAGATTAGATTCTGAACTTGTTAAGAAAAAAATTGTCCGGGAAGCAGTTAAGGAATAATAAAGAAGGACTAAGGCTGCCCTGGTAAAAGTTTGAAAAGCAAGACAGTCAGCAAGGTTAAAAATCATCATGCAGGAGAGAAATCTAACAAGCATTAAGAAAGAATAACATCCCTAAAAAAGTAAAAACAAAAAACATCATATTTGTGATGCAATTTTTCATTGGCTCTGGGGGAAAAAATGTCTTCTGAGGCCATCCTTGATAATAGGAATTTCTGTCTCAGTTTTGGACAAAACTTAAATTCCATTTACGCAGTCCTACCGTTTCTTTTTACCCAGTATGATGATCACGCCTTAAAAAGTGAATTCAATTTACATATTCATTAAGGAGAACAAATGAGCATCGACCATTGGTATGTAGATGAACTTACAGTATATAAAGCCTCGCCTTTAATAGTGAAGGCTGCAGGTCCTTTTATGGGTAGGGATAATAATTCCATAGTCTGTCCAGTCTTCTTTGGAAACTTTTGTCTTTTTGATGCTTATTTCTCGCTGTTCACTCGCAAAAATTAAACAATACATTCTTTCAATACCACTTTTCATGACTATCATTATATTCCAGGGATAATCTCTTGTTACAATTTAATAGCAAAATAACATAATACTAGGCTCTTCATCTTATTCATACCACTTCTTGACTAGCATTGTATTCTAGCACTATAATATTGCTACAACTCATCATTCAACGTGGAGAGTGGCAATTTTATGCCAGGTTTATTAAACAGAGTATAGTGAATGGTATGTCAACTCAGCCTCTCTCTCTCTCCTTCCTACTTTCACCCCTACCCTCCACCCTCTACCCTTTCCTGTCACCCACCTAAACCCACCACGCCTTCAGCCGTTCATGAATCCATAAATACACTTCCTCGCTTTCTCCGTGTCCCTGCGCCTTGGAACTGCGCATTTGTTCTAACCTAACAAAGATCCCGAACCCTTTTCGGCTCGGTTGATGGCCATGTGTAGGCAGACTGGAGGCCTGTTTTAACTATACTCTTTTCACTTTACCTTGGTCTGAAACTGCCATCTCTCCTTTTTGAAATCTGAGTTGAAAAAAAAAAAAAAATAGTTACGCAAGATCATACCTCTTGCCAAAAGAATTGCTAAAGAGTGGATGTAGAGCTGCAGTGATTATTTATTTATTTATTTACTGGGTATTTATTGCCGCTGGGCAAAGTGAACGAAACTGTAAAAGGGTTATGTTTAAATTACTTTAACTTGGCCTATATTTGCCATCCCTCGTCTTAAATGTTGAGTTGTAACATGAGATTAACACAAGAACATTGCGCTTGTCACAAGAAATGCGATGTAGAGCCGTTGTACTGTCTTATTCTAATGTTAAGCTTAGGGAAGTAAAGCTGCAAAATGACTAATATCTGTGCCAAGATGAGGTGAAAGATATTTGAGGTGAAGTTAGAGAGGTACAGTGTCGGATAGGACGAGGGAGATGGAAGTAAAGTGACGTGTTACAAGTGAAAGATGTTCAAGGTGAAGCAAGAGAAGTATGAGGCACGGCTGGAAAAGACTTAGGTAATAGAAGGTGAGAGGAAATGGGAATGAAGAGACAGAAGTGTGGGGTGGAGAGAGGTGTAAGATGAAGTAAGGGAGGTGCCAGGTATGGTAATAGACAGATTATCCTCGTTTTGCAACTTATTTCACTTAGCTCAGTGGCAGAAAGACAAAGTTACAAATCTGCCTCATTTTCATAGCACTTCTTGGTGACTAGCATCTGACTCAAGTGTTAACCTGTTGTTATAACTCAGCATTCAGGATGAAGAGATATCAGTTTTAGGTTAAATAAAATTGGCAAGAGTCTAAAATTCAGGCCTGGGGGAAGGGAGTTAATTAGAGGAGAGAGCTGAAAGGGGAGGGAGGTGATGAGTTTGTGGATAGCTGTTTTTGCTGCCTTTTACTGAGTTCATTAGAAGCGAATTTTTTTTAGGCACGCAGCTTGTTTTTTTTTTTGTTTTTTTTTTCAATAAGTACAAATGAGTTTGATGCAGGAGCTTCAGGGCTCCTCGGTTAACGCCCTCTGTGGTGTGATAAAAAAAAGTAGGATGATTTTGTTCGCTGGGATGTGGCAACTCATGTCCGAAAATCCTTAGTAAGAGAAAGACGGGCAGAGGCACCCCTAAAGATGATATTGCATCTAAAAAGTTGACAGTGTGGGGGGTCCTTAGTCTGAGGAGGCTGTGTTCCTTATCCGACCTATGTTCAAGTTACTGCACCTCATTCACCTTCTACCTCCTGACCCACCCCCACCCCCTCCTGCACCCCTATCCACCACACCGATCCTTTCTCAATATTTGCTCTGGTTTCGAACAGGAACCGCCAAGAACACTTAACCAAAAGGAGCAAATGGCCATGGATGTTTTTACTGGTCCAGACTTTGCTCGCTTTCGATAACCCTTCTTTTATCGAGTGCCTTTCCTGTGTGTTTAACCTCACTCTAGTTCTTATCACTCTTTATTCGTTTATCTTTATAATTTCCCTTTAGCCTTTACTGGGGATTATCTTCTAAATGCCTGATTCGATTTAGATCATCTTTGCCTCGTACAATGTGTGTGTGTGTGTGTGTGTGTGTGTGTGTGTGTGTGTGTGTGTGTGTGTGTGTGTGTGTGTGTGTGTGTGTATGTGTGTGTGTGTGTGTGCTTGTGTGTATGTGTGTGTGTGTGTGTGTGCTTGTGTGTATGTGTGTGTGTGTGTGCTTGTGTGTATGTGTGTGTGTGTGTGTGTGTGTGTGTGTGTGTGTGTGTGTGTGTGTGTGTGTGTGTGTGTGTATGTGTGTGAGAGAGTGTGTGTGTGTGTGTGTTTCTAAGATTAAATTATTTGATACTGGTGCAAATCAGTCAAGAGTCAAGGTCAAAGGTGATGTGTCAAGTTCAAAGTATAGGGTGGGGCATCACCTCACAAATTTCTGCTTCTTGTATAAAAATTGCACAGACTCTGAGTGTCGGGATGGAAAGATATGGTTTGATGTGGGTGAAAATTAGAGTTCAAGGTCACGGGTCAGATTTCGGGTGCGACATAGCCATGCTCTAAGAACCACATTGATTCATCCAGCCATTAGCCATTTACTTAACGATATGCGAGTACTTGTGGTATTTTTGTTTCATCAGTCTCTCATCCACATCTTTGTCTACCTAACTATCTATCTGCCTGACTATCTATCTAAATAGCTACCTGTCTATCTATCTGTCTGTTCTATAAACTTTACCTCATCATGTGACGATCTATACCTCATCGTGTGACCATCCACCTCTCTCTCTCTCTCTCTCTCTCTCTCTCTCTTTCTCTCTCTCCGTCTCCCCATTTATCTCCCGTGGCAGAAGAGTTCACGGTGTAATGCATAATGGTACAGTCGCCCGCCTGGACAATGGCTAATCAGCTATGGTGAATGAATTATCCACCCTGTTCGCCGGGAGATTGCTAGGGTGGAAGAGGGATGAGAGGAGTACAGTGTGAGTTGTGTGAAGGCAAGGATTGATAGAGGGATGGGTAGATGGACTCGTAGATGGACTGATACGGATGTAGGCATGTACTGTGCAGTATGTATGTATGGGGAGATCAATAGGTATGTAATGAAACGAGAGAGAGAGAGAGAGAGAGAGAGAGAGAGAGAGAGAGAGAGAGAGAGAGAGAGAGAGAGATGATTATCAGACGTATAATTATGCCAGAAAGACAAGTCAGACGTAGACGGATAGATACATAGGTAGAGAGATAGATGGCAAGAATAAGCTAAAACAATTTGTCAAAGGGTTCAGACTATTTCGCAATAGTCCAGGAGAAAACTGATTCAGGGAGGGGAATGAGGATCATGGATTAATACACCAGTGAAGAGCAAAGGTCATTCGAGTAAAAATATTTCCATGGAGCAAAAATAAATCCATGGTGAAAAAAAGCCTGTCTATCTATTTATTACCACACCCCTTAATCCCGTAAAGGGTAGCCACAAACTAATCGCCTCCTTGTAGCCCTGTCCCCCGCCCTTTCACTACCCTCCCGCCAGCTCACCCTCCTTTCTCATATACCTTTCCACTCCATCCCTTCATCTCATCTTCAGCCTCCTCTTTCTTTTTCCCCCTTCCACCTTACTCACACATACTCTCTTCGTTAGCCACTCGCTCTCCATTCTCTCCACATGGCCAAACCACTTCAGTGTATTTCTACTAATGCTTTTTATCACATTCACATCCACACCACAACGCTCCATCACTTCCTCATTTTGTCAGTCTGTCTCTCCATGTAACACCATATGCTCCTCTCAAATAACTCATTTTCATTGCTCTCACTCATGACTCATATCTTTCCAACAAGGTCCAAGTTTCACTTCCATACGTTAGTTGGTACCACAGTACTGTCATGCAGCGACTTGTTTACTCCCATGCTCACTTCCCTATTTTTTCATTGCTTTCGAGGAACCAACAACCTTTCTTCCTTGTTGTACTCTTTCAAGCACTTCATCCTCCAAACTTCCATCCTTACTCAACACATTACCCAAGTACTTAAATGCACTCACATTTTCCAGTTCCTCATCATCCAACCTCACTGTACATTCAGAGATTTCATTTCTCTTAAAAACCATAACTTTACTCTTCCCCACATTCACCTTTAGATTCCGTTTCTTATACACTCTCCCAGACTCATTCACTAAGCCTTGCAGTTCCTCTTCATCTTCATTTAACAATACAGGATCATCTGCAAACAACAGTACAGGAAGTTTCAAAACGCTGCCCTGTCTCATTAGGGCCGCTCCAACATCCACTGTCCTACCTTGTACCTCCTTTATAATTCCATCCATATACAGACTGAACGACCATGGAAACATGACACATCCCTGTTTCAGTCTAACATTCAGATAGAAAAGTTCACCGAGTTCCCTAACACGCACTGCAACCTAAGCACCGACATTCATACTCTTCACGGAATTCAGCAACTTCCCATTTACTATATACATTCTTAATATTTTCCACATCCTTGTCTATTCACTGTCATATGCTTTCTCCAAATCCATGAAGGCCACATACAACTTCTTTCCCTTCTCTAGAAACTTCCACTAAAGACATACGGATGAATATCTGATCTACACAACCTCTTCCCTTCCTAAAACCTCCCTGTTCTTCTCCAGCTAATTCCTCTGTTATTTCCCTAACTCTGTCAATATGTATCCTACCATACACTTTTCCTATTACACTAGGAAGACAAATGCACCTATGATTATCACATGCTTCTTTTTCCCCTTTTCTTTTATACAGGGGAATAATTATATCTGATTTCCAATCCTCCAGGACTCTACCTTCCTCCCAGGCCAATCTGCACATCTTCCATATCCAATCGACTACTATCTCTCCCCCATGCTTCAGCATTTAACCACACACTCCATCACCTCCTGGGGCTTTACCATTTAGGCTTTCTTCATTGCTTTTATTACTTCCATCCTAGTGATCTCTTACTCTCTCTCACCTCCCTCCTTCTCCCAGCCATTCCCCAGCCACTTATACTCGTACTGCCTTCATTCTCTATGTTTAACAGTTCCTTGAAGTGTTCTCTCCGTCTGCTCACTTTTTCTCCCCTCTCAACTATCAGACTACCATTTTTATCTTCCACTCCCCTACTGACCTCTTTATTACCCTGTCTAACTTTCTTTACCTCCATCCAGAACATGTCCTTACATTCCCTCCACTTTACACTTAAATTCCTTCCAAATTCCTCATCCACTCTCTTCTTACTCTCTTACTAATCGTTTCACCTCTCTTCCTCTCCACATGTAATTGTCTCTTCCGTCTCTCAACTTCTTCCATGCCTCTGCTTCCCATGCACTCACTATATGCTATCTTCTTTTATCCCACGGCTTGTCTCACCTCTTCATTCCACCATGCTGTTCCTTGCACCCCATTACGTCTTTTCTTTATCCCATACACAACCTCAAATGTTGTTCAGACTTCTTCTATGAATATCTTGCACAAACCTTGCACCTCCCTCATCTGCTCCAAATTATATTTACCCAACCACTCCTCCACATTTCTCTTATATTCTTCCTTTTCATCCTCCTGCAACATTTTTACTCTCCTTGTATCCTTCTGTCTTTCCCTTCTTCCATTCCTCCATTGCACTTGAAACTTGACTTTCACCATCACCCAGTGGTGGTCAGAAAGTCCACTCCCCCAACCTCTGTGTGCTCTTGCATCCATTTACATACCCTCTCATTCTTTTATCCAGACACACATAATTAATTATTGCCTTCCGTTCATTCAGTTCACCACCTACCCTTCTCATCACTCGCCATGTATATATATGGGTCATTTTGTGCCTAAAAATGGTATTGGCTATCACCAACCCTTTCCCTGCACAAATGTCTACCAGACTACTGCCATTCTCATCCACATCTGCAGGCACATCCCACACATCAACTACTCCATCCACTTTGCATTCTCTACTTTTCCATTCACATCTCCAATCAAAAACACTCATTTCTTTCAAACATTTCCATGCATGCTTCCACATTTGTCCAGAACTCTTCTTTCACTCTGCATGCACGCTCTTGTGTTGGTGCATACACACACACACACAATCGCCCACATTTGTAACCGTGCTTTCAGTCTGAATATGCACACAATCCTTGAACCAGCTGATCCATACTCTCTTATGTTCTCCTTCCATTTTTTGCACACAATACATACTTCCTCCTTTGCTTTCTCATTCTCACCTACTCCCGCGCATATACCCCAGCCATACTCCCACTCTCTCACACTCTCAGCTCACCATTTAGTCTCAGTTAATCCACATATGTTCACTTTTGCACTCTTAAGCACCTGGACAGTCTCTCTCTCTTTTACCTCATCATTCGCATCCCTTACACTCCATGTTGCAGTCTGAACCATGTCCTTTGTTCGGTCCTTAGTCGTCACCTGTTGGTCAGTTCTGGTCGGAGGCTTCTTGTTTGTATTTTTAGTTAGTTGTTTTCCAAGAAGGGGTACAAATCCTCCACAAACCCACTTGTTGACACGTAGGGAACACATGTTTCGTTGGCTATAAGGTTACCACCCAGTGTTTTAAAATAATGATTTCCTGGTTTACAGCAAATCATTTGGCTTGACACTCAGTGTAGAGCTTCCCTAAAATAGAGTACCACTACACTGAGTGGATGATGGGTCCCTCCGCTAGGCTAACCACACACACAAAAAAAATGTCAGTATAGTAAAATAGGTCCATGGGGGAAAATATGTCCATGTGAAAATAAATCCATGGGGGAAATAGGTCCATACGAGAAAATGGGTCCATGGAAGAAATGTCAATAGAGGAAATCGGTCCCTGGGAAAAAATAGTCCGTGGAGAAAAATAGGTCCATTAGGAAAATAGGTCCAAGGGGGAAGTAGATCTCCGGAGGAAAGTGGGTCAGTGGAATGAAAAAGGTCTATGGAGGAAAGTATCTGAGTGGAGACATGACCCCCAGCAGATATAACTGGAGAAGGGCCTACGTGCTTAGTTACTTTTATTTTCCTTTGTTTTCGTGATTTATTTTTCCTTCTGATGTTCCTCATATCCAACTGCATTATTGTGGAAGGATAGAAGTGACAAGGATGGAGTAGAATCTTCACCTCCTGTGATGATGACAATGGTTCTCCCACTTCTGGACTTTCTTTTTCCTTGCTGCTTTTGTTTTACTGACGTGAATAAAGGTTAAAATGATGACGATGATGATGATGATGATAACTTCGAGCATTCTCAGTTTTATCGTGGCAGGTGCATAATCATCACCGAAACACTATGCTGAACCACTTCGATCGAGGAAGGTCGTTATATAGTATGCCTTTATTACCTCTGGACGATTTCATTCAACTCATGAAAGATCTCTCGTTCTGAAATAAACGGAGTAATTATCGTTGCTGCATCTATGACATCAGTTTCAGAAGCCCCTCTCCAGGTATGCACAACCGTTTTCTTTCTCCTAAGCTGAACACAGTCATCCACAGTTTCTCCTAAACTGAACACAATCGTTTAGTTTCGTAAAGGCCGAACAAAATATTCTAAGACTCTCCTCGGATGAACATAATCGTATAAAAATTTAAACTGAATAAAATCGTCAAGTCTCTCCGAAGTTGAACAAAACTGTCTAGTCTCTTATAAGCTGAACAAACCGTCTTACCTCACTTGAGCCGAACTACTCGCCTTGTC
>NC_137011.1:13688193-13720693 GCF_032717465.1 Coenobita brevimanus
AGAATCAAAAGTACTCAGGGTGGCTCACATTTCCCGCCAGGAGAGAGAGAGAGAGAGAGAGAGAGAGAGAGATAACGGTATAGAAAACGTGGCAACACTGTACATAGGTGCGGGCCACACCACAGCCGCAAACGTACGCGAGTCCTGCTATAGACTATGAGAATTAGATCTCATGTGTTTGGACTTTACTTTCCCCCTGCAACTCACAATGCCTTTCTCATATTTTTGTGTTTGCGATTCTGGGCATAGGCTCTTGAACAGTCCGTTTCCTGGGGCCCAATGCTCTTCTTACGTGCATACACCTTCACATGTCAGCACTTCAGCACTAACACCCACCGTCCTTACTGAAAACGTGCTAGCGCTGTCTCAGTACAAAAATGGCGTGATGGTATTAGCGGGGGTGTTTTATAATATGGAGAAACAGACTGACAATTGAGGAAGTAAAGAAGCGTCATGGTGTGGATGCGGATGTGACAAAAAACGCTATGAGACATACACTGAGGTGGTTTGGCCATGTGGAGAGGATGAAGAGTGAGAGACTAACTGGGAGAGTGTATGTGAGTGAGGGGGAGGGGGGAGGGAGGGGGAGACCGAGGATGAGATGGAAGGATGGAGTAGAGAGGTATATGAGAGAGAGGAGGGGGGTTAGTTTGGTTGAGGACAGCGAAATGACAGGGGACAGGGGTAACTTGGAGGTTTGGTTTGTAGCCACCCCTTACTGGATGAAGGCGTCTGGATATAGACAGATTTTATAACATGTCGGTGGGTCTTGTGAAAGATCAGTAGAGTTTGTTTTAACGATATTCAAGTCATAAGACTGAATCCTGTCCTAGGTGGGGATCGAACTCGTGTCACCTTAGACAACAGATGACTTCTCTAACCCTTCGGCCACAACCTCCCCCATAAATCCTAACACCTTCCCCCAAACCTTCAGCACCATTTCTTACACTCTCTCACACTTTCCCTTCACACCTCCGCAACACCCACGCGTGTCCTTCCTTCGCACAACAACAAATCTCACTTCGTTCCCCTCCCTCCTTCGCCTCCTGGAGTTCTCTTAATTTTCCTCATGCTTCACTGTTCTCTCATTCCTTTCTTCACTCGTCCCAGTCTTTTCCTACTCTCTTCCCTTCATTAATACTATTTCTTAACTTTCCCTCATTCCCTTCCCTATCTTGTTACTTCGTCTTCTAAGTTTTCTAATTTGTTTCTTCATACTGACTCTGATATTCTTTCTCCACACAATTCTCCTTTATTATCGTTCCATCAAGCCATCAATCTTTTCACCCCCACTCTTGTCCCAACACCTCACCCCTCTCCACTACATCACCCATCCTTCACGCCATCCCTCTCGCAATTTTTCGTTCCATTTACTTTCTAACACCATCCTTCATTCCTTATCCTCTCTCTCTCTCTCTCTCTCTCTCTCTCTCATCCTCCTCTTCTCCCTAGCACTTATGAACCTCTCACAGGGTCGTCTTAACACCATCCATCCCTGTAATCCCTATCACCCCCTCTTCTTACATTATTTTACCCTTTAAACATTCTTTGGTACTGGATAGGGAAGCCGTCGTGTGGTGGAACCGATATAACCAGGCGGCTTCACTACCCGGTTATAAAAACGTCCCTCAGCTACCTCCATATCTTCCGAAAAGAAGATGGTGGTCTGCAGAAGGGCATTTTATGCCTGTAGTTCACTGGGTCCACATTTCAGATGAGTGTGGGATCACCACCATCACCACCACCAACAACATCAACAATAACTTTAATAATACCAAAAACAATAGCCTCTCCCTCTCACAGTGCCCCTTCACACACCCTCTCTTATCACAACCATCCCTTTTCACCCCTCTCTTGCACCAGAAGCCCCTCTGTTCCTCTCTTTTATTTTTTCAACACGGGTTTAGTAGGAAGAAAAACAAGAGACTGGACAGTGAGAAGGACTAGCTGGGTGTGAAATGGAGATATTGTGTTAAGATATAGGTGTACAGTTGAACCTAAGTATTTTAGGTAAGCTATATGACCTATTTATATACACCGATAAGCTGAGTGTGTGTGTGTGTCTCTCTCTCTCTGTGTAGTTGTGTGTGTGTGTGTGTGTGTGTGTGTGTGTGTGTGTGTGTGTGTGTGTGTGTGTGTGCGCGTGCTTATATAGTGTTGTTTGTATCACTCCTTCCCTCAACCTTCCCTTAGCGTGTGTGTGTGTGTGTGTGTGTGTGTGTGTGTGTGTGTGTGTGTGCTTATATAGTGTTGTTTGTATCGCTCCTTCCCTCAACTCCCCCCCCCCCAACCTTTCCTCTCACAGATATCCTTTTCATACTCCTTATCCTATCACACATTCTCCCGTCACCCACACCACTCCTCACTCTAATCTTCACTCAGTGTTTCTTGTTCCCTTATCCCTTCTCACACTTTCTCACACAAACACGCCTTTCACCTCTCCATACCAGCACCCACTCCCCTCACCCCAACTTCACACTATAGCATTACCATACCCACACCACCATCCTTATCTCCTCCCTGTCACCCTTTCTATTGTATCCTACAGTGACATATAACCTCTCTAGGGTAACACACTTTCTCACACAAACACACCTTTCACCTCTTCATACCAGCACCCACTCCCCTCACCCCAACTTCACACTATCGCATTACCATACCCACGTCACCATCCTTATCTCCTCCCTGTCACCCTTTCTATTGTATCCTAGGGTAATATATAACCTTTCTAGGGTAACAGTGAGCGCAAATGACCTCTCCTTATGCAAAGCAAAGTGTCCTGTGTTGTGATATAGTAGGGTTAGTTTTATCTGACGGGACGGGGCCCTCCAAGAAATTTAATACTAAGTCGTGGTTGCATGAAATTCGATGAGCCTTAGTTGTGAGGCAGGAATGAGCCTCCTTGGTTACTGCAGTTCTTTTACCTTATCTTGGCCTAGATTTTCGTCCTTCTGCACCTTATTTTGCGTGGTTCAGTGGCAGAATATAATAATACTATTGCTCTACATCCTTTCCATAGCTTTTATTCGTGACCAGCATCACAGTCTAGTTCTAATCTGTTGTTTCAGTTCAGTATTCAAGGTGGAGAGATTGCAGTTTTAGGCAAAGTTAGAGCAAGAAAGATACTCCTATCGTCAAATCTCCTCTCCAGTTTGACTATAGCTGGCATTCAGCTGAACTAACAAGGTGACAGTGAACTCAAATTACTCCTCCATTAGCAAAACATAGGAATTAAAGATAGTTTTTATAAAGGTTCCTAATATCTTTTTTCGATAAGTGTTCGTGGCAGTTGACTCTTATCAAGCATCGTTTTGATTCCTGTGTGTTGTCACATCAGTGTTCACTCTGCCTTGAGCATGAAGTGTTTGGTAGCTGTACGAGTGATGATAAATTTAAAACACGTCGTCTAATACACTGCTTAAACTCAAGACTCTTAAGTTCTTGAATACAGTCCCCAAGATGGTGCCAGTGACCCTGTGTTGGGGTGGACGGTTGACAAATACACAGATGAGAAGTGACAGAAGTGATAAGATATAGGTGACACGAAATACAGTTGCTATTGTTGTCTAAAGCTGATTTGAATATAAACCCGGTGGATTGAGGGCTGAAAATGCGTGTTTCTTGCAATCCACCATCCTTCATTTGTAGGAAGGGAGCTGAGAGATGTTTGTATAACCAGCCAGCACAGTTGCGTGGTTTTATGGCTGCCATCACTATATGAAACATGGATGATATGAAACCACTAGAATACGGTCTGTGCTTACCAACACTAGTTGGGAAACTTACGAACAATTCACAATGAGATCAGAATCGAACACCGAGGGTGGTTTCGAGTAACACCTACTCATTAGAAATTTATTCTGCAGCTTACATCTTAGTATCCTCTGTATATCACTGATACACAGTATGTCGATATTAATATAAATTACGCTCAGAATACACAGGTGTAATATACAAAATAAATAGTTACTAAACACGTGCAACAATTCCTCCTATGCCACCATGAATAATGTCCCAAGAACACCAGGTGGCGTGATAGTGATACTGTGTTTGGGTGGACGGGTGACGGATACACAAATGTTACGGGACATACATCATCAGTGCTTGGTTGTACCAACAGATTAACGCAAGAGTAAGGCACAAGTCACGAAGCAGTGCTGTGGAAAGATGAAGAGACGTATTAATATCTGACTGTGTAACTGAGCAGCACGAAATTAATTGCAAAAAGACAAAACAAGCCAGGTTAAGGTGAAAGGACTACAGTTAACATAGCCTGCGCATTCTCACAATCTTTGAGAACACAGAGTGTGAATATGAGAATGCTTGAAGCTGCACTGCCTTGTTTTCAGGTACAGCTTGGCAAATTTGGGTGGTGAGAAAGCTTATATTATACACACAACATATATATCAACATACATACATACATACATACATTTATATATATATATATATATATATATATATATATATATATATATATATATATATATATTGTATATATATATATATATATATATATATATATATATATATATATATATATATATATATATATATATATATATATATATATATATATATATATATATATATATATATATATATATATATATATATATATATATATATACATATATATATATATATATATATATATATATATATATATATATATATAAATGTATGTATGTATGTATATATATATATATATATATATACATATATATATATATATATATATATATATATATAGATAGATAGATAGATAGATAGATAGATACATAGATACATAGATAGATAGATAGCTAAAGAGAGACAGAGATACGGACAGACGGTCAGACAGACAGACAGGCAGACAAAACGACAGAGAGAGCGTAGCAGAAGCACAACGCAGCTGTACAGAAAATCGTTACAACACATCCCTAAATCACACACACACACACACACACACACACACACACACACACACACACACACACACACACACACACACACAGATAGAGAGAGAGAGAGAGAGAGAGAGAGAGAGAACATCGTAAACAGCTCAGTGCATACCTCAACAGCAACACTGTAATAGGCATGATAAACAGTAACATTACAGTACAGTATAGAAATCAGCACCACAGTGCAGAAATTATTCCATAGGAACACCCTGAAACATTCTCCTCACACAAGAATTCACACCACTGAGGCTCGTATTCAGAAATGGCTTTGTACATTTCCTAACACCTCTTCCTTCGTAATTCAGTCTTGGCATTACACATCGAAATCCATTTGCATCTTACTGATGCAAACTATGTCGATTTTAAAGCGATTGAAATAGTCTGAAAGACAACGTTTCAGTGTGATAAGCAATATATCCATAGCACCACTCGAGCAGGGCAGTACTCCCAAGGTGGATGGAAAGCTGATGACAGGTATAGCTGGAGCTCCCGTTTCATCAGCCCTCAGGACTAGTTTCCGACCATCTCCCTTTGCTGAACTTTTTCAGTGTTTCAGTTACACAGAGAGTAGGCCAGCATGCTCTCTAATACAAGTTTCTCTAATTGTCTACACCAAACTACATGCACAGTACACATTACACTCCCTTTTCTAAATTAAAAGAAAAATGGCGCATTAGACCTTGCCTCGGAGTCCCCGGGGGGGGGGGGACCACAAATGCCCCCCACGATCCGCCCCTCTCCCGGTGACGACTCTATGAGTTGCCTTGAACCTGAGTCTGACTCACTTCTTCATTTCTGCAACATTCGCGGCCTTTCCTCTAACTTTCTCACTGCTGAATATCACTTCTCTTCTAAACCTCACCTTCTCTTTTTAACCGAGACTCAGCTGTCTGAGGCAACTGACAGCAAACCCTTTTCTGTATCCTCCTACTTTATTCTCATTTCAAAGCCAAAGGTGCCTGTTGTGTATATGTATGCAACGACTTATCTTCCTCTCTTGTTCCTGAACTTGATTCTTTGAATTCTCTACTCTCTGGCTTCGGCTTTCCTGTCATTCTCTGACTAAATATATCTGCGTTGTTTACTTATCACCTAATTCTACTGACTATCAAAAATTCTTCGACTCTCTTACTTCTACAATGGAACAAATTCTATCCATTTCTCATTTCTCTGAAATCTCCATTCAAGGAGATTTCAATGTTCACCACCACCTTTGGCTCTCCTCTCCTTTCACTGATCCACCTGGTGAACAAGCCTACATCTTTTCTATCCTTCATGACCTAGAGCAGCTTGTACAGTACCCTACCTGTATCCCTGACTGCCTTGGAGAGAGCTCCAACAGATTTGACCTCTTCCTTTCAACTAATCCTTCTGCTTTTCCCTCCGTTGGGCTCCTCCGATCACAACCTTATCACCTTAACCTGTCCTATCGCTCCGGTACAGCAGCGGACCCTCCAAAGAAACATCAACCGTGGCACTTTTGAGCTGCGGATTGGAAGGCCCTTAGGCAGTACTTCTTTGATTTTCCCTAGAATGATTATGTCTTCCATGGCCGGGAGCCATATGAGTGTGCCTCGCGCATTCCAGAGGTTATTCTCTCGGGCATGGAAGCATACATTCCCTTCTCATATCCTTTGACTAATGCAAGAAAGCCTTGGTTTAATTGCGCTTGTTCTAATGCTGTCTGCAACAAGGAGAGGGCCTATAAAAAGTACCAGCACCAACTCACCCCTGAATCACATCATTTTTATATTTTTCTGCCCGGAATCGTGCTAAGTCTGTTCTTCACTCTGCTAAAAATAATTTCATCTGCACTAAATGCTCTCAACTCTCCAGCTCGAATTCTTCCCGCTTCTTCTGGCACCTTGCCAAAAACTTTTCTAACAACTTTACCTCATCATCCTTCCCTCCTCTTTTCTACTCTGATGGTTCTGTAGCTATTTGTTCTACTGATAAAGCAGATCTCTTCACTCAGACTTTCTTCTCCAGTTCCACCTTATACGATTCCGGTGCTGTTCCTTCATCACTTCCCCCCTCTGACTTCCTCATGGCTGACATTAAAATTTCTTCGGCTGATATATTTTCTGCCATCACTGGCCTCAGTACTAACAAGGCATATGGGCCTGATGGAGTCCCTCCTATTGTCCTCAAGAACTGTGCTTCTGTGCTTACACCCTGCCTAGGTAAAGTCTTTCACCTTTGTCTTTCAACTTGTACCTTTCCTTCTTGCTGGAAGTTTGCTCTCATTCAGCCAGTCCCAAAGAAGGGTGACTATTCCCAACCCTCTAAGTATCGTTCAATTGCTTTAACATCCTGCGTCTCAAAAGATTTTGGGTCAATTCTTATCAGAAAAATTTTAAAGCATCTTTCCTATCACAACCTTCTTTCTGATCGTCAGTATGGGTTCCGGCAGAGACGCTCCACTGGCGATCTTCTCACCTACCTTTCAGACTCCTGGTCATCCACCTTTCGGGACTTTGGCGAAAGCTTTGCCATTGCACTTGACATCTCAAAGGCTTTCGATCGAGTCTGGCACAAATCTTTAATTTCCAAACTGCCCTCTTATGGTTTCTATCCTTCTATCTGTTCCTTCATCTACAGTTTCCTTTCTGGTCGTTCTATACCTACTGATGTAGACGGACATCGTTCTTTTCCTAGATCTATTAACAGTGGTGCTCCTCAGGGCTCTGGTCTATCATGAACTCTCTTCCTTTCATTCATCAAAGATCTAAGCTGTACAACTAACCCTATCCACTCCCATGCTGATGATTCCACCCTTCACCTTTCCATTTGGTTCCCGCAACGTCCATCCCAGCAGTTACTTCAACAAACAAGGGATGAGGCTATGGCACTCCTAATGTCTGACCTGGCTCGTATCTCTGCCTGGGTGTAAACATAATCTTGTTGTTTTGCATCAACGACTCAGTTTTTACACCTATCAACCCGACAAAATCTTCCACAGGAGTACCCACTAAAATTTAATAATATCCAGCTCAATCCAGCATCATCTTTGAACATGCTTGGGGTTTGATTCACTCGGGATTTATCTTGGAAAGATCTTATCATACCTCTGGTAAAATCTGCTTCCAAGAGATTAGGTGTGCTAAGCCGACTCCATACCTTCTTTACACCTGCACAGTTGTTGACTTTATACACGGGATTTATTCGCCCCTGTATGGAGTACAACTCTCATGTGTGGGGAGGCTCCCTGCGTACAGCTCTCTTAATAGGGTGGAGTCAAAGGCATTTCGTCTCATTAACTCTGCTCCTCTAACTGGCTCCCTTCAACCTCTGTATCTTCGCCTCACTGTTGCCTCTTTATCTCTTTCTATCGCTACTTCCATGGTCATTGCTCCTCTGAACTGTCTGCTTGCATCTCTTCACCTCTACGACAGATGCGTAGCACCAGTCTAGCAATAAACTTTCATCCTTTTTCTGTAGAACTCTCTAATGCAAGAGTTAACCGTTACTCTCAGTCCTTCACTTATGCAACAGGTCAGCTCTGGAACTGTCTCCCTCTGTCTGTATTTCCTTTTTCCTATGATCTCCAGTCATTCAAACGCTTTGTGTCCAGGCATCTCGAAATGAACAGATCTTGAATTTGGCTCTTTTGAATTGGGTTTCTTTTTTTTTTTCTTTTTTTTCTTGGAATGACCTGCTTTGCGGGCTTGTGGCCTTTGGCTCCTTCCTCGCAAAATATATACTGTATATATATATATATATATATATATATATATATATATATATATATATATATATATAGAGAGAGAGAGAGAGAGAGAGAGAGAGAGAGAGAGAGAGAGAGTATTTGTATATAGTGTGTGTGTGTGTGTACGCGTACACATGTACGTATGTATGTATGTATACCCATTCACTAAATAGATCGATCGATAAATAGATAGTGAACAGAACGGCAGAGAGATTGATACTCAAATACTGTGTTCAAAGGGTAAAAGATTAAGAAAAATAAAGTGATCGTGACACGAGGGAAGACACACAATTCTCTTCCCTTTAAATAAGAACCAGAAAAAAATGGGCGCGTGTTTTTGTTGCACAGTTACCTATATCACGGGAGAGAGAGTGTGTGTGTGTGTGTGTGTGTGTGTGTGTGCCTTCCCACGCTTGGTTTAATTCCGTTTTATTTCATGTTTTTCTTTTATCGTGTCTTACTTTCAACGGGTTTTTTCTACTTCTCATGACACAGATATTTGTTTTATGCATATATGTATATGTTTCTGTTGTTATTGTAGTTTCTTGCTTGCCTTACTGCCTTTACTTAGTTGTTCTCTCTCTCTCTCTCTCTCTCTCTCTCTCTCTCTCTCTCTTATGCTCTCAGTGTTTTACGGTTATGGATTTCTTTACTTTTCACTGCATGGATACTTTTTATGCATGTATGTGTTTTGTTGCTGATGTTATAGTAGTTTCTCTCTTACCTTACTACCCTTGCTTTCTCTCCCATGCTTTATCACACCTGATTTATTCTCTCTCTCTCTCTCTCTCTCTCTCTCTCTCTCTCTCTCTCTCTCTCTCTCTCTCTCTCTCTCTCTCGTTGCTTTACGTGGTCGAGAAGTTGTGGAAAAGGAGACTGAGGATGAGATGGTTGGGTGGGGTGGAGAGGTACGCGATTGAGGGAAGTATGAGTTGGTGAGAGTGCAGCCTGTTGACGATGTACAGCTGACATGGAGGCGATTTATTTCTTGACCACCCCGTACAGGATTAAGGCGTCTTGCTGTAAACAGACAGATTAACTTTTATTTGATAGTTTTCTTTAATTTTCCCGTCTGTGTATGTTTCCTTTTCCTTTTATTCTTTTTCTTTTATCCTTCATTGTATTATTAGGGTGGGTATTTTGGGGCGCCGACCTTCCACTCACTTGATATGGCGCTACTTCAGGAGATACTGTGACAAGCCAAATCACATAGGAAAACATTTACAACGTAGGGTGATAAGCATAAAACCATTGAGTGGACATATGGTGGCCTAGTGGTTTAATATCTCCACTTGGATGTTGCTCATTAGGGTCAGAGTCCGAGGAATGCTACTCAGGAGCGTGTGACTGGCCACCCTTGCCGAAAATGTCTATCAATTTGTCGCAAGATCCCGTGAGGGATGATCACAAACAAATCACCTCAACATCGTTCTGTCCTCTGCCATTTGGCCGCTCTCTCTCAAATTCACTCACCTCTCTCTTATATCTCTCTCCATTCGATCCTTTAATCTCATCCTAGGTCTCCCCTTCTCCTCTCTCCCTCCACCTTACGCAAATACACTCTTCTAGTCAGTCTTTCATTTTCCATCCTCTCCACGTGACCAAACCATCTCAGTATTTCTCGAAACACTTTCAATCGTATCTACACCAACACCACAACTTCCCTTTACTTCCCTATTTGTCTGTTTGTGTTTCCATCTAACTCCACGTGCTCCTCTCAAATACCACATTTCCACTGCTTTCACTCGTAACTTGTGTCCTTCCAGTGAGGTCCAAGCTTCACTTATATACGTTATTGTTATGCAGGGACTTCTTTATTTCCATGTTCACTTCTTTATTCCTTATTACTGCTTTCAGTGAGCCAGCAGCCTTTCTACCCCGCTGTAATCTTTCAAGCACTTCCTTCTCTAAGCTTCCATCCTTACTCATCACTTCACTTATGCACCCGAATACACTCACAGTTTTCATTTTCTCACCATCTAGTCTCACTGTGCATATCGTTACTTCATTTTTTTTCAGTGACCCATAACTTTACTCTTATCTTCAGTCACTTTTAGATTCCATTTCCTACATACACTCTGAAACTCATTCACCAAGCCTTGCAGCTCACATTCATCTTCACTTGACAATATAGTATCGTCAGAAAACAACAGTACAGGACGTTTCCACACCCTATCCTCTCTCATTAGAGACATTCCAACATCCACTGCCCTATCTTGTATATCTTTTATGTCTCCATCCATATACAATTTAAACACGGGGACATGACACACCCCTGTTTCGCTCCAACATCAAGATCCAAGAACTCACTAATTCACCACCCCCACACACTGCAACCCTAGCGCCGTCACGCATACACGTCACAGCATTCAGCAACATCCCGTCTACCTCATACTTATATATAGTACTTTCCACATTCCCTGTCTCTCCTCTCTGTCATAAGCTTTCTCCAGACCCAAGAAGGCAGCAAGCAACTTCTTCCTTTTTTTTCTGGATGTTTTTCCACTAGGCATCTCGGAACGAATATCTGATCTAGGCAGTTACTTTCCTTCCTAAAACACCCTTGTTCGTCTCCAACAAATTCTTCGGTTATCACCCTAACTCAGTATCCTATCATATATTTTTCTCTTTTACACTGAGAAGTCAAATACCCCTATGGTTGCCACACACTTCACTTTCCCTCTTTCCTTTGTTTAGGAAAACAATTATACCAGACTTACAATCCTCCGAGATGCTACCTTCCTATCAGGCCAATCTGCACATCTTCCATATCCACATGTATCACTAAATCTCCCCCATATTTCAGCCCCGTAAACGGACGGACTAAAATAATAGCATTGCCTCGAGTGCCTTCTTTCCTGTTTTTACGGCAGTAAAAGGCTGGACGATGAATGGATGAACTGGATTTTACTCATTTTCTTACCTCTCTCTCTCTCTCTCTCTCTCTCTCTCTCTCTCTCTCTCTCTCTCTCGTGAAAGCATTATTTTTGACCAAAGTATCCTCCTCCTTAACCTGACATCGTTACCGTACCATATCCATAATGCTAATTCTGTACAGCAGTCGAATTAGGAAGTTTTCTTGTCCCAGGAAGGTCTACGTAAAGTTAGGTTTGGGAAAGTTTCGGTAGGTGTGATTTGGTTAGTTCAGGGTAAATTAGGTTGGGCTACTTGGAATTGGTTGACTTGGTTTAGTTAGTTAAGGTAAAGTTAGGTCAGGCTGAAATGAATAGGTTACAGTTAATAAAGGAGGAGCGATCACCCTAAGAAGGGGAAAAAAAAAAACGTACCGGTAGTGTAGAAATGACTTACAATACGGAAAGATGCATCTATCTTGCCCCCTCTCACTTAACTTTCCTTCCCCTTCACCTCACCTCACGTCCAGCCATAAATAAACCATAAAATTAACCATAAAATCACCATGTTGAGTCACCTCTCCCTTCCTAGCCTTCTCAGTGACGGGAAAACGCTGGTATTCTATTCCAGATAACTCCAGACGATTTTACGTAGTTGAGAGTGAGTTACGGGAGCCATAAATAAACCATAAAATTAACCATAAAATCACCATGTTGAGTCACCTCTCCCTTCTTAGCAACTCTGCAAATTATTGCAGCCAACGCTAGACATTTTTTTTTTTCTGCTGAGAAAAAAATCATTGAAATTTGAGTTTGCTTATACTTCTACCAGTAACTCTCATGATTTGAACAATTCTGGTATTCTATTTTAGTTAACTTCAGACGGTTTTATTTATCTGAGAGTAAGTCATGGGGCCCTGAATGTTACCAGTGTAACCATTCACCCTCTCATGTCAGGAACAGCTGTAGTAGTCTGTACCAGCTAACGCCAGATGATTTCATCCAGTTGGGAGTGTCGCAGTAGCCTAAGAGTAACTTTATAACCATAAAACCCTCCCTTCTGATTAATTTATCCCTTGTTAGTGCATCCGCCATCTGTATCCCTGAATCGTAAACCCCAGGAGGCTAATTTAGCATTGCTAATTGGCAAGTTCCACACGGATATATTAGCAATAAATCTCTGTAATAAAAGAAAGGTCATTTATCTGGCTAGGGGTGCAGGGGGAACGGATGTTATTTATTACTCAACGGGAGTGTTGAGTGTGAGAGAGAGAGAGAGAGAGAGAGAGAGAGAGAGAGAGAGAGAGAGAGAGAGAAAGAGAGAGACAGACAGAGACAGAGACAGAGACAGACAGACAGACAGACAGACAGACAGATTAATCACCTACTGTACACAATCAACAGTCAATCATCTGCCCAGTCTTTCAGTCACTTATCCACGTACTTCATTAATTCATCCATTCCACCATTCACACACACACACACACACACACACACACACACACACACACACACACACACACACACACACACACACACACACACACACACACACACACACACACACACACACACACACACACAGCCAGCTTATCATCAACCAATTTATTCATTCACAAATTAACTTCCTCAGCTACTAATTGACCGAGTCACTTTCACACATCCATATTCCGCTGTTCCACCTGTCTATTCCACCTGTCCATGCGCTATTGATCTTTTCTTTTCATATTCCAAAGATCCCTAACCTCTTTAAGCATATCAGATGGCCGAGTGTAGACTGGAGGGGAGGGGCGATCTGACTAAAGACCGAGGAGTCTCATTCCAGCCTCATATCTAAGGATCATTCAGTTTCATACAACTACAGCATAGTATTTAAATTGTATAGGCGGCCCAGTTCCATCACATGAAAACAGACCGACTATAGTAACCAAGGAGACTCATTCCTACCTCATAACTAAGGCTTATAGTGTTGTGGTAGTTGGCCATCTCCGTAAGGTGACGCAAAACCAATTATAGTTATTAACACTTTCTCCCACTATCAAGACTCATTTACTCATACATACACTCACCCAGTCACCCAATCACTCACGCTCTCATTCAGTCTTTTACTAACTGAATCACACACACACACACACACACACACACACACACACACACACACACACACACACACACACACACACACACACACACACACACACACACACACACACACACATATACATTCATTAATTCACCCACCAGCTCACTCACTCACTCACACATTCATCCAATCATTTATTCTCTCTCTCTCTCTCTCTCTCTCTCTCTCTCTCTCTCTCTCTCTCTCTCTCTCTCTCTCTCTCTCTCTCGCCGCAACCAGGATACAAAGAGAAAGTTTTACCCCTGAAGGAGAAGAAGGGAAGGGCTTGGCTAAGTCTCTGTTTGTGTCTCTGTGTTTGTTTGTTTGTTTGTTTGCCTGGTTGTCTTTCTCATTTGTGTCTGACTTTGTGTGTGTGTGTGTGTGTGTGTGTGTGTGTGTGTGTGTGTGTGTGTGGCTATCTTTCTGTTTTTTTCTGTGTCTGTGTCTTTGTGTCTGTTTACTTGTGTCTGTGTCTTTCTGTCTCTGTGCTTGGATTTGTCTAGTTAGTCTGCTTTTGAGTTCATGTGTGTGTTTGTGCGTCTGTGGTTGTGTATGTTTGTAGAAGGTGTGTTTGTTTTTGTGTGTGCTTTTTTTTTTTAACTGTGTGTATCTGTGTATGATTGTGTTTCGAAGTTATGATGTGTGTGTGTGTGTGTGTGTGTGTGTGTGTGTGTGTGTGTGTGTGTGTGTGTGTGTGTGTGTGTGTGTGTGTGTGTGTGTGTGTGTGTGTGTGAGGGAGGGAAGGGGGAGGATGAGAGAGGTATGTAGGTGTGTGGTTCTCAGCTCCTGTGGATATAATAAGAAAGGAGTGTTCATTACTTGACTCACACCCACTCATTTACGCCTACCCATACTTTCTCCCTACTTACCTTCCAATCTCCCTTACAATGCCACCACCTTTCCTCCATCTCTCCCTCCTTCTCCCCTACCTTACCTCACTACCTAATTCCCTTCCTGGATCTCTTTCTCCTTCCATCTCTTCCTCTCTCCATCCCCCAGTTTTCTTCCTTTCCTTACTCGTCCCTCCCCCTCGCCCGTCTCTTCCCTTCTCTTCTTCCCTAAATTCCTCAATTCCTTCCTTCCCTCCATTCTCCTCTTTTCCATTTCCTCCATTTAATTTCCTTTAGTATTTCTCTCTCTCTCTTTAATTTCATTCAACAATTCCCTTCCTCAAACCTTACTTCATTCCAGACTTCCCACACATCTTCCTTTCAGTCTTTACTTCTTTCCTCACTTCCCTCCCTCTCCCGTTTCCTGAATCCATTTGCTGCTTCTCTTCCTATCACCTTATCATCCTTCCCTACCCCGAAGTCTTTCTTACCTCCTTCCTTCCCTACCGCCAACCATTCTTCTCTACCTCCCTCCCTTATGGGTTCCTCACTTTCCTCCTCCCTCCCTATCTCGCCCCATGACCCCTTTTCGCCTTTAATATTGCGGTTGAGAGAGAGACATTTCTAGTTCGCAATCATACTTTCATTTAGTTTTTCCTCTTCCTTCACTCATATACTTTTCTTCTTCCCTCATTCCTTTTTACATACCCCGTTTGTGTCATCATTATATATTTCTTTTTCTTTTCTTTGTCCTCCGTTATTGTCTTTCATTTATATAATATGCGTTCTTTCAATCTTTTTTCCTCCTCCTTTATATATACTCTTTCATTTCCTCCTATATATTTCTTTTTTTTCCTCACCTTTTTCTTTCAGCCTTTTCTCTCCCTCTTTTCTCAATACACCTCTTTCCTCCTGCCTTCCCTCCTCTTTGACATTCTTTCTTCCTCCTTAATCTCCATGCAGCCCCCCTCTTTTCTTCCTCCTTCCTTGTCTCTTTCCTGTCTATCATTCTTCCACCCTTTTTACATTCTACCCTCCTCCCTTCCTTCTTTCCTTCCTCGTTTATTCTTCCTTCTTTCTCATCATCCACTTTAATCCTTCCATCACTCCTACCATCCCTCTTCCTTATCATTCTTTCTCCTTCCTTTTCACCATTTAGCCTTTTTCCTCCCCTCCCTCCTTCCAACTGTTTCTCCTATCCTTTCTGGTATTCTTCCTCTCTACTTTCTCATCGAGCAATCTCCCTACTCTTTTCCCTTCACTCCTTTCTCGCCTCCTCTTACGCTTCTTTCCATTCACTCCCTTTCCTCCATTTCTTCACTTCTTCCTTTCTTTCTCTCCTTATTTCCTTCCTTCTTTCCTTCCCTTTTTCCTTTCCTTCCACCTTACTCTTCATGCATCCTCCTTCTTCTTTTCCTTTCTTCCTTCATTCCCTTTTTTCTTTCTTCCCATAGTCTTCCCATGTACTCTTCTTTTTCTTTTCCTTCCTTCCTTCCGCTCCTCCTTTCCTCCCACCTTTTCTCCATGTATCCTCCTGTCTCGACCTCTTTCCTCATTCCTTTCCTCCCTTATTTCTTTCCTTCAAGCACTCCCTTCCTTCTTTTCTGCATTCCTCCCTTCTTTCTATCATTGCTTTCCTTCGTTCCTTCCCTTTTTACATTTCCTCTTCATTTTCTCTCCTGCTCTTCCTTCCTTCCTCACACTCAACCTTTCAACTCCTCACATCCATTACATATAAAGGTTACCTTTTCCAACCATATGTTCCCTAAAAATTGACTCCCTGACCAATAAATGTAACAATACTTTTTTTCCCCAGCGTGTGTGTTTTATTACGGTGTGTGGCATTACCTGCATGTCATCAGCACCTGCCCAGTGTTTACCTTTTTCTTTTATCTTTTTTCTTTTTCTTTTTTTTTTTTTTTAACAGGATGATTGTGGATTTGCTGGCCATTTTTGTCACATTTTTTATGGTTTTTTTTTCTTTCTTGAAGGGCAGAGTGTGGAGACGTGAGGGAAAGCTTTAGATACAGGGAAGGAGGAAGTGAGAGAGAGAGAGAGAGAGAGAGAGAGAGAGAGAGAGAGAGAGAGAGAGAGAGAAAGAAGAAAAGAATGTGTGTGTGTGTGTGTGTGTGTGTGTGTGTGTGTGTGTGTGTGTGTGTGTTTACATTTTTTTAATGGCCATCATCATCACCTTTCCAACCATCCTCCTTGCATAACCTTCTAGGGAGCCAAAGATCTCTCTCCACTCTCTCCACCCCACTCCATTCTCTTTATTTTTCTCTCTCTTCCCTCTGCTCTCACTACTCTTGTCCCCACTCTCATCTTCTCTCCACTGTTTCCACTCTTCTCTTCTTTTTCTATACTATATTATTCTTTCCAGTCTCTCAACTCCGCTCTTTACTCTCCATGTTCTTCTTTCCATTCTACCCCCTCTTCTCTCCATTCTCTTTAATCTTCTCTGCTTTCTCCACTCTCCCCCCACATTTATCATTCTCTCTACTTTTCACTCTCTCCATTCTCTCCACCATGGTCGTCAAATCTTTTCCTTCTCTTCATCCAGTTCTGTGTTCGCCTCGTTCTCTCTCTCTCTCTCTCTCTCTCTCTCTCTCTCTCTCTCTCTCTCTCTCTCTCTCTCTCTCTCTCTCTCTCTCCATCCGGCTCTGTGTCCGGCCCATTCTCTCATTCCATCTCTCGTAGCTTTCACTCGTTGTACATATTTGCCCTCTCTAAAGCCAGTATGTTTATAGTTACTCAATCTTTTTTGCACAAGTATGCTACATTCCTTTCATCCCAACATGGCCTAGACCTTCTTCCATTTCCAGCATATTTCACATAATTCAGTGGCAGAAAAAAGACAATACTATGGCTCCCAGTCCTTTATACATCACTTCTTTGTGCCTTGCACCATAGTTCCATTTAGCATTCTAGGTGGAAATATGGCAGTTTTGGGCCAAGATGATGCGAAAATAGTTATCTTTTATGAGACTAGAACTCTCCTTTACTTTTATAAATCCCATCTTCGTCTTTCGTAGGATGTATGAATCTTTTTTTTTTTCCAACATGAGAAAGCCATGTAAAAACAGTGCCGGTAGAAAAACAGTACGAAATTGTTATCCTGTTTACCCATCTGTTATCTGAACGAAATGTGATACTGCCTAGCTAGATTCCCTCCATCTAGGGTAGTCATCAACGAATCGCCTGCAGTATAAACCACACAGATGACAACGTTATGGTGCAATGTACAAAGAAATCGTTAAGAGAGTATGCTACGAGGTTTTATTTGCCACCTACGCAATGTCACTCAGATACACTCGTATGCAAATTCTCTCTCTCTCTCTCTCTCTCTCTCTCTCTCTCTCTCTCTCTCTCTCTCTCTCTCTCTCTCGTGTTGCCTCCACCCTTCACACTCCATCATCCTCGCGTGTTCAGCCCCTCCTAAGAATTACTCATTACCTTCCTCCCTGCAGAGAAGGGAAACAAAGAAGGTTTAAATTACTGCTGATCAACTACACGAGGGACATTAGGGCAGACAATTAACCTTTTTACCTAAAACCCAACCTTCCCCCAGAAAACAACGTGCAGCAATCGAGTCTACATCCAGGTCCCAATCATACAGCCATGTGTAAAGGGACAGTGGGGAAACAAATAATATCGCAGGGTCTGACCGGCTCCATTAAAACCTGGTTCTTCCAGTTGTGAGAGGGATTTGATGGAAGAGAAGGTAGTGGTGATGGCAGTGGTTGTAGTAGAAGTAGTAGCAGTAGTAGTAGTAGTAGTACTACTACTACTACTGCTACTGCTATTATTACGACTGCTACTAATACTACTAATACTACAACTGCTGCTACTACTGCTACTACTACTACTTCTAGTAGTAGTAGTAGTAGTAGTAGTGATAGTAGTAGTGCTGGTGTAGTAGTAATAATAGTAGTAACAGCAACAGCAGCAGCAGCAGCAGTAGCAGTATTAGTAGTAGTAGTAGTAATAGTTGTTGTTGTTGTTGTTCTTGTAGGTTCTCCTGGGACATGAACCCTTTGGAGTGCAGGTTGTAGTTACCCTTTTCCTGCCGCCCACTATTCTCCTCTCTGGGGCAGGGAAGTAGCTGAAGGACACTTGCAAAAAACGGTCAGTTGAGCCGCTGTGTGATATCGATGACATCTTATAAAGACGTCCCTCCCCGGCACCAGTAAGGCAATACTAATCCATCAAGTTCGTAAAGTCTCTCCAAGGCTTAATAAATTAGTCTCGAGATAGAAGAATCTCCAAGGCTTAATAAATTAGTCTCGAGATAGAAGAAAAAAAATATGAAAATACGTCAACGTGATGAACGGATTAAAGGAAAGAAAGAAACAGGGAAGAAAGAAGTGAGAGCAAAAGATAAAAGTATGAATGAAATGGGTTAATGGTGATCTCGAGGGAAGATTAAGCTGAAAAGAGAAGCTAATGATGTCACGAGAGAGTAAAGAAAAAGATCTCTTCGTCTGAGTTCTTCATGAGTAAAATGGAACAACCAAAGAAAGATGAATTCTTACTCTATAAATAAGCTGAAAGACGAAACTGACAAGAAATGACATTGTGCATTTTATTAGGAACTGTGAAATGGATTGATGAATGATGAAAATAAGTCACTAACTGGGAATGAAAGAAAAGGTATCCTCATTAGAGTAGGGAGCCTGAGAAGGGAGATTAATGCAACCTTAAAGATATTACGCAAAAAGTACATTTAAAAATCGAAATGGAAAAGGAAACCAGAAAAAGAAGAGTAAAGAGAAACTGATGTTGCAAGAATGAGTCAGTAAAGCAAAAAGCAGTAAGGTAGGAACGAAATTAAAAATCGAAGTTGAAAGGGAAGCCGCAAAAAAGGGGGGTCAGCAATAAAAGATGATAGAAGAAAGAGTGTCGCCGGAAATTAGTATAAAATATAGGGAGACGTTATTAATAGGAACTATTTTAACATGAATACTGGAGAATCAATAGTTACACATAAAATGATATATAGAAGAAAACTGTGTATACTAGTGTAAAAATGAACAAAAGAATGGATCAGTCTACAGAGCTCTTGAGAAAACAATTCGAATTAAGCGAGCTGTTGGCAAAGAAACGCTAGTGGAATAAACTGTTTACAATATTAAGCTAATGAAGATAGATCTGTGCACACAAAAAAATAATAATGGTTATTGATAAAAACATAGACAGACAGACGGACAGACAGACAGACAGAATTAAAGGAAAAGAGATGGCGATAGCAACTGACTAATGGATGTGTCGACAGTACTTAATGAGTGAAAAAAGTAGTACAAATTAAATAACTATGGGTAGCTAGGGATGTCATCAAAATCAGACTAAAGAAAAGTATTGTCATCAGAAACAGAGCTATGAAAGAAAGAGAGTTGCCTCCAAAAAGGTTAATGGAACTAACTGTCGGGAAAAACAGAGGCAAAGGACTGTAGGCATAAATAAATTACTGAAGAGACGTGGAAGAAGAAAAAAGTCATCGCACTAGTTTGGTGGAAAAGGTGTCGACAAAAATAGGTTCACGAAAATATTACTGAAAAAAGATGCTAAAAGAGAGACAAAGATCAACGACAGAAGAGTTAATTAGAGATAAGGGCCGTGAGAGTGACCCCCTAGGGAGTGTAACCCCATTTCCCTCACACCAGTAACACCCCCCACCCACACACGCTTCTTGGAATCTCTTCACTACGATGTCGTATGTAGTTCCTTACTTTAGTTCATTCACCTTAATTTGACAGTTTTTCGTCATTTTTTGCCTTACTTTACGCAGCTCAGTGACAGAAAAAGACAAATATTATGCCATTTCATACTTTCCGTAACACGTCTTCGGGACTAGCATCATACTGAAGTGTTACTCTATTGCTACAACTCAGCACTAAAGATAGGAAGCTGGAAAGTTTAGGCCAAGTTAAAGTAAAAGGAGTATACCACCAAACTATTATAACCAGCTTAGTAAGAACCTCCAGTAGTGAATCGATAATGAAGACGGTGTGTAAACCACTCCAGTTTGAAAAGTCTCTCTTGAAATGAATCAAATCATCTGGAGCGAGCGAGATCAAAGTTAATAAAATGTCATCATACTGAAGAAATCAATTCAGAGATAGGAGTGTTAGACTAGCCCCCTAAGGACTATGAGAATTCACACACACACACACACACACACACAAACACACACACACACACACACACACACACACACACACACACAACCTTTTAATCCAGGCAGATAAGATCGTCAGCAGCGGCGGGACCTTGTTATCATTGTTGCTGATCTTACTGAGAGAGAGAGAGAGAGAGAGAGAGGGGAAGGGGAGGGGAGTGAAAGTGGGAAAATGTCAGCTGTGAAACAAGTGTGGCTTTATATACGTTTTCCAAAAAGCTCCTCTCTCTCTCTCTCTCTCTCTCTCTCTCTCTCTCTCTCTCTCTCTCTCTCTCTCTCTCTCTCTCTCTCTCCTGATACGACAAACAAGGAAGTCTTTCACGCTGAACGACTGAACGTGTCGAAGTATAACTAACTGTAGGTAGTGTTATTTGTCAACGTAAACAATGGCACAAGCTCACAGCGGAGAAGGTTGAGGTTTTATCAGTGTGTTTATTCTATACACGATAATAAATTTCTACATGTGTATTCCTGGAGCCTAAGGATGTGATTTTTAATTTGTTCTTGTTCACGTCAGCCTATATTATTCAGCTTAGGAGATGGTATAGCCCTCGTACTTAAGATGAAAATGGAGGTTATATTTAGCCACTTCAGTTCGAAAAGACTTGCTGGACACTGAATAACATCTGCTAGGCATGGCAATAATAAAATACACAAGAGAAGGTGCAAAGGAATGCCATGCCCGAAATTTGACCTTAACCCGTAAGCTTGACCTGTGATCGATCTGCATCAAAATCAATCCCTTCTTCCCCAAATGACACGCAATGTACAGGACGTGCCAGCTTTGATAAAAATAAGATAAGATATTTGTTAACATACATGCAGACAGACAGACATACATATATACATGTATATAAGGATACACAGAGGCCAATTCAGTCACAGCGAGGCCTTTGATGTCCCCAATAACCACCTCATCGTACATAACGAGTTAACGGCATAATAAATAAATACCGATTTACCAAGAGGCCATTAGATATATGTTTTAAATATCACTAAAACGCTTTCACGGTCCAAGCCTTTGGAGCAATAGCAATTGCATATTATAGGTGGCTACAGAATTCGATTGTTGATAAGATCCGTTGTTCTGTTCAGTGGTACTGGAACATGCTATAACAGCTGCCTCAAGACATTTGTGTGTTTTTAAGTCAGCTTCCTTGTATAAATTTTTTGGATAATCCCATTCCAATACATGACCTGTAATAAATTTGTCAATAGGAATTCATCCAGTTGCATATTATATATGTATGTATGTTTCTGTCTATCTATCTATCTATCTATCTATCTATCTATCTATCTATCTATCTATATATATATATATATATATATATATATATATATTATACATATATATATAAATATATATATATATATATATATCTATATATATATATATATATATATATATATATATATATATATATATATGAAGCCACTGTGGTACAGTGGTATAGTGTGCGTTTCGTACACGGGTGAACCAGGGTTCGCACCCTACCAGGGTAATAAACTTTGGAAGTGTTCACCTGGCCACGTACTGCATTGGCGGACACAAGGGGTGCTGTGGATGAACCAGTGTCGCTTACTATAAAGTATGCTTGCACCCAGTCGGCTTGCGCGGGCCGATTACACATGGTTCACAGACTACACACACATCCAAAGCCACCCCGACACTACAGTTACACTTACAAGCACTTCTCACTCTACATACAATCTCTACCAGACAGCCTAAGCCACTGGGTAGAGATACATTGGCTGTATCGTCCCGACTTCGGTCGGGTTAGGCCGGTCCTGCAGTGGATACTCAAACGGATGATGACGATGACGACGTCGATATATATATATATATATATATATATATATATATATATATAGATAGATAGATAGATAGATAGATATTAGAGAGAAACAGGGATAGATAGACAGATAGATAGATATAGATAAATAGATAGATCCTATTGGCACCCAGTGTCCTCAATATAGGACGGAACTGGGCATGTTCGAAATTTCATAGAGAACGGAACCCTGAGGTAGGGACCTACGAGATTTGCGACTATGAGCCGACAGGCGGAGGGCAAGCCGCCTAGCACCCTTCCAGCAAAATCTCCCGTGCAGGAACTCTGGAAGCCAATGCGATATATACAGTATATATATATATAGATAGATAGATAGATGGATATAGATAGGTAGATATTTAACCCATTGGAGCCCAGTGTCCTCAGTATTGGACAGAACTGGGAATTTTCAATTCTTAATAAAGTAGGGAACCCCAGGGTAGGGACCTATAAGCTTTGTGACTATCAGCTGATAGGCGGAGGGCGGTATGCTTCGTACCCTCCCGGTGCAGTGCCTCGCCCAGCAGCCCTGGGATCCAATGGATATATATATATATATATATATATATATATATATATATATATATATATATATATATGGAGCCTCTGTGGTACAGTGGTAAAGTGTGCGTTTCGTACATGGGTGAACCAGGGTTCGCGCCCCGCCAGGGTAATAAACTTTGGGAGTGTTCACCCGGCCACGTACTGCATTGGCGGACATCAGGGGTGTTGTGGTTGAACCAGTGTCGCTTACTATTAACTATGCTTGCACCCAGTCGGCTTGCGCGGGCCGATTACACTTGGTTCACAGACTACACACACATCCATAGCCACACCAGCACTACAAATACACTTACAAGCACTTCTCACCCCACATGCAATCTCTACAAGACAGCCTAAGCCACTTGATAGAGATACATTGGCTGTATCGTCCCGACTTCGGTCGGGATACTCAAACGGCTGATGATGATGGTATATATATATATATATATATATATATATATATATATATATATATATATACACACACACACACACAAGTAGACTGTAGCACCAGTCGAGCAGAGCAGTACTCCCAAGGTGGATGGAAAGCTGTTGATAGGGAAACCTGGAGCTCCCGTTTCATCAGCCCTCAGGATTCCTGACCATCCCCCTTTGCTGAACTTTTTCACTGCTTCAGTAACACAGAGTAGTCCAGCATGCTCTCCAATACAAGTTTCTCTAACTGTCAACTACATGCAGTGCACACTACATCACTTGTTCAAAATTTAAAAAAGGGAAAAGGCATCAATCAATCATGCCTCGGAGTCCTCAGAGGGGAGAAACATAAATTCCCCCACCATCTGCCCCTCTCCCGGTGACGACTCAGAGAGATGCCTGGAACCACTGCATGACTCACTTCTTCATTTCTGTAACATTCGCAACCTTTCCTCTAACTTTCTCTCTGTCAAACACCACTTCTCCTCTAAATCTCACCTTCTCATCCTGACATAGACTCAGCTCTCTGAGGCAACTGACAGTAAACCCTTTTATGTTTACTCCTACTTCCTATATACTCATTTCAAAGTCAAAGGTGGCTGTTGTGTAT
Organism: Coenobita brevimanus; assembly: GCF_032717465.1. Classification (NCBI taxonomy): domain Eukaryota; kingdom Metazoa; phylum Arthropoda; class Malacostraca; order Decapoda; family Coenobitidae; genus Coenobita; species Coenobita brevimanus. The sequence continues at coordinate 13,712,245 of NC_137011.1, forward strand.
ATATGCAATGATTTATCTTGCTCTTGTGTTCCTGAACTTGATTCTTCTGATTTCTCTGCTCTCTGGCTTCAACTTTCTTGTCATTCTTTGACTAAAAATATCTGCACTGTTTACTTATCTCCTAATTCTACTGACTATGAAAAATTCATCGACTATCTTACTTCTACGATGGAACACATTCTATCCATTTCTCCATTCTCTGAAATCTCCATTCTAGGAGATTTCAATGTTCACCTCCACCTTTGGCTCTCCTCTCCATACACTGATCCACCTGGTGAACAAGCCTACATCTTTTCTATCCTTAATGACCTAGAGCAGCTCGTTCAGCACCCTACCCGTATCCCTGACCACCTTGGAGAGAGCTCCAACATACTTGACCTCTTCCTTACAATTAATCCTTCGCTTACACTGTTAATCTTTCCTCTCCATAGGGCTCCACCATTCACAACCTTATTACCTTAACCTGTCCTATCGCTCCGCTACAGCCTGTGGACCCCCCAAAGAAACGTCGTCTGTGGCACTTTGAAGCTGCAGATTGAGAGGCCCTCAGGCAGTACTTCTTTGATTTTCCCTGGAATAATTATTGCTTCCATGGTAGGGAACCATCTGAGTGTGCTTTATGCATTAGGGAGGTTACTCTCTCGGGCATGGAGGCATGCTTTCCCTTCTCATATCCTTTGACAAATGCAAGAAACCCTTGGTTTAATCACGTTTGTTCTAATGCAGTCCGCAACAACGAGAGGGCCTATAAAGGGTACAAAAGCCAACTCACCCCTGAATCACATCTTGTGTTTGTTTCAGCCCGGAATCGTGCTAAGGCTGTTCTTCGCTCCGCTAAAAAATAGTTTCATCCTTACTAAATGCCCCCATCTCTCCAACTCGAATTCTTCTCGCTCCTTCTGGCACCTTGCCAAAAACCTTTCTAACAACTGTACCTCATCATTCTTCCCTTTTCTTTTCTATTCTGGTGGCTCTGTAGCTATTTCTTCTACTGATGAAGCAGATCTCTTTGCTCAGACTTTCTCCTCCAATTCCAACTCAGACGATTCCGGTGCTGTTCCTCCATCACTTCCCCTGTCATACTTCCTCATGGCTGGCACTAAAATTTCTTCAGCTGATGTATTTTCTGCCATCACTGGCCTCAATACTAACAAGGCATATGGGCCTGATGGAGTCCCTCCAGTTGTCCTCAAGAACTGTGCTTCTGTGCCTACACCCTGCCTAGGTAAACTCTTTCGCCTTTTTTCTATCAACTTGTGCCTTTCCTTCTTGCTGGAAGTTTGCTCTCATTCAGCCAGTCCCAAAGAAGGGTGACCATTCCCAATCCTCTAACTATCGTCCAATTGCTTTAATATCCTGTGTCTCAAAAGTTTTTGAGTCAATTCTTAACAGAAAAATTTTAAAGCATCTCTCCTATCACAACATTCTTTCTGATCATCAGTTTAGGTTCTGTCAGGGGCGCTCCACTGGCGATCTTCTCACCTACATTTCAGACTTCTGGTCATCCTCCTTTCAGGACTTTGGCGAAAGCTTTGCCATTGCATTTGACATCTCAAAGGCTTTCGATGGAGTCTGGCATAAATCTTTAATTTTCAAACTACCTTCTTACAGTTTCTATCGTTCTATCTGTGCCTTCATCTATAGCTTCCTTTCTGGTCGTTCTATAGCCGCTGTTGTAGACGGCCATCTTTCTTCTCCTAGATCTGTCAACAGTGGTGTTCCTCAGGGTTCTGTCCTATCACCAACTCTTCCTTTTATTCATCAATGACCTTCTAAGCTGTACATCTAACCCTATCCACTTGCACACTGATGATTCCATCCTTCACCTTTCCATTCTGTTCCCGCAACATCCATCTCAGCAGTTAGCTACTTCAACAAACAGGGGATGAGGCTTTGGTACACATAATGTTTGACTTGGCTTGTATCTCTGACTGGAGTGAAATTAATCTTGTTGTTTTAAATGCATCAAAAACTCAGTTTATACACCTTTCAACCCAACACAATCTTCCACAGGAGTACCCATTAATATTTAATAATATTCAGCTCAATCCTGCATCATTTTTGAACATGCTTGGAGTTTCATTCACTCGGGACTTATCTTGGAAAGATCATATTGCATCTCTTGTAAAATCTGCTTCCAAGAGATTAGGTGTGCTAAGCCGACTCCGTACCTTCTTTCCCCCTGCACAGTTGTTGACTTTATACACGGGTTTTATTCGCCCCTGTTTAGAGTACAACTCTCATGTGTGGGGAGGCTCCCCACATACAGTTCTTCTCAATAGGGTGGAGTCAAAAGCTTTTCATCTTATCAACTCTCCTCTTCTTACTGACTCCCTTCAACCTCCGTCTCTTCGCTGCACTGTTGTCTCCTTATCTCTTTTCTATCGTTACTTCCATGGTCACTGCTCCTCTGAACTGTATGCTTGCCTCCCTCCACTTCTACGACGGGCGCGTAGCACCGGTCTAGCAACAAACTCTCATCCCTTTTCTGTCCAGCTCTCTAATCCAAGAGTTAACCGTTGCTCCCAGTCCTTCATTTATGCAACAGGTCAACTCTGGATCTGTTTCCCCCTGTCTGTATTTCCTACTTCCTATGATCTCCAGTCTCTCAAAACCAGTGTGTCCAGGCATCTCGAAATGAACAGATCTTGAAGTTGGCTCTCTCTTGTATTGTTTTTGTTTTTTCTTGAAAGGAGCGGTTTGAGAGCTCTTGGCCTTTAGTTCCTTCTTTCTTGCATAAATAATATATCTATATCTATATCTATATCTATCTATCTATCTATCTATCTATAGATAGATAGATAGATAGATCGCAGACAGACAGACAGACAGAAAGAAAGGGAGGGAGGGAGGGAGAGAGAGAGAGAGAGAGAGATTAATGTCTACCCAGAACTTCTTAAAGCGAACACTTGAGGAAGCAAATGCCTACAAGTGTTTGATCCAATATTTGTGTAGTCATGTCATTGCTCCAGATCTCCTTCTCTCTTGACCATGTACGTTTAAGTGTGTGTGTGTGTGTGTGTGTGTGTGTGTGTGTGTGTGTGTGTGTGTGAGAGAGAGAGAGAGAGAGAGAGAGAGAGAGAGAGAGAGAGAGAGAGAGAGAGAGAGAGAGATGTATAAATTCACAAACCATAATGACTTAATGCTTTTAATGAGATGATCCGTCATACAATATATGTTAATAGAAGAGAGATTGATAGATAGATAGATAGTTAGAGAGAGAGAGAGAGAGAGAGAGAGATGACACACAGGTTCTGAGGTCCTTCTAAAACGATCCAGTTCTAATATTAACGGTAAGGGTCAAACTGTCATCACAGAAGTTTGAGAATAGATAAGAAAGAGTTGTGTGTGTGTGTGTGTGTGTGTGTGTGTGTGTGTGTGTGTGTGTGATTGACAATGTGAGCATGTGTGTCTGTTGCGACTGAAAATATGACCAAGCGTGTGTACTGTACGTGTGTATGTATGTATGCATGTTTGTGTTTATGTTTGTGTACAGTATGTGTGTGTGTGTCTGTATGTGTGTGTGTGTGTGTGTGTGTGTGTGTGTGTGTGTGTGTGTAAGAGGTGGCATAATGACTGCATATAAATGAACGCATGCAGATTTAACTCGTTGATTGCTTGACATGACGGCACGAGAGGGTAGAAAGGCGGGGTTTGAAGCTTTCTGCTCCCTTTACCTCTTGAATCCTATTATGTATTTTTAGATGGGAAAACTTCTCTAGGAGCAGCCTGGTCAGTCTGTCACACTCTCAGGTTTTTCACATGCAAGGTGCTACACTAACTACGCTCCATATGTTTCACTGTAGCTCTCTAATGATTTTCTCTCATATAATGCCTAAACTTAGCAGTGCCTCATGGACCCGCTTCTATCTGGGACTTCCGTGCTTCTTCACTTCATTCTCTCTACCAATTAGTGATTTTATTCAGCGTAAAAAGTTCTTGAACTAGAGGGGTTAGATATGGCCTTCAATAACACCTTCCTCCTTCTGGGTGCTCTCCTTAGCTGGATTAAAACTCCTGATGGTCAAAAAAGGTAAATAATACGTCATCGGCATGAATAGTTGAACCTCCGCAATCCAGTGACATATATATCATCAAGTTTCAGTATCCACTGCAGGACCGGCCTATTCCGACCGAAGTCGGGACGATACAGCCAATGTATCTCTACCAAGTGGCTTAGGCTGTCTAGTAGAGATTGTATGTAGGGTGAGAAGTGCTTGTAAGTCTAATTGTAGTGTTGGAGTGGCTTTGGATGTATGTGTACTCTGTGAACCAAGTGTAATCGGCCCGCGCAAGCCGACTGGGTGCAAGCATACTTTATAGTAAGCGACACTGGTTCAACCACAGCACCCCTTGTGTCCGCCAATGCAGTACGTGGCCGGGTGAACACTCAAAGTTTATTACCCTGGCGGGGCGCGAACCCTGGCTCACCCGTGTACGAAACGCACACTCTCTACCACTGTACCACAGAGGCTCCTATATAATATAATATATATATATATATATATATATATATATATATATATATATATATATATATATATATATATATATATATATATATATATATATATATATATGTCAGTTCATACCGGCATTGCCTGAGACCGTGAGAGGGAATCCTCCTTTAGGAGACGACTCCCGGGGTCCCGCATTATCCACTGGACATGCGTTCTCTCTTGGGCTTATTTCCTGAGGGATATATTTCTCATAGACGTATTCCTACCATTGACCTAATCCCCATGGATCTATTTCCCACTGTCCACCCACCATGCCCACTTACTCACCCACCTTCCAGGCCCACCCGCTCATTCATCCATCCCCCATCCTGTGCGTCCACACACCCATCCACCCTGCCCACTAACCAACCCGCTCCCCCACACTCAACTACCCATCTTACCCATACAATCACCCACCTACACCCAGCCATCCACCCAACCCTGCCCACCAACCTTATCCATCCTGCCCACCCCACTCATCTACCCATCCACCAGACCCTCCACCCATCAAGCTACCCACCTGGGCACCAAGCTCCACCATGTCACTTGAAGTAGTGACTAATTTATAGCACTCATATGGCTGTAGGAGGAAACTAAAAACTACCGTAATATGCCACCAATCTCCGTCATGATGACCTAATTAATTATACTTTTGACTATCACGGACGCCACAGTGGTAACTTAAAACAATACTATTAACTTCTTCGTAAAGAGTTACCCCTAACAGGCCCCTTTGGGGCCTTCTTGATAGTTCGTTCTCCTTTAATTTCGGCAGTGGACAAACAGACAAACAGATCAATACTCTCTTCATAATATCTGTTGGATAAAGGTTCGCCCTACACACTTCTCCCACCTGCAAAAAGAACACAGGAAAAGAAGTACACCTAACCTGAGGATAGAAAGGCGGGGCTAAAAAATTTTACAGGAAAGAAGGAAACATTCAATCTAGGGAGCAATTGTAAAGTTATCTGAAGCGAAGTTAACCTGTGCCGTGCCACTACAGATTAAACACAGGAACGAGAGCTCAGTGCATAAAAAAGTGAAAAATCCATCCCATAATAATTATTAATTAAAAGCTGCTAAAAAAAAAAAAAAGATTGATTTAAATAAAGGTTTCAGCCATATGGAACATCAATAAAACCACCAAATTGAAAAGCTCAAAATAGTCATAATGCTACCCATAAAGTAAAAACACAAAAACAAATCCACTAAATGATTGCAGTACTTTACATATCAGGTACTGACAAAAACAGTAATTCACATATATAAAGGAATTGAAACTAATAATACTTAATGATATAATGAGTAATGTATGAATGGTTGCACTGCTATACCCATTCTACTTACCTTGGCACAAGTTTTCGTCATTCGTGGCTTTTTTATGCAGCCGAGTGATAGAAAACAATACAATGTTTTTTTTTGTATTTCCATAGCACTTCTTTTTTACTAGCATCATATGATGCGTTAAGTTGTTGCTGCAACTCAGCATTCAAGATGCCGAGATGACAATCATTAGCCATGTCAGGACAATAAGAGAATGGCAGCAACATGAGCAGTAGTGGTATTAATATCAGTAGAAGTGGAAGTACTACAAGTAAATATTATTGTAGCAACGGTAATATATATATATATATATATATATATATATATATATATATATATATATATATATATATATATATATATATATATATATATATATATATATAAACAATAAACAACTCTAAAATTCTGGAAAAAATTGCCTATTAATTAATTCTAGTAATGAAAGCAATAATAATATTAATAATAATAATAATAATAATAATAATAATAATAATAATTATAGTAATAGTAATAATAATAATAATAATAATAATATTAACAACAACAATAACTAGTAACCAGAATATCTTTAAAAAAAATTATTAAAACAATTTCAAAACCCAAAACCTTAAAACAATAATAGTATTTAGGACAGACACAAATCACTGCCACTCTCAGAATGTTACACCACTCCAAAGAAGAAATGATATGATACAAAGAGATACAGCAACGTCTCAAAGTTCATAAGGAAGGCTGGGATTACCTGCGTGTGCCTAGCTTAGGTTGTGACCGTGCCATTACTTTATTTGTGGAGAAATGATGGTCGTTCCTTCAGGCTTTTTATGAGTGTACGTGATATTGAAGGGGGTGAAGGGAGGCAAGAGGACTAACACACAAACAAGCTTGTAATGAATAAACATGTACACAGGCATGCACGTAAACACGAACATAAACATATATATATATATATATATATATATATATATATATATATATATATATATATATATATATATATATATATATATATATATATATATATATATATATATATATATATATATATATATATATATATATATATATATATATATATATATATATATATATATATATATATATATCTGCTGCCAGACGCCTTAATCCCGTAAGGGGTGGCCACAAACAAATCACCTCCATGTCGCCCTGTCCCCCGCCATTTCACTGTCCTGCTCCCAGCTCACACACCCCTCTCTCATAATCTCTCCACTCCATCCCTCCATCTCATCCTTGGCCTCCCCTTTTCTCTCCCCCCCTCCACCTCACTCATATACACTCTCCTCCTTAGTCTCTCAGTCTCCATCCTCTCCACATGGCCAAACCACCTCAATGCATTTCTCCTAACACATCCTATTACATCTACACCACAACGATCCCTCACATCTTTATTCGTCAGTCTGTCTCTCCATATGATTCCACATGCTCCTCTCAAATAACTCATTTCCACAGCTCTCACTCTTGACTTCCGTCCCTCCAACAAGGTACAAGCTTCACTTCCATGCGTTAGAGGTGGTATCACAATACTGTCATGTAGTAACTTTTTCACTTCCATGCTCACTTCCCTGTTTCTTATCACTGCTTTCAAGAAACCAGCAACCTTTCTTCCTTGTTGTACCCTTTCAAGCACTTCACCCACTAAATCTCCATCATTACTCATCACACTATCCAAGTACTTAAACGCACTCGCATTTTCCATTTCCTCGCCATCCAACCTCACTGTACATTCACTGACTTCACCTCTCTCGAAGACCATAACTTTACTCTTCCTTACATTCACCTTTAGATTCCGTTTCTTACATACTCTCCCAAACTAATCCACCAAGCCTTGCAGCTCCCCTTTGTCCTCACTTAACAACTCAGTATCATCTGCAAACAACAGTACAGGGAGTTTCCGAACTCTGCCCTCTCTTATTAGGGTCGCTTCAACATCCACTGCCCTACCTTGTATCCCTTTTATAACCTCAACCATATACAGATTGAACAACCATGGAGACATGACACATTCCTGTTTCAATCCAACCTTCAAAAAGACAAATTCACTCAGTTCACTATCCACACGCACTGCAGCCTTAGCATCCTCTTACATACTCCTCACGGCCATCAACAACTTCCCATCTACTCCATATATTCTTAATGGTTTCCACAGTCCTTTTCTATCCACCCTCTCATATGCTTTCTCCAAATCCATGAAGGCCGCATACAACTTCTTTCCCTTCTCTAGAAACTTTTCCACTAAAGACCTAAGGATGGATATCTGATCTACACAACCTCTTCCCTTCCTAAAACCCCCCTGTTCTTCTCCAACTAATTCCTCTGTTATTGCCCTAACTCTGCTAATAAGTATCCTGCCATATAATTTTCCTATTACATTAAAAGACAAGACTTGTCTTAGTGCCCCTATGATTACCACATACTTCTTTTTCCCTTTTCCTTTGTACAGGGGAATAATTATACGTGACTTCCAATCATCCGGGACTCTACCTTCCTCCCAGGCCAATCTGCACATCTTCGACATCCATTTTACTACTATCTCTCCCCCATGCTTCAGTATTTCACAACACACTCCATCAATTCCTGGAGCTTTCCTCATTTTAACTTTCTTCATT
>NC_137011.1:13723193-13768193 GCF_032717465.1 Coenobita brevimanus
ATAAAATCAGATCCCTGTCATTAGGTGGCACTCCGTCCTTCTGCCAAGTTTGGTCTAAATCATATCAAAACTATTTCAGTTATAGCTTTGCGGAGTAGACTGGAACATTGCGAAGTAGACTGTTGCACCAGTCGAGCAGGGCAGTACTCCCAAGGGGGATGGAAAACAGATGACAGGGAGAGCTGGAGCTCCCGTTTCATTAGCCCTCGGGACTAGTTTCTGACCATCCCCCTTTGCTGAACTTATTCAGTGTCTCAGTAACACAGAGAGTAGGCCAGCATGCTCTCCAATATAAGTCTCTCTGTCAACACCAAACTACATGCACAGTACACACTACACTTCTTTTTGAAAATTAGAAAAGAAAAATGGTGACCAATAGCTAAGCCTCGGAGTCCCCCGGGGGGGGGGGGGAACCATAAATACCCCTATCATCCGCCCCTCTCCCGGTGACGACTCAACGAGCTACCTGGGACAACTGTCTGACTCACTTGTTCATTTCTGCAACATTCGCGGCCTTTCCTCTAACTTTCGCTCTGTTGAGCACCATCTCTTCTCCTCTAAACCTCACCTTCTCCTCCTAACTGTGACTCAGCTTTCTGAGGTAACTGATAGCAAACCTTTTTTGTATCCTCCTACTTTCTCTATACTCGTATGCAACAACTTATCTTGCATTCATGTTCCTGAACTTGATTCTTCTGAATTATCTGCTCTCTGGCTTCGGCTCCTCTGTCATTCTCTGACTTAATATACCTGCGCTGTTTACTTATCCCCTAATTCTACTGACTATCAAAAATTCTTTGACTATCTTACTTCTACGATGGAACACATTCTACCCATTTATCCTTTCTCTGAAATCTCCATTCTAGGAGACTTCAATGTTCACCGCCACCTTTGGCTCTCCTCTCCTTTCACTGATCCACCTGGTGAACAAGCCTACATCTTTTCTATCCTTAATGACCTAGAGCAGCTTGTACAGCACCCTACCCGTATCCTTGATCACCATGGAAAGAGCTCCAACATACTTGACCTCTTCCTTACAACTAATCCTTCTGCTTACACTGTTAATCATTCCTCTCCGTTGGGCTCCTCTGATCACAACATTATTACTTTAACCTGTCCTGTTGCTCCTGTGTGGCCTGTGGACCCTACAAAGAATTGTCGATTGTGGCACTTTGAAGCTGCTGATTGGGAGGCCCTCAGGCAGAACTTCTTTGATTTTCCCTGGAATGATTATTGCTTCCATGGCTGGGAGCCATCTGAGTGTGCCTTGCTCATTACAGAGATTATTTTCTCAGGCAGATGGCCAACGGCCATGCCTCGTTGAGTACACCGCTTCCCGTCCGATAAGCGAAGTTAAGCAACGTTGGGTCTGGTTAGTACTTGGATGCGTGACCGCCTGGGAACACCAGATGCTGTTGGCATAACTCCCTACGTGTCAAGTGGGGTTGGTGGAGGATTAGTGCCCCTCCCTGTAAAACAATTAACTCTAAGCCCTTGACCACCCCGTTTGGGATACATGGCGTCTGGCAATGGATGGATGGATGGATGGAAGCATACATTCCCTTCTCATATCCTTTGACTAATGTAAGAAAGCCTTGGTTTAATCATGCTTGTTTTAATGCTCTCCACAACTAGGAGAGGGCCTATAAAAGGTACTAGAGCCAACCCACCAGTGAATCCCATCTTTTTTTATGTTTCTGCTTGGAATCGTGCTAAGTCTGTTCTTCACCCTGCTAAAAATAATTTCATCAGTACTACATGCTCTCAACTCTCCAACTCGAATTCTTCCTGATCCTTCTGGCACCTTGCCAAAAACCTTTCTAACAACTTTAACTCATCATCCTTCCCTCTTCTTTTCTACTCTTATGGCTCTGTAGCTTTTCTTCTACTGATAAAGCAGATCTCTTCACTCAGACTTTCTCCTCCAATTCCACCTTAGACGATTCCGGTGCTGTTCCTCCATCACTTTCCCTCCTCTGACTTCCTCATGGCTGACATTAAAATTTCTTCAGCTGATGTATTTTCTGCCATCACTGGCCTCAGTACTAACAAGGCATATGGACCTGATGAAGTCCCTCCTGTTGTCCTCAAGAACTGTGCTTCTGTGTTTACACTCTGCCTAGCTAAACTCTTTCGCCTTTTTTCTATCAACTTGTGCCTTTCCTTCTTGCTGGAAGTTTGCTCTCATTCAGGCTGTCCCAAAGAAGGGTGACCGTTTCCAACCCTCTAATTATCGTCCAATTGCTTTAATATCCTGTGTCTCAAAGTTTTCGAGTCATTTCTTAACAGAAATATTTTAAAGCATATTTCCTATCACAACCTTCTTTCTGATTGTCAGTATGGGTTCCATCAGGTACTCTCCACTGGTGATCTTCTCACCTACCTTTCAAACTCCTGGTCATCCTCCTTTCGGGACTTCGGCGAAAGCTTTGCCATTGCATTTGACATCTGAAGGGCTTTCGATTAAGTCTGGCATAAAACTTCAGTTTCCAAACTTCCCTCTTATGGTTTCTATCCTTCTATCTGTGCCCTCATCTATAGCTTCTTTTCAGACTGTTCTATAGCTGCTGTTGCAGACGGCCATCGTTCTTCTCCTAGATATATCAACAGTGGTGTTCCTCAGGGCTGAGTCCTATCACCAACTCTCTTCCTTTTGTTCATCAATGACCTTTTAAGCTGTGCATCTAACCCTATCCACTCGAACGCTGATGATTCCACCTTTCATCTTTCCATTCGGTTTCTGCATCGTCAATCTCAGCAGTTACTTCAACAAACAAGGGACAAGGCTACAGGACACCTAATATCTGACTTGGCTCGAATCTCTGACTGGGGTAAAAAATAAGCCTGTTGTTTTTAATGCGTCAATGACTCAGTTCTTACACTTATCAACCCTACAAAATCATCTACGGGAGTACCCACTAATGTCTGATAATATTCAGCTCAATCCTGCATCATCCTTGAATATGTTTGGGGTTTCATTCACTCGGGACTTATCTTGGAAAAATCATATTACAGCTCTTGCAAAATGTGCTTCCAAGAGATTAGGTGTGCTAAGCCGACTCCATACCTTCTTTACCCCTGCATAGTTGTTGACTTTACACATGAATTTTATTCACCTCTATGTGGAGTTCAACTCTCATGTGTGGGGAGGCTCCTCACATACAGCTCTTCTCAATAGGATGGAGTCAAAGGCTTTTCGTCTCATTAACTCACCTCCTCTTATTGGCTCCCTTCAACCTCTGTCTCTTCACTGAACTGTTGCATCTTTATCTATTTTCTGTCACCACTGCAATGGTCACTGCTCCTCTGAACTGTCTGCTTGCATTGCTCCTCTATGACGGGCGCATAGCACCCATCTTTTTTTATTTTTTAATGTGAGGAAGAAGGAACCAAAGGCAATGGGCCCGCAAAACTGTTTCCTCCAAGAGAAAAACAGAAATACAATATAGAGCTAAATTCAAGATCCGATCAAATCGAGATGCCTGGACACACTGCGTTTGAAAGACTGGAGATCATAGGAAGCAGGAAATACAGACAGAGGGAGACAGTTCCAGAGTTGACCTGTTGCATAAATGAAGGACTAGGAGTAACAGTTAACTCTTGCACTAGAGAGTTGGACAGAAAAGGGATGAGAGTTTGCTGCTAGACAGGTGCTACACTCCCGTCATAGAGGTGGAGGAATGCATGCAGACAGTTCAGAGGAGCAGTGACCATTGAAGTAGCGATAGAAAAGAGATAAAGGTGCAACAGTGCGGCTAAGAGACAGAAGTTGAAGGGAGTCAGTAAGAGGAGGAGAGTTAAAGAGGCAAAAAGCCTCTGACTCCATCCTATTGAGAAGAGCTGTATGTGGAGAGCCTCACCACACATAAGAGTTGTACTCCATGCAGGGGCGGAAAAAAACCCTGTATAGAGTCAACAACTGTGCAGGGGTAAAGAAGGAACAGAGTCGGCTTAGCACACCCAATCTCTTGGAAGCAGATTTTACAAGAGATGTAATATGATCTTTCCAAGATAAGTACCGAGTACATGAAACCCGAAGCATGTTCAAGGATGATGCAGGATTGAGCTGAATATTATTAAACATTAGTGGGTATAACTGTTGAAGATTTTGTCAGGTTGATAGGTGCAAAAACTGAGTCATTGATGCATTAAAAACAACCAGATTATTTTTACCCCAGTCAGAACATGCCAAGTCAGACATTAGGTGTGCCATAGCCTCATCCCTTGTTTGTTGAAGTAACTGCTGAGATGAACGTTGCGGGAATCGAATGGAAAGGTGAAGCGTGGAGTCATCAGCGTATGAGTGGATAGGGTTAGATGTACAGCTTAGAAGGTCATTGATGAATAAAAGGAAGAGAGTTGGTGATAGGACACAGCCCTGAGGAACACCACTGTTAATATATCTAGGAGAAGAGCGATGGCCGTCTACAACAGCAGCTATAGAACGACCAGAAAGGAAGCTAGAGATGAAGGCACAGATAGAAGGATAGAAACCATAAGAGGGCAGTTTGGAAATTAAAGATTTTTGCCAGACTCGATCGAACGCCTTTGAGATGTCAAGTGCAATGGCAAAGCTTTCGCCAAAGTCCCGAAAGGAGGATGACCAAGAGCCTGAAAGGTAGGTGAGAAGATCGCCTGACGGAACCCATACTGACGATCAGAAAGAAGGTTGTGATAGGAAATATGCTTTAAAATTTTTCTATTAAGAATAGACTCAAAAACTTTTGAGATAAAGGATGTTAAAACAATTGGACGATAGTTAGAGGGTTGGGAGTGGTCACCCTTCTTTGGGACTGGCTGAATGAGAGCAAACTTCCAGTAGGAAGGAAAGGTACTAGTTGATAGACAAAGGCGAAAGAGTTTGCCTAGGCAGGGTGTAAGCACAGAAGCACAGTTCTTGAGAACAATAGGAGGCACTCCATCAGGCCCATATGCCTTATTAGTATTGAAGCCTGTGGTGGCAGAAAATACATCAGCTGAAGAAATATTATGTCAGCCATGAGGAAGTCAGGTCAGAGGGGGGAAGTGATGGAGGAACAGCACCGGAATTGTCTAAGGTGGAATTGGAGGAGAAAGTCTGAGCGAAGAGATCTGCTTTATCTGTAGAAGAAATAGTACAGAGCCATCAGAGTTCAAAAGAGGAGGGAAGGCTGATGAGGTAAAGTTGTTAGAAAGGTTTTTGGCAAGGTGCCAGAAGGAGCGGGAAGAATTAGAGTTAGAGAGTTGAGAGCATTTAGTACGGATGAAATTATTTTTAGCAGAGCAAAGAACAGACTTAGCACGATTCTGGGCAGAAACGTATAAAAGATGTGATTCGGGGGTGGGTTGGCTCCGGTACCTTTTATGGACCCTCTCCTTATTGCGGACAGCATTAGAACAAGCGTGATTAAACTAAACCAAGGTTTTCGTGCATTTGTCAAAGGATATGAGAAAGGAATCTATGCTTAAACTCTCATCCCTTTTCTGTCGAACTCTGGAATGCGAGAGTGAACCGTTACTCCCAGCCCTACATTTATGCAAAAGGTCAGCTCTGGAACTGTCTCCCTCTGTCTGTATTTCCTGCTTCCTATGATCTCTAGTCTTTCAAACCCAGTGTGTCCAGGCTTTTCGAAATGATCGGATCTTGACTTTGGCTCTCTTTTGTATTGTTTTTGTTTTTTCTTTGAAGGAACAGTTTGTGGGCTCCTGGCCTTTGGTTCCTTCTTCCTTGCATAAAAAAAAGGAATATCTGACTTTGCCCTGTGACTGACCTTTGACGTATTACTCTCCAAATCGATTCCTTTCATCTTTGCCTCACCCTGAACCCTCCCACAAAGGTTAGTTTAAACTGTATCCAAACCTTTATTTGACCTATTAATTAGAGGCTTCACCTAATCCTGTTTCACATGTCTGCCACCAGGTGGTCTAGCGTCGCCCAGCTTCGATTAAATATTTTTGTAGGGTTTAAAGACCTATGAAATTGTACCTAATGCTAAGTTTACAATAATATTGCTCTTTATAGGATTTTTTTTTTCCTATTCAGTCAAGTTCATATATGAGTACATACCTGTAAAGAAAGAATAACCAGGCTCTCAGTGAATCTTAGATTGGGGACTAAAATAGTGTGCTGTCTATTTACATATATTTGAATAAATCGTGTGCAGTTAGTAAACGGAGATTACCTTCAGGACTTCTGATGAGTGTGTTTTAGCATGCTTTAAAGAAGTAAGCTGTTCCACTGAAAATAATGTACTGAATGATTGCTTAGTTCGTGAATCAAGTCATATTAATCCAAACAAATGGCAATGCCGTACGACACTATAACCACAGCAGAGTACGAAGAGTTGAAGTGTAAACTTACTAAACTGAGCGATGGAGCCAGGGAAACATTTAAATGAATTCTTTATGTTAGGCTTAGGCTACTAAGATGATGAAGAAGACGTCCAACAGGTCCGTATTGTTATGAAAAGTCATAGAGGCAGGGATATCGAAAGGTGCTGCCAAATCTGCAGCTACATATCTACGAACTATTTTCTTTTGTGGATACTAACGAATGACAAATATTTTAATCACTGTTATCTTGCTTAATGGATGGTTCTAGTAAAATTGGCTAGCTTTTGTCTCTGTGTTATGCTTACAAAGATGACTACACTGACGAAAGCTGAGTTTACAAAATGACACTTATAATACATTGTATGTAATCAAAAGGCTCCCATATTGTAATTTCTTTGTAGCATATCATGCCATCTGAGTAATTTGATGACTAAAATATGTTTTGAGGTGTTTTACTTTGTGTCAAAATTAAAAAGAAATTAAGCACTGGCTACTTTTTCAATGCCTACCCCGCGTCAGAGCTGGGCGACGGAAGCGAACCTATTGGCAGGTTTCTGAAACAGGATCTGGTGAAGTGTCTAACTGACCTTGAACTTTGGCCTTTTCCTGTTACCTTGGCATTTATTTTACCTTTTCTAAGTCTCCATACTTTTATCTCTCCTGACCCTGAACATTTCCACTAAGTCTGGCCTAAACTGAATAAAAACGCTTTAACTTAACCTTGTCAGGTAAAATTTTTACCTTGCCCTGTGATGTTGACTTGTGCCCAACCGTTCTCAAAAACTATAGGTTTACTCCTTGACGGCCTTCAGTTATTTCAACAAGATTGTTTAAAATTGGATTATAGCTGCTTGCTTTATTTTGTTCACACACACACACACACACACACACACACGTGGCGCGGTTGATAGAGCACTCGACTCCCAATCCAAGTGACCCGAGTTCGAGCCCCGCTCAGATCGCGCTAATATGTGTGGGTGGGGTGAGCTCTCACCTGTCAAATGTAGCTCAAGGCGCTCTGTGGTAGAAGACCTGTAAGGGTTCGAAAGTCAGTGGGGTAAAGATTAGGCGATCTGTTCCCTTGTGCCTACGCCTCACTCCAGCCTCGGTGAGACTTGGTAGTGTGTCGGTGCTCCTCAGGAGCAGTCAGGGTCAGCCTGTTGATCCCCTTAGGCTAGGATACTAGATTATAGACTTGTGTATTTTCAGCCACTGGCTGCAATGAATAAGTAAACAAAATTATTATTATTATTATTGTTATTATTATTATTATTAGTAGTAGTAGTAGTAGTATCATTATTATTGTTATTATTATTACACACACACACACACACACACACACACACACGTACGCACACGCGCGAATATCAAACCCAGTCTCTTTTTCAGCGAAAGAGTAACAACAACACTAACAACAAACACAGTAACTATAACTACCACAAGAACATCATCAACAAACAACAACAATGAGTCTCTGGCAACATTCACCTCTGGCAAGGACATGTAAAAAAATAATTATATACAGAATGATATGCACTTTTCTTTCATTCGTAAGAAAATATTGTAAGAACATTTTTTTTAATTAATGATGTGCCCTTCTCTTCGGTGTTGAGAGAGAGAGAGAGAGAGAGAGAGAGAGAGAGAGAGAGAGAGAGAGAGAGTAAAGGAGGTGGCAATCAGAAATAGAGTAACATAGAAAAAGACTTAAGTTACGACAACAGAAGGAATAAAGACAAAAACATGAGAATCAAGAGGACAGAGACATGAGAGAGTCTTAAACAGGAAAACATAGGGAATGGCTGGCAAAAATTCGTGGCAATAAAAAAGGTAAAAGGTCAGTAGTTAGTTCCATTCACCTTTATACCTTTTAGTATGTCACTTTCCCCATAGACCTGGTGCAAGTCATTATGAGAGAGAGAGAGAGAGAGAGAATTTTCAAGAAGTAGGCTTCTGTTAAAATATCACTGATTCACTCTTACATCTATCTGTATCTATTGCCAGACGCCTTAATCCCGGAAGTGGTGGCCACAAACAAATCGCCTCCACGTCGCCCTGTCCCCCGCCATTTCACTGCCCTGCTCCCAGCTCACATTCCCCTCTCTCATATACCTCTCCACTCCATCCTCCCATCTCATTCTTGGCCTCCCCCTCCCTCTCCCCCCCTCCACCTCACTCATAATAAACTCTCCTCGGCAGTGTCTCACTCTCCATTCTCTCCACATGGCCAGACCACCTCAATGTGTTTCTCCTAACACTTCCTACCACATCCACATCCACACCACAATGCTCCTTCACATCCTCATTCGTCAGTCTGTCTATTCATGTGATTCCACAGGCTCCTCTCAAATAACTCATTTCCACTGCTCTCACTCTTGACTTCTGTCCCTCCAACAAGGTCCAAGCGTCACTTCCATACTTTAGAGCTGGTATCACAATACTGTCATGTAGTAACTCTTTCACTTCCATGCTCACTTCCCTGTTTCTTATCATTGCTTTCAGGGAACCAGCAACATTTCCTCCTTGTTGTATCCTTTCAAGCACTTCATCCTCCAAACCTCCACCCTTACTTACCAAATACTTAAACATACATTAATTATCACAGCTATATTATAGCTGAGATGGAGGGATGGGGTGGAGAGGTATATGAGAGAGGGGGGGTGTGAGTTGGGAGCAGGGCAGTGAAATGGCGGGGGACAGAGCGACGTGGAGGCGATTTGTCTGTGGCCACCCCAAACGGGATTGAGGCGTCTGGCAATATATATATATATATATATATATATATATATATATATATATATATATATATGGAGCCTCTGTGGTACAGTGGTAGAGTGTGCGTTTCATACAAGGGTGGGCCAGGGTTCGCGCCCCGCCGGGGTAATAAACTTTGGGAGTGTTCACCCGGCCATGTACTGCATTGGCGGACACAAGGGGTGCCGTGGTTGAACCAGTGTCGCTTACTGTAAAGTATGCTTGCACCCAATCGGCTTGCGTGGGTCGATTACACTTGGTTCACAAACTACACACACATCCAAAGCCACTCCAACACTACAATTATACTTACAAGAACTTCTCACCCTACATACAATCTCTACCAGACAGTCTAAGCCACTTGGTAGAGATACATTGGCTGTATCGTCCCGACTTCGGTCGGGATAGGCCGGTCCTGCAGTGGATAACTCAAACGGCTGATGATATATATATATATATATATATATATATATATATATATATATATATATATATACACCATCGATCCATCAGTATATATATATATATATATATATATATATATATATATATATATATGCAGAGACTTCACTTCACCGTGAAGATATGTATGCAAACTAACCACAGGAGAAATGAAATGCTTTGCATATATATATATATATATATATATATATATATATATATATATATATATGTAGCGTATCTATCCACCTGTCATTATCTATCCTCCTGTCTACATCTGTATATGGTCTCTCTCTCTCTCTCTCTCTCTCTCTCTCTCTCTCTCTCTCTCTCTCTCTCTCACACAACCACAGCAATGTTTACCACTCACAATCCAGCAATAAATAACATCCTCGTCTACCTCACTCCCTCTCTCTCTCTCTCTCTCTCTCTGTTTCCTCATCCGTCAGTATTCTCTCCCTCTTCTTCCCGTCATCTCGAAGCAGCCCTCCTACCCTCTATTCCAGTCTCCTTTCCCCTCCCAACTCCCTTTTGCTTCCCTTTCCCTAACTATTTCCGTTCTCCTCTCGTCCTCTTCCCCTCCTCTCCTTCTCCTCCTCTCCTGTTGTCCTCCTCGCCTCCTCCCTTATCTTCCTTTCCTCTCGTCCGATTCCACACGTCTCTCCACTTCCCCCTTCGTCCTCTTCCCTCCCCCCTCTCGTCCCCTTTCTCCTCTTGGCCTCTTCCTTTCCTGTTGTCCTCTTCCTCTCCTCTCCTCCTCTTTCTATGCTTTCGCCCTCATCTTCTCCTCTCCTCTTCCTCTATTCTCCTCCACTTCCTCTCCTCTTGCCCTCTTCCTCCCCTCTCGTTCTCTTCCTCTTCTCCTCCTAATCCTCTCGTCTCCTCCTAATCTTCTCGTCTCCTCCTCTTCCTTTCTTCTCCTTCACTTCCTCTCTTCTCGCCCTCTTCCTTCTCTCTCGTTCTCTTCCTCTTCCCTCCTTCTAATCCTCTTGTCTCGTTCTCTTCCTCGCATATCGGCCTCTTTCTCCCTCTCGTCCTCTTCTTCTTCTTTCATCCTTTTCCCTTCTCGTCCTCTTCCTCCTTCTAGTCCTGTTTCTCTCCTGTTGTCTTCTCTCTTCCATTCTCCTTACTTCTTCCCCCTACCTTCTCCTTACCCCTCGCCACTCCGGTTACCCTCCCCTCTCCCATTGCTTCTTTCCTTCACCTCTTCTTTCTCCTCCCCCCCCCTCCCTCTTTCCCCTCTTTTCCCCATCGTAAACTATAAAGGTCGCGGGAGGGAAGAGGGAGCAGGGGTGGAGGAGAGAGGGGGAGGGGGCGGCAGAAAGGGAGAAGGGAGGGAGAAAGGAAGAGGGGGATGGGAAAAAAGAGGGGGGAGGGAGAAGGTGGGTAGGGATGGAGAAGGAAGGGAAAGGAAGAAGAAAAGAGGAGGGTAAGGGAAAGGGTGTGAAAGGGAGGAGAAGACAAGGAAAGAGTGAGAAAGGATGGAGAAGGGCACGGGAGTGGGGAGGGAGAGAGGGAAAGAAAACCTGGAAGTGGGAGAGGGGAAAAGGGAGGGAGAAGAGAAGGAGAGGAATGCGAGAGAAGAGGTGAAGTGTACGGAATGGGAGGAGGGAGGAAGATAAGAAGGGGAAGTAGAGAGAAAGGGAGGACGAGAGAGAAAGTAAGGAAGGAAAGGGAAGATTACAGGACAAAGAGTGAAAGAGAAGGTAAAGGAGGAAGGAGGGAGAAGAGAAAAGGAACTGAGAGAAACTGAGTGGGAGGGAAAAGGGGGAAGGAGGGGAAAAGAAAAAGGGACAGAAGGAGAGACAAAAGGGAGAGGAAGGCTGAAAGGGAGAAGAGATGGGGAGGGAAGAGGCGAGAGAGAGGGAAGGAGGAGAGAAGAGAAGAAAAAGGAGAAGAAGGAGAGAGGGAGGGAGGGGAGAAAAGGGGAGAAAGGGAGGTAATAAAAAAAGGTGAAGGTGGCCATTCGTCCCCCTCCCTTCTCTCCGTGACGTAATAGAGAAAAGTGACGTCTACTACCGGTATGCTTGTCTGTTTAGGAGGCTCTATAACACCTGATCCTTGCCAGGTTATTCGTGTAGCGGGTAGTAATAACAGTCATCATCATCATCATCATCATCATTATTATCATCATCTGGTCTTATATTTCTCAGAGGCGCCAGTTCTCCTTTAAAGAATTCACCAGTGCTTGAAAAACGTTAGCGTGTATAAAATTACAGGAATTGTGGTGCTGTTCTTACGGAGCACAAACGTCATCTAGGGACGTGGCAACAAGAATGAATTATTCCTGTGGTCAGACGCCTTCACGTGATGGCACCAACCTTATGGGAGGCTACACTGTCATGTCATACAAGCGTCCCTCAAATCCCTCGCTATCCCCCTGAAGGAGGAGGATGGGCTGCACGAGGTCAGCTATAGCAAGGAGTCCATTGGATTCACGTTCCGGATGAACCTTGGACACAAACAATATTATCGAAGATGTAAAAAAAAAAAAAAAAATGAGTACCATGCAAGAGATTGACAAGTTGCTCATCTACAAATCCATCATCCAATCCTATTTTTACGCTCTGACATCTAAGGCGAGGGTGACCAGTCTCGCTCGCCCTCGAGTGGCATTATGTGACCATAAAACCCCAACCTCCACTTCCTTGTAGGGAGTAGACCATAGCACCAGTCGAACAGGGCGGTACTCCTGAGGTGTATGACAAGCTGGTGACAGGAAGAGCTGGAGCTCCCGTTTGACCAGCCCCCAGGACCTGTTCCTGACCATGTCCCTTTGCTTTGTGTTTTCATTAACACAAAGAGTAGGCCAGCATACTCTCACAATACCTTCAACTGGTTACCCCACACTACATGCACAATATCACATCTTCTATTTCCATCCCCCGTTACCAATGGCAGCTACATTATTATCATCATATTCGGTGGTATCTCGGATTGCCACCACCGGCAGGGTAGGGCTGGCAGCACAGGGTCCTCCTGGTCACAGTCAACCACTGTGCCGACAGCAGCTGTTATAAACACTGGTCATGCTCGTCAGTGGAGAAGCACAGGTTCGTCCTTATTTCACTAATAACCATGGTCGTAGTACCAATCTGAATCTCGTTCACTTTTTCCTGCAGCCTATATCTCCCCTAGCCCTGTACCTCATGGAAACCCAAATCTCTCCCTCTACTGACATATCCCCATTTTGTTTTCCTGGTTACCATGTCACAAACTTTCGTAACGTAAGTGGTACCTGATGTTATATCAAATCTGAATTTGCAGTTGAGACTTTTAACTTCACTTTAGCTCATTTTGATTATTCATTATGTAGATTAAATTATCTAAATATCCAAAAATATATCTGTGTAGTCTATCGCTCCCCCAGTGCTTCTTCAGATTCCAGCATATTTGACTCCATATCCACACAGTTGACTAACCTTAACCTCTCCCTTACCACTGAAATTACAGTTTTGGGGGATTTTAACATCCATAATGTAGAATGATTAATGCATTCTTCCAGGACTGACGATACGTGTTTAGAATCCGAGCTATTTGCAGAATCGTTTAATCTCATGCAACTGGTACGAGTAAAACAACCAACCAGACTTCCAGATAATATTGACCATAACGCCAACCTCTTGGACCTATTCCTGACAAATAATCCAGATCAATACGGGTTAGAAGTACTGTCACCACTTGGATCCTCCGACCACAATCTCATCAAAGTGTCAGTAGTCAGTTCCTCCAAACCTCCCCGTTCTGAGCCTGTCGGGGTGACCGCATGGCATTTTGATAGCGGAGACCAGGATGGATTTAGAAATTACCTTGCTGATATTCCATGGCAGTTCTTCTTCTCCAGTGACATCAGTTCTACCCAGTCCCACATTAATGAATGAATACAAGCTGGTATGGACTTTTTTTTTTTTTTATGCAAGGAAGGAGCCAAAAGCGAGGGACCTGCAAATTGTTCCCTCCATGAAAAAAAATAAATAAATAAATAAATAAAAAAATAACAGAGAGCCAAATTCAAGATCCATTCATTTCGAGATTGCTGGACACACTGCATTGAAAGACTGGAGATCGTAGGCAGTAGGAAAAACAGACTGAGGGAGACAGTTCCAGAGCTGAACTGTTGCATTCATGAAGGACTGGGAGTTAACTTTTGCATTAGAGAGTTGAACAAACGAGAATTTGTTGCTAGACGGGTGCTACGTGCCCGCTGTAGTGGTGGGGGGATGCAAGCAGACAGTTCAGAGGTGCAGTGACCACTGAAGCAGCGATAGAAAAGAGACGAAGATGCAACAGTGCGGTGAAGAGACAGAGGTTAAAGGGAGCCAGTTTGAGGAGGAGAGTTAATGACATGAAAAGCCTTTGACTCCACCTTGTTGAGAAGAGCTGTATGCGGGGAACCTCCCCACACATGAGAGTTGTACTCTACACAGGGAGAATAAACCCAGTGTATAAAGTCATCAACTGTGCAAGGGTAAAGAAGTTTCGTACCAAGTCAACAGTTCACTAAAGGATCGGACTTCCCAAAATGATTTGACAGCAATTGTGCCTGACAACAACCCAAAAATCTTTAGCATATAACTTTTACTTCAAACACAAGAACATCTGAATAGCTCAGTCAATTTCAAATTGCTATAAACATTGCAAAATCAGTAATAAATCTCGCTAAATCAAACTTTCTTCACAACCATGCACCCAAAACTAATAAATAATCCTAATGGCAATAGAATACTTTTAGTAACAACTTTAACAAGTCATCACCCATTCCCCCACTAAAATCTTCAGATGGTAACAATATAAATGAACTGCGTGGTAAAGCACACATCCTTGCCAGTACATTTCCCAGAAATTCTACCTAAGAGGTACTCAGCCAGAACTTCCATGTACTAGAACTTGACTCTCCCGAAATTGCTCCACTTAATATGCAGACTAGATACGTAAAATCCATCCTAGACAATATGCCAACCAACAAAGCTCCAGGTCCAGATGGAATTTCTCCGTTTGTTTTGAAAAAGTGTTCCCCAGAACTTGCTCTTGTTCTGGCTAAATTATTTAGTCTATGCACACGTACTTCTTCATTTCCTAATTCTTGGAAAGACGCCAATATCCACCCAATTCCGAAGAAAGGAAATTCTTCTGACCCATCTGATTACTGACCAATAGCTATCACATCTTTTCTTGGTGAAGCATTTGAGACTGTAATTAGTAAGTACATTGTTAAACATCCTGAATCCAACAACTTAATTGGTGATAGACAGTATGGTTTTTGCCACGAAAGACCTGCTGTTGATATACTCAATCTCCTGACTCATACCATCCATCAGTCAATTGACCAACATGGAGAAATAAAACCCCCCTACCCTGGGGGTAGGGGGGTTTTCCAAGAATACTCCCCCAGTATCCCTGCTTGTCGTAAAAGGCGACTGAAAGGGTTGGCGGAGGGTTAGTGCCCCTCCCCGGAAAACAACTAACTAAAAAAACAAACAAGAAGCCTCGGACAAGGACTGACCAAACGATGACGACCCAGGACCGGTCAAAGGACTTGGTAATGAGTACATGGAATGTAAGAGGAGCGAATGATGAGGTGAAAGAGAGAGAGATTGTCCAGGTGCTTGAGGGTGCGAAAGTGGATGTATGTGGAATAGCTGAAACAAAATGGAGAGGAGAAAGTGTGAGAGAATGGGAGTATGGATGGGGTATATGTGCAGGAGTAGATGAGAATGAGAGGGCAAAGGAAGGAGTGTGTATAGTTGTGAGTAAAAGATGGAAGAAGAGCATAAGACAGTATGGATCAGTTGGGTCAGGGATTGTGTGGGTAAAGTTAAAAGTTGGAATACAAATGTGGGCGATTGTGTGTGTGTATGCGCCAACGCAAGATCGTGCTAGAAGAGTGAGAGAAGAGTTCTGGACAAATGTGGAAGTGTGCATGGAAAAGTTTGGAAGGAATGAGAGAGTGTTTTTGATTGGTGATATGAATGGTAAAGTTGGTAATGTGAAGGTGGATGGAATAGTTGGTGAGTGGGGTGTGCCTGCCGAGATACATGAGAATGGGAGTGCGTTAGTGGACATTTGTGCTGGGAGGGGGTTGGTGATAGCCAATACCCTCTTCAGGCATAAAATGATCCACAGGTATACATGGCGAGTGATGAGAAGGGTGGGTGGTGAACTGAATGAAAGGAAGGCAATGATTGATTATGTGTGTGTGGATGAAAGGATGCGAAGATGTGTAAAGGATGCGAGAGTGTATAGAGGTTGGGGGAGTGGACTTTCTGACCACTACTTGGTGGTGGCCAGAATTAGGATGCAAGTGAGATGGAGGAATAGAAGAAGGGAAAGACGAGAGGAAGGAGTAGTTGCAAGGAGAGTGGAAAGGTTACAAGAGGATGAGAAAAAGGCAGAGTATAAGAGAGAAGTGGAAGAACGATTGGGCAAATATGAATTGGAGCAGATGGGAGACGTGGAAGGTGTGTGTAAGATATTTACAGAAGAAATATGTGCAGCATGTGATGTGGTGTGTGGAAGGAAGAGAAGGCGGAGGGGGTGCAAGGAACAGCGTGGTGGACTGAAGAGGTGAAACAGGCTGTGGCACAAAAGAAGAAAGCATACAATGAATGGGTGAGAAATAGGGGCGTGGAAGAAGTTGAGAGGCGGAAGAGAGAGTTATATGTGGAAAGGAAGAGAGAGGTGAAAAGATTAGTAAGAGAGAGTAAGAAGAGAGTGGATGAGGAATTTGGAAGGAATTTGAGTGTAAAGTGGAGGGACTGTAAGAAAATGTTCTGGAGAGAAGTGAAAAGAGTAAGACAGGGTGGAAGTGAAGTTAGCAGGGGAGTGAAAGATAAAAATGGTAGATTACTAGTGGAGAAAGGAGAAAAAGTGAGCAGATGGAGAGAACACTTTAAGGAATTGTTGAACGTAGAGGATGGAAGTAATGTGAGTATAAGTGGCTGGGGAATGGCTGGGAGAAGGAGGGAGGTGAGAAGACAGGAAGAAATCAGTAGGATAGAAGTTGTGGAAGCAATGAAGAAAGTTAAATCGGGGAAAGCCCCAGGAATTGATGGAGTGTGTGGTGAAATGCTGAAGCATGGGGGAGAGATAGTAGTAGAATGGATGTGGAAGATGTGCAGATTGGCCTGGGAGGAAGGTAGAGTCCCGGAGGATTGGAAGTCAGGTATAATTATTCCCTTGTACAAAGAAAAAGGGGAAAAAGAAGTGTGTGTAATCATAGGGGCATTTGTCTTCTTAGTATAATAGGAAAAGTGTATGGTAGGATACTTATAGACAGAGTTAGAGAAAGAACAGAGAAATTAGTTGGAGAAGAACAGGGAGGCTTTAGGAAGGGAAGAGGTTGTGTAGATCAGATATTCATTCTTAGATCTTTAGTGGAAAAGTTTCTAGAGAAGGGAAAGAAGTTGTATGCGGCTTTCATGGATTTGGAGAAAGCATATGACAGGGTGGATAGACAAGGATTGTGGAAAGTGTTAAGAATATATGGAGTAGATGGGAAGTTGTTGAATGCTGTGAAGAGTATGTACGATGGTGCGAAGGCTGCAGTGCGTGTGGATGGTGAACTAAGTGAATTTTTCTCTTTGAAAGTTGGTTTGAAACAGGGATGTGTCATGTCTCCATGGTTGTTCAATCTGTACATGGATGGGGTAATAAAAGAGGTACAAGGTAGGGTAGTGGATGTTGGAGTGGCCCTGGTGAGAGAGGATAGTGTTTGGAAACTCCCTGTACTGTTGTTTGCAGATGATACTGTGTTGTTGAGTGAAGACGAAGGGGAGCTGCAAGGCTTGGTGGATGAGTTTGAGAGAGTGTGTAAGAAACGGAACCTAAAGGTGAATGTAGGGAAGAGTAAAGTGATGGTCTTTGAGAGAGGTGAAGTTAGTGAATGTACAGCGAGGTTAGATGGTGAGGATTTGGAAAATGTGAGTACGTTTAAGTATTTGGGTAGTGTGATGAGTAAGGATGGAGGTTTGGAGGGTGAAGTGTTGGAAAGGGTACAGCAGGGAAGAAAGGTTGCTGGTTCCTTGAAAGCAGTGATAAGAAACAGGGAAGTGAGCATGGAAGTGAAAAAGTTACTACATGACAGTATTGTGATACCAACTCTAACGTACGGAAGTGAAGCTTGGACATTGTTGGAAGGACACAAGTCAAGAGTGAGAGCAGTGGAAATGAGTTATTTAAGAGGAGCCTGTGGAGTCACGTGGAGAGACAGGCTGACGAATGAGGATATAAAGGAGCGTTGTGGTGTGGATGTGGATGTGATAGAGAAGCGTTATGATGAACACACTGAGGTGGTTTGGCCATGTGGAGAGGATGGAGGGTGAAAGACTGACGAAGAGAGTGTATGTGAGTGAGGTGGAGGGGGGAAGAGGGAGGTTGAGGCCGAGGATGAGATGGAGGGATGGGGTGGAGAGGTATATGAGAGAGGGGGGTGTGGGTTGGGAGCAGGGCAGTGAAATGGCGGGGGACAGGGCGACTTGGAGGCGATTTGTTTGTGGCCACCCCAAACGGGATTGAGGTGTCTGGCAATAGATAGATAGATATTTCTAATGCTTTTGACAGAGTGCGGCACTATTCCCACCTGTTCAAACTGCCTTGCTATGGCCTATCATATTTTGTTCCTCTGATGTCCACATATCTCAGTGACAGAAAGATAAGAGTAAAAGTAGATGATGTATATTCCAATTTCCCTCGATTGATGTCGGTGTGCCACAAGGATCAGTCCTGGCTCTAATCCTATTCGTGATTCATATTAATGATCTCTTATCTGTCCCCCATAATCCCATTCATTCATATGCACATGACTTCACAGTTCATTCACACTTAAACACCTATTCACTGAGATTGTTATATCTAACTCACAACTCAGGGCAGCCATCTCCATAAATCAAGACTTATCTAAGATCATTGAATGGGGACAAAATAGCATTTTCTCATTTAATGCTAGGAAAACCAAATTTGTACATTTGCTAATAGACAGATATCGCCTAATTCTTATATTACCTTCAATGTTACTAATGTTCCTATCTCTGAAAGTATTGACATTATTAATAATGCCCTCAGCTGGACCCCTCATGTTAGATCACTTGCTAAAACCACTTTAAAGAAACTTGAATTATTGTACAGAGTCCACAACTTCTTCACTGATGAGCAATTAGCTATAATTTACAAGTCATGTGCGTTCTCAGCTGGAATATCGCTCATCCTTGTGGAATGGATGTGGAGAGGTTGCACTAAAACAAAAGGACAACATTTAAAACAAAGCAGTTAGAATTATTAATAACCCTACTATTACAAATGAAATTATTATATTCCTCCCCTACAGGTAAGAAAGAATGTTTCCTCCCTTGCATTATTTTACAGATGCTCTTATTGTAAATGCTCAGACGAAGTTGGAACCATTGTGCCACCCCACCACGCCCTTCCCCTGCGCAACATGGACATCTGGTAGCAATCATGACTGGACTGTCACAGCGTCATATTACCAGACTTCTGGCTATCAGAATTCTTTTATTCCCCGAACTGCATCTCTTTGGAACTCGCGTCCCTAGAGTGGTTTCCCCCAAACTTCATCCTACGGCTGTTCAAGTCCACCTGTTTCAGATTTTTTATGACTGGAAGACACCTG
The DNA here is from genome assembly GCF_032717465.1 of Coenobita brevimanus. NCBI lineage: Eukaryota > Metazoa > Arthropoda > Malacostraca > Decapoda > Coenobitidae > Coenobita > Coenobita brevimanus. The sequence goes on from NC_137011.1 coordinate 13,742,323, forward strand.
TAATTTGATGCAGGGATTTTCTTGTATTCATTTGTTTTTCCTGGCTCTGTTTTGTTATTGTAAAAAATAAATTAATTAATTAATAATGGACCCTATCCGATTGGAGCATCTGAACCCATTAAACCACCAACTGTCATTTGAATATAAAATCATGGCTACCACCCATAGTAAATGTTGTCGTAGATTACAAGAAGCCATTTATTTGGTCAAGCAGTGTGGAGTCACGTAAACGTTGCACTGTGTCAAGTCAGTGTATGGTGAGCGTCCCCATCCACTACATATAGCAAACTGTATATGCAAAATAAATCACTAACGAAGTGATGCTACGAAGTCTTCTAAGCTATGAAAAATACGGTTCTAAGAACTGTATTCAAGGTGACTTTGGAGGCTTCGTGGCACCTCTTTCCTGGCGATTTATATTGCATATTACACCTTATCATTCTCCTGTATACTATTTTCATCACTTTTATATTCGCATTGTTTCCATCAATACCATGCAAATGGCATTAAGGTGTAATGTCCAGAATAAATAATTTACTATCAAGCGTTACGAAATCTCGCAAGCCACTAACAATAGAACCCCCGAGATCTGAGCCAGGAATGTGATTTAGGGTAGCTCGGATACGGCTTTATTTTGATCTTTATTTCACATCAAATAAAAATAAGCATTTTCACAACATTCGTATATCGTAATCAGAATCAGCATACACCGTCCACATTAACTAGGTATAAAACTGCCATCTCCCATCTTGAATACTTATCAGTACCAAGAGTTTAACATTAAAATATGAAGCTAGTAACAGAGAAATACTGTGCAAATGCTATAGAGTCTCACAACGAAGTGCTATGAAAATGATAGAGCCACAGTATTGTTTATCCTGCCATTGAACTTTGTGAGGTAAGCAGCAAAAGGACAAAAATCTACACCTAGTAAAAGGATTGAACTACATACTACCACCACACTGCATAACTACCACTCTTTACAACTGCTGTAGAAATCACCACATTACAACACTTCCACTTAAACAACAGAAGCCTCATCCCCATACCTACCGCACTACACATTCACCATCACCTCAGCTACTCCATCAACGCCACATATTAACACCAGTTAAACCATCTGTTTATCAACACCACAAACAGTGCATTGCCACAACTATCACATTATAACCCTCAAACTACCACACTAGTTACAGCTTCACATCAACCACAGTTACCACACTACCACCACAGCACCTGCGTGTTATCACCACAGCTTCTGCAAGCTATAAAAACTACAATAACTACCGCGCAATCACAACTACAACATGCCCACCTCATTACCGCCACTCCACCACACCATCACCACCAGCACAACACGACAGTCAGAACAATGCATCACCATAGCACCATTACAGTAACACTACAACACCATAACATCACCCTGTCTCTACAACAGTACACTTACGCTACCACAACACTCCTCCTCCCCTCTAACCCTCTCGCCTGCAGTGCTATGTATTACAGGGAAACGACTTGTGAACTCCCTGGAGGGATTTTACTTTCACACACACACACACACACACACACACACACACACACACACACAAACACACACACACACACTAACCCCTGTGTGTGTGTGTGTGTGTGTGTGTGTGTGTGTGTTTACTAACAAGTGTAGGTGTGCAAGTCTTAATATCTGGGTACTCGAATGTTATTCCACGTCGACATACTTGTACTGTATGTACATACACATACATACAGTACATACTTACTTACATACACACACAGCACACAAATGCATATTCTCTCTCTCTCTCTCTCTCTCTCTCTCTCTCTCTCTCTCTCTCTCTCTCTCTCCTACACTCACTCACAGATGTTCACTTATTTACAACACCACATTAGCATAAACTTTCCTATGTACGGAGACTGGCACATACATACACACACACACACACACACACACACACACACACACACACACACACACACACACACACACACACACACACACACACACAACCACTACAGTTTTTCTTCAGCGTCACCCATACAAACTTACTCTGGATTAAATATGCACATCCACCTACAATAAAGCACGTTTTTAAAATTTACATGTACGTTTAGGTTAATTCTTAATGTATACTCTCTCTCTCTCTCTCTCTCTCTCTCTCTCTCTCTCTCTCTCTCTCTCTCTCTCTCTCTCTTCTCAAAATATTGTGGTCCAATCGCCACCTGATTCGAAGCAGGATTGGCTATTATGAGAACCGCAGGAGGGAGGCTTAAATACCACGAGAGAGAGAGAGAGAGAGAGAGAGAGAGAGAGAGATGCTAATACGTACTTTTCTCACTATCGCCACTTTTAACCTTGCAATATTTCATTCGTCTAATCATCTCGCTCTCCTTCACAATTCCTTCATTAACTGCTCTTAGCCATAACTTTTTTTTCCCCCCGTAAACAAGGTGGTCCATCTGTAATGTTCCAGCCCTCCTTTTGCATTCTGTCCGACGATTTCTTGTGTGTTGTGGAGACAGCTCAGTTAATCTTATCATTGTCCTGAGCTATTTATTTAGTTCTTGCTCCCACTCTCACACCCACACCAGCAGACTAAGCTGTCCCCACAACATGTTAAGATCCCATCAGGCGAGTTTCTAGTGGAGTGTTATTAATGGACCAATCTTTAATCACTCCACCAACAGACTTTATTCAACGCAGGGAAGGTCTCTCTGTCAAATAAGCTGCAGCATGGCAAAGTCTGTGCCATGTTAACATGAAAGAATTATAACGCCACCTCTCACACTCCATCGCCTTTGTCATATCACATGTATAAGCACGACCTTCACCACTATCACCATTAACTTTCCTATCACCATTTAACTGTCATCGTCACCTGACTACTACCATTATTTTTAGACAATTTTTTAACCTTTCCCACCCTTCCTTTCCCTCACACTTCCCCACTACACAGTTTTTCCTTTAACATAACAAAGATCTCTGACTTTTTTTCAGCTCAGTCGATGGCCAGATATAAGAACACTGGAGTGTGGATTTAGTCGGCTTGTTTTCAGCTGCCGGAACAAGACCATTCTCATAACGAATCGTGGTCGCCTGAAAATCGATGAACCTGAGATATGCAGTAAAACTGAGTCTCCTTGGTTATTAATAAGAGTTATCCTTCATTCTGGCTACAATTCGCTATCAGCTGAATGCAAGGTGGATAGAACCTTCGTCAGATTAGAACAAACATGCTATGCCATTACATTTAGACATAACTATTAAACCTTTTCCTCCCTCTTTTACCTCATCACTGCCTCACAAACAGAACATTTGTTCTACTCTGACCACTACTCCTGACCCTTTTTGTTGTTGTTGTTGTTACCTCAGGCTCATCTGAAATGTGAACTTGGTGGATTGTAGGTTGGAGTCGCCATTTGTGATCTGCCATCATCCTTGTAACAGGGAGAGTGTTTGTATAACTTGGCAGTAGAACCGCTTGGTTATATCAGTACCACTACACGAAGGCCTCCTTCTACAGCACTCTCTCACTCCTTTCAGCTCAGCTGATGACCAAGTGCAGAGAGAGTGGAGGAATATTATTACCTCATAAATTGAGCTCACTGAATTTCACGCAACAATTACAAGGCATGTAAATTGTGTGAGTGACCCCAGTCCATTAGGTGAAAACTCACTGACTATATTCACACTGGAGGGTGTTTGGCTAGTATTTCCCACCTCATGGTATGGCTCATAGAATTTCGTGCAACGACGATTTAATGTTTACTGTACGTTGAGTGAGTAACCCAGACCCATCAGGTACAAACAAACGGAATGTAGTCCCTACCTTCTCACTCTTTCCACACTCTTCATTTTCTCCCAAACCCTCCCTCTCACACTGTCATCTTTGTCACTGCTATACTGTCACATTATTCTCACAATCACTGGTATATTCTCACAGTCACAATGTAATTTCCCACCCCTAACTCTTACACTCACTTACTCTCACATAAACAATCATTTAGCGACTTACATTCTTTCATCATTACATCCTCTATTCTCCCCTCTACACCTACACCACCTTTCAACCATGCGCTTCTGTTCTAACCATCTACACATCTTCCGTAAGTATATATATATACTGTATATATATATATATATATATATATATATATATATATATATATATATATATACTGACATTTCTTCCTGGGAAAGGTGTGAAAGTGATAAACTCCATACTCTTACACCTTCATTCATTCTTCCTCTCCACCCCTGTTTAATACACATTTTAAAACATGATCACAAATCCCACTTCTCCGTCTTGATTGGTTAGTTGTAATAATTTGTTAACTCTCCAACATAGTACTTGTCGCGAAGAAATGCACTGGTAAAGATGTCAAGCCACAGTATAGTCTTGTTCTTCCCCTGAGCTACGTAATATAAACAGCAAAACGACAAAGATCTGGGTAAAGTTAAGGAGAAAGAGCTAAAACAAATCCACATTCAAACACCATCCACATCGATCTTCATACCTCTCCCTTACCCTCAAAAATCCCTCCCTCATATTCCCTCCTCCACACGTTCATCTCCCCTCTTTCCCTTCTCTCCCCTCCCTTCCTCCATACATGCCTCTCTGTCACACACTCCTTCCTCGCACTCCCCCAGCAAGCCTATTCTCCTATTACCATCCTACCTCCTCTTTCTCCCACCTTCTATTTTACACCTTCCTTCCATATTCCCTTTTTCATCCCTCCCTCACACCCCTTCATCTCCTCCAACCATCTGTCACATCACACCTATACACCCACATTCCTCTCAACCATTTCCCGTCGTTCCCTCACTCTTTTCATCAGACACACCCCTCACACACTCTGTCCTCACACTTCTCACATCCACTTCTCCCCTGTCGCACCCCCTCTATCTCTCTTCCTCACCGCTTCATCTCCCTCGCCTTCTCGCTTCACCCACACGCTCCTCCTTCACACCCAGTCTCCACTCCATCACTTCTCTTTTCCCCCTCATTCTGTCACCTCTCTCCCACACTCCCTCTTAAATACACCATTCCATCACACATCCCTCCAACACCTCTTTTACACACTCACACACCTCCTCCACCATTTCCCCTCACTCACATTCCCCTTTCTCCCACACTTCCTGTTACCCACCAATTCCTTCACATCTTCCCTTTTTCCCCCCTCTTCCCCATCGTTTCCTAAGCACACCTCCGTCTCATCCCTATCAGCCTTCTTTCTTTCTCTCCCTCTCCCACCAATCGCTACCATCCACCCACTCCCGTACCCTCCCTCTCCCACTTTCCCCCTCCCAGCCCTACTCTTACATCCTCACTTAATACTTCTCTTGATGATTGCAACTGTGTCGCAAGGGAGTACTTTAACCCATTTATGCCCAGTGTCCACAGTATAGAACGGAACTGGGCGTTTTCAGAAGTTAATAAAGAAGGGAGCCCCGGGTTTGGGACCGATAAACTTCGTCACTGTTAGCCGATAGGCGGAGGGCAGTACGCTTAGTGCCCTTCTAGCATATCATTCATACAGGAACCCTGGGAGCTAATGGGTTAAAGAGGTACTCTCTCTCTCTCTCTCTCTCTCTCTCTCTCTGACACCCATGTAGCCCCACTTAAGCTCCACTGTGTGACTGCTATGGCGAGGCAAGTGGGTACTTTGAATGTGTACCATCTCCTGCTCCCCACCTCTCTCTCTCTCTCTCTCTCTCTCTCTCTCTCTCTCTCTCTCTCTCACACACACACACACACACACACACACACACACACACACACACACACACACACACACTTGTAACCCCACTTAAAGCTCCACTATATGATTGCTATGGCCAGTCAAGTGGGTGCTTTGAATATGTATTGGCTTATGAATGCACTGCGAGAAACGGCTTTATGACTGGCCCTTAGTTCATTCCCACGCTGGCAGGGGAAGAGGAGGGAAGAGGGGAGGAGGAGAGGAGGGAAGAGGGGAGGAGAAGAGGGAGAGAGAAAGAAAAAAAAAAGTGGGGGGAAGTGGCAGAAGAATGGGAGAACAGGAAAATAGGGGAAAGAGGAATGCAGAAAAGGAAAGGAAAAGAGAGAATGCGTCCAAAGAAGGAAAATAATGTAAGAAGAACTAAGAGAGGAAGAAAAAGAAGACAGCTGGAAAAGATAAAGAAAGCAGGGAATGAGGAGAAAAAGAAAGGAAGTGAAAGAGACAATGTTAGGGAAGAATGTAGGAAAACAGAGAAATAATAAACGATGAGGAGGGAAGGGATTAGAGTGGGGGAAAGGTTGCAGGTGAGAAAAGGAGAAAAGGAGTAGGAGAGGGAATATTGGAGTTCTAAGACGACACAGTCATGCTTAATTAACTCGGCTACGCTAAAGGGCATTGCAATAATCGCTTCATTTTGATAACATTCTTGGCATAATATTCTCACTACCTTCACTTGACTTGGTTCAGCGTAGGAGAGACTTTTTCGAACTGGAAGGGAAAGGTTTTCTTAGTCACTTCAGTGGGAGACTTTTTCCTAATTTGAATGGAAGTGTCTGGAGGCAGCGGGAGATAATTATATAGAATGGTCACAATACTGGAGGGGTTAAACCATACCACAAAATAAAAAGTTAACTCTCTTATGGGCGGTACAACTCCAGTATTTTATTCCTACTAACGTCAGCTGATTTTATTCAACAGACTGAACATAGGAACCTGAGAGTGTTAACACCGTCATTGCTAACCCTCTCACCTTCGGGACAACGCCAGACTCTACTTCAATCTTCGCCTGCAGAGTTTATTCATCCGAGAGTGTATGACTGTACTTGCCTGGGAATGTTACCACTAATACCTTCAACACTCTCGTGGTTGACATTTCACATAACGTCAAACGATTTTATTCGGTTCAGAATGAGTCATAGGAACCTGAAGTTTAGAGTATGTAACAGAGTATTCCATCGATACTACGCTACAAAGTATTCGCCAAAGTACAGCGTTCTAGGCATAACACAAAGGCTTCTCCTCTGACAAGAGCACATCAGAGTCCCATCTTTTTCTCCTTAACTCCACACATTTACCGGTACGTGAAGATTAGGTGAGACTTTTTGAACTGGAAAGGTTAGATGCAGTCTTCATTAACACCTTTGCTGAACTAGATACTTCCAAAGCAGAATAAAATCGAGTGTTAGTAGCAAGAATATTCTTAATTTATACGTTATTGGATGGAAGGAATCAAGGGAAAATCATACATTATTACCTTTAAAGCAATGCAATAAATTGTAGTACATCCACCATAGAACAACACTGTAGCCACAAGCCAAGGCCACCCTCTGAGAGTATCACATCACAGTAATGCAGTAAGGATGTCGAACGGGTAGGTGCATGCAGCCCATGGGGATCCTATCACGATCAATAGTCAGCCGACACTCCCCTACCAGCTGTGGTTATGGAAGGTGTTGTTTGAAATATTTTTACGTTACAGCAATATAAAACTTACAACAGAAGAGCATGAGAAGGAAGGATATCCTCTGACTTCAAGGAAGGAAAAGAGAAAATAATATGGAAGACAGGATAAAATGCTGCCAGGACGCTGTCGGCAAACTTCTGATTTTGATGGTACAACGTTCCAAGCATAAGACAAGGCCACCTCCTGAGAGTATCACGTAAGACTACTGCAGCAAGGTTGTCGAACCGGTAGTGCGTGCAGTCGATGAGCATACTGTCAGGGACAAGATTTCGCCTATTATTCCACTACGTTTGCTTCACACTTGGGGCATGTCCCCCACACGCCTCTCTGACGCATCATATCAAAAAGACTCATCCAAAGGCAGAAATATAAGCAGAATTCTTCTCAACTTAAAAATATCAGCCAGCAGAAGAAAGTGATCAGCAAAGAACGAGAAAATTACTCATACCTTTGCTCCCGACTGTATACACATCCTCACTCCAGGGTGCAGGCATGATGACGGTAACACACTATTAGAGATGGGGAGGGAGGAGTTGGGGATATGGAAAAAGAAAACGTAGACTAATGCCTATCGAAAACGCTAGAACCATGAAGCCAGACAACGTATGGCTAAGGCCTTATCAGCACCAAATGTTTTAAGGCTCGAGCGGTTGGAGAGGGAGTTTTGCACCACTGTAACTCATAGCAGTGGCCTGCTGGACGCGGGCGGCCACGGGCAAGAACTACCATGGCTTACAGTGATGGAACACTTCCGCCAGCAATCGTTTGCACCAGCAAGCATATGGTGTGAACGCGACCTAAGACTTAAGCTCGTATTTTCGTCGATGAAGAAGGCTCCCCACCCCCTATCCCTAGCCATTTTTTCTTAAATGCGGAAGGTTAATATATCTGTAAACTAATTAAGCACAGTGTGTCCACACAGCATTGCTATCAATAACACAAATGAGGACAGTAAGGAGTATTAAGCACAATAAGCCAATTAGGAAGAGGTATGGGGAGCCTCCTTAATAAAAATAAAAATATGGCCTTCAATCTTCTTCTAAAACACAAGAAACAATCGAATTACCATGCAGGTCCCGACATGTACTGCTGACTGGCAGGGAGGGAAGGAAAAAAAAAAAAAGTTAACGTCTGTCGACTGCACAGTGTCATTCAGGCAAAAAATTGATATTTGATTAATTACCGTGTTCCTCTAATTAAGAAACGCAGCTGTCGAATTTACGAGCTAGGCTCCCATTTCAGTGGTAGGTGCGAACCGTCTGAGGCAAAGAAAAATGGAGAGAGAGAGAGAGAGAGAGAGAGAGAGTATAGGGGGGAGCACAAAAGGATGTTATTCAGTGGCACGCTCCACTCATTAACCAAGCTATTTTTCAAGCCCGTGACGTTATGTGAGCTAGATTGTGGGTCACGCAGTATTGCGCACACACACACACACACACACACACACACACACACACACACACACACACACACACACACACACACACACACACACACACACACACACACAGAATAAGATAGAAAAGTGCACATGTGTACGAGCATACGAATTTTGACATTCACAAGACATATAAACGCACTAATACTTACAGCGATTACACCCACACACACCCATACACACCCACACCCACACACCCACACACACACACGCACAAAACAGAACCAGGACGCCTACACGAACACCAGCCTAGACACAATACAGACAGATTATGCACATCCATCTTACCTGACTTGAAATACGTGTGGGTGTGCGTGTGTGTGTGTGTGTGTGTGTGTGTGTGTGTGTGTGTGTGTGTGTGTGTGTGTGTGTGTGTGTGTGTGTGTGTGTACGCTACCATGAGTAAGGCATTCATCTGACTGGTTGTATATAATTTAGCGTAAGCTGTGGAGAGAGAGAGAGAGAGAGAGAGAGATTGAAGCCACGATCACTAACCCCGAGGTGAAAGCAGTTGATCCACTGGCCTCTGGTGGAATGCATGTAATGGCTGGAACGCTGAAAGGAAGAACACACTTGTAGTTATACAGTAAAGAAATGTTGAGGTGAATACGTGTATGTGTGGAAAGAAAAGTGTGCTAATCTGAGTCCTGCCATATATATATAGATAGACTGATAGATAGATAGACAGATACAAACGTGAATATAACTCGATCATAAACATGTAATACAGTATACACAAACACCCACTGTAGATATAAGGTAATTTCGATATTGACGTTATGCATTTGATACTCCACAGTGAGTGCACAACAGTCATAAAGTTAGGCAAATACCAACATTATGCCCAACCTATTTTATCTCCATATTTACGCCCGAGTCATAGATATAAGGTAAGATAGATACACACTGCGTGAATGGTGTCGCAAACCCCAGCGTTCTTTCCCTCACGCCTGACCTGGCGTTCCGGTGCTCCTGTCGGGTTAAACTGTTGCTTTCCCTCCACCTTTCAGAGTCATGCTCAACATCTTTACAGAACGGAGGCTTTATGGAACGGAGGCTTTAAGGAACATAGGCTTTGCGGAACGGATATTTTATGGAAAGGATGCTCTGCAGAAAGGCTTTAGGGAATGGATAATTTGCCGGATGGAGGCAATGTACTGTAGAACAGGGGCTCTATGGAGCGGAGGCTTTATGATAAAGATGTTTACAGAACAGAGGGTTTACAGAATGGAGAAAATTTCACAAAAGTCCGAATTCACACGAACACGAAGACTAAAACACTTGCTTTACAGAATGAAGGCATTAAGAAACAGAGACTTTAGGGGACAGAGATTGCAGAACGGAGGCTTCAGTGAAGGTGGCATCACAGAACGAAAATATTAGAGCATGAAGGCTATAAGGAACGAACTCATTATGTAATGCAGACTTCACGGAATGAAAGCTTTATAGAATACTTGCTTTTTAAAGAGGCTTTAACGACCAGAGACTATGGAACGGAGGCCTTACGAAACAGAGGCTGTAAAGAGCAGACTAAGGGACAGAAGCTTTACGGAACTATTGTTTTACGTAATGAAAGCTTTGCGGAACTAAAATTTTGTAGCACTGGGCATAAAGAACAGATTAAGGAACTGACACTGCAGACCAAATCTTCACTGAAGAGAGGATCTGTGGAATGGTTTATGGAACACTCTCTACGCCTAACAGAAACCTAATGTAACAGTGACTCTGTATAACATAAACCGTACAAATCATTGGCCTGAACTGGAGCATTGTAGAATACTGTCTCTATATGGCATGAATCATCCGGCACGCTGGTTCTGCATGACTGAAACTAGGTCGTCTGATGGTAGCGGTAGTAGTACTAGTAGTAGTTGTTGTTGATGTATCAGTAGCAGTAGTGGTGGTGGTAGTAATGTAGTAATAGTAGTAGTTACCTCAGGCTCGTCTGAATATGAACCCAGTGGACTGCAGGTTGAAGTTGCTCCTCTGCAGGCCAACAATCTTCTTTACGGGGACAGAGGGTTGAAGGACGTGTTCATAACCGGCCAGCTTGTTTTATGGGAACCATCTATCCTAATATCTGGTGGTGGCAAGAATAATAATACAGACGCCATGGCAGTGACCAGTTACACACCTGAGGATTATTCATCGTGTAAAAGAATATTCATCCGTACTGAGAGAAATGTAATCCTGTCTGGCTGAAATACGAAAAACAAGGCGGAGGAAATAGGAATGCCCTCCAACATCCATTTTTCCCTCCTGCTAACCATCTCTATAACGATAACACAGAGTCGTCCATATACAACGCTGTTCTTCCACTCCAGGGCGATTTCTTGTGCTCTGCCGGAGCGACTCAGTCAGCGTTATCTGTGTCATTCTTGCATCATTTATTCATATACTTCTCTTATTGCCACACCCACACCAGCAGACTGAGCCATTCCCGCAACACATAGGATACCACCAGGTGAGGCTCTAGTGGAGCTCCATTTGCGAACCATCGTGAACATTGAACAAGGTTCTTGTTAACTGAGTCGAAGACCTGAAGCCAATAGCTACAGTAACATTAACACTTTAGAATCCAGTGTCACACAGGTGTGCCGGTTTAGGTCATTTTCTAATCTTCAATAAGAAGGGAACCCTCAAAAAGGGGCCTATGAGTTCGCGACTAAGAGCCAATAGGCAAAATGCAGTACGCTGCGTACCATCCCCACAAGATCAAACGTGAAGCAACCCTCTTCTCTGGAGGTCGAACCTCTTCAATATGGTGAAGTCTTTTGTTCTTGCTACCTCCAGACGATTTTATTTCGCTTAGGAAAGACGTGTACAACAGAAGGGGTTAGATATGGCCATCATTAACCCTTTCACTCACAGAGGTCTGGCCTAAGTTGAATGTACTTGCCTGATGGGACCGAAAATAATATATGAAAATGCGTCAGCAAATTGTAGCGGCCTCGTTATTATGGTTTTACTATACCGTAATCCGGAACCAAAGCAACACAAATAACAGAAACAATGGAATGAATTTTGTCACAGATATCTACCTATCTATTTATCTATCCATCTATCAGTCTGTTAATCTCTGCGTATCTGTTTGTTTGTCTGTCTGTCTGTCTATCTATCTATCTATCTATCTATCTGTCTGTCTGTCTGTTTGCCTGCTTATCTCTGTCTGTCTGCCTGTCTGTCTATCTGTATATTTCCATCAGTCTACTTATCAATGTGTCTTTGTCTTGTTGTCTATATATATTGTTACCGTAATCTCCTTGCATCTCCTATTAACCCCTTCACTACTATGTCTTGCTACTTCCAAAATATTTTATTAATCTCAGCAAAGACACTTCGAACTACAAGAACTAGATATTGTATGTAACTTCAAAGATACCTTCTATAACTGATTTCTTTCCTAAGTCCAGCAAAAACATCTGGAAGAAGCAAAGATATATATATATATATATATATATATATATATATATATATATATATATATATATATATATATATATATATATATATATATATATATATATATATATATAAGGCTGAAACACTGAAAGAGTTAGGTATACAGCCTTCACAGAACCGTGCCATACGTCATATCCCTCTTAAGTCCAGCAGAATCGTCTCGAAGGAGAGAGAGAGAGAAAGGACTAGATGCGTTTACTACACAGTCATCGAAGGGTGGTATCTTCGTGCGCTTAGAAAGGCTAGTAACACCTCGTCCTTACAGGTATATTTCTAGTTCTGCTCCGTTAATATATTCTTTTGGGTTATTCATGCAATGTGTGTCGAAAGCAAAAAGATTTAAGATGTAAAAAAACAAACAAACAAAAACAAGGCATTACTGATGGATAGTTGGGAAAACAAATCGTTAAAGAAGAGGCGCTAGGGAACGTGATAGTTTTCCCAGATCAAGCAAAATCATTTGAAAGGAGTAATAATTAGCAAGATCAATTTCCAGTGTTAAAGTGATTATAGAAACGAATATCCATACTTTCCTTCCCTTAGTTTTATGCTTGGTATTGCCGGATCACATGACACATCACAGTTGCTCTCTCATTTACCTTAACATCTATTACGGGCCGCGTTGTCAAGGCTTAACGAAAACTAATTGCTTGCCTGATAATAATAATAATAATTTGTAGCAGTAGTAGTATATTATTATTATTATTATTATTATTATTATTATTAATATTATTTTTATTATTATTATTATTATTATTAATTATTTATTTATTTAAGTTTTCCCATAATACTTAAAATGAATAATCTTGAGTCTAGAAAAAATATCACTAGAAAATTATAAAACACATGATAAACTAATAAAAAAGAGCCTCGCACAGTCGATAGGCACAGAGCTAATCCTTCTACCTTCGGCTTCTAATTCTTCATCTTCTGCTCAGCCTAATATGTATATTTCGCAAGCCACTGGAAATTATTGTCGGGCAGAAGATGACTGTAACTTCAGAAATGAGAAAAATGCTAAATTGCATTTACCGCTCCTCTTTCAGCAACTTCCTTCTTTGAAATTACTTTAGTTTCCTGGCCTCATAATTTTCCAACTTGATTCCTTCTATTTCCCACATCGCTGCATAGTCCTCTTTTTTCCTCCCATTTATTTTCTCTCTCTCCTTTTACACTTTCCATCTCATAAATTATGTGGCCCAGGAAGCAACCTGTCTCCGCTTCATTTCCTCTTTTCCTATCATCATCCTTCTCTTATTCTTAATATTACTCTTCTTCCACTTATATTTTCTCATTCTTTCCATCCAACCCTTCAACATATACCCTTTTTGTTTCAAAAGTTGTTCGTGTTTCCTGTCTAGATATTTCAGTGTCATCATGTATATCATTCTTATCCACGCCCTCCCATCCTTCTCTTATTCTTGCTACTGTTGCTCTTCTCTTTTCCCTTATTATTTCTGTATATCTCACTTCCATCTCAACTTTCCTTCTCATAAATTACGTGGCTCAGGACGCGACCTTTTCCCCTCCTGTTGTTGCGGATAATAGGCCAAGAGGGTGGGAGGCTGAGAGGTCAGACCCAGAGATGATCACCGCCATGACAAATACAACAAAGGGCAGCCATCTTGGACAAATGACGCTCGATTTGCATCATTTATGTCTCGCTTGAAAATCCTCATATCCAGTTACCTTTTTCTTCTCTTGCAATATTCTAGGCTGATTTCAGACTATTTTGTTTAGCTAAGGAGACTTTTAAAACTGGAGAGGTTGAATGTAGCTTTCATTAACTCGTTCGAAGATGATTCCTGCCATGACAGCCACAACATAGGGCAGCCATTGTGGACAAAAGAAGATCGATTTACGTCATCTGCATCCCGTTTTAAAAACTGTCTTGCAGGATTGCTGATTTATGTACTATTTTGAAGTTATTGCATATCCAGTTGGAGTGACTAGAGAGGTTGTCTGTTGTATGCTGTCTGAAAAGACACAAGTTGGATCCCAGAGTGGGGATGTGAATTTTGTTAAAACAGACCATGCTGATCTTTCGCAGCACTCTCCAACATATAACAAAAACAACCTCACTAATTCCACTGACTCAATCCTGTATGTGATAACCCTAGCATTTATATGGTATGGGTGGTGGGTATTAGTATTTTTTTTTTTTTTTATGTGAGGAAGAAGGAACCAAAGGCAATGAGCCCGCAATACTGTTCCCTCCAAGAGAAAAACAAATACAAGAGAGAGCCAAATTCAAGATCCATTCATTTCGAGATACCTGGACACACTGCGTTTGAAACACTGGAGATCATAGGAAGCAGGAAATACAGACAGAGGGAGACAGTTCCAGAGTTGACCTGTTGCATAAATGAAGGACTGGGAGTAACGGTTGACTCTTGCATTAGAGAGTTGGACAGAAAAGGGGTGAGAGTTTGCTGCTAGACAGGTGCTACGCGCCTGTCGTAGAAGTGGAGGAATGCATGCAGACAGTTCAGAGGAACAGTGACCATTGAAGTAGAGAGAGAAAAGAGATAAAGATGCAACACTGCGGCGAAGAGACAGAGGTTGAAGGGAGTCAGTAAGAGGGGAGAGTTAATGAGACAAAAAGCCTTTGACTCCACCCTATTGAGAAGAGCTGTATGTGGGGAGCCTCCCCATACATGAGAGTTGTACTCCACACAGGGGCGGATAAAACCCCTGTATAAAGTCAACAATTGTGCAGGGGTAAAGAAGGAACGGAGTCGGCTTAGCACACCCAATCTCTTGGAAGCAGATTTTACAAGAGATGTAATATGATCTTTCCAAGACAAGTCCCGAGTAAATGAAACCTCAAGCATGTTCAATGATGATGCAGGATTAAGCTGAGTATTATTAAACATAAGTGGGTATACCTGTGGAAGATTTTGTCGGGTTGATAGGTGCAAAAACTGAGTCTTTGATGCATTAAAAACAACCAGATAATTTTTACCCCAGTCAGAGATACGAGCCAAGTCAGACATTCCCTCATCCCTTGCCTGTCGAAGTAACTGCTGAGATGGACGTTGTGGGAATCGAATGGAAAGGTGAAGGGTGGAGTCATCAGCATATGAGTGGATAGGGTTAGATATACAGCTTAGAAGGTCATTGATGAATAAAAGGAAGAGAGTTTGTGATAGGACAGAGCCCTGAGGAACACCACTGTTTATAGATCTAGGAGAAGAATGATAGCCGTCTACAACAGCGGCTATAGAACGACCAGAAAGGAAGCTAGAGATGAAGGCACAGAGAGAAGGATAGAAACCATAAGAGGGCAGTTTGGAAATAAAAGATTTATGCCAGACTCGATCGAAAGCCTTTGAGATGTCAAGTGCAATGGCAAAGCTTTCGCCAAAGTCCCGAAAGGAGGATGACCAGGAGTCTGAAAGGTATGTGAGAAGATCACCTGTGGAGTGTCCCTGATGGAACCCATACTGACAATCAGAAAGAAGGTTGTGATAGGAAAGATGCTTTAAAATTTTTCTATTAAGAATTGACTCGAAAACTTTTGAGATACAGGATGTTAAAGCAATTGGACGATAGTTAGAGGGTTGGGAATGGTAACCCTTCATTGGGACTGGCTGAATGAGAGCAAACTTCCAGCAAGAAGGAAAGGTACAAGTTGACAGACAAAGGGGAAAGAGTTTGCCTAGGCAGGGAGTAAGCACAGAAGCACAGTTCTTGAGAACAACAGGAGGGACTCCATCAGGCCCATATGCCTTATTAGTACTGAGGCCAGCAATGGCAGAAAATACATCAGCTGAAGAAATTTTAATGTTAGCCATGAGGAAGTCAGAGGGGGGAAGTGAGGGAGGAACAGCACCGGAATCGTCTAAGGTGGAGTTCGAGGAGAAAGTCCGAGTGAAGAGATCTGCTTTATCAGTCGAAGAAATAGCTACAGAGCCATCAGAGTAGCAAAGAGGAGGGAAGGCTGATGAGGTAAAGTTGTTAGAAAGGTTTTTGGCAAGGTGCCAGAAGGAGCGGGAAGAGTTTGAGTTAGAGAGTTGAGAGCATTTTGTACGGATGAAATTATTTTTAGCAGGGCGAAGAACAGACTTAGCACGATTCCGGGCAGAAATGTATAAAAGATGTGATTCAAGGGTGGGTTGGCTCCAGTACCTTTTATAGGCCTCTCCTTGTTGTGGACAGTATTAGAACAAGCGTGATTAAACCAAGGCTTTCGTGCATTAGTCAAAGGATATGAGAAAGGAATGTATGCTTCAATGCGCGAGAGAATAACCTCCGTAATGCGCAAGGCACACCCAGATGGCTCCCGGCCATGGAAGCAATAATCATTCCAGGGAAAATCAAAGAAGTACTGCCTGAGGGCCTCCCAATCCGCAGCTCCAAAGTGCCAGAGACGACGTTTTTTTGGAGGGTCCGCAGAACGTACCAGAGCGATAGGACAGGTTAAGGTGATAAGGTTGTGATTGGAGAAGCCCAACGGAGAGAAAAGATTAACAATGTAACCAGAAGGATTAGTTGTAAGGAAGAGATCAAGTATGTTGGAGCTCTCTCCAAGGCTGTCAGGGATACGGGCAGGGTGCTGTACAAGCTGCTCTAGGTCATTAAGGATAGAAAAGGTGTAGGCTTGTTCACCAGGTGGATCAGTGAAAGGAGAGGAGAGCCAAAGGTGGTGGTGAACATTGAAATCTCCAAGAATGGAGATTTCAGAGAAAGGAGAAATGGATAGAATGTGTTCCATTGTAGAAGTAAGATAGTCAAAGAATTTTTGATAGTCAGTAGAATTAGGAGATAAGTAAACAGCACAGATATATTTAGTCAGAGAATGACAGGAAAGCCGAAGCCAGAGTGTAGAGAATTCAGAAGAATCGAGTTCAGGAACACGAGAGCAAGATAAGTTGTTGCGTATATATACACAACAGCCACCTTTGGCTTTGAAATGAGTGTAGAGAAAGTAGGAGGATACAGAAAAGGGTTTGCTGTCAGTTGCCTCAGACAGCTGAGTCTCAGTTCGGAAAAGAAGGTGAGGTTTAGAGGAGGAGAGGTGGTGCTCAACAGAGCGAAAGTTAGAGGAAAGGCCACGAATGTTGCAGAAATGAAGAAGAAGAGAGTCAGACAGTGGTTCCAGGCACCTTGAGTCGTCACTGGGAGAGGGGCTGAAGGTGGGGGCATTTATGGTCCCCCCCCCCTGGGGACTCCGAGGCTATGTTAATCGACCCCATTTTTTTGAAAATTTTGAAAAGGAAGTGTGGTGTGTACTGTGCATATAATTTGGTGTTGATAGTTGGAGAAACTTGTATTGGAGAGCACGCTGGTCTACTCTCTGTGTTACTGAGACACTGAAAAAGTTCAGCAAAGAGGGATGGTCGGGACCTAGTCCCAAGGGCTGATGAAGCGGGAGCTCCAGCTCTCCCTGTCATCAGCTTTCCATCCACCTTGGGAGTACTGCCCTGCTCGACATATGAAAACATGTTCAGAGTAGGAGGACTGCCAGACCACAGGGAACAGGATGTTAAGATTTTACCAGAATCTGACACATAGAAAAATGGTTCTAAGAGCTGGCATTTAACTCCAGTCCAGTGACGTCTTATACTGGTCAGTTCTTATACCACCAGATGATTCTATCCAGTTTAAAAGTATTTTTTACTAAGAGGAAAAATTACGGCTATACTCAACCCCTCCAGTTCGAAAGTGAAAAACAAAAATCGTTTGGAGAAAGCAAGAATAAAACTAAAATCAAACTGCATTTCTGTTTTTAAGCACAATTTTAGGCCTGCGTGAGACAAATCTTGTAAATTTATATAACTTTCTGAACTTATTATATAGCCAGGATCAGATCACGAATTGCTTACAAATGGTTTAGTTGATGGCCAGGTGACTTCAGAGTGGATAAATCTGATTGTAGGCAAGGAGGCTCATTCCAACCTCATTACTAAAAATAATTATATTTTATACAGAGAATACTTTGTATTCAGATTGTGGGAGTGGCCCAGTTCCATCAGGTAAAAATAAACCGAATATAGCTTATAATTCTCCAAAGAAACCTGCAGCACTAAATTTTTGAAGTTTTGACGAGTAACGGGATGGCTGGGAGTGACTCATTGAAGCCTGAGCGTTGATTTTGATAATATCAGCCCTTTCATGGTCGAGGCAGCTCCATTATTCTAATCCAGTTAAGGCTAAAAAATTTCATGTTGATGAGAGTGAGCAACAGAAACGTGATGGCGTTAACATCACGAAGAATGACGTTCACCTAATGTTGTTAGTTACTCTCAAATATCACTCTTATAGAATTTGACCTCCAGAAATGGTCAAGAATCAGAATCAGAGTATATGTTTAGATAAGTTAATGAATGATAATCTGACATGAGAGCGGAACAGCTTTAGAAAGGTGAAGATCATTGTTCTTAATTACAAAGAATATGATGATGGAGCAAAATCCCCCAACAGCCATCATACCAATGCAGAGAGAGGGAGAGAGAGAGAGAGAGATTTAATAATGGTGTTTCAAGAAAAACAAATGATATTATGACCGGTGCATTGTCATGGCTGAGTCTAATACCTGGTTTATGCTACTAAATCCTATTCAGACTCGCTTCCATCCAATCCACAATCATATCCCGAACCTATAAACTAGAGCAAATTGTCGCCTGTCCTCATTGACCCGCCTGTCAGTGTCCGTTCTCACTATACTTATTTTACTTTAGCCTGACCGAAAACTTCCATCTCTCCATCTTGAATGTTGGGCTGTATCAAAAGACAAATACTAAAATATGATATCAGTTTATGAAGAAGTGCTGTAGAAAGGCTATAACACCACAGTTCTGCCTTCTTCAGCCACTGAGCTTTGTGAAATTTGCTGCAAAATCATGAAAATCTCCGCCAATATGAGGTGAAAGATCTATAGCAGATCATCTCATAACTGGGTTTAATACCTCGTTCATCTCAGTAAATCCTATTCAGCCTCTATTTGAGCCAATCCACAATCAATTCCCGCACCAATATACAAGAGGAACTGCCAGTCTCCGTTCCTCATTTACCCGCCAACCAGTGCCCAACTTGCGAAGGTGACAGAACTTGAAATTGACGACACTTACCCTTCATGCCGGTGACCTATATTCTTTTTAGTCTTATTTATTTATATGTTTGTTTTTACTGATTTATCTGTTTATTTATTTATTTATTTATTTTACTTCCTTCACGCTTCTGTATTTACAATTCATAAATTTTTTCGAGGAGATTTTCGTCTCTTTGCAGCTTTATTTCTCGTAGGGAGAATAAGTCAGTACTACGGCTCAGCATCCTTTTTCCATAGAACTTCTTCGTGACTAGCACCATATTCTAACGTTAACCTCTTGCTACAACTCAGCTTTCAAGATAGAGCGAAAATTTTACACCTACTTAGAGCGAACAGGGTATAGCTGAGGAGTTGCCTTTCGAAATGCAAAGGTTAGGCATAGCCTTCATTTGCCCGTTTATGTGGAGTCTATAAAGCTGAACAAACTCACCTTAAATCCCTCATTCAAATATTATATTTCTTCATGTTATTCTTGCTACCTTCAAACGATTTTCTTCAATTTAGAAAGGACCTGTAGTAGTGAAGGGGTTAATGAAAGGCTTCTCCAGTTCGAAAATGTGGCTTGAAATTAATATAATCATATGCAGATAGAAGAAAAAAAATAAAATACAACCCCAGACTGAGTGGGTTAATTCCCTCACTGATCCGCCAGACCAATTTCACGCTGCAGTAGGCGTCAGGGGTCGCATTCATAAAGGATACTGACCTCTTGAATTCCATGGCGTAATACTTAATTTTACTCCAATTACCTTCAGGCGATTTTACTCAAGTAAGAAATAACCTCCCGTGCTGAAGGGGTTAATCAAAGCTACAGATTAACCTATCCCGCTCGGATAATCTTTCTCAGACTGACTGAAATCGTCTGGAAACTGTAAGAATGAGATTCAAAAATCGACATCGTTGTAAAGGGGTTAACTTCTTACAAAAAACAAGTCTCCATAACAATTAATTCTTGTCAGGAATCATTTTTAGTTATAAAAAGGGCGGCGTTGATATGACCTGTCGGTTCTACTGCCTGATTATGCAAACGTACATAAACTTTTCCTACCCTCTGAAAGGAGGATGGTGGACTTCAGGACGAAGGCAGCTTCAGCCTGCATCCGTCGGGGTCAGTCCACAACAGTAACACAGATAATTTTGTTTTGCCGTATTTTGCAATTAAATTTTCCCTCTGGTTTGGCTGTGAAGTGGTTGGAAGCCATAATAGTGACGATAATTGTGCATGCAACAAACAATCTTAGGGTTCGTCCACACCATATGCTTGCTTGTGCGAAAGGTTGTGGGCTTCAGTAGGCATCACTCTAACCCGTACAAGTGGCCCCCCTGGATGGACGTGGACTGGTGCCGGAGAGAACTTCTATGGGCTTCACGGATACAGAACTCTCGCCAACGCCAGCAAACACGTGGCGTGAAGAGGCCTAGGCTGGAGAAAGTTCATGAATGCAGTCTCAGTACGTGAAGTTGCATGTACGTAAGTTGAACGACAAGGGTTCATTACGGAGGCGATTTATGTACGCGGAAATTCTTCGGAAGAGCTGACGAAAAGTGAAATGGTGTTGGATCAAGGTTGCTTGATTAGAAGATGTGGAGAGGAGAGTAACGGAAAGACTGAGAGATGGAAGGAAGGAAAGATGTGCAGGGACGAGAGGTGAATAGAAAAGAACTGAATGAGAGAGGAGTGAAGAGGAAGAGAGGGAAAGTCGAGAAGGAGGGTTGACGTTTCGAGCTGGATTAAGGTTCTTGGTTGTTCAGTGATGAGATGATGAGTCGATGGAAGAAAAGATGGAAGGAAGGAAAGGGCAGGGGGAAAGGAGAGAGGAGGTAAGTAAAGATGAGGACAGGAAAAGAGAAGGAAGAAGAAGAAAAGAAGGGACTGAAAGATGAGAGAGAACTGGACCAGTAATGGAGGGATGAAATGGGGAAGAAAGAGGGTTGTAGGTGAAGCGAGAAGGAAAGAGAAAGGGAGACAAAAGGAAAGAAGGAATGGGAATGAAGATAAAGAGTCGTGGATAAAGAGAGATGGTGAGAATGAAAGAGGAGAGGAGAGGGAGGGAAGGAAAGCAGGAAAGGAATGCTGTGGGTAAAGAGAGAAGTTGAATGAAAGGGTGCCAAAAAATAAATAAATAAATAAATAATAAAGGGAATGATAATAATGGAACATGTTCTAAACTCTTCTCTAGCAGACGTTTATCCCAAGGTGAATAAATTCGTCTGCAGGAAGTAAGGATAAACTACAATAAGACAGCATCACACAAAAACCAGTATTCTGCATGACGAGTGATTTTGTAAGGCGTCTTGTCTAGCGGTTTATTCTGCATACAACACTTAAGTAACGTATTTCATGTTTTAGATGCTAACTTTGTTGGTAGTAAAAGAATAAATGCTAGTTGCGTGTGTTACCCAAGGTTCTCAATGACGTAGTTTCGTATGATCCTTGCCATGTGCAGCGGCTTCTTTGTTATGCGCTGATCTCAGGTTTTGTAACTACTCCCCTAGTCGATGTTATCATTTCAGTGGAAGGTAGTAACGTGCAAGCTAATCTTTGATCCTACGTGCCTACCTCCCTGCTAACCTCCATAGCTACTTACCTTCCCACCTACCGAACCGCCCTGCCTACCTACCTGCCTACCTACTTGTCTGCATACCTACCAGTTTTCAGGCCTACTTACTTCCCAGCACACCTCCCTGCCTACCACCCTACCTATTCACTGCATATCTCTTTGGCTGCTTAGCTTCCACAAGTGCTTTTTGTTGTTTGTTCTTTTGTTCCCCAATTTCCGGTGGGCTTTACCAAAACTGTGATGAGGGAATAAATTACAACATATTGAATGGTCTTTCCAGTGACATCGATATTATGCCTACACTTTCGTAAATAACGAAATTTGCACTGTGCCCTTGATTTATTTATTTATTTGTTTATTTTTTTGGTCATTGTGACCTTCCAGTTGACCTGACTATGTTGACCACTAACATTAGGGAGCACCGTCAGCTTACGAGAATTCACTTGACACTTCATTTGGCAAAATCGGTCCATAACTGTGGTCCGTACAGCACAGAAGAACTAACGGACAGACGCACGGAAAACGTATCATCGCACAACCGCCCAAACCCCTTGACTTCGTTCCTGGAAAATCTGGCATACAAAAGATTTTAAGGTGTAGTGTGCAAAATAAATTGCTAAGAAGGTGCTACGAAGCCTCCAGTGCCACTCGAAATACTACCCTGAAAGCGATAAAAAGTTTGCATAGACGTACGGAAAATAAACCTTTCACTCCGATGACGTATGTTTTGCGTGGCTGATTGCTACTACGCTTGCTTTTTCTTAACTTGACCCAGATTTTCCTTATTTTGCACCTTATTTCACGTACAGGTATCGTGGCAAAAAAAAAAAGTTACTGATACGGCTATACATCCTTCCCATTCGTGACTATCATCGTATTCTTGCGTTAATCAGTTGTTACAACGCAGTATTCTAGGTGGACTGGTGGTTGCTTTAGGGGAAAAAAAAAAATGTGACGGGAGTGTATCAATTTCATTCAGCTTAGGCGACTTGTTTTTTCTGATTGGATAGGAAGCCACAACTAACTTCTACCTTGAAAAGTCCCCCCTGGGCTGCTACGAGTAAGCCAAAATAGACTAACTATATGTAATCGTAGTAAATGGAATAAAATACTGATGAAGAGAGGAGTGACAGTGGGTCAGAAAGTAGGAAATACCGCACAGAAAGACAGAAGAAACAAAGGAAGAGAAAAAATAAGAGCCCATGTCAGGATGCCCTCAGGTGGTTGGGTAAGTCGGCTGGGAGGTCACTGGGAAGGTCGCTTGAGAGAGAGAGAGAGAGAGAGGGAAGAGGAAAATGCAGGCCATATCGAGGAAAGGCCTTGGTCTGAGAACGGAACGTGCTTGTATCTTTAAAAATCTCAGTAATGACATGACATGGACGGAGTGTGAGGGTGAGGGGGAATGTCAGGAAGATGGAGAGAGAGAGAGAGAGAGAGAGAGAGTCAAACTGTCTAGTCACAGGAAGAATAAACTAAAGTAATTGACGGGAGAGGGAGGCCGAGGATGTGGTGCAGGTACGGGACGGAGATATATATATGAATGAGAGTGGGGTGGGGTGGAGGGAGAGCAGCTTGATGGCGGTAATAGGGCGACATGCAGACGTTTTTTCGTTTCCATCTCCTCCATGATTAAGGAGTCGGGAGATAGACAGAAGGATGAATATAAATAGACACACAGACACAAAGACGCACAGGTACGTTTACAGGCAGATAAATACACGGACAGATAGATAGATAGACAGACAGATAGATGAACCGACTGGTAGACAGAATAAAAGGTAAACAATGCAGAAAAATATAAAAGGACGAAGGAAAATAAAGAAGAAATTAAAAGAAAGGACACTCTCAAGAAGATGATGAAATAATAAAATCAGTTATTCGTGTTATGGGGAGATGTAACACTGAGGTTCCTATGCTCACTTTTAGGTTAAAAAAAAAAAGTAATATGGTTTTAGCTGGACATAACACTGTAACTCTCCTCACCGGAGGGTTAATGGTGACACTAATATTACGCACAGACTCCTGTGACTCACTCTCACCTTAATATAATCGTCTGGTGGTAATGGTATTAATTAATATCTCAGGCTTCTATGACTCACTGTTGAATGAAAAAAAAAAAAACATTTGGAGTTAGATGACACAGAGTAATAGGGTTGTTCCCTCCATGAGAGGGTTATTATTATTATTATTATTATTTTGAGAACTCCACATTCTGTGGAGTTCTTATGCATATTGTAGATATATTTTTTTTTGATGGGGGCGGGGGAGATCTAGAAAGCGTCATTCCAAGACCGTTCGAGATAGAGACTCGAAATTTTCAGGAGTGATGTAGCTTGGTTGTAGGCCTCTTTTGGCACAATTTTTTTTTTCCCCCTGCACTAGCGACCTCAGTGTTATTTTTTTTTTTTAATTTTTGCTCTCCTGTGGAGCAAAAACTACTGGATCGATTACTTTGCAAATGTTCCAGTATGTAGTTGTCATTATAATGCTAGTGACCCTGAGTATTGATATTGAGATCCAACAAATACTTTTTGAGATGAAAATCAAAATGGCTGCTTCATGTCTGAAAGTCCTTAATCGGAAAGTATTTGGCTGATTTTGACCAAACTCGGTGGAAATGTAGTGGGTCATGAGTGAGCGTGATTTACACAGTATGAATGAGCTTGACCCTGATCTCAAGGTCACAGGTCAAAATCCGTAAAAAAATTGAGTTACACCAATGGTCCATTAATATTAGGCCTACAGTGATAAAAGTATTTTCTTTTTAAGATTTCATCACAGCAGTTATGACAAATCAATATTTGTTGACGCTTTCTGACGATTTTTGGACCTGCCATCAAAATACTGTGTATATTTCAAAGACTGTACACCACATCTAATGCATAAATGTGGATTTTTTATTACCATTTCAATCTGGAATGTGGTATTATTACCTGGAATGTGGAGCTCTTCTTCAGCAATTTCAGAATTCTAATTATTATTACCGGTATTATTATTCGTATTATTATTATTATTGTTCTTGTTGATGGTAATAGTAGTAATAGTAGTAGTAGTAGTAGTAGTAGTTGTTGTTGTTGTTGTTGTAGTAGTAGTAGTAGCAGTAGTTGTAATGGTGGTAGTAGTAGTAGTAGTAGTAGTAGTAGTAGAAGTAGCAGTAGTAATTGTAGTAGCAGTAGTTGTATCATCATATTCTTCATCATCATCATCATCATCATCATCGTTAATAGTAGTAAAGTAGTTGTATTACCATCATTAATTGAAGTAGC
Source organism: Coenobita brevimanus (assembly GCF_032717465.1). Taxonomy (NCBI): domain Eukaryota; kingdom Metazoa; phylum Arthropoda; class Malacostraca; order Decapoda; family Coenobitidae; genus Coenobita; species Coenobita brevimanus. The sequence goes on from NC_137011.1 coordinate 13,767,545, forward strand.
AGTAGTTGTATGATCATCATTATATCATCATTATAATTATAATGACAGAAGCTTAGCATCCCGTTCTCGACATCAAGGAGAACACACACCACACACAAAGCTATAGGTCCCATTATAATCTGTCATCATACATCATCGGAATGACGTAGACGTAACGGTCCGTTTCCTGAGGCCCTGCAGTCGTCCTACATGCCACACAACCTTCACGTGTCACACACGGGAACTAAAACCAACCGCCCATACTGAAGACAAACTAGGGTTCTCTCATTCAGGAAGAAGATGTTTATAATACATGTCGGTGGAAATGTTTTAAAGAAATTTTAAAATCCAACTATTCTTCTTCGTCTGTATCGGATGGAATTCGAGTCCTTTCGAACACCACCCCATTTCTTTTACCACTTGACCTCCACCTTTCCTATTATGACATGATAGCGGTATTACAGTCAGAACTGAAGTTATTGCACTATAGTGGGTTTGTTTTCATCTGACGGAGATGGACCACTCCCACAACGTCAATGCTCAGTCGTGACTGCAGGAAATTCGATAAGCCTTATGAAGTAGATATAAGTCTCCTTGATTATTATAGTCTTTCAATGTTTAACTTGATGAAACTGAGCCAGTCTTACAGTTTGGTTGCTGAATCGTGGTT
>NC_137011.1:13773193-13830693 GCF_032717465.1 Coenobita brevimanus
TTACAGCTACAGCCACTCAGCTCACAACATCTTCCCACATCACAAACAACGGGATTATCCAGTAAGAAGGAATCCAGGGAGAAACTCCTGCAATCGCTCAGACAGAGAAGGAGCAGATGGCCCTTGGACTCAAGACGGTGTGCCTGGGAGAGACACCAACTACGGACGATGTAGGGGAAGAAACAACAGAAAACTTTACATAGAAGTCAGATCTGGCAGAAACACCTGTGTCAAACAACAGAGAGGCAGAGAAAACTCATCTCCCCAGCGCGAGAGGTCCTTAGAGCATGAATACTAGAACCAAAGGAAACAAGACCAGTGTTGTCAATGCCCCACTGGAGGGTCTCCGGATCTTTCAGTGGAACTTATGTAGCATAAAGAGCAGAATTCATGTTCTCCACGACACTTCTGAGAAGGATAACACTGACATCTTCCTCCTTCTGGAAACTTTGCTTCTTGCAACCCTTCCGATCACATTCAGAGGATTTAAAATATTTCCCTTGCGCCATATACCATGACAGACAAGAGGAAGTAAGATAATGGTTAGGAAAACATCAGATGCTCTCAAGTCGAGAACCTGAACCCCTCATCATTGTGTGGTGGGGGGTCAAGGTGCAGGGCATCACCCAGCATCTTGCACAATCAGCACTGGCAGTCTACAACATAACATGTTAGTCCCACTGCAGGGCACCTAGAACCAGGAGAGCTATTCCATCTGGTTTCTACAGATTATGTCTTCATTGCTGGATAATTAAACTGCCATCATCCCCCTCTTCAGCTTTCTTCCCCTCCAAATCGTAATGGTAGGCATCATGCAAAGGTTTTGACTGACATTCCAGGTGTGACATTTCTCAATACTAGCAAGCTTACACACATGCCTTTAAAGGGAAAGGCTAGATCTATCCTTTGTATCAAGCTATCCAAGTCCAGATGCAGAATGAAGTCTCCATCCTACCCTCACTACCGACCACTTTGCAGCCACCCTAAATATTTGGTCGCTGACTGCACCACCACATCCCCTTCCAAGATGGAACATAAAGAGAGCAGACTGGGATAAATTCTGATCTGTCTTATCACAGCAACCGGCATTGCTGAAGTCTTCACTGGACATCAACCAACACAACTAAATCTTTGAGTCTGCTGTTCATGATGCAGCAAACATTGCCATCCACAGGACCAAGCTGCCGTGAAAGGAATACAAATGTCACTAGTGTACTGACAGAGAGATGTAGATGGGTAAATTAGTGGACACTAATAGGTAGCTGGATACATATATATATATATATATATATATATATATATATCAGTAGGTTAGAACGCTCCGCTCTGACCGAAGGGTCGGAGGATCGAATCCACCCAAGGGTCATTGGTAGACATCAGGAAGGGCATCCGGTCATATAATGCTGCACGCTCCAGTCCAAAGTCCTCTACCCAGGGGCAACGCCTTAGCCCTTCGGGGATACCTGGCGTATAACCAAATTTATATATATATATATATATATATGAATGTAATGAAATTGGTGTAATGAAATAGTTATTTTGCTTTACAAAAAAGGCGCTTCCAATGATCCTTGTACCCAGCCACCCATTAGCTTATTACCAGTTATTTACTTACTCGTCACTAAAGTCGTCACAAACAGAATAACAACAAATTTAGAAGAAAACACACCTCGTGAACAGGCAGGATTCCGAAACGAGTATTCGACTACTGATCATCTATATTACACACAATGAATCAGCTAATTAAGAAAACTGCAGAATATAACAAACCACTGTGCACAGGTTTTATTATCACGAAAAGGATTTGAACTCAGTGGAGCGCATAACAATTATAAATTCATTGCGGGAACAAAGAGTAAAGGAGCATATTGTAAAACTGCTCGAAACATATATAGAGTGGGAACTGCTACTGTTAGATTACATAAAGCCTCGGAAAGTTTTTAGATTGAGAAGGTCTTGCGTCAGGGAGATACAGTGTCACAAAATTATTTACAGCATGCCTAGAGAGTATTTTCAGAAATCTTGACTGGGAGAAGAAGGGAGTGAACATAGATGGAGAAACATAAAACAATTTAAGATTTGTAGATGACATTGTCCTAATCTCAGAAACAGCAGAGACATTGCAAGAAATGTTAAATGACCTGAACAGAGAAAGTATCAAAGTAGGACTAAAGATGAACAGGAGTAAAACTAAAGTAATGTTTAATCCTAATACACCAAAGAGCGTCATCAGAAAAAGCTAAGAAATTCTTGAAGAAGTCGAGGAGTACAATTACTTGGGGCAAATACTAAGACTAATGAATGACCATGATAGCGAAATGAAAAGAATCAGTGCAACTGGATGGAGAACTTTCGGTAAACATAGAGATATCATGAAAAGTCACTTCCAAGTTCGTATGAAACGAAAAGTATATAGCGAATATATAAGCCCACTGATGACGTACTGTTGTGAGACCTGGAAACTGACAAAATCCATGGAAAATAAACTAATCGGATTCCAAAGAGCAATGGAAAGGTCACTGTTAGGAATATCTTTGAGAGACAGGAAAAGATCAACTTGACTGAGAGAGGAGACTAAAGCCAAAGAGATTACTGAAGTTATAGATGAATAGAAATGGAGGTAGACGGGTCATGTAGCAAGAATATGTGATAACCGATGGAGCAAGAGGCTAACTGACTGGTCTCCAACAGTTTGTAAGTGTAGCAGAAAAAGGCTACACAGGCGGTGGAGAGAGGAGATACAGAAGTTTGCAGGCAAAACTTGGCAGAGATTGGCTCAGTCAAGGAATTCGTGGAAAAGGTTGGGAGAGGCCTTTGTTCAGCAGTGGTCTTGCAATGGCTGCTGCTGTTGATATATATATATATATATATATATATATATATATATATATATATAATACAATTCTACGTTGCCCCATGAGAAGCGTAGGAGCCCGGGGCTAGGTAAGTTGGTCCTGACATTTAAGATGAGAGTGACCAGCCCCACTCATCCCTGAGTGGCATTACGTGGGCAATAAACCACAAATACCCCTTGGATATAAACCTTCACCGGCTCAATCCGATTGGAGAGATGTAAATACCCACTAAACCACTAGGTGCCAAAATTTGGTTATATGGTTACCACCCAGCATAGTAAATGGTTTCCTGGTGTACAGGAAACCATTTGCTTTGTCACTCAGTGAAGGGTCACCCACAGGCAGAAGGAAGAGGAAACAATGAAGGAAAGAAAGACAGAAGAGGAAGTCTAAGTCATCCATAGGCAGAAGGACGTGGAAAGAATGAAGGAAAGAAAGAAGAGGACGGAAGGAAAGAAGGATGGAGGAGAGGAAAGGGCAGACACCTGAGAGCAACACTACATCGAGTGAATGGATGGTGAGCCACATCTGCCACGAAATATATAAGAGCCACGATGTTTGTTTGTTTGTCCTTCAATCACGCCCAAATCAAGGGTCAGAGACCCCCAGACCCATATATATTCTGGATCAGGGCGGCCAAAGGATGGTTTTACGGGGGTCAAAATTCAGATCTGGGTCATTTGAGGTCACTGGTAGAGTATTCGCCATTTTGGCCTGGGCAACGCAGGGTACCCCTGCAGCCCAATTTTTGGCATGGAGGCTCACATGACCTCCAGTTTGGACATAGGCTATGTGAGGTTGACCTCCGACGTTATTTGAGGTTACCGGTCGGAGGTCATTTTGAGGTCACTGGTAATATACACTCGAACGACTAGACCTGGCAGCCCAATTTTTGGCATGGAAACTCATTTGACTTCCAGTTCGGACATAGGCTATGTGAGGTTGATCTCTGAGGTCATTTGAGGTCACTGCTTGGAGGTCATTTGAGGTCACAGGTAACAGTAAACAAGTGCGTATAAATACTCTGCGTTAGTCCGCGAAAGCTGCAATAGAAAGTTCCTGGACCTCTTATAATCCTTCTTCAGAAGCATAAGAGGTACATTGTCTTTCTGGAGTAGAAAGAAAGCGTGATCAAGAACAAATAGGATTAGAGTGTTCGACTTTTTGGCCCGGCAACGCCGGGTACCCCTGCTGGTATAAATACATACAATATATATATATATATATATATATATATATATATATATATATATATATATATATATATATATATATATATATATATATATATATATATATATATATATATATTGTTACGGAACAGAGAAAGATAATGTACACTTTAAGTGAGACTACTAAAAATCACTACTGTCCCGTAAAGTTCCAGGTTCAAAACAAAAGAGTTTGGTAAAATTACGAGTTAAAGTTTAATGCTCAAACTAACAACAAAACATTCAGGACTCATAAGGATAATGTAATGGCAAAAAACAGGTTAAATATATGGTTAACTGCAATAGCCTCTATTAACACGAAATTAGCATGAGTAAATTTATCTAAGTCAGCCCTGATAAAATGAAAATACACTGGGTAATACTCAGTTAATGCAAGATAAATTATTACAGATACAAAATATTATTAATGATGACTGACAAAGAACCCTTACACAAATTACAAAAACCTTACTAGGCCTAAGAATCAACCTTATGCTACACAGTACAAGAAAAAATGCAACAACAGTTATACTCAAATTACACACAGCTGCTAGATGGCTGGAGACTTCCTTAGCGCTCACAACAATAACTGTACAGGGGAGGACAGAGATGTGAACAAAATGAGGAGTAGATCTAAGTGGCAATGATGCAGAGACTGAGCTCATTATATAGGGGCCGGCAGAGCTTGATACAACTTGTAAGAAGGACGCGCAAATGAAGCCATGGGGACAAAGAGCTGAAAATCCTGCTCTGAACAACAGAAAGGACGACTTACTCTACTATAACGGTAGAAGGGGGGGACTGAGGCAGAACACGCTCGTGATCAAACATGCAGCATACTGTCCGTTAAAATTACACAAAGGATGATGAAATCATAGGCTATGTAACACCTCCCCACAAAGAAAAAGAAATTTACAAAGGAAATTTCTTATTACTCTAAAACAATCTGTCTAAAGTCTAGATAAGCAATCTGCAATGACATTTTCTTTCCCCTTGACATGTTGTATGTCTAATGAATACTCCTGAAGAAGTAGACTCCATCTTGTCAATCTCTGATTTTTATCTTTAAACTTACTAAGGAATTTCAGTGGGTTATGATCGGTATAAATGACTATGGGGTCAAAACCAGAACAGAAATAAAATGAAAAATGCTGTAAACCCAAAATCGAGGCCAAAAGCTCTTTCTCAATAGTGGAGTAGTTCTTTTGAGGTGAAGTGAACTTCTTACTGTAATAAGATACAGGGTGTTCAATACCCTGATCATCCTCTTGCAGCAAAACAGCCCCAGCTCCTGTATCACTTGCATCAACAGCCATCTTAAAAGGCTTAGCAAAATTTGGAGCAGCGAGCACTGGCTGACTTAGTAGGATAGCTTTAAGTTTGTTGAAAGAGGATTCACAGTTATCAGTCCAGACAAATTTAACTCCCTTTTTCAGTAGGTCTGTAAGTGGTGATACAAGAATTGAAAAGTTAAGAACAAATCTCCTGTAATAACCTACCATTCCCAAAAATCTTTGTAGCTCTTTCCTACTTTTAGGTCTGGGAAGATCACTTATAACCTGAACCTTAGCTCCTGGTGGTGCAACATGTCCATCACCAATTACGTACCCAAGGTACTGAACTTTAGCTTGACCAAACTCACACTTTGATAAATTAGCTACAAGATTAGCCTGAACTAAACGCTCAAGAAATTTATTGACATGGCATAGGTGATCTTTCCAGTTGTCACTGAAGATTAATACATCATCAATATAAACAACACACCCTGCCAAACCCTCTGTTACAACATTCATGAGCTTCTGAAATGTGGCTGGTGCATTCTTCATACCATATGGCATTACGGAACATGCAAAAGTCTTTCCTAGTGTTACAAAACATGAGATCTCCCTAGCGCGTTCAGTCATAGGTACTTGCTAGTATCCCTTTAACAAATCAAACTTACTTATGTACCTAGCCTTTCCGATCTTGTCTATGCAATCTTCCACACGAGGGAGAGGGTAAGTGTCTGTTTTGGTTATCTGATTAACACGTCTGTAGTCAATGCAAAGCCGCTGTGACCCACCTGGCTTAGGGACCAGAGTGACAGGAGAACTCCACTCGCTCTGACATGGCTCAATCATCTTCTGGTCCAACAGGTAGCCAAGCTCCTTCTGGATGAGAGGAACTTTCACTGGGTTCACACGGTAAGGAGGCAGTTTAATTGGCTTTGCGTCTCCAACATCGACATCATGCATCAACACAGTGGTTCTTCCTAGAGTGGCACGGAACACTTGTGGGTACTCCTGCAGTAATGCCGAAAACTCCTGCCTTTCCTCGGGAGGTAGATGAGAAAGCTTAGTCTGGAGATCATTCATGATATCAGGATTCTTCCCCAAACTATCACTCAGGCTCATACTGCATGGGAGAGCTTCACTTGCAGACTCGGGTGGAACAGCTACAGTGCAGACTGGATTATTTTCGTCCCGCCTGTGATACAACTTTAGCATGTTGATGTGACATAGTTGCTTGTTCTTTCTACGATCTGGTGTGGCGATGACATAGTTGACATCACTGAGTTTCTTCTCCACGAAATAAGGACCACTAAACTTGGCTTGAAGAGGTTGCCCATGCACCGGTAGCAGAAGCAAAACCTGATCTCCTGGCTGAAAGTGGCGTAACCTGGACTTCTTATCATACCAAGTCTTCATCTTCTCCTGAGCAGCTCCTAAATTCTCTTTCGCCAACTGTAAAGCAGTGGACAGCCGTTCTTTGAACTTCATCACATACTCCAGCAGGTTGACGTCATCTTCCTCCGACAGCCAGCATTCCTTGAGTAGCTTAAGGGGTCCTCTTACTTCATGGCCAAACAGTAGTTCAAAAGGTGAGAAGCCCAGTGATTCATTTGGAGATTCTCTTGCGGCAAATACAACAAATGGAAGACCTTTATCCCAGTCTTTCTGATGTTCCAAACAGTATTTCTTGAGCATCGATTTGAGTGTTTGATGATATCGCTCCAACGCTCCTTGGGTCTGGGGATGGTAAACTGAAGACGTGATGTGGGTGATGCCCAAATCTTTCAGAGACTGCTTGAAAACATTCGGCATGAAATTACTTCCCCGGTCTCACTGTACCTCCTCGGGCAGACCAAACTTTGTGAAGAACCCTAGCATTTCCTTAACCACGTTCTTTGCTGAGATATTTCTAAGTGGAATGGCTTCGGGATAACGAGTAGCCATATCAATCAGGGTCAACACATAAGAAAATCCTGAAGAAGTCTTAGGAAGAGGGCCCACAATATCCACCAACACACGGGTGAAAGGCGCCTCAAAGGGAGGAATGGGAACTAGAGGTGCAACCTTTTCGGTCTGATTACACTTCCCCACAACTTGACAGGTGTGACAAGACTTACAATACCAGGAAATATCCCTGAAGATACCTGGCCAGTAGAAGTGTTTCAAAATGCGTGCCACAGTCTTCCTCACTCCAAGGTGTACTGCCAAACTGGAATCATGAGCCACTCGAATGATATCCTGCCTACAAACACGAGGGATGACAACTTGATGTACAACCTCCCATTCACAGTTGGCTGATGCTTTTGGGGGTCTCCACTTCCTCATAAGTACTCCTGACTTTACATAATAACAAGTAGAAGCACCGGCTGACTCTTCCTCACTGCAAGCAGAGTTAGCTAGACCTTTCAACTCAGGGTCAGCAACCTGCAACTCAACCAACTCTTGACGAGACAAATTATCAACACTACGGGGTACTGCCTCATCTGGTGAGTGGTCCAAATTAGCAAGAAAAGTGTCAGCTAGGATAACATCATCATCATCATTATCCTCTAAATCACCAGTAACTTTAGACTTAGCCCTAGTGACAGCACATGCAGGGAACACATCAGGGACATCACAATCCTGGGACGCAGCCACTGGCTCACTAGACAACTGAGGAGCTGGACACACTTGACTTCCACCAATATCATTTCCAAGTAAGAAAGTTACACCTGACATTGGGAGTGTTTCAACCAACCCAACCATAACGGAACCATTAACAAAACCAGACTCTAAATTCACTCTGCACAGAGGGACAGAGAAGTAATTATTCCCTACACCTTGTAAGATTACAGTTTCATCAGAGGAATTAACATTAGAGCCTAGAACACTAGTCAGCATAATGGATTGGCAAGCACCTGTATCACGATATATTTTAACTGATTTCCTGTCATTACTGTCCAGAGGACTGACAAAACCATCAGACAGGAAATTAGCACATGAACTCTTGAGAGTGTCACCCACGTTACTGCCCAAAAGAGGAGCTCCATCATGAGAATTTAAGTTACCCCTCAAAGCAGGTTCAGTTAACTCAGTTAAAGAAATCTGGGAACTCTCAAGAGTGGACACTAGACCAATTGACTGAATATTTAAAAACTCCTTTTTGTTCACATCACGCTGTCTCCTGAAATATTTCTCCGTAGTATGACCAAGCTTACTACAATAAGTACATTTACTTTTCTGAAATCTAGAGGTGAAGCTGGTATTTACTTCCTGAGAAACATCCTCTTTATTCTCTTTCCTGTTACCTGTACTCTGAGTAGAGGCAACGTACTTACTCTCAGCTTTCCCTTTTTCTTTAGAATATCTCTTGTGAGTGAGAACATATTCATCAGCTAAAACTGCAGCATCAGACAAATTATCTATTCTTCTCTCATCAAGATATAGGCTTACATCTTTATAAATACACCTCTTGAAGTCCTCCAGCAAAATCATCTGCTTAAATTTACCAAAATCAGAATCCACATTCTTAGAATTTAACCACTGCTCTAACAGATCTTCTTTGATTTTTGCATACTCAACATGGGATTGCTTATCTTGCTTGTAAGTTGTCCTAAATTTTACTCTATAAGCGTCAGGAACAAGCTCATAGGCCTTAAGAATCAAGCTCTTAACTACATCATAATTATCAGATTGATCCTGAGGCAAAGATGCATAAGTTACTTGAGCTTTACCGGTGAGAACAGTTTGAAGGAGCACGGGCCAATACTTTTTGGGCCAATTAAAACCTGTAGCTACCCTCTCAAACAACTGAAAATACTTTGTTAAATCAGATTCATTCAAAGGAGGGACAAGTTTAACATTTTTAGCCACATCAAAATCATCAGAGCTAGATGATCCAGTTCCACCTTGTTTCATGCGATACTCATGGTCTGCCTGAATCCTAGCAAGTTCAACTTGTGCCTGAAACTCAGCCTCCTTAGCACGAGCCTGAAACTCAGCCTCCTTAGCATTTGCCTGAAACTCAGCCTCTTGAATACGAGCTTTTGCCTGAAATTCAGCCTCCTTAGCACGAGCCTCTTGCAGGGCTAGCTGTAACTTAGCTAATTCAATCTGCGTTTGCTCATTTCGAGGAGTTACATTAAACAAGCTTTCATTAATCATGTCAACAATTTGATCTTTAGAGCGATGAGAGGGAACACAATTCCCAATTGTTGAGCAACAAGCTTAAGTTCATTCTTTGTTCTGTTCTCTACATCACACACTGTTTGCACATTGGACAAAAAATCTTTGGCTTTATCAAGTGTAGTAATAGTAGACATCATGAATAAGTAACAGTCATAAAATATCAAGCAATATCCTTATGATAATATCCTGAATATCCTGATGAGAGGTCGCCAAATTTATGTTACGGAACAGAGAAAGATAATGTACAGTTTAAGTGAGACTACTAAAAATCACTACTGTCCCGTAAAGTTCCAGGTTCAAAACAAAAGAGTTAGGTAAAATTACGAGTTAAAGTTTAATGCTCATACTAACAACAAAACATTCAGGACTCATAAGGATAATGTAATGGCAAAAAACAGGTTAAATATATGGTTAACTGCAATAGCCTCTATTAACACGAAATTAGCATGAGTAAATTTATCTAAGTCAGCCCTGATAAAATGAAAATACGCTGGGTAATGCTCAGTTAATGCAAGATAAATTATTACAGATACGAAATATTATTAATGATGACTGACAAAGAACCCTTACACAAATTACAAAAACCTTACTAGGCCTAAGAATCAACCTTATGCTACACAGTACAAGAAAAAATGCAACAACAGTTATACTCAAATTACACACAGCTGCTAGATGGCTGGAGACTTCCTGAGCGCTCACAACAATAACTGTACAGGGGAGGACAGAGATGTGAACAAAATGAGGAGTAGATCTAAGTGGCAATGATGCAGAGACTGAGCTCATTATATAGGGGCCGGCAGAGCTTGATACAACTTGTAAGAAGGACGCGCAAATGAAGCCATGGGGACAAAGAGCTGAAAATCCTGCTCTGAACAACAGAAAGGACGACTTACTCTACTATAACGGTAGAAGGGGGGGACTGAGGCAGAACACGCTCGTGATCAAACATGCAGCATACTGTGCATTAAAATTACACAAAGGATGATGAAATCATAGGCTCTGTAACAATATATATATATATATATATATATATATATATATATATATATATATATGGGTAAATAGACTTATATAGGTACCTGGTTGGGTAAAAGATGCATATATTTTTCCTTCAGGAAAAGCCATTTTCCTGAAGGATGTGAGTACTATGAACAGTGCCTTCAAAGGAGTCGTTTGTTATATGATAAAAATTCATATGCCGTAAATGAAGCCAATATCGCTGCTTAATGCAGAAAATGACACACGACATAAATGAAGTGTGTATAAAACGTGACACCAGGCAACTTATTTCTCAGCTAAAAAAAAAAAAATAAAAAAATAAATAAAAAACTCCTCAAATATTGGGACTGTGCAGCCTAGCCCCAGGCCCCTGCGCTCCTGATGAGACAAAAAAAAAAAAAAAGATTGGATGATTGTTGTGAATTAATACCCTCCCTTAACTACCTGGCTGATATACTAGTGAGTGCACTTTTTACTCATGGTAACAGTGGATTTAAAAATCCTAAAATAACCGGTTTAGAGTTTTTACCCCACACTAAGAGAAAACAGTTTTATATACCAGAGGGACGTTCATGAGGTTAATACCTTATATCCGATTGTATATTTTTCATTTCATTCTTATTTCTGACTGACGTTTTCATTTACCTTAGGAGAGACTGTTCGAACTATAAGATTTAGGTACAAGACACTCGTAATAATAAAATCGTCTAAAATTTGTTGTATTAAAGTATAAGAGTGCGTTAATGGACTGAAGGAGTTATACTGACTGAACATACTTGCTGCGTGTGTTTTCGTTCATCAGTTACTGGGAACTAGAATCAGTCAGTGAGTGTTAAGAGAGGTGAGTGAATGAATGGGAAGAGATGTCAGTGTGTGTGATGTCATGAACTGGAAGAGACGTCAGTAAATGAGTGAGTCAGGTGAGTGGGTAGAAATAGATGTTAGTGAATGGGTCAGTGAAAGGGAAAAATGTGAGTTAGTGGAAAGTTTTAGTGAGGAGTAAATTAGTAGGTGAGTGAGTGAAGATCTGAATGAGTCAATGGGAAGAGAAAACAGTGGGTGAGTAAGTGAGTAGGTGAGTAAGTGAGGATCTGAATGAGTCAATTGGAAGGGGAGACAGTGAGTGAGTATGTCAGTGAGTGAGGGTGTAAGCCAATCAGTGGGGAGAGAAGTCAGTAAGTGGCCCAGTATGTGAATGAGGATGTGAGTTAGTCAGTAGGAAGAGAAGTGAGTGAGGAAGAAAGTGAGTGAGTGGGTATGTGGGTCAGTTAGACAGAAAAAAAATATTTATTGGTCCAAGGTAGGCTGGGTTGGACTGGTCCGGTCTGGGTGGGGCTGTGTGGGTGGGGCTGGGTAGATGTTTGCAGTGCCAGTCTTTCCTCAGCTGTTTGATTTATTAGTTTGGAATATTAGAGTGCTAGCCCCACCGCCTCTGTGTGTGTGTGTGTGTGTGTGTAAGAAAGGAATGACAAGGAAAAAGAATGTGTCTAGTTTTCGAATGTGTTTACGTGTTTCTTAATGAGAAAGATTTTACTAATGTAGTATAGAGCCAGAAGAATATTTAAATAGCAACTAAATTTTATGTGTAAGAAGTCTCCTATCCATTTCTTTCCATAAGTAGGGTTTTGCTCATTGCATATTCACACACATCTGCACTAAACCAAGAGGGACATATCTGTGAGTCATTACGGAACTTTGCTTGTAGTCTATGATGGAAGAAAAATGGCCCCACGCTACCTCTATTATTGATCCCTATCTCAAAATAGTTTCTGCCTTTTTTGGATAAGTAAACTCATTCACTGTTGACCCTTTTTAAGATGTAAATTGCGGACTGTCTATAAGGCTAGGGGGAACCATCCATCAGACACCACTGCCTTTCATTCATCCATCACTTGGGTAGTATTCATGTCAGTTGAACAGGCTTTCTACCACCTCAACCCCAGCGATTCATTATTCCTATCACATCTTCATAAGGCTTATGTCCTTAATATAGAAGTGAATTCCTTAAATAACGGATAAGCAATGTAGAAATTAACTGGTGAGGAAGACTTGATGAAAATGCCCTCTAACCTAAAGAGAATACGGACATGAACTTGAAAAATGGACATGAGGATTGAGACATCAAGCTTTAGTGGGGGGTGGATGGGGAAGGTGGAGGGAGATAGAGTGTGGGTGGGTAGGAGGTAAGGATAGCGTGTGGGTAGAGAGGGGGAAGGAGGAACGTGAGTGGGTGAGTAGAATTGTGGAGTGCAGGTGGATTTAATATGTTCATTTTAACTAGGTGTAAAATTGCTATACTTCATCTTAGGTAATGAGACATAGAGTGTGATTAGCACTATAATATGGTGCTGTAACAAAAATAAAGTGTTATGGAAAGGATGCACAGCCGTTGTATTGTCTTATTCTGCTACTGACCTACGGAAAATAAGTTGACAAAGGACGAAAGAGTCCGCTAGGTTAAAGTGAATGATCTGTAAATGGGCTAGAGAGGGAGGTATAAACGAAAAGGTGCAACAGATATGGAAAGAGGCTGGAATAGAGGGGCAGAGGAGTATGTGATGGACAGACTGGAAGGAATGTAGATGAATATAGGGGAAGAAGGGTACAAGGGAGTATGGGAAGATAGGAGAGGTGGATGTGGAGTGAAGGTGGTTGGGGTGATGGAAAATGGGGTGTAGGTATGTGGGTGGATGGGGCGTGAGAAGACGTAAGGGGAATGTAAGTGGGTCGGGACAGTAGTTCCAACCTCTAGCTTATTTGAAAGCAAACCCGGTAAACTGTAGGCCAAAGCAGACCCTCTTCCACAATCCACCATCATCCTTTCGGGGGACAGGGATGAGATAGAAGAACGTTTGTTTAACCGGGCAGCTCTACCACCCGACAATACTGATGTCACCACATGAAGGCGCTTTGGTGTGGACAGACGATGGAATGAATGTACATGAGGTAGGGACGGGGAGTGGGTTAGTGGGGGGGGAGGGAGGACAGGGATGATAAACTACAGAGCATTTACATCAACCTGACAAAGATCCGTAACACCATTCGAGTTCAGCTCATGGTCATGCGTAGCAGAGTGGAGCTTTGATTCGACTAGTAACCAAGGAGACTCATTCCTGCCCCATAACTAACGCTTACAGAATTTCATGCAACAGCACCATAGTATTCAAGCCTTTAAAATGGCCCAGTTGGGTCAGATGAAAACAGATTGACTACAGCTGGGGAGGAAGTAGGTATGGTAGGGTGGGTGGGGTGGCAATGAGTTTGTGAGGAAATAGACAGGGTGTGGCTTAGTATAAGGAGGTATGGTGACATGGGGTGGATGGGGGAGAGAGAGAGAGAGAGAGAGAACTAGGTGAGCACACACACACACACACACACACACACACACACACCGCTCGCTGGTGCAGTGGTAACGTTCTCGCTTGCCGACTGGTGGACGGGAGTTCGCGCCTCGCTCAGGTTGCGAAAAGTTTCACAGACGAAGTGGGTGGTTACTGTTCCCCTTGAGCAAGGGGACGGATGTGTGCGTGTGTGAAGGTCACAGCCTTGCCCTTAGATCGGACTATATGAGCTCTCAGCTCCCTTCCGGGAGGGTAAAAGCTGACGATCACGACCATCAAGTGACACTGACCGACCCGGTGAATTACACACACACACACACACACACACACACACACACACAAGAGGAGAGGAAGGGGCTTGTAATATACTTTCCATATTTCATTCTCATTCATGTCCCTTGTCTGACTCTCACGTTTCCCAATTTCTGCCCATTCCTTTTACTTCCCTTCCCCCTTCCCTTCCTTTTACAGTATTTCCTTCACTTCCCTTCCCTCCCCTTCCATTCCATTTCATTCCATTTTCTTTCTGCTCCTTCCCTTTTCTTATTCTTCCTCAAATACCACTCTCATCACCCACACTTCATTGTATATTTTCCTTACCATTTCATTCCTTCCCTTTTCCTTTCTCAGGTTTTTCCTTCCTATCTTCTATACCCTTTCTTTTACTTCTTCCCCTGACATTTATTTTGTCATATCTGTTTCCTGCCCCACCCCACCCCATTGCACTTCCCATCCCTTGACTTTCCTACCCCTATACTCCAGCCACACACCTTTCCCTACTTTCCCTTTTCCTTGTTTCCCTTATATTCCCCTACCTTCCCTTTCCTTTCCTTAGCTTCCCCTAACCCCGTCTTCCCCTACCTTCCCATATCATCCCCAGGCTCCCCCTGTCTTCCTATACCGTCACATTTCTTCCCTTTCCTTCCTCTGCCTCCCCAAGTCTTCCCCCTACCTTCTATTTTCCCTACCTTCCCCTATCATTTCATATTTTCCCTTACTTTGCCCTACCTTTCGTTGTCTTCTCTTACCTTCTCTTGTCATTCCCTACCTTCCCTTGTATTCCCCTACCTTCCCTTGTCAAACCCTATCTTCCCTTGTTTTCCCCTACCTTCCTTTACCCTCCCCTACCTTTCTTTGTCTTCTCCTACCTTCCTTTATCCTCCTCTATCTTCCCTTGTTTTCCCCTACCTTTCCCTATCTTCCTCTACGTCCCCTTGTCTTCCTTTATCTTCCATTACCTTCCCCTCTCTTCCCCTGCCTTCCCTTGCCTTCCCTATACCTTCCCTTGTCTTACCCAAACTTCCCTTGTCTTCCTCTACCTTCCCTGGTCTTTCCCTATTTTCCTTTGTCTTCTCCTTATCTTCCCTTGTCTTCCCCTACCTACCCTTTACTTAATCTACCTTCCCCTACCTTTCCTTGTCTTTCCCTACCTTCCCTTGTCTTCCCCTACCTCCCTCTATCTTCCCCTACCTTCCCCTATCTTCCCCCATCTTTTGTCTCCCCCCACCTTCCCCTATCTTTGCCTTCCTTCCCCTACCTCCCCCTATCTTCCCCCACCTCCCCATTGCTCCATCCCTTGCCTCACCCTCTGTTTAGGTAGTCGTGGTTGAGGCAAATGTCATAAAAGAGGTCAAGACTTATGTATTTAGAAATAGGTCTATGAAATTTAAGATAGGCTAAGGATAACTGCCTCTCTCTCTCTCTCTCTCTCTCTCTCTCTCTCTCTCTCTCTCTCTCTCTCTCTCACACACACACACACACACACACACACACACACACACACACACACACACACACACACACACACACACACACACACACATACACACACGCACACACACATCGGATTGTTTATACAAGCTCCAACATGTCTGCATGCATACCTACAAATACATACTCACATATATGAATACATACTCTCACAAACATAAACATTCTCACACACGCAAAGCCTAAAATCCACAAATATACACGTTTTAAGCACACATAATCTCTCTTTCTGTGTGTGTGTGTGTGTGTGTGTGTGTGTGTGTGTGTGTGTGTGTGTGTGTGTGTGTGTGTGTGTGTGTGTGTGTGTGTGTGTGTGTGTGTGTGTGTGTGTGTTTTGCATATTCAGTCCTTCAAATTCAGAGATGATTATGGGCACCTTGATGATGATGGTGACTATTATTGCTCCTGATGATGGTGACGATGATGATGATGATGATGATGGTAAAAATTATGAGATTGTTGTGGGTATACTAAAGATAATGATGACAGTGATGCGAGGATATTTCTGCTGGTGATGGTGATGATGATGATGATGATAATGATGATGATATGAAGACTAATAATAATAATAATAATAATAATAGTAACAATAATAATAATAATAATACGATAATAATAATAATAATAATAATAATAATAATAATAATAATATATAACAATAGCAAAAATAATGGTGATAATGAAAATGTTAATAATGATTAAATAATTATGGTGACACTGATAATGATGACGGTGACGTTGTGATGACATGACTACTGATGGCGGTGGTGATGATGATGATGATAATGATGATGAGACATTACGGGGATACTAATGATAATGGTGACGTTGTGATGATATTGTTGCTGATGAAGGTGATGGTGGTGGAGGTGGCGATCATGACGTTGATGATGAAGTTATGTGGACACTAATGATAACGATGATGACGATGATGTGATGCTGCTGCTAATGATGATGATGATGATGGCGATGATGAGAGGATTATTATCATTATCATCATCATCGGGACCTCCTTTCTCACCCTAGGGCAGAGCAGAGATGATTACATGTATACGTAATGATGGTGATGATGATGATGATGATGATTATGATAGGTATAAATAATGATGATGGAGAAGACGTGATGATGATAATAATAATGATGATGATGATATAATAATAGGTTTAGATAATGATGGTGGTAATGATGTAATGACAATGATTATTATTACAGGGATATTATTAATAATGATAGTGACGGTGTTATAATATTGCTGGTGGTGGTGGTGGTGGTGGTGGTGGTGATGTTGGCAAAGATAATGATAGTTTTGATGCTAATAACGATGATGATGATGGTTTTCTAATATTCCTAGGTATATAAAAAATTAATCATCACAAAATGGAGCAAATATAATTAGCACCAGCATAAAACGGTCCAATGTATGTTCACATGCACTCGTAACTATACCGTAGTGCTTTCACCTTAACCTGTCCCAGATTTTCTTCCATTCGCAGCTGATTTCACGTAGTTCTGTGGCAGCAAAAAATGGCGCTTCTTCATGAATACAGTTCCTTCATCCTAACCTGGCCAGAAATCTCATCGTTTTGCAGTTAATTTCACGGTGGCGAGAAAAAACGACAATACGGCCGCTCCACATATTGCACTATCCATAGCACTTCCTCGTGACTAGTATCATATTTTAATATTACTCTTTGGTTACAGCTCAACAATTAAAGATAAAAATATGACATATTAGGCCAAGTTATGTAAAGAGTATAACAAAAATACCTTGAAATTATTTCGTCATGTAGACAGAATGGA
Organism: Coenobita brevimanus; assembly: GCF_032717465.1. Lineage (NCBI taxonomy): Eukaryota > Metazoa > Arthropoda > Malacostraca > Decapoda > Coenobitidae > Coenobita > Coenobita brevimanus. Next base: position 13,790,609 of record NC_137011.1, read on the forward strand.
GGATGAGAGATTGAGTAGGAGAGTGAACATGAGTGAAGTGAAGACCGACGACCAGATGGAGGGATGGGACGAAGAGGTATGAGTGAGACTGTTGTGAACTGGAGGGACGACAGGCTAAAAGGGGGTAGAGAGACATGGTAACTTGAAGGCGATTTGTTTGTAGTGACCCCCTCCAAGATTAAAGCGTCTGGCTGTATATGAGTATAGGTTGACAGGTGAGAAATAGCGTTAGGATGATGATGATGATGATGAACATAAAAGATAATAGCCACCCGAAGTTCTGTATCTAAGTTTCCCTGTTTCTGTCCATCGGTGCCTGCGTTTAAGTTTCCCCGCTTCTTTCTCTCCTGTCTATAGGCCTATATGTCTGTTTCCTAGTTTCTGTCATAACTGAATCGTCGTCTTGTCTAAGTTTCCATGTTTCTAAATGAGTCGCCTTCCTGTCTACCTGCCTCTGTGTCTAAGTTTCCCTGTTTTTACCTAACCTAACTATTTTGTCTATCTATATCAGGGTTCCACCGTGCTAGCTATCTAACAATAAATCTATCTATATGACTATCAGCCTGTGTTGTATTTATCGTAGTATTGGTCTGTTTTTGCATCTTTTCTGTCAATCTAATATATATATATATATAAATATATCTATATCTATATCTATCTATCTATCTATATATATCATCATCAGCCATAACTAGTCCACTGCTGAACAAAGGCCTCCCCCAACCTTTTCCACGAATTCCTTGACTGAGCCAATCTTTGCCACGTTTTCCCTGCAAATTTCTCTATCTCATCTCTCCATCTCCTGTCTGGCCTTTTTCTGCTACGCTTACATTCTCTTGGTGTTCAATCAGTGAGCCTCTTGCTCCATCGGTTATCCCTTATTCTTGCTATATGGCCTGCCCACCTCCATTTCTGTTCCTTTATAACCCCCACAATATCTTTGACTTTAGTCTGCTCTCTCACCCAAGTTGATCTTTTCCTGTCTCTTAAAGATATTCCCAACACTGACCTTTCCATTGCTCTCTGAGAACGGATTAATATATTTTCCATTGATTTTGTCAGTTTCCAGGTCTCACAACCATACGTCATAGCTGGAATTATGCATTCGTTATATACTCTTCGTTTCATACAAACTGGAAAGCTACTTCTCGTAATGTCTCTATGTTTACCGAAAGCTTTCCATCCAATTGTAATGCGTCTTTTTATTTTGCTATCAAGATCTTTCCTTAATTTTAGTACTTGTCCCAAGTAGTTGTACTCCTCAACTTCTTCAAGAATTTCATCGCTTATTCTGATGACGCTCTTTGGTGTTTGTGGATTAAACATTACTTTAGTTTTACTTCGGTTCATCTCCAGTACTACTTTCAGACTTTCTCTGTTCAGGTCATTTAACATTTCTTACAATGCCTCCGCTGTTTCTAAGATTAGGACAATGTCATCTGCAAATCTTAAATGGTTTAGCTTTTCTCCATCTATGTTCACTCCTTTGTTTTCTCAGACTAGCTTTCTGAAAATTCTTCCTAGGCATGCTGTAAATAATTTTGGTGAAATTGTATCTCCCTGACGCACGCCTAATGTAATTTAATTATAGCGGTTCCCTCTTTATATATCGAGCAGGTTTACGATGTTCACATTCACTCTTTGTTCTCGCAATGAATTTATATTTTATATATATATATATATATATATATATATATATATATATATATATATATATATATATATTGCCAGACGCCTCAATCCCGTTTGGGATGGCCACAACCAAATCGCCTCCACGTCGCCCTGTCCTCCACCATTTCACTGCCCTGCTCCCAACTCACACCCCCCTCTCTCATATACCTCTCCAACCCATCCCTCCATCTCATCCTCGGTCTCCCCCTCCCTCTTTCCCCCTCCACCTCACTCACATACACTCGCTTAGTCAGTCTTTCACCCTCCATCCTCTCCACATGGCCAAACCATCTCAGTGTATTCCCCCTAATGCTTTCTATCACATCCACATCCACACCACAACGCCCCTTTATATTCTCATTTGTCAGCCTGTCTCTCCATGTGACTTCGCAGGCTCCTCTTAAATAACTCATTTCCACTGCTCTCACTCTTACCTTGTGTCCTTCCAACAACGTCCAAGCTTCACTTCCATACGTTAGAGTTGGTATCACAATACTGTCATGTAGTAACTTTTTCACTTCCATGCTCACTTCCCTGTTTCTTATCACTGCTTTCAAGGAACCAGCAAGCTTTCTTCCATGTTGTACCCTTTCAAGCACATCACCCTCCAAACCTCCATCCTTACTCATCACACTACCCAAGTACTTAAACGTACTCACATTTTCCAATTCCTCACCATCTAACCTCACTCTACATTCACTGACTTCACCTCTCTCAAAGACCATCACTTTACTCTTCCCTACATTCACCTTTAGATTCCGTTTCTTACACACTCTCCCAAACTCATCCACCAAGCCTTGCAGCTCCCCCTCGTCTTCATTCAACAACACAGTATCATCTGCAAACAACAGTACAGGGAGTTTCCAAACATTACCCTCTCACCAGGGCCACTCCAACATCCACTACCCTACCTGGTACTTCTTTTATTACCCCATCCATGTACAGATTGAACAACCATGGAGACATGACACATCCCTCTTTCAACCCAACCTTCAAAGAAAAAAATTCACTTAGTTCACCATCCACATGCACTGCAGCCTTAGCACCATCATACATACTCTTCACAGCATTCAACAACTTCCCATCTACTCCGTATATTCTTAATACTTTCCACAATCCTTGTCTATCCACCCTGTCATATGCTTTCTCCAAATTCATGAAAGACGAATACAACTTCTTTCCCTTCTCTAGAAACTTTTCCACTAAAGATCTAAGAATGAATATCTGATCTACACAACCTCTTCCCTTCCTAAAGCCTCCCTGTTCTTCTCCAACTAATTCCTCTGTTCTTTCTCTAACTCTGTCAATAAGTATCCTACCATACACTTTTCCTATTATACTAAGAAGACAAATGCCCCTATGATTACCACACACTTCTTTTTCCCATTTTCCTTTGTACAAGGGAATAATTATACCTGACTTCCAATCCTCCGGGACTCTACCTTCCTCCCAGGCCAATCTGCACATCTTCCACATCCATTCTACTACTATCTCTCCCCCATGCTTCAACATTTCACCACACACTCCATCAATTCCTGGGGCTTTCCCCAATTTAACTTTCTTCATTGCTTCCACAACTTCTATCATACTGATTTCTTCTGGTCTTCTCGTCTCCCTCCTTCTCTCGGCCATTCCCCAGCCACTGAAACTCGCATTACTTCCATCCTCTATGTTCAACAATTCCTTAAAGTGTTCTCTTCATCTGCTCACTTTTTCTCCCTTCTCCACTTGTAATCTACCATTTTTATCTTTCACTCCCCTGCTAACTTCACTTCCACTCTGTCTTACTCTCTTCACCTCTTTCCAGAACATTTTCTTATCGTCCCTCCACTTTACACTCAAATTCCTTCCAAATTCCTCATCCACTCTCTTCTTACTCTCTCTTACTAATCTTTTCACCTCTCTCTTCCTTTCTACATACAACTCTCTCTTCCGCCTCTCAACTTCTTCCACACCCCTATTTCTCATCCATTCATTGCATGCTTTCTTCTTTTGTGCCACAGCCTGTCTCACCTCTTCATTCCACCACGCTGTTCCTCGCACCCCCCTTCCGTCTTCTCTTCATCCCACACACCACATCACATGCTGCACATATTTCCTATGTGAATATCCTGCACACACCTTCCACGTCCTCCATCTGCCCCAATTCATATTTGCCCAATCGTTCCTCCATTTCTCTCTTATATTCTGCCTTTTTCTCATCCTCTTGTAACCTTTCCACTCTCCTTGCAAATACTCCTTCTTCCCGTCCTTCCCTTCTTCTATTTCTCCATCTTATTTGGATTTTGATTCTGGCCACCATCAAGTAGTGATCAGAAAGCCCACTCCTCCAACCTCTATAAGCTCTTGCATCCATTACACATTTTCACATCCTTTCATCCACACACACATAATCAATCATTGCCTTCCTTTCATTCAGTTCACCACTCACCCTTCTCATCACTCACCATGTATACCTGTGGATCATTTTGTGCCTGAAGAGGGTATTGGCTATCACCAACCCCCTCCCAGAACAAATGTCCACTAACGCACTGCCATTCTCATCTATCTCTGCAGGCACACCCCACTCACCCACTATTCCATCCACCTTCACATTCCCTGCTTTACCATTCATATCACCGATCAAAAACACTCTCTCATTCCTTCCAAACTTTTCCATGCACACTTCCAAATATATATATATATATAAATATATCTATATAAATATATATATATATATTTATTTATTTATTTATTTATTCATTCATTCATTTATATGATTCTTTGCCACACGAGCTCTGCCTGTTTTTATTTCCTATTGATATTCCTATTGATAATTAGTTAGAATACCAAAGATACATGGCATTCTTAAAGTTTTTACCTGTCAAAAACGCAAAGATTTCTTTATATCATACATACCATCAGCCTGAGGAAGTTTCCACGAAGAGCAATAGCCTACTTGCTGCCTAGCTCCAAAAGCACGTCTTATTTTGGTGAAATTTCACACATTTTCTACCGATATGTTAGGTTTGGGTCATGTCAATAGATTAAGTTAGGACTGGTTAGGTTAAAATTTGTTAGGATATGATAAATTCGTTTAGGTTTAGTAAGTTAGGACTTAGACTGGGATTTGGTCTGATAGCATCATAGGTATTCGGGGTCTCTCTAAGGTTAGGTTAAGTGGTAATTTTAAGTGGTTAGAATTAGGGTAGTCTGGGGGTCAAAGCCCCCTAGCTATGACAAGTTAGGTTAGGTCAGGGAGTAGTAATAGTTGTTCCCTAGGCAGTCTGGCCGAACAGCCCCGAGTCCCTTAGGAAGGCCACGGCCGAGACCTGGCTTTCCCACAGAGCTCTCAAAGAGTGTATGTTGTGTTGTTGGCGTAGGTGATGGTGTGCAATGCAGTCTTCCATAATGTGCTTAATAGTATGGGGTGCTGTGTTGCATCCTGGACAGGCATCAACGACGGAGTCATCCAGCCTCTTTTGATAGCTTAAGAGGGCTGGATGGTGCCCACATCTCAGCTTGGCCAGGTGGACCCTGTCCTCACGAGGGAGATAGGATTCAGAAGGTAGATGTCAGGAGGCCGTGCATGCAGCTGTGTGTTGTCTTTAAGTGACTGAATGGAGCGGCGAGTGATCTGAGTGTGGGTATGCTTCTGGAAGCTGGTCTAAGGTGGGCGAGGGGGGAGAGATGACAGTATTTGTGTATGGTATCGTGTGCTGGGTGTTGTTTTGATGTTCCTTGATGTGTGGGTGGATGTGCTGTCATGTTTTATAGTGGATGCTGTGGGTTTGTGGAGGCTGCAGCAAGAAACTGGGTGCCTCTCATGTCTAGGTGATCCTTGACTTTGAGGACTTTGGTTTCTTGATGTAGGTGGTCTGTGGGTGTAGTAGCTGTGCAGCCTGTGATTATTTTTAGGGCCTTGTTCTGTATGGTCTGTAGAATGTTGTAGTATGTTTGGGTGAGGTTTGAAGCCCAGGCAGGGCTTGCATATTTCATCACTGAACAAATGTATTGTTTGTATACTGTGGTGGAGGTTTCTTTTGTGTGTCCGAATGTTGTATGGGCAAGTGACCTCAAAGCACTGAGTCTTGGTGTTATTTTATTTTTAATGTTTGTGACGTGTTGTTTAAATGACATTGATGTATTGTATGTTACACCAAGGATTTTGGGTGTGTGTGTGTGGTAAGGGAGTGTTGTTTATGGTGAGATGTGGGATGGGACTGTGTTCTGGTGTCCAGTTTGTGAGAAGGGTCACTGTAGATTTGGCTGGGGCTATTTTGAGCCTGTTTGAGGTGAACCATTCGTGTAGTGTGTTGACGTAAGGTTGAATGATGTGTGCAGCTGTGTATGCATTTTGGTGCGTACATGTAAGTATTATATCATCTGCATATGAAGCTATGTGTATCTGTGGTGTGTGGGGTGTGTATGTCGTGAATGTATAGGTTAAAGAGTGTAGGGGACAAAACAGATCCTTGGGGGACGCCGTTTGTGAAGTTTCTGATGTTAGAAGACTGACCGGCAAATGTTACGTGTGCACATCTGCCTGCTAAGTAGTTTGCCAGCCATCTTTTTGTGTTATTGTGCATGTTTGTGTTGAGTATTTTGTTTGTAAGGTTGTGGCGGGGGATGGCATCAAAAGCTCTGTTAATGTCTAGTGTGATTAGGAGTGTTCTGTGTGGTGGCCTAGCTGAATTCATGCCATCGAAAACTCTCTGTATAAGGTCTGTAAGAAGGGTGTTTGTGGAGTGTAGTGGCCTAAAGCGATGTTGTGACTGGGCTAGGGGAATGTGAGGTGTGATTAGTTGTGGTACCAGTCGCTCAGTGACTTTAGAGGGGGTGCAGAGGAGTGTGATGGGACGGTGTGAGGAGGGTAACGTGGGGTCTTTGCTGGGTTTAGGGATAGTGATGATAATGCCATGCTTCCAGATGTTGGGTTTTATGTTGAGTGAGTAGCTGTAGTTTGATATGTTGGTGAGTGCTTGTATGCCTTGTGGTCCAAGGTGTTTAAGGTGAATGTTGCTTATGTTGTCTGGTCCACAGGCAGATGAGTGCTTGAGGTTCTTAATGATGTGCTTCGTCTGGTTGTAAGTGAAAGGTGGGTAGTCTGGGTCTGTGAGGAACTGTCTCTTACGTCGGATGATACGTCAGTCTTCGGGATGGAGGTTTAGATGGCTGACTTGTGAAAAGTGATTGATGAGAGTGTTTGCTTGTTGTTTGTTTGAGGGTATGGTGTCTGTTGTAATGATGGCAGCGTGTGATTGTGTGGTGTTGCTGTTGGAAAGTGTGATGCTGTTTAGTGTTTTGTAGAGTTTGTTGATGCTTGTTTTGTGGTCAAGTGTTTGGAGGTAATTTTTCCAGTTTAGTGTTTGCTGTTCTGATATTTTACTGTTTATCTGAGTGTTGAGTTCTTGTATTTGTTGTACGGTGTCTTGTGTGTGGGGTGTTGGGGAGTGTCGCAGTGTGTTCTGTTGTCTGATGAGGCCTTGAATTTCTGGTGTGAAGTTGGGGTTGTGTCTCTTTCTGTTGCCTCTAGGGATGTGTCTTTTGTCTGTGTTTTATATAATTGTATTGAAAGTGTGCACAGCAGTGTTGATGTTTGTGATGGGTGTACTGTTTAGTGTTTCGAAATGTTGTTCTGTTTCAGTTACAAAGGCCTCCCAGTTGGCTCTCTTATAATTAGTGTATGTGTATTTGTGGCCAGCTGGGGTGATTCTGGTTTTGGTAGTGATGATGACTGGGAGGTGATCAGAACCTAGGGTTTTGACCACTCTCCATGATGTAGTGGGGGCGACGTGTGGGGAGCAGAAGGTGATGTCTGGAGATGATGGGAGGAAGAGGGCTTGGTGTTGGATATGAGTATGTTGGTCTAGATTGTTCAGTATGAAAAGATGATCTGTCTGGGATTGTAGTACCAGCCCTCTGTCTGTGTCAGGGTTGTTGACATGCCAGGCCGACGACTTGGCGTTGAAATCACCACCCAGGATGTTGTTGGGTATATTAGTGATGTGGCGTATCTGTGGAGAGTAATTGTGTGGTACTGTGGGGGACGATTGGTGGGGAATGTATGTGTTAGCGATTGTTATGTGTGATTTGTTACCAGTGTGTATTTTAACTGATTGTATTTCTGTTGTGGTGTCATGTGGGGGGAAAAGTGACTTTGAGTTAGGTTGGATCGTTAGGTTTCCTATAGATTTGTATGTTTGATGCACTGACGCGTCCCGTCGGCAAGATCGTCGGTAACTTGTCGACAGACGCAACGCCTCCAGTAGGACAGTCGTTATAGGCTGCCACGGGCTAACTCTACACGTGTTGTGATATAAAATAACTATATAACGCTGTGCTGCATAATGTATAATATGTAATTATTGCATCTATATTATTATCTATATCTGTGCCTTTATCTATCTATATCGAAAGAATTCCAAGGAGCTGAACCCTGAGAGAGAGTATCCACAGGAACTGAATCCTCAAAGCCCAGGTCGACCCAGTTCGAAGTCAACCGGAAGAAGAGTTTAGGTCGAGTGACACTAGATGATGCCATGTAGGTTGACTCCTCCGTCATAACCCCATCAGGGGAATGGGTGGGGTCGTTTTCTCAGCACTTTGCACGGTGTTTGTGTCCATGAGGTGTTGTTGCTCGAGTCATAAGTGTTCCCCCTCATCAGAGGTACACGTTCCACCCCGTCTCTGGTGTTCCCCCCTTCAGACATACATACGTTTCCACCCGCTAGAGGTACTCTTTTTAGGGGCGTTCCCTCCGTTAGGGGCTTTTCCTCCCTCAGAGGGGTTCCCCCTGTCAGAGGGGCATCCCTGGTCAGGAGGGTGCTAGCCCCAATGCTTCCACCAAACATAGAGTAGATACAAGTGCCACAACACCGTCACGATGTGTAGGATCAGCAACACCCAACAGACGCGTTTTGCTGCTCCAGGTCTTTTCTCCATCATTAGAAGGCACGACACGTGCCTAACCTGCTCGTGCGGGAAGTAGGAGGGCGTGGGGCAGATCTCCCAGGCCGCCTACCTCCCCAGCAACCGCGAGAGGAAGCCCGCCCCCTAGAAGCGCAAGGTGGCCTCCCTCCTCAAGGCCTCGGCCCACCAGTGCAGCCAGACTGTGAGCAGCGTCATTAGTGCCACTGGAACCCAAACAAAAAATGTTCTTGCACTGCACATTTTGAAGTTTTTTCTTATTCTTTCTTTCTTTTTTCTTTTTTTTTTTTGGCGACTATGAAATAGTCTCAATAAAGCTATATTAATGTAGGCCTATGCATGAGACTGGTGATGAAAGTGGGATGCTGTGTGTGGTGAGTGTATTTGTTAAGGATGAGGATGAGGATGTGTTGATGGTGATAAGGATGAGTAGGATGACGACAATGTGTGTGTGTGTGTGTGTGTGTGTGTGTGTGTGTGTGTCTGTGTGTGTCTGTGTGTGTGTGTGGAGAAAGCATATGACAGAGCAGACAGAAGAATGTGGAAGATGGTGCGAATATAGGGAGTAGAAGGGAAATTATTTTTGTTCACTGGGAGTGTCTATGAAGGTGCGAGGATGGCAATGCGTCTGAGAAACAACCTCGGGAGTCATTTAATTTAATTTAATTTTATTTATTTTTATTTTTTTGCTGGTGCTGTAAAATAATTAGCCTATAAAGTAGTGCAGGGAATGTTTTTTTTTTTTTTTCTAATGGGAGAGAGCAAGGACAAGATGTGGAAATTGACTATACAGCTGTTTCTTGATATCATTCCATTAAGGGAAGATGAGTTTGAGGTGTGTGCTTGATGAATGAGTCTGGAAGTGTAAGAAACGGTATCTGAAAGTTAATGGAGCCAAGAATAAAATTGTGGTTTCTGAGAAGTGAAGATTGATGGTCATGGACTACGTGAGGGCCTTCAAATATTTAGGTAGTGTGATGTGCAATGAAGAGAATTTAGAGGATCAAGTGCAAGAAAAGGTACAGCAGGAATGGGAGGTTGAAGGTACACTGAAGACAGAGATAAGGAATAAACAAGTGAGCATGGAAGTACAAAAGCCTCTGGATGACAGTACTGTGATCCCTACTCTACGTATGGAAGTGAAGCATGAACCCTGTTGGAAAGACTTAGGGCACGATTGAGAGGAATGGAACTGAGTTATGTGAGAGAAGCACGTGGAGTTAACGTGGGGAAAAAGACAATCAAATGGGGAAATTCGGTAACATTGTTGTGTTGAAGTGGTCGTGCTGGAAAGTGTTAAAGTCAATTTTGCCATATGAAGAGATAGGAAAATGAGAGAGTGACTAGGGGGATGTATATGAGAAGAAGGGGGAAAGGGAGAGGCGAAGACCGAGGATAAAGTGAAGGAATTAGGATGGAGAGGTATATAAAGGAAGTGTGAGTTAAAGTAAGGGCAGTCTGATGGCGGAGGACGGAGTGACATGGAGGCATTTTGTTGGTGGCCACCCCCTCTGGTATTACGGTGTGTGGCTGTCGATGGATGTGGTTTAATTCTCGCCACCACCAGGCGATTTGTTGCGAAGGGGATAAGCCATTCCCGCAGCACCTGTGGATGATGATGATGATTATTATTATTATTATTATTATTTTTATTATTATTATTATTATTATTATTTTTATTATTGTTATTATTATTATTATTATTATTATTATTATTATTATTATTATTACTGTAGTTTTTGTTGTTGTTATAACATCATATAGTGCTTATATGGGAAACAAGAGCACTGTTTTCAAATTATGGTGTTCTGGTATGGTGTTAGTGTGTTTTTTTTTTTTTTTTTTTTTTTAACATATTTTCCGGCCTATCAACCATTGTAGTGTGTGGTGTAGGTGAGATGTTAAAGTTGGTTGTACTGAAGGCTCGTAGGACACACCATCACCCTCATACCACCTCTGTATATGCAGTGATCATAAGGTAATTAATGTCACTAGTTTCGATCTATGGTGTTTTGTTATAGTGTTAGTATTTGGTGTAAGTGAGACGCTAGTGTTGAATCATACTGTGAGTCCGCAGGAGAACCTCACATCACCATACTACTACCCTAACTATTGTGGCTACACGGGAATTGAGGCCATAACTGGAGATTATATGATGTTCTGGTATGGTGTTAGTATGTGATGCTGTCAGATGTTTGTACCAGGTTTTATTGAGGGTGAGGAAGAGATACTAGAATTACCATACAATATCTCTACCTACTGTATTTATAAGGGAATTATGAACACTGAATTCATAAAGTGGTGTTCAGATATGGTGATAGTATTTGGTATGCGTGAGGTTTAAGTTTTTGGTTGTATTGAGGGTCAGTGAAAGATATGAGCCGCAGTACACCACACCCCTACCTATGATGCTTATATGACATTTAAGGGCACCATTTTTAAAATATAGTCTTCTTGTATGGTGGTTGTGTGTAGTGGACGTGCGACGTTGGTGCTTGGCTGTTCTGAGGGTCCTACTAAAGCATCAGCCTCACCATACCATCTCCATACGTACAGTGGGTACAATGGAATTCAGGACACTGTTTTAAAAATATGGTGTTCTACTATGGTGCTAGTGCGTGATGGTCGTTAAGTGTTATTTACGTTTTTTAAAAGGAAGGTAGGAGACCCTAACCTTACCATACCACCTCCCTACCTCTAGTGGTTATGCTGGAGTTAGGGACATTGTTTTCCAAATATGATGTTCTGGTATAGTGATAATATGTGGTGTTCGTAGTATTACAGTGTTAGGTCATATTGAGAGTCCTCCGGAGACACTCACCTCACTATACTCCCATCCTACCTTTAGTGTTTATATGAGAATCAACGACTCTATTTTCACACTGTGATATTCTGTTATGGTGTTAGTAAGTGGTGTGCGTGAGGCGTTAGTGCTTGGTTGTACTGAGGGTAAACAGAAGACACACCATACCGCCTCCCTATCAGTAATGGTTATATAGGAATTATCATCGCTTTCTTTCTTGTCTGACTCATTTACTCCCAATTCCCAGCATCACCCCCACCTCTCCCACCAATCTAGCCTCTATCGTCCCAACTCTATAAGTTTCTAAAGCTCCTTACGCTTAACATGATCCAGCTTTCCTTCCTTTTCCGGCTTGTTTCCCGTACCACAGTGGCAGAAAATGATACTGTTACGCCTCTACCTTCTTTCCATAGCACTTCAACGTGATGTTTTATATTAGTGGTAATCAACTGCTACAACTGAGCATTCAAGATGGAAAGACAGAAATTTTAGGTCACGCTAAAGAGAAAATAGAACAGTATCGTCTTCTCACCTCGTACACACCTGTTCACTTTTATCTCTTTCCCATCCATCCACACCTCTCTGACACTTTTACTTCATGTAATTCTTTTTCCTTCCCTTTCATTCATCTCCATTTCACATTTTCCCTTTTCTCTCACTCATTTACTCCTACCTCCCACCCATCTGTCACTCCTCCACCTTCATCTAACCTCATTCACCTAAACCTACAAGTTTCTCTAACCTCCTCCCTCTTGCCACACACAGATCAAACCTATTTTTACTTTTTACACATTCCTCTTCCTTCCAGCTGTCCACCATCATCTCCAACTTCTATTTCATTCTCACTTTTTTCCGTCACCCTCTTTCAATCTTGCACTCTCTCTTCTCCTACCTACTTACTCCTACCTGCCCACACCTGTTTCCACACCACACTTCTAGCATCCATCCATCCTTTTTCTTTTCACTCTACAAGCTTCCCCTACCTTCTCCAGTATACAGTATCTAACCTCATTTACTTCTTCCTTATTCTTCTTCCTCTCATGCATTTCTACCTCTCACACATTCTCTTTTCTCTTTTCCATTTACTCATTCCTCCCAGTCATTTTTTTTTTTTGTGTCTGACTCTGGGCATAGGCTTCACAGGCTGCTATCAAGGCCCAGTAGTCCTCCTACATACCATACACCTCTACATGTCACCACTTCGCTAACATCCACCGTCCATATTGAATACATGCTAGGGCTGTCTCATACAGGACTGGTGTATTGGTGTTAGCGGGGGTATTTGTACGACATGTAGGCGGGGATTCTGGTAGATCAGTAAAGTCTGAATCCAGGAAATTCAAATCCTTATACTGTTCCCTGCCCCAGCGGGGATTTGAATCTGGGTCCGGTAGGACTGCAGGCCACCTCTCTACTGATTCTACAACCACACACATAACTTCGTTTTACTTCCATATTCATTTTTTCATCGCCCATTCACCCACCTCTCACTCCGATTTTTTTCTCTCTCACCCATCTCCATCTCCCAAACTCTTTCTTCTGTCAACCATTTACTCTTTCTTCCATCCATCTTAACCCCCACCTTTCCCACTTATCTAACCTCTTTCACTCTTCCCAGTTAGCAAGTTATAAGTTTCTTAAAAGAAATATATTACAAATTATTATACATATCATATGCTATTTACGCTATGGAAATTTTTGTAAAGTAACGAAATTACCACAAACTCCTCTCTCAACACACGTATCTCCCATACATCTACCTTCTCCCACCCCTCCCTGCAAACTCCGTCTACCCCTACTCCTTCCCCCATAACCATATATGCCCACAGCCACCCCCTCCCCCTCCAAACACACATCCATCACCCAGCACCACCCAGCCATTTCCACCACGAGTATAATGGAGCAAGGTCGTGTGGAACGGTGACCTTAAGTGGGTGAGTGGGTAGGGTAGGGTGTGGATGTGTAGATGGGTTGGTGGGTGGGAGGGTTAGGGCATGGGTGGGAGGATGGATGGGTAGATAGGCAGGTTAGGGTGCAAATGTGTAAATGGGTGGGTGGGAGGGTCGGGGTGTAGGTGGATGGGTGGGTAGATGTGAAGGTAGTTAGACCAGGTTGTAGGTGGGTGGGTGGTTAGATGTGAAGGTGGGTAGGTAGATGGGTGGGTAGCTTAGGATGTGGGTGTGTAGATGGGTGGCTGAGTAAGTGTGAAGGTGGGTAGGTTAGGGTGTGGGTGTGTAGGTGGGAGGGTTAGGATGTGAGTGTGTAGGTGGGTGGATAGGGGTTAGGGTGTGGGTGTGCCGGTGGCTGGTTGGGAAGGAGGATATGAGTGGAGGGGGGCGGATGGGTGGTTGGGTTAGGGTGTGGGTGCGAGGGGAAGGGCTGTGTAAAGGTGATGTGAAGAGAATGAGGGTTTGGTAGTGTAGGAAGTTAAATGTTTTTGGTGGGGGTGTGGTGAGGTAGTTGTGATGTACTGTGATATAGTGTGGTGAGAGTAGCATTGGTGTAAATGGTAAGGGTGTGTAGGTGCATGTGTAAAGATAGTAACAGTGTGGATGAGGATAGATTGAGTATATGATTAAGGGGAGTTTAGGTAAAATGGTCCATACAATCATTCACATATCGTTTTTGACCCCGGATTCCTTGCTCCAACTCACTAACTTAATCATTAGGGTATGTTAGGAAAAAAATAAATAAAGGTGATCCAGAAAAAAGGTTAGTTCAGGCAAACAGTACAATATGCAACATTGGAATATCAGGAAAATGAAACTTGAGAGAGAGAGAGAGAGAGAGAGAGAAAGAGAGAGAGAAACACACACACTGACAGACAGACAGAGGCAGATATAAAACTGCATAGCTACGCAACCAAACATTTGTACATCTTTAATTTTTTAGAACCACGAATCCCAGACCAAGAAGCAGAGTAAAATGTGATATATACACATTTGAAGTTAAGTAACTTTGGGACATACAGCGTTGACTCCCTGGGTCGTTGTCTCTGGCTATGAAGGCTCCCAAGTACCCATTTCTTACCATGTTATTTCTGTATCTGGTGCATTGATACTGGGTGCTCTATTTATAACGCTGAACTCTCGTGTGTTGTGGGGACGGTTCACTCACTGTTATCAGGGTTTATCCTATATCATTTTATTCATGTCCTACTCACACTCTCACACCCACGCCTACATCAGCCAACTGAGCCGTCCCCGTAAAACAGTATGATGCCCCCAGGTGAGTTACCCTATATATTCTTGTATGCTGTTTTTGCATTTTACCTGGGCAGAGACAATTTAATTAACATAAAAGATACTCATAATTAGATGTCCGTCTGTCTATCTACCTATCTATAGCCAGACGCCTTAATCCTGTTAGGGGTGGCCACAAAGAAATAGCCTCCATGTCGCCCTGTCTCCTGCCATTACGCTGCCCTCCCCCCAACTCACACTTCCCTTTCTCATACCCCTCTCTACTCCATCCCTCCATATTATCTTTGGTCTCCCCCGCTCTCCCCCCCCCCTCCATCTCACTCGCATACACTCTCCTCGTTAGTCTCTCACTCTCCATCTTCTCCACTCTGCCAAACCACCTCTGTGTATTTCTCCTAACGCTTACTATCACATCCACGTCCACACCACAACGCTCCTTCACTTCCTTATTTGTCAGTGTGTCTCTCTCTGTAAATAAACTGGGAAGAAAGAGGTGTTACACTCATTTTACCCTAACTTGGCTTAAAGTTACCAACTCATCCTCTTGAATACTGAGCATAAAAAATTAACCCCAGAACATGATGCTAGTCATGAAGAAGTGCTATGGAAAGAACGTACATCCCTATTTTTTTTTTATTAGCCACGTCCAATAAGCTGCATACGAACGGTAATCTGAGCCAAGTTAAGGTGAAATGAGTATAGTGGCCTCAGACTGAAATAAATCGACTAGCAATGGCAAAAATATACTGTAAACAGACGTACCCTTTACCGGAGAGGTTAAAACAAAATGAGCAATGTTGAATATATAAAAATTTAACAAGAATGACTGAACGCAAGATATGAATGGACTTCTAGTAGCAGTTTCCTGAATCAGTCACTATGCATACCCTTTCTCCATGCTTACATCACAGTAATTTCTAAAAAAAACAGTGTACTTTCACACACCTTAAAGAATGAAAGAATAAAAAGGAAAATTATCGACTTCCATTTCTGTCAATCATTTCTTGAAAATCCGTAACATTCATGCGCCCAATCTATCTATCTATCTATTGCCAGACGCCTCAATCCCGTTTGGGGTGGCCACAAACAAATCGCCTCCAAGTCGCCCTGTCCCCCGCCATTTCACTGCCCTGTTCCCAACTCACACCCCCCTCTCTCATATACCTCTCCACCCCATCCTTCCATCTCATCCTCGGCCTCCCCCTCCCTCTTCCCCCCTCCACCTCACTCACATACACTCTCTTCGTCAGTCTTTCACCCTCCATCCTCTCCACATGGCCAAACCACCTCAGTGTGTTCCTCATAACGCTTCCTATCACAATAGAAATAATAATAAAAATAGTTGTAATGTATTTAATAATAATAATAATAATAATAATAATAATAATAATAATAATATTAACAATAATAATAATAATAAT
Source organism: Coenobita brevimanus (assembly GCF_032717465.1). Taxonomy (NCBI): domain Eukaryota; kingdom Metazoa; phylum Arthropoda; class Malacostraca; order Decapoda; family Coenobitidae; genus Coenobita; species Coenobita brevimanus. The sequence continues at coordinate 13,806,616 of NC_137011.1, forward strand.
AATAATAATAATAATAATAATATTAATAATAATAATAAAGGAAAAATAATAATAATAATAACAATAATAAGTAAATAAACGCATAAATACATTATTCCTACCAACTTTCAGTTATTTACAAAACTCTATAGCATATCTCCACATTCCATGGCAAAAAAAAAAAAAAAAAAAAAAGCCACATCAAAATTAATATATAACCTATATCGGAGACCTATTTACATATATATAATAGTAATGTCAATATTTTTCCTTCTGATTTGCCTTGTGCACTATTATTGGTGTGCGAGGAGTGGGTTGGCAGGAGGGTCAAGGGTACGCTACCTTATTCGTAACAGTTCCTATTTCTTTTCCTTGATTCAGGTTTACCCATACTCTACATCCGCTTTGTCAGAGTGGACGAATATGGATTTTCTGATTATCTTTCTATATCTGCATTAGTGTATCTTTGTTTATTTATCCACCTTTATTTCATTCATTGATACTCCCTTGCTTCTGTGACTTAACTGAAGAAAATCATCTATCTCTAGATAACTTGCATCTCTCTCTCTCTCTCTCTCTCTCTCTCTCTCTCTCTCTCTCTCTCTCTCTCTCTCTCTCTCTCTCTCTCTCTCTCTCTCTCTCTCTCTCTCTCTCTCTCTCACCGTTACCTTTGTAGTCACTATTTTTTCCCTCTCTTGTCTCCTCTCTTCTAAACAGAATTATCTCCAAGACGAAAATATTAAAAGTGACACTGTTAACACCCTCAGGCGCTATAGTTTGCTTCCAGATATAATATGATCGTCTTGTTTTACTGGAATAAAATACTGCTTTGGACAACCATAAGAAGCTTAATGGCGCTTCTTACGCTGTTTCCGTCGTGTCTGCCTGTATATCTGTGGTCCTTGGCTTCTGTTTCTTTTTGTACAATTTTGTATTAGTTCCAGTTTTTCATCTATATAACATGCGTCAATACGAGTTTCTTGGTTTCATGTACGCATTTGTAGCTCCTTAAGTTTAAAAAGTCAATCCTATGCTAAATAAAATTGTCTGGAGGTGGTAAAAATTATATAAGAAAGACATTCACCTCTGTATTCTCTTCTGCTTACTATCTTCTAAATTATATCTTCATTAATGACCTCATTTCCCCAAACAAGAATGGGATGAGGTACGGCCCAGAATTCCCAAGAAAAGAGAAAAACAATAGAGGAAAATTAATTAGCATAATGTTCTGTGAAATGGGTCACACTCTCACTCACTCACCATTCAAGCCCCTGCAATCCAGATTCCAGATCTACCTCCATATATTTACTGACCTAACTGTTTCAAGGTCCACTTTCCTCTACTTAATGTTCAGCAGCCTACCAATTTACATCTTACCTTCTTGCCTACCTACCACCCTACATACCTACCTATCCACTTGCCTAATAGCCTCTTGATGTACCTGCCCCCCTACCTGCTTACCTGCCAACTTTCCTACCCGCCAGCCTACTCAACCTGCTTATCTGGCTGTCTAATAACTTTCCTATCTAACTACTTATCTCTCATCTACTTGTTAAGTCTCTCTAGCATATCAGCCTACTTGTCTACCTACCATCTTGCCTACCTAACTACCTACCTGGATATCAACCTTCCTACCTACCTACCTACCCACCTACCTACCAGATTATCAACATTCATACCTACTTTCCTTCCTACCTACTTGCCTACCTACCAACTAACTGTGTACCTATCAACCAGCTTGCATGCCCACCTACTTTCCTACCTAACTAATTGCCCGTCTATCTACCTACCTACCTACTGATTTTTCCTTCAATTTAAATTGCAGTTGCCATTCAGTCTGACGGCCTATTCACACACACACACACACACACACACACACACACACACACACACACACACACACACACTCACACTAAATCAAAACTAGACAGGCGCAGTCTCTCTCTCTCTCTCTCTCTCTCTCTCTCTCTCTCTCTCTCTCTCTCTCTGTAAAAACTAACAAACTCAAAACAATAGCACACACACACACACACACACACACACACACACACACACACACACACACACACCGTTGCTAAGGAGATGGCGGGTGCAAGTTTTTGTGCAAGTGAGTGAGTGCGTGAAGGTCTCCCACACCCTGACCTCATGCGTTTGCGTGCGTTTGCGTGCATGTGTGTGTGTATATCCTTGTGTCAGTGTTCCCGGCGCTGTGTCTGTCTTTGTATGAGAGAGAGAGAGAGAGAGAGAGAGAGAGAGTGTGTGTGTGTGTGTGTGTGTGTGTGTGTGTGTGAGAGAGAGAGAGAGAGAGAGAGAGAGAGAGAGAGAGAGAGAGAGAGAGAGAGAGAGAGAGAGCATCTGAAACAATAAAGATGATTAAACATACGGTATTCTCATTTCATTTGCACACCCTGACCTAGCGTGCACCCACCCACACACCCACACACAGACACACACACACATACAGCCTAGTTTCAAATGCTGTACAAGAAGATCCTTATGCCTTGCTCCAGGCCTTGGTCGTTGTATAAGAGGCACTGAATGCTGATGTGTTGTGGGTACCCTGCCAGTCAGACCATCTCTCTCTCTCTCTCTCTCTCTCTCTCTCTCTCTCTCTCTCTCTCTCACAGTCTGTTCTGTCTATGTATCTATCAATTCATCCATCTATCTTGCTATCTATGTATCTATCTTTCAGTCAATCTACTCATCTATCTGTCTATTTATCTATTTCTGCCACATACAATACCAAGTAAAGAACATCTGTGAGATTGGAGGAATATGCAGGAAAATGCCAATTCTTGAAAACCTAAAATATGCTCATGGAATGTGCACTTTTGATTATCGTATGAAGTGAGTCAGAAATTCTTCGGGTGAAAGAAACAGATCGGTGTGAATTATAACGACGCCTTCTAATTTAATTCCATTATCTAAGTTTCTGTACCCTTTTCACCTTAACTTGGTCTTGAGTTTTGTCTTGCAATTTATTTTACTTAGCGTAGTGGCAGACACGGAGAATGCAGCTGCTCTACATCCTTTTCATAGCACTTCTTCATGGCTGGCATTATATTCTTGTGTTATTTGCTTTTACTCAGCATCGTGGTAGAGATGGCTATTTTCGGCCAAGTTATGGAAAAAATAAAAATAAAACGAAATTTTGTCCACAGCCAAGTGCCTAATCTTATAGTTAATCCTCAGCTAAGGCTGACGGTGATAAAAAGACTTACAAGTCACTTTTACGACTGGTCACCATCCCTTCCCGTCACTTCAAGCCATGAAAGAGTACTGGGTTGTTGACCGTCTTGTCACTTATTGTTATGAAGCGTTGTTATAATGTTGTTTTTTGTTGTTGTGGCCTCAAGTTCATCAGAAAATGAACCAAGCAGACTGTGCCGAGAAGTTGCCAAAAAAGGTAATGTTAGCCTGCAACCTACCATCCTTTTTGGGGTGACTGAGGGAATCGAGACGCATTTGAATAACGTTATAATTTTGCCACAGCCTGATTGTCCCTTTCTACTACTGTTTTGAACTGGATCACTGTTTATGTTTGCAACTGCACCATTTCGCAGCAACAGTCTACAGTATGCTTGCAATTTTTTAGCACCAAACTATTCACACTTCGAGTGAGCTTAATAGTAAACTATTTAGGGTGCCAAGACTGTTCGGTCCGACATCTTTACTTTACTTAGCATGAGATAACTCTTGGTAGCAGTGGAAGAGCTGTCAAGATAGTACGGAGATAGAGCTTAACCGATATCCCTGGAGCCCACCTTCCCATTTCCGGGGGTAGGGAGGGAGTTGAGGGATACTTGTTTAACAGGTGACTGGAATACTGACGGATTTACAGACATCCCACATCAGCTGCTTACATTTCACTTTAACACGACACATTGAAGTAAACAATCAGTCTCCTCTTAGTCTATCTACATTCTTACACCCACAATGCGTCTTAATTAATAAAATATGATACTTGGGGGTCTTATTATCTTTACAGTACCTATCAAAACACATTCCTATACATACAGAACATATGGGCCTATATATCCAGTGACTTTGGACGCTAAGGCTGCTTAATCCTTCATCCTTATTGTACCTGTCGTGGGATAATCCTCTGTCTCACTGTAGGGGGCCTGTCAAGATGACATGGAGATAATGCTTGTCATCAATATGGACGACTTACCAATGCCATTCCTCTATCACTGGTGGATATTTATTCACATCTGATATCTCTCTCTCTCTCTCTCTCTCTCTCTCTCTCTCTCTCTCTCTCTCGCTCTCACCAGCACGCGGGGCATATTCGAATAAATCACCTGGTTACACGGGCTTCACACATATCCAAAGGGAAAAAGGATCCACGAAATATCTCCAGCGCTTTCGGGCATGCTCCCCTGATGATGTCAATACTCGTACAGGAAGGCGGTCCGAATATTCTGAGTTCTTTTCCAATGAACATTATGCAAGTATGAATATGTCAATGTATGAATGCATGCATGTATTATGTATGTAAGAATATGTATGTATACTTCCCTCTCTCTCCCCTGCACGTCCCACAGTTCTCCTCCGCCCACCATAAATCCTCTCCCTCCACACCTGTAATAATTCGTCCCAGAATAAATTAATCCCCACACACCACACCCTGTCATTAGCTCGCTGCCGCCACTCTCTTCCGGAATTTATCATGCTTAAGGGTTCTTTAGTATTAACTGTAAAAAAGAAAAAGCTTGGTGGTTAGCTGAAACGTGAGGGAGTTTCCTGTTTCCGTGTTTTTGTAAGTAAATTGCAGGCTCTCTGAGGATGTATTTATATCCTTGTTTTTGTCTGTCTGTTTGTTTGCCTCATTATATAGATATATAGACAGAAAGAAAGACTGGCAAAACACAGACAGACAGAGAGACACACAGACAGACATATAGACAGATGGACAGACAGATTCACAGATGTGTCTATCTTGAAGTTAATCCATGTATCTCCCTAGTTATCAATTACCAACTGCCAGACGTCTAATTCAATAGTTCATCCGAGCTGACCACGACAAGAAATGCCTCCTAGTTCCTCTATCCCTGCCGAAAGACCTCACCAGCACCACAACTCCCCAATCACCAGACTCATCCTCATCAACCTGTCCCTCTCACAACAAAATCAGCCACCACAACACCCACGCAACATCCCTACCACAATCACCATAGAAACATCACCTTCAAAACATTCACAACTTTCGCATCACAGCAATCAGCCACACCAACCTACCTCTCAACCAAAATACCCATAACCTGCACTAACTCCACCACAACATCCACAGCACATCACACGCCCAGTCATCAACACACACTCCCACCACAACCACCACACCACAACACCTCTACCACACCCAGTATACCACCAAAACATCTATATCACCACCACCACAGTACTACCTTTCCCACCACCACACTCAACCACACCATCCCGCCTCACACGTCCCCTCCTAACCAAATAGTTCGCGTATCAAATTAAGAGAAGCGGATCCCGATTACACGCGTCATGCAGTTAAGTGTCAAATTCTACTCGGCATAGGAGGCTTCGTAGCTCATTTTCCCTAACAATTTATTTTACATGATGCACCCTTGTATGTTGTGTATATCGGCTTAATTTAGGCTGTTTGTCTCGATAACATGCAAAGGAATTCTAAGGTGTAATGCACAGAATAAATGGCTAAAGAAAAGTTGCCATAAAAACTTCAAAGACTCTTGGAATACCACCTCCAGCCCCACCAACCTGCATCTCTCACCTGTTCCTCACCAATTAGTTCACGTACTAGATTAAGAAAAGTCTAAATCAATTACACATAACATTATATTAATGGTGAGAGAGGCGACCCCAACCTACACCACCACCATCACAACCACTCCATACCTACCATAACCAAACCTTCCTACAACCTCCATAATAACCACACCATCCCTACCACAACCATCACAACCAAACCTTCCCACAACCACCACAACAACCACACCATCTCTACCATAACCAAGCCTTCCTACAACCACCAAAACGAACACACCATTCCTACCACAATCATCACAACCAAACCTTCCTACAACTGCCACAACAACCACGCCATCCCTACCACAACCACCACAACCAAACCTTCCTACCACAACTTCAGTCATGATGCAGCAATACTACAACCCTAAACATATCAACACTACCACCACAACCACAGTATCCCCACCACAATCACCACAACATTTTTACCCTAACCACCACACTCATTATCCCAACCTGACTCTCTCACCAATTAATTCTCGTCCCAAATTAAGAGAAGCGTTTCCAATTACACACGTCATATAATTAAGCGATGAGAGAGACACACCTACACCACCACCACCACAACAGTCACACAACCACATCACACTACCACCACAACAACCACATCACACTACCACCACAACAACCACATCATACTACCACCACAACAACCACATCATACTATCACCACTACAACCACATCACACTACCCTACAACAACCACACCATTCCTACCACAACAACCACACCATCCCCACCACCACAACAACCACACCATCTCCACCACCACAACAACCAAACCATCCCTACCACCACAACAACCACACCATCCCCACCACCACAACAACCACACCATTCCCACCACAACAACCACACCATTCCCACCACAACAACCACACCATCCCTACCACCACAACAGCAACACCATCCCCACCACCACAACAACCACACCATCCCTACCACCACAACAACCACACCATCCCTACCACCACAACAACCACACCATCCCTACCACCACAACAACCACACCATCCCTACCACCACAACAACCACACCATCCCTACCACCACAACAACCACACCATCCCTACCACCACAACAACCACACCATCCCTACCACCACAACAACCACACCATCCCTACCACCACAACAACCACACCATCCCCACCACCACAACAACCACACCATCCCTACCACAACTCCAACCATATTCACACTATCATAACAACCATACCCAAACTACCACCATCCCACTCAGCTACAGTACATCTACCTCTTCTCTCTCTCTCTCTCTCTCTCTCTCTCTCTCTCTCTCTCTCTCTCTCTCTCTCTCTCACCAATTATCTCCTGTACCAAATTAAGAGAAGCTTAATCCAATTAGACGCGTCATGCAATTAAGTGGTGAGAGAGAGGGATGGTGTTGCCTCCCTCTCTTTATGACCCGCCTACCCTTGTTATTAAAGCATTCACTGACCTTGTAGGGAGAGTCGGCTTGGGTCTGCAGAGTTCACGTATAAAGTGACTGGGAATGCATAGTATCTTCACTCCAATGATGCGTTTTTCTACTTTGCTGTTGCTACTTCCATACTATTATATTTAGCACTGATTAGACGTCACTGTTATTAAGCATTTCACTATAATGCGTTTACTGTATCCTGGCCAATATCTCCAGCCCCTTTCAGCTCAGTTGATAGTTATTATTGTTGTCAGGTTGAAAGGTTGATCTAACGAGTAACCAAGGCTACCCATTACTACCTCACAACTAAGTTTCATCTATTTTCAAGCAACCACGACTAAATATTCAATTGTGCCAGTGACTCAGTTCCGTCAAAAGTAAAAAAAAAAAAAAAAAATGGATATAAAATTTGCATTATTCTGAAGCTTATACAATCGTCTGTAGATAGTAAAAAAAAAAAAAGTCACAGAATGGAAGAGCCTCAGGGTTTCTTTACTTCCCTAACGATTCTGGCCGTCTAACCCTCTGACGCCAACATACTCGTACATCTTAACTAATATTTCACTCCTACCACCACACGATTTTACTCTGGTTATGAGTGACCTATCGTCGTATAATTGCTAAACTTTTCTTTTTGCTTTTCCTCCTGCCCTTTTTATCCATTACAAAAGTTACAATGGATCAGTAAGAAAATTAAGGTTTCTTGTTTAAGGAGAATTTCTGTTCTACTGTGGCAACTCGGTATTTTGTTGTAGTGGACAGCTTGCACATGCCCCCCTCCACACACACACACACACACACACACACACACACACACACACACACACACACACACACACACACACACACACACACACACACACACACACACACACACACACACACACACACACACACGCACCATGGAGGGAACATGACCTGGTTATGATCAAGTGGTAATGAATGAGAGGAAGTATTACCGCATCCACTACCATATCCGCCCCCACTTGCCACTGAACCTTGGCCTACTTAACCTTTCAGACCCATGTTGTTAGGTGTTTTTCACTCCGGTTATTTACGGATGATTTTATGTGGCTTTTATAACTGGAGGGGTGAGTCAGTTTCCATCTGTTTACCCGTTCGATACTGGTACTAGGTGGTGGCGGCCAATATCCTCTTACTTGATGCAGCGCTGCCTGCTTCTTCCTTCACTTTTATCAATCTTTTTCTGTGTACGCCTCCATCTCTTCCTCTTTCGCCCATCTTCCCTGTTACGTGCACAGTATTACTCTTCTTTCTACCTGAGGTGCCTTTACACTGACTGGCAAGCCTTATGTTTTCTCGTAACCCAGGAAACCATTTACAACGCAAGGTAGTGCCCATTTGATAACATGACGGAGGAATGTGATGCTTTCTATGGTGCCCCTGTTTACTTGGTGGAGATGCGGTACCCATCGAGGAACCAAACCCCCACATTCTTCACCGCGCCTCGCTGTGGCGATGCGTTCTTTTCCGCAAGGAAATATCAGATCACTGTACAGGAAAGCCCAGCAGGTGCTGTCTCTTCCCTGTGATTAATGGGTCTCCTCTGTCAGACGGACCGGTGTTACTCATCAACAACAACTTTTCTGTAACAGACATCTTCCATCCATCCATCATCCAATACTATGCTGCCCCATGAGAAGAGTAGGAGTCCGGGGCGAGGCAAGTTGGTCCTGACATTTAAGATGAGAGAGACCAGCCTCATTCATCCCTGAGTGGCATTACATGAACAATAAACCCCAACCATCCCTTGGATATGAACCTACACAGGCCTAATCCGACTGGAGCGCCTGAATGTATGAAAAAATGTCTGAAGGGATTTATACTGTGTGTAAAAGTTGTGTGTGTGTGTGTGTGTGTGTGTGTGTGTGTGTGTGTGTGTGTGTGTGTGTGTGTGTGTGTGTGTGAGAGAGAGAGAGAGAGAGAGAGAGAGAGAGGATGGGGTTGATTCATTAAGGTAGTGTCACCTGAGGCAGTGGACAAGGTGGTTCTCAAGTCACATCTGATACACCTGCTCGTCGCTAATGAAGTCTGCCAAACGTGTCTGTTTTTCCTGTGACTGCCCTCCTTTCCACCTGTCTATGGCACACCTGTCTTTAACATACCTGTCTCTACCGTTAATATCTCCTCTACCTTTGCCACCTTTATGTATGTCCATTACACATGTCAGGTTATGTCTGTCTCTTCTGCACTCCTCGTCTACATTTGTCTTATCCATATTTTCTCTTTCTGCGTTCTTCTCTTCCCCATACAACCAACAGCACAACTGACCATACCACTACCACACTACGACACTTACTGGAATACATACCACCACAGTCACCTCCACCACAACCCTGACCTACTATCACACCAGCACCAAACATCTACCATACCAACACACCACAACGACCCTTCTCATTAACACACTGCCAACATACCGTTATCATCCCCACTGCCAACACAATCAGGACCATCACTTTAACCATCCCTTCAACATTACATCCACTACCAAAATTCCAGCACCACTATTATCACTACAGCTATCGTAACCACAATTACCTCTTTCACCACCACATCACTACCATCAACCATCCCTACCACAACTATATTCACCACACGACTAGCACCACCACCACCACCACCACCATCACTAACACCACCACCAGCGCTTCCACCACCACCGACACCACTAACGCTACCACCACCCTTTTCGCCACCGCAGCTACCACACCTGCCGCCCCCACCAGCACTAGCACCACCCACTCCACCACCACAATTACCACAACTACCATCATCATCCACGCGTCACCACTAATGGCTAAGAGGCTGGCACGTGTCATCCCCGTTCCTTGAGAGATGAAGTGAGCGAACGAGGTAGCCATTAGCCATATATAGGGGAGAGATTTGCCTTATGTGTATGGGCAGGGGTTGTGTTTAGATCTCTCTCTCTCTCTCTCTCTCTCTCTCTCTCTCTCTCCCCTGCTTTTCATAAGAGGTTCGTAAATGAATGAAACGTTCTGTTTAATTCTTCATTATTTCTGTCTCGAATGAATCAGGCCAGAGGAGACAACAGCAGTGTTAATCGGCATTACTAATAAAAACAATAATAGTAGTAGTAGTAGTAATAGTAGTAGTAGTAGTGCTGTAGTAGTAGTAATAGTAGTAGTGCTGTAGTAGTACTAATAGTAGTAGCAGTAATAGTGGTAGTAGTAATAATAATAATAAGTCATCCATCCATCCATCATCCAATCCTACGTTGCCCCATGAAGAGCTTTGGAGCCCGGGGCTAGGCAGTTGGTCCTGACATTTAAGATGAGAGTGAATAATAATAATAATAATAATAATAATAATAATAATAATAATAATAAGAAGAAGAAGAAGAAGAAGAAGAAGAAGAAGAAGAAGAAAGATAATAATAATAATAATAATAATAATAATAATAAAATCACTACCAAACTGTAACTACTACTAGTACAACTTCTACTACTATTCTATCTATCTATCTATTGCCAGACGCCTCAATCCCGTTTGGGGTGGCCACAAACAAATCGCCTCCAAGTCGCCCTGTCCCCCGCCATTTCACTGCCCTGCTCCCAACTCACACCCCCCTCTCTCATATACTACTCTCATATACTACTACTACTATTACTATCATTAAATTTATCCGACTGCTAGTACTACGGTACTGTTGCTACGACTACTATTACTACTACTACTTAGTAGTAGTCGTAGTAATTGCTGTAATAATAATAATGATAATACTGCTAGCATACTGCTAGAACAGTTGTATTCCTGATTTCACTAGACTGCGGCTATCTCAGCATTTCCATTTTGCTTTTCTGTACATGTTCTTTTTTCTCGCATGTGCACCGTTGACAAGCCAGTTTGACCCATCATCTGAAAATGTGTGTGTGTGTGTGTGTGTGTGTGTGTGTGTGTGTGTGTGTGCCAACAGTTTTACCATCAGGGTTTCAGGTGACCTTACAACTCCGTATTCCCCACTGGATGCTTTACTGGAAACTTAAATGTTACACCAGCGGAGTGTAGTTGCTCGCTAACTTCTCACACAGTCTTTCAGGGCACAGATAGTGGTTTCCTTTGTGTGTGTTGCCCAGTGCCACCCCTACACTGTTTACAGAGAGAACTATTCCTCCAGCAGAACTGCATGGGGCCTCTTGTTCTCAGCCTGACTCAGGACGTTCTCAGATTCATCAGCGACCAGCATCCGGTTGCTTACTCTTTCGTGTGTGTGTGTGTGTGTGTGTCTGTGTGTGTGTCTGTGTGTGTGTGTGTGTGTGTGTGTGTGTGTGTGTGTGTGTGTGTGTGTGTGTGTGTGTTTGTAGGTCACCTTCCTTTGGCACTTCGTCGACCAGTTGGAGACCAGGAAAGTGTAAGATCGCCTCTGACTGCCTTGGCTCTGTGTGTGTGTGTGTGTGTGTGTGTGTGTGTGTGTGTAGAACTGTTTCTGTCATCTATATTATTGTCTATGTCTGCCCATCTCTCTCTCTCTCTCTTTCTGCCTTTGTCTCTGTCCCTCCATGTCTCTTCCTCTATCTCTGTTTCTCTGCCTCTGTCTGTCAGTCACTGTTTCTGCCTTTCCCTCCATTTCTATCTGTTTAACTATGTTTATATGTGTATTCAGTTATTTATATATTGTCTTTCTTCCGATCCATCAGAGTGCTTATGTATCTGTCTGTCTATCGATCGATGTCTGCCTGTTTATCTATCTCCTGTGTGTCCTCTCTCTCTCTCTCTCTCTCTCTCTCTCTCTCTCTGACGTAATGAATACCTGTGCCCCCTTAGGAATTCCGGAGGTCACGGGGTCTAGCACGGTGGGAGAGAAACAAGAAAAAGAATAGCAAATGAGAAATAAATAAATACCAAAAAAAAAAAAATGCATGAAGATGGGAAAAGAAAACAAGTGGAGAAAGGAAATAAAAGTAACCACAAAAATACATACAATTAAAAGAGTGAGAGAGAGTGTGGGAGAGAAGAAAGAAGGGTCGAGAGGACACTAGAGGAGATAAGAAAGAAGATGAGGAAAGAAAATGAAGAAAGAAATCAAGAAAAGGAAAACCGAGACAAAGAGAGAGAGAGAAAAAAAATCAAGAAAAGGAAAACTGAGAGAGAGAGAGAGAGAGAGAGAGAGAGAGAGAGAGAGAGAGAGATGAAGAAGCACTTGGAGAGATTGATAGGAGAGAGACACGGAAAAGGAAGACCTCTACAGGTAAGGCGGATAGCCAGTCAGAATCTGCTCTTATGGGTTTGTGAGATCTGACTGGCTGAGAGAGAGAGAGAGAGAGAGAGAGCAGTCAGAATGAACTCTGAAGGGTAATGGTTTGTTAAAAACTCTGAAATTGTGGTTTGACGGAGACCTTTCTGTGAGGGAAGGCTTCATGAATCTCTCTCTCTCTCTCTCTCTCTCTCTCTCTCTCTCTCTCTCTCTCTCTCTCATATAAATGCAGTTTGTTTTTTCTTTTCGCATCACCCTTCTAGAAACAAACAAATTCCAATTCTCTCTCTCTCTCTCTCTCTCTCGCCAGGGTCAATGATGAAACAACTGAGCATCGGCTTGCGCATCCTCGACCTCGGGCGCCTCTTACTTTCACTCAGCCTGCACTCACTCTCGGGCCACGATCTCAGATATTTTCGTTCACCCTCCTCTGTTTTACCGTAGCTCTGGACAACAATATTTGGGTACCGTACGAGGGGCTGTGAAATTCGAGAACCATTGATACCAAGTCCTCATTTTACAAGTCTCCTCCTCCCTCCAACCCCCCCACCTCTCCCTGCCTTTCCCTCCCTTCCCCCTCTCCCTCCCTTACCGGGAGACGTCTTCCCTTCCTCTCTCTCTCTCCCGTCTCTTCATCTCCCCCTCCTCCTACCTTCACTCCTTTTCCTCCCTCCTCCCTCCCTTCTCCTTCCCGCTTGCCTACCTCTAGACTTCTTCCTTCCCCTGTATCTCCCCAGTCTCTATATCTCTCCCTCTCGTCTCCCCCTTCTTCTCCCCTCTTTCCGTCTCTTTCTCTCATCCCTTCTCTCCCCACCTCTTCTGTCTCTCTCCCTCTCTTTCACCTCTCCATTATCTCCATGTGCTTGCACATTTCTTAACTCCCTCCCTCTCTTCCTCCCTTTCCCTTTCTCTCCCCTCCTTCGCTTCCCTTGCTTACCACAAAGTCGTTTCCACTTCCCTCCGTCTCTCTTCCATCTCTTCATCTCTCTTCTGTATCCTCAGTTTTTCTTCTCTTTTTTTGTTTCGCATTTTCTCCTCTTCTCGTTCTCGTTCCCTCTCTCCCATCCCTTTCTCTCTCTACACCAGATCTTCCAATATTCTGTCTCTACATATTTCTGCTTGCTATTGGTATTCCTTGCCTCTCCATTTCCTTTACTTTTTCCTCACTCTTTTTCTTATTACCCTTCCCCTCCCCGGAGGGGCTCGGGGACGGGTACTGTTTTCACTCGGTTGTCTGTCTGTGGCTGTCTTTTAACAACTTTTCGCAAAAACTACTGGTGCGATTTTGACTAAAATTACGGGGATGATGGGTTAAGACATTCTAATCACGTGATTAAATTTTGGGCCAAATTAGGCCAAGGCTTAGGCTGTAGGCCCAATAAATGTAAAAAAAAAAAAAAAACGGGGACGAGTAAAAATCATATTTTCTCCATAACTCATTTCAAATTCGTCATATTGACATGAAGCCAAAACCTAAAGATGCATCATTCAAATCTGCATCCTATAACATGCCTCATTACATCAGGGGGGTCACCCCCCAGTTAGCGGTAGGGGGGTCAATATCAGGTGGGTCGAGCCTGAAATTTTAAATGGGCATAAAATCGTCACATTTCATCCGATTTACTCCATACTTGATATGTGACATCTTTGACTAGATATCCTGTTGAGTTTATACGTCAACACTAAAATGACTGCTTGGGACGGGCTTGCTGTGCCTTGGCACCTCTTCTTGTTTATTGTCTCTATCTCTCTTGCCTATCATCCACCACCGTCTTAATCCTCCTTACCCCAACTTTCATATTTTCTCCTTTCCATAACTTTATCCTATCATTTCTTTTCATCTTTTCTCAATTTTTTTCCTTCATATTGTTTTTCTCCAATTTATGCATATTTTCTGGTCTCACTTTTCTTTTTCGTGCCCTCTCACTTTCATTCCTCCTCTCCAGTATTCCCAAATATATTTTTGTCTTTTCTTCTCTCAAACATTCTTCCACTTTCCTTGTTTATTTCCCTTCGTATATAAACTTTCAAGCCTGTGTTTCTTTCCACCTCTTCCTACTTTCAATTTCCCTTCCCAATAGCCCTTAATTTTCTCTTATCAGTCCTCATAATCTTTTTCATACACTTTTCATGTGTCTTCGTTTTCCTTCATTAACACATCTTGCTCAATGCCATCTCTTTTTACTTTCATATTCATTTCTCATCCCTCAATTGGTTGTTTATTTCTTCTCATCTTTATTTCTTTTCAATTATTCATTCTGTTTTTTCCCTATGAACATCTTTTCCTGTTTTCAATTTTTTATTTGTTCTCTTCTCCCATTTTTAAATTCTCACAGCCTCACACTCTCTTTTTGTTTTATTTTCTGTTTTCTTTTTTTATTTCCCGCTTCCTGACGTCCTTCACTCTCAGCCTACCTGCCACCCTTTTTCCTTCCTTCCTTTCCTTTCCCTCTACAATCTTTCTCTTTCTCTCTCTCTCTCTCTCTCTCTCTCTCTCTCTCTCATCTGCCCTATCGTATCCTTCCTATGTTTTCTTCATCCTTTTCCCACGCTTTCCCTTTCTCTCCAGTCCCCTTTCCTCTCTCCCTTTCCTGCATCCCATCGTTCTTACCTTTTCTCCCTCTTTCTTTCTCTCTCCTTCCTTCCTTTCTGTTTCTCCCCTTTCCTTCCCACCCTCCTACCACCTTTTTCTTTCCTTCTTCCTTCCAACATTTCTTCTTTCCTTTCAACTCTTTCCCCTTTATTTTCCAATTTCTTCCTCATTCCATCTACCCTTTCTTCCTCCCTCCCTCCTTCCCTTCTCTACTTCCTTCCTTACTTCCTCATTCCCTCCCTCCATTATTTGCTTCCTTTCATGCTTCCTCCCTTCTTTCCTTCATTACCTCCTACTTTCCTTCCTTCCTTCCTCCCTTTCCACCCTTTCTCACTTATTCTCCCTCCTCCCACCTCAGTCTCTCTTGAATTATATTACAACATCCTTCCTTCTTTCCTTACTTCTTCCCTCCTTTCCCTCGTTTTTCTTTCCTTCCTCCCTTATTCTCTTCCTTCTTTCTTTCCTTCCTCCCTCCCTCCCTCTTTTCCTTCCTTCTTTTCTTCCCTCCTTCATTTCCATCCTCCCTCCATCTTTTCTTCCTTCCTTCCTACTTTCTTTCCTTCCTTCCTTCCTTCCTTCCTTCTTCCCCTCCTTCCTTCCTTCTTCCTTTCCTTCCTTCATTCCTTTTTTTCTCTTCATTTCTCCCTTCCTTCCTTCTTTATTTCCTACCTTCCTTCTTTTTTCTTTCCTTCCTTCCTTCCTTTTTTCCTTCCTTCCTTTCTTCCTTCCTTCTCTCCTTTCTTTTCCTCCTTGCTTCTTTCTTTCCTCTCTCTGTGTCTCCTCTTTTAATCTCATTTTCTATTTTCTTCGATCCAAACTTCCTACCTTCCTTGTTTCCTTCCTTCCTTGTTTCCTTCCTTCTTTGCTTCCTTCCTTCCTTCCTTCTTTGCTTCCTTCCTTCCTTCCTTCTTCCTTCCTTCCTTCCTTTCTTCCTTCTTTTTGCCTACCTTCCTTCTTTCCTTCCTTCACTCATTCCTTCTTTTTTTCCGTCCTTCCTTTCTTCCTTTCTTTTCTTCCTTGCTTCTTTCTTTCCTCTCTCCATTTCTCCCCTTTTAATCTCATTTTCTATTTTCTTCGATCCAAACTTCCTACCTTCCTTCCTTCCTTCCTTCCTTCTTTCACTTTCTCCCCACCTCTCTCCGCCTTCACTCAGCAATTATTCACTCTCCAGCAATTACTCCAATCCTACGTTTTTAAACCAGACGGAAAGTTCTGTGAGCATTTATTTGTGTTCCTAAATCCTTCATTCACGCTAGCTTCTCTGTTCTCTCTTCCTGTGTGGACCGAAAACTCTGTCTATCTGTCTCTGTCTCTGTCTGTCTGTCTCTCTGTCTCTGTCTGTCTCTCTCTCTCTCTCTCTTAAAACCGCATTATTCTCACTCTGTAATTCTCTGTCTTCTTCACTCTTACTTTCTCTCGTCGCTGTCGCTTTCCATCTCAAATTACTTTGCTCTCTCTCTCTCTCTCTCTCTCTCTCTTCCAGTTCATCCACCAAACCATCATTTCATCCATCCTGATCTTAAATTTCATTAAATCAGGCTTTACTGATCTACCAGAAGACCCGCCGACATGTCGTAAAAATACCTCCGCTAATACCAATACACCAGTCCTGTATGAGACAGCCCTAGCATGTATTCAGTATGGACGGTGGGTGTTAGCGCCGAAGTGGTGACATGTAGAGGTGTATGGTATGTAGGAGGACTGCTGGGCCTTGATAGCAGGCTGTGAAGCCTATGCCCAGAGTCGGACACATAAAAAAAAAAAAAAAAAAAAAATCATTTGATTCTCTTGTTAATTCTTGCATGCGATCAATATCCCATCTCTCACCTACCCGTTCATTAACCCATCCATTTATTCATTCTGTCATTCATCCATCCATCAGTCTTACGATCCTTCCTTTCATCTATCCATCCATCCTTCCATCCATCTATCCATCCATCCTTCCATCCATCCATTCATCTTTCCATCCATGCTTCCATCCATCTATCCATCCATCCATCATCCATCCATTCATCTTTCCATCCATGCTTCCATCCATTCATCCATCCATCTAATCATCAACTCAGTCATTAAAGCATATCTCTCTGACTGAGTAATCCATCCATCCATCCATAATACAACTATCCAGCCATCCCTCCATGTTACTGTCGTTTAATAATAGAGAGAGAGAGAGAGAGAGAGAGAGAGAGAGAGAGAGAGAGATTGTCCTTGGTACCAGTTTTCTATACTGAACCGCAGTCAACACTATTTTTTTTATCTCATGCCACTTCTACATCATCCCCCCCCCTCTCTCTCTCTCTTTCAAAATGGTGATGGTGGCTGTACTGATGTATACACCCATCTATCTATCTATCTATCTCTCTATCCTTTTTTTTTATGTGTCCGACTCTGGGCATAGGCATCACAGCCTGCTCCCAAGGCCCACTAGTTCTCCTACGTACCTTACACCTCTCTACATGTCACCACTTCGACTCTAACACCCACCGTCCATATTGAATACATGCTAGGGCTGTCTCATACAGGACTGGTGTATTGGTATTAGCGAGGGTATTTTTACGACATGTCGAAGGGTATTCTGGTAGATCAGTAAAGTCTAATTATATATGAAATTCAAGTTCTTAAACTGTTCCCTGCCCCAGCCGGGATTCGAACCTGGGACCGGTAAATATATACTGTATATATATATATATATATATATATATATATATATATATATATATATATATATATATATATATATATATATATATATATATATATATATATATATATATATATATATATATATATATATATATATATATATATATATATATATATATATATATATATATATATATATATATATATATATACTGTATACGTGTGTGTGTGTGTGTGTATAACGTACAGTATACATACAGTATATAATAACAACAACAATACTAATGATGATAATAATAGGACAACGAAGAAGAAGCTAAGAACAAACCTGCAGCTCAAATAATAAAGCTATGTTACGCTAACTGAATCTTCTCAATGTATCAACTAAGCAACTTCAAATTCAGCAATACAAAATGTAAAATCTTTTCCCTACAAATATGAATCTATAAAGATGGATGGATGGATAGTTAGAAAAACAGATAGACAGACCGACAAATAGATACAAATACGCTTGATCCGGAAAGGGGTGCTTGTAGTCGATTTACTTCTATATGTCAGTCAATTCTGCGCCATCAGGCTGCCCTTTCTTCAGATTATTCCTACCTCACTCATATACCTCTCCCCACCCTCCCTCCAACTTACTATTCGTTCTATGGCAATTTTGTGCTTTATCCTAATATGCATAATTGTCTAGGTTCCTTTATGCAAATTACAAGTAGTTTTTCTTCTACTTGGAGTTTGAGTCGTGCATGAATAAGTTCACATAATTTGACTAATAGGAAGAAAACAGAATTTGGGAGAGAGAGAGAGAGAGAGAGAGAGAGAGAGAGAGAGAAACAGACAGGCAGACAGACAGACAGAGAGGCAGAGAGGGAGAGAGAAAATGTGCGTAAAATGAGAGAGGTCAGGACAGATGGGTAATGAAGAAAGGAAATGCCTGATGAAAGAAGGAGAGGGGAAAAGAGAGAGTGAAGATAGCAGGAAGAAGGAGTGACATAGAAGGGCATGATAAAGGGAAAGACAGAAGTATCAATGAAAATGAAGTAAACAAATGAAAGAGCCAACTGAACAGCAGGAGAATAATCTGAAAAACTTGAAAGCACTCAGAAAGCTCATACCTCCGCCAATGCCACTGCCATTTAAAAGGATCAGGATCTGGATCCGTGGATATAGGATCCGGATCCGGATCCGGATCCGCCCCAAAATTTAATCAGTTCTTTCTTGGTCCATGGCCCATCTTTCCAAAACTTTTCGTTGAAACTCATTGAGAACTTTTGGATATTGCGCAGGATACTCCTGATCCGTGTCCAGATCCGCCCCCAAATTTAATCGTTTCTTCCTTGGCTCATGGCCCACCTTTTCACAAAATTTCATCAAAATTCTTTCATAACTTTTTGAGTAATCCTGCTAACAGACCGACAAACAAACCAACGTGGGATAAAACATAACCTTCTTCGGCGGAGGTAAAAAAAAAAATAAATAGCAGGGACCATTTGAATACTTTTTAGGACTTATGTAAGGGAACAAAATCAAGAGAATATGAAGGATAAATGGAGAGGGGATAAAAGAACATAAGAACATAAGAAGAGAGGATAACTGCAGTAGGCCGGTTGCCCCATGCTAGGCAGCTCCTAGAAGAGTAACTGAACTACTAGAATGAGATAAGGATAGCAAAGAAGAACGCAGGAAAGGAAACAGAAATTCCATGAAGAGGCATATTATGGTACAGATGTATTAATAAACAGATGTCTAAACGAACATGAAGAAAGAAATTGATGGTATGATAAACAGAGAGAGAGAGAGAGAGAGAGAGAGTGAGAGAGAATCAGTGGCGTCAGGGTAGGAGGCAGTGAAGCTCTTGACTGGCTGTGGCACTCCTGGCCCTTCTCCTCCCCTCCTACTCTCTCCCTCTACCCTCCCTCTTCCTTCCCTTAGCCCCTCCCCTCAGCCCTTGGCTCCCAGACCCTCATACGTTCCCTTGCCGTCGTTCAGTTCACATCCCCGCCCGCTCCATCCGTTCCCTCAGTTTCTCTCTTTCATTGCGTTCCTCTACGTCTTTAATCCTCTTCTTCCGAAAATAAAATCAATATTACTCTCTGATGAAGGTGATAAATAGGACGCGAAGTGAAACAGTGTACATGAAGTGTCTCTAACAGTGTCAAAGGATTATTACACTGCCCGAGAAAAACAAAACCTCTACCGTGCCCAAAACCTAAGGAGAGTCACTGTTTTAATCCTCTGGCGCCAATACACTGGTGAAAACAACCTTTATTGTGACAAAGCCCAAAAGTCCTGAAAGTCACAGTTTATAAGCCTGTGTCACTGCTTCATTTGCAGGGAAAAAGAAAGTGAGATTGAGGA
This sequence comes from Coenobita brevimanus, assembly GCF_032717465.1. NCBI lineage: Eukaryota > Metazoa > Arthropoda > Malacostraca > Decapoda > Coenobitidae > Coenobita > Coenobita brevimanus. The sequence continues at coordinate 13,826,665 of NC_137011.1, forward strand.
ACAAGAAGTACCAATTAAAAGTTTCTTTGTACTTGGCTGAGGATTATCTTCAGTGAAGAGGAAAGTGAGACTGAGGAAGGAAATAATTACGAAACAGAAGTGTGCATATCGTCCTGCTATTCAGTGAGAGCCGAGGGAAAGAAACGAAGGAAAGCGAGAGTGACTCCTGAGTGTGTCTGCGTGCGTGTGCGAGTGCGTGTGAGTGTGCTTGACGCGATGGGCAAAGCAGCTATTCTTGTGGGAGCTATGGGGGTGTTGTGGATATGTGCCCTCATCCACCTAGCCACGGCACAGGAGCAAAACATCCACTACGTCAGGGCGGATGAACTAAGAGGTAAGTGTGGGACACAGGTGGATGACTCCCTCTTGTTTCTCTCCTGCATCTGTATCAGTCCAAATTAAGTCCACTGAAGGAGCCAACCTTCCTGGAGGGAAAGCAATGGACAGAATTAACTCACCCCCAGTCTGACCAAGTATCCATGAATGAATCCGTCTTGATGAGCCAATCATTATTTTTTCTGATAATATGTATGAACTTATAAACCTTGTATGCATATACGAACTGCTACATTAGTGACTTTAAATTCCCCCTTGAAGAGTAATTTAAAGATTTTCGTTGGATGGCAGTCAGTGCAATCACAGTGGATGGTTGTTTGGTGAGAGAGGCTTGGTTGATGAATTTTGGGATATGTAAGACAAGGGAGTTTAGGTTGGTGGATTTTCTGATTTTCTGATGGACAAGTTTGAGTTACTGCATGGACGACATTTAGTCTTCTTCCTCCTCTTCGGATCTCCAGACGATTTTATTTAGCTATAGAGAGAGTTTGGTTCATTTCTTCTATCAGCTCCTTTTATTTTATTTTTTTCCTAACTCTGTGGACCCTACCTCATCCCATCCTAGGGTGGGAAAAGAGGTACGGATGATGATGAGTAGGGAAAAGGGGAAGAGACTTTTCAAACTGGGGAGGTTAGATGTAGCCTTTATTAACTACTCTAATGCTGTAGGTGGTTCCTATGGTAAAACAAAAAAAGTCGCACCCAGCAAGAACAGACCAATACATCACTCTACAGCAGTAACGAAGTAATTGTGAGGGTTGTAGATGGATGGCTCAAGTTACTGTGAGCTGTTGATGGATATAGTAGATTACTTTGATGCATGATTTAAAAGTTGTTTGACCGATGAACTAAGTACATCATGAATTTAAGTGTCTCTCTCTCTCTCTCTCTCTCTCTCTCTCTCTCTCTCTCTCTCTCTCTCTCAATAAACTACGAAAGCTTTCATCAAAATCTCAAATTCATTCCAGCATATAATAAAGTGTGTGTGTGTGTGTGTGTGTGTGTGTGTGTGTGTGGACATGTGGTGATAGGACACATGCCCATTTTTAGGCGCCAGACCCTCGTAAGCCCAGTTTTTGTGGTATTTTCTACTTAACCTTCACTATCCCTTTATCCTTGTCCGCTGATGTTTTAAGAGCGGTATTCTAAATGTCATAGGGGGTAACGTAGCACCTTTGTCTTAACGACTTGTTTTGTATAATACAGTACACATTGAATTCTCGTGTACGCTATTTATCCTCTTTTCATAGCATACAAATGGATACTGAAGTGTACTTTGCCGAATAAATCGCAGAGAAAGACGTGTTACGAAATCTCCACCGCAGCTTAGAATATGAGCCAAAGTCATCCTGCTTGGCTGTGGATTACTACCTTCCTGTGCATTGAAATCTCTATGCATAGTAATCTTTCTTGAGCTACTACCACTGTATTCTAGGGCACTGAACATTCTGAAGTGAAAAGGGTTCCTATCCCTTCTTGTCTCTAAATCACTCACCTAAGGGAGTTGAAATATCTTATGCTATGATTCTTTCTGGTCTTGAATTACTCTCTAAGTATACGGAACTTTGACATTTCCTTTTAACATTATTTCTTCGCTATAACTTTTTTCTTTGGGGTTGAAATTTCGTCATTGAAATTTCTGTATATGTTTTTGGCTGTAGATCACTTGCTTCCATGATGTTAAAAGTTATACATTAAAAATACGGATTATTTCTTTTTATGATATGCCTCTTCTATGGCGTTGAAGTTTCTAATACTATAAGCCTTTCAGGTCCTTGGTTGCTTCTGGAAGCACTGAACTTCTTTAACGAACTTATGAACGCTTTCACTTCTTTCTTGCTCTCATCCATCTACTATTCGTTCTTTCTCCAAATGCTCCCTCCCTCCCTCTGTCTGTCTGTCTGTCTGTCTGTCTGTCTGTCTCTCTCTCTCTCTCTCTCTCTCTCTCTCTCTCTCTCTCTCTCTCTCAGCACTTTAAATAATTTCTTAATATTCGTTCGCTTTTACATGTGGAAGCATCTCCAGGAGTGACTCTGTCCGTCTATCTCTCACTGACGAGTTTTGGAAACGAGGCGCGTCACTCCCGTAGATTTTAGCGGTTTCAGCGAAGCCACACCACACCACACTACACCACACTACACCGCACCACATCACATCACATCTCACCACATCACGCCACCGCATCACACCACATCACACCACACAACACCACACCACAATTATAAACCGAGGGACATTAATCAAACCGTCCTGAATCTCCCGCATGTAGTCATTTTGCACTTGTTTCTATCCTGATTCGGTCACACTTTATTCATTCTTCTACTATCACTCCTACTCCACTTCTCACTCTTATCCCAATCTTGTTTACACTCCCACTCTTATTTCCACTCTCGCCTTTCTTCTACTCTCATTCTCCTTACACTTTCATTCTTCTTCCACTCTCAAGTCTTCTTCCAATATCATTCTGCTTCCAGTCTCACTCTTGTTTCCTTCCATCTCACTTTGCGTCCATTTTCATTCTCCTCCAGCTTTCACTCTTCTTGCACTCTATAATTTTCCATTCTCACTCTCCTTCCTTGTGCATTCTTTATCTATAAATCCATTCTCACTCTCCTTCCTTGTGCATTCTTTATCTATAAATCCATTCTCACTCTCCTTCCTTGTGCATTCTTTATCTATAAATCCATTCTCACTCTCCTTCCACTTGCACTCTCTCACTCTTACACCTATTCTTTTACTCTCACTCTTTTTCCACTTTCATACTACAGTCTCACTCTCTTCCAGTCTCATTCTTCTGTTTCATTCTTAGTTTCATATCACTCTTCTTGAATTCTCACACTTTTCACCACTGTCACCCACCTTCCACTCTCACTCCCCCTTTCTCTCTCACTCTACTTCCACTTTCCACCCTTCTTTCACTATCACTCTCCTTTTCTCTCTCTTCCACTTTTCGTTCTTCTTCCACTCTCACTTTCGTCCAGTCCCCCCATCCTTCCACTCTCGCTTCCCTGCTATTATCACCCTCTTTCCACTCTCACGCTTCTTCGGCTCTAACATTCCATCCAGTCTTCTCAGCTTACTCGCTCTCCTTGTTCTCTCTCTCTCTCTCTCTCTCTCTCTCTCTCTCTCTCTCTCTCTCTCTCTCTCTTGCTGCTGCTGCACACGGTAAGCATAACACTCGTACATCTGAAGACCAAGTGAAACTAATGAGCGAAGAGGTTTTTAGAGAGACAGCTCTTAATGTCAGTTGTCGGAGTGTAACTTCTTTATCATAATTAACCTTAACCCCGTGCCAAAGCAGTCTGATTAAAATGAAGAGATCAAGTGCATAAAAAATGGAAGAGAATAATTTTAAGAAAGCGTGAACAATAGCCTGAGAAATTGAGACGGAAGAAGAATGTGGGATACGGAAAGACAGAAAAGAGAAAGTGAGATTCTGTTCTTAAGGACAGAAATAAAATGCATCTGCGTAACATTAGTGATTTTAAACATCTTTTATGTGAGGTCTAAAGTTCGTCGTCATTGCTCGTCACATGGCAGACGTCACCACATCAATCCGTTGCCTTGTTTTCTGCTTTATTGTTTTTTATCCTCTCGATTTTTCCTACTTCTTGGAGACCTTTTGTAGTGAAGGGTTAAACAAAGGGTATAAGTTCAAAAGTCTGTCCAGTGCTGAATGTAAGTAAACTTTTA